>NC_064819.1:229151292-229771292 GCF_024166365.1 Elephas maximus indicus | reverse complement strand
AGTGAAAAAGATCTGGAAAGGGAGAATTTAGCCGTGTTCATCTCTCAGGGCCCAGCAGAGATGCTCCACCGAGAAGGCAGGAATGTCCTGGTCACCGGGGATATGCTCAATGGTGGGCAGGGATAACTCATCAGGCCTCACTGGCCTGGTGCTATGACACCAGGGTCATCTAGCTCCCTTCCTTCTCATCCTCACTCACCACACAACCTTCCAACTGCAGATTCCATTTCCTCCACCCATGACACACTGGAAAATTGAAAATATTCTGCCCCCTATAAAATGGCGGCACTAAATAAATTGGTATTCTTCAGGTATCAGGAGTCCCTGGGGGGTACAAATGGTGAACACACTCAGCTGCCAACTGAAAGGTTAGATCCAAGTCCACCCAGAGGTGCCTTGGAAGAAGGGCCTGGTAATCTACATCCAAAAAATCAGCCAATTCTACTCTGGAGGATAATGCTACCCCGACACGCACACGATTGCCAGGAGTTGGAGTCAACTAGATGGCATCTGGTTTACTGGTGGAGAGCACAGACACCTGTGAGGCCCCTGAGTGTAAACAACTGACTGTAAAGACACTGCGACAACCTGCCAAGACAAGAATCAGGTCCTGGACTATGGAGACTCCACTGAAGCCCAGCTCCCCAAGACCTTTAGAAATGCATGCGTTGCATGAGTTTTAGGACCCCAAACCTTTCGAGATCCTTGGAATGGGTTACTCATAGGCTTGTTTTACTGCCTATGCCATTGGTGGCTAGAGCGCCACCTACCCACAGTGCCTAGCAGGGAAGACAGGCTGGGTCAGTCCAGTGGGGCTTTCCACGGTCCAGAGGCTCGAAGAGCCAGAATCAGGGGTCCATCCCTTGCCTTTGGAGTTGATTTGAATTGTAGGACATTTGCCCTAAGACACGATTCTCTCTTGTCCCCGTGTCCACGATACTCAATGGAAGTCCTTGATCCCGAGCCTTTCCAATCTGACTGCTCAGTGAGGTCGGAGTATGCAACAAGTATCCATGGGAAGGTCTTTCCGCTTTATTGTTCTCTGAAGTAGAGCCCCCACCCCCACTCCATTGGTGGTATTGTCAGCTGCTGTGAGTCAGCACCCCCCCAACTCAGGATGACCCCATGCACGACGGAATGAAATGCTGCCCTGTCCTGCACCATCCCCATGATCAGTCTTGGGAAAGGCTATTGTGATCCACGAGGTTTTCAAAAGTAGATCGTCAGGCCTTTCTTCCTAGTCTGTCTTAGTCTGGAAACTCCCCTGAAACCTGTTCAGCATCATAGCAACATGTAGCCCTCCATGGACAGACAGGTGGTGGCTACACGTAAGGTGCACTGGCTGGGTTCCTGGGTCTCCAACATGGAAGAGGAGACTTCTACCACTGAAGCACCAATGCTCCGAACCCTGCTCCCTTAGGGAAGCCGTTAAGTCGCAGCAGCCACAGGAGGCACCCAGGGTTTGCTGTTTACACAACAGACGGTGTCTAAGCACAGGTGAAAGTGGCCCTGGGAATGGAAAGAAAGGAAAAGTCCAGGAATGCACATGTTCTGAAGATGAAAACGGCAATCTCTAGAGTGCAGATCTCAGGGGTGGGGGATCCACCTGCCCAGGAGGCAGCAATTCTATGCTGGATTCTGGTGGCGGGGAGGGCGGGTGACAGTGGCAGTCGGTGCTGGCCCAGCAGCAGTGAGCTGGCTCCTTTGCTTGTTTACACACACACACCAGGCCTTGTTCTGAAAAGAGTCTGAGAGCCCTAGAACCTACTTATACCCACTTGCTTTCAATATGTCATATACCAGCTGCTTTTTTCTTTGAATCTCTGAATCCACATTTTCCACACTTGCTAACGAAAACTCAACTCGTTTTGTTTCTATAGAAGGAGCCAATTCTGGCGAAGCAAACGCATTCAGGAAGATTGGAGTATGCTACAGATCGCCTGTCACAGAGGGAGCACGTGGGATGGAGTCTGTAGACCTGGGTGGGAATCTTTGCCTCTGACTAGGGGCGTGGCCCTGGCAAGCCACTCTTCTTCTCTGAGCTGTGATTTGCTCATCTGCAAGATGAGGGACTGGAAATCAGTGATTTCTAAGTCACCTTCTAATTCCATAATGGATAGTAGAGAGCCTTGTCTTCAGTCAGAGAGGGCCTAGGTTCTGATCTTTGAGTCCATCAGCAGCTGTGTGACCTGGGAAAGCTACCCAGCCTCTCTGTTATGGACTGAAGTGTGTCCCCCCAAAAGTCTAACCCCTGTACCTGTGAATGGGACCTTGTTTGGGAATGGAGTCTTTCTTTCGTTATCAGTTAAATTAAACAAGGTCATACCAGATTAGGGGGGATCCTAGTCCTAATCTCTTCTGAGTGGTGTTTTATAAGAGGGGAGAACAGACCTAGAAACAGTCACACAGAGGGGAAGACACCACGTGAGGTTCTGTCTCCAAGTCAAGGAACACCAAGAAACGCCAAAGGCTACCAGAAACTGAAAGAGGCAAGAAAGGGTCTTGCCCTAGAGCTCACAGGGAGAGAGATCAGAGCTCTGCTGACACCCTGCATTCAGATTCCTGGCCTCCAGAACCGTGAGACCACAAATTTTTGTTCTTTAAAGCCACCCACCTTGTGGTATTTCATTATGGCAGCTTTAGGAAACGAAGACATTCCCTGAAACTCAGTTTCTTAAACTGTAAAATGAAGGTAGTAATAATCATGCCTCCAGAGCAGCAATGAGGCTTGGATGAAATAAATGTACGAATGGCATTTAGCAAAGAGCCCAACAAGTGTGAAGAAAAAATAGCAAAAGGTAAAAGAGCTGTGAGTCTATACTTCTGAGACTCATGTTAGCGTTGATGGGACAAAGCCTGCAATCAGGTAAAAAGTCAGGGAGAAATAGCAGCCCAGGAAATGACGTGGAATGGTCAGCGATGGAGGGATTCCCCTCGGCTCTGACCCTGACCCTTTCCATCTCTCAGCCCTGGCTTTCCAGCCTGGCGCTGGGGGGCCACCACTTCACTGACGGCTGCAAACATCTTTTTATAGCCCCATCAATGGCAGCGCCTGCGATTTTAGTGCGCATTATGGAGGCTAATGACACCAAGAGAAGGAGAAGGGTGCCGAGCAGCCAATTTTGCTTTCATCTCACTGAGAATGGTAAGCTATTAAGAGCAATCTGCGCTTAACAGCAAGACTCAGTGAACAAGCCGGGGCCATCTCTCCAGGTGCCCCCAGCTAAAGAATCCCCGTGAAAACAACAGCATCAACTATGCCTGTGTTTAGAAAGGCTGCATTCTTTAATGAAGTGCTGTATCAACTATTTACTCTGGAATACTGATCTGACAGCTACACACACGCCCTGCTCTGTGTTCCAAAATAATAGGATTTATTGCCATTTCTCAGTTCTTTTGAAATTTTTTTTTTTTAAATCACTGATAATGCCATACTGACTGTATACAAAGGTGGAAACACATGCTTTTCCTGACATTAAGAAAAACATTTAACTGGAATATGTAAATAATATAATTTCTCAACAATGATAACACTTTATAAGAGTATTTTGGGTAGTCTAATTTTAAATTCTCATGTGCATCCTCATGAGAACTTATAGATACTGAAAAAGGGGTATATTTTGATTTGTTTCAAAAAGTTCACCCATTTCTAAGTAAAATTTATTTCTTACTACTTTCCTTCCCCAGAGAAGCCCAATGCATGTATTTGAGTGTGTTATAAGCCTGGAACAATAAGCAACATCATGATAAACAGAGAAAAGACTGAATCTGTCGAGGAGTTCATTGTACTTGGATCCACAATCAATGCCCATGAAAGCAGCAGTCAAGAAGTCCAGGAACGTATTGCATTAGGCAAATCTGCTGCAAAAGACCTCTTTAAGGTGTTCAAAAGCACAGATGTCACCTTGAGGACTAAGGTGTGCCTGACCCAAGCCATGGTATTTTCAGTTGCCTCATATGCATGAAAAAGTTGGATAATGAATAAGGAAGACCAAAGAAGAACTGATACCTTTGAATTACGGTGTTGGGCAAAGAAATATTGAATACACCATGGACAGCCAGAAGAACAAACAAATCTGTCTTGGAATAAGTACAGCCAGAATGCTCCTTAAAAGGGAGGACAGCAAGACTTCATCTCAGGTATTGGACATGTTATCAGAAGGGACCAGTCCCTGGAGAAGGACATCATGCTTGGTAAAGTAGAAGGTCACTGAAGGAAAGGAAGACCCTCAACAAGATGGACTGATACAGTGGCTGCAACAGTGGGCTCAAACATAGCAAAAACTGTTTGAGCCCACGGGACTGAGCAGTGTTTCATTCCGTTGTACACAGGGTCACTATGAGTGAGAACTGATTCGATGGCACCTAACAACAACAGCGAGCCTTGATCTGTGTTTTACAGGGAGGAAAAACATTTCATCTTGGGTTAACCTGTAAGTCCCCATCGAAGGCCACGATGGGTCACTAAATCTGAAGGAAGAAAATGGCCAAATTAACAGACGAGCTGGTGACGAGGATGCTGGCAAGATGAGTGGCCATGAGTTAAGGAAGGGGCTTCTCAGATGGGCCACTCAGCTTGGCAGGGGAGGCCCCAAGGTCAGGAGCATAGGTCCTGAGTCAAAGTGACTAGGTTAAAATCCTGGCTGCCGAATTAACTGCTATGTGTCTTAGCAAGTTTCCTCACCTCCCTCTGCTTGAGTTCCCTCAACTCTAAAATGAGGATACTAATTGGACCTAACTCAGGAGGGAACGTTGAGAATCAAACAGTACCCAGGAAGCATTTCAGAGAGTGCCCATCACAATCTGACTCAATGCAGCTTATGATTACCTTTCTACGTGTTCCAGCCCATCACTTCCCTACCCAGAGCATGTCAACAATGGCATCTGTTTCTCATACATCTAAACCCCTAAGACGCACAGCTAACGCCTTCTCGTTTATGACATTGCGTGAGGTGCCGCGTGAGACACAGACACTGAGTCCTCAGGAAATTCCTAGCACTTCAAGGAGCAGTAATGACAAACATACCACTCGGCACACACATTAATCAAACATAAACAGTAAATATTCTAAGCGTTTACAATATTTACAAGTGAATGTGCTATCCCGTAACAAATTTTTTCCTCATGTGCACTCTGGCCATCAAATACCACTCCCCACTACCTCTCCACTCCAAGCAGCACCATCAGCTGTGTTTTTACAGACGATGAACCCAAGAGCAAATGTACACACAGATAAATACTGAACACAAGGTGATTCCTCTTCCTGCCTCACACCTTACAATTTTGTCTGACTCCACCAGTCATCAGAACCACCATCCAGGTGGAAAGGTCTGGTAAGTAATCTGGTCCTCTCTGCCTCCACAGAGTGGCTGTGGAACTCACCCAACACGCCCACAGATGGAACTTTAGAAGTACACTCAGACATCACTGGGTAAACAGAGTTCAGAGGTCTTGGCTCTGAGGTGGAGACTGGGGTCGGCCAAGGTGGAGTTGAGGACAGTTGCTTTCCATTGTTCGATTTCTAAATCACAAAGGTAAACTTTGATGAAAATAGACATGTATATCATTTATTTTTTTTAATACTAAAAAGAGAAAAAATTAAAGAGGAAATGGCAAAAACTTTGGCACCAAGCAGCCTTGGCATGGGCCTGAAACCACTGAAGGGCGGAAGGTTTCTGAGGAGAACAGGGCAGCCGGAAAGCAAGGCCAGGCGGCCGGATGTGGCTCTCGAGTGCGCTTGGCTTGCCTGGCAGAGACTGTCTGCCTGGAGCTGGGGCTGGCTGCTCCCTCTGCACGGCCCCTCATTCCCCGTGACCCTGCTGCCTCACTCACGGATGATTCCTGCTTGGCCAGTAAGGGCATCTGTATTTGCTGTCCTTTGTGGACTGCAAAGGGGGCTGATGGCAGACTCTGAAAGAAGAAAATTTAGAGGGTAGGAAGAGAGAGGAAACCCTGGTGGCACAGTGGTTAAGTGCTACAGCTGCCAACCAAAGGGACAGCAGTTCGAATCCACCAGGCGCTCCTTGGAAACTCTATGGGGGAGTTCTACTCTGTCCTATAAGGTTGCTATAGTTGGAATTGACTCAATGGCACTGGGTATTTTTTTTTTTAGGAGAGAGAAAGATTAGCAAAAATAATCTTTCAGTATTTATCTGAGAAAAAATGGTCAGAAACTAGGAGGAAAACCGAAGAGAAAAGCAGCAGAGAAAGTTCTGGAAGGAGGCAGTGGTCATCTGGTCAAATACTGAGGGGGTTAAGTGGGATGTGGCCTGGTGAGTATCCTGGTAAAAGCAAAGCAATTTCAGTGGTGACCACATGAGCACAGACACCTGCCTGCAGCGGATCCAGTGGGGAGTGAGAGTGCGAACCAGAGTATAAAATATTCTTTCCAAGGTTTGGGTTGTGAGGGAAAGGAGTTAAGATAGGCGGTGGCAGCAAGAGAAGATCAATAGCTGAAGCAAGAATTTTAAAGGCAGAAACAGAACTGAGGAAGAGAATTGAGGGTGGTGTTATGGATTGAACTGTGTTCCCCCCAAAATGTGTGTCAACTTGGCTAGGCTATGATTCCCAGTACTGTGTGATTGTCCACCATCTTGTCATCTGATGTGATTTTCCTATGTGTTGTAAATCCTCCCTCTATGATGTTAATGAGGCAAGATTAGAGGTAGTTATGTTAATGAGGCGGGGCTCAATCTACAAGATTAGGATGTATTTTAAATCAATCTCTTTTGAGATGTAAAAGAAGCAGCAGAGAGACAAGGGGACCTTTTATCACCAAGAATGAAGAGCCAGGAAGGGAGCATGTCCTTTGGACCTGAGATCACTGCACTGAGACCCTCCTAGACCAGAGGAAAACTGATGACAAGGAACTTCCCCCAAAACTGAAAGAAAGAGTTTTCCCCTACAGCTGGCACCCTGAATTTGAATTTCTAGCCTCCTGGACTGTGAGAGAATAAACTTCCCTTTGTTAAAGCCATCCACTTGTGGTATTTCCGTTATAGCAGCACTAGATAACTAACACAGGTGGAGTGTGGGCTGCAGGAAAGGAGATGGCGGTAAGGAGGGGTCCGCACTCCTTGGGTGAGAAGGGTTCTACTCCAGGAAGCAGGAGGCAAGGTCTTCTGTGAGAGGGGTTGTGGAGAAGGGTCTGCCCTTGGGTTTGGAGCAGCCTCTGAAGAGGATGGGAGGGTGAGCACCAAGATCCCCCTCGAGTTTGAGAAGTCACCATGGGTAGGTCACTTCTCACCCCTGTTTCTTCACCTGTAAACTAGAAATAATGCTACATGCCAAGTGTTTAAATGCTTTCTTTTTCAATCCATTTTATAAGGTTTGCAAACGTTAGATTTAAAAAAACAGAAAGATTATGAAGAAACCCCATGAAAATAAACAAAAAAGCAAAGCACTCCATGGCCAGAAAACCGAAAGTGCTTAGATAGGCAGCTTTGCACTTTTCATACGCAACTCTCCTACCTCTAACACTTTACTAAGTTCAGAGTATTAACACACCTTCCACCAGTGTTTCAGATGGCATATGAATTGCATAGCATTTTAGCTAGTCATAGAGGGGAGATGCAGCTTAGTGGTTGTGGGCATGAACTCTGGAGGCACACTGCTGGGTTCAAATCCTAGCTCTGCCACTTACTAGCTGTATGACCTTGGAAAGTCATTTAACATATCTGGGCCTCAGTTTTCTTGTTTTTAAAATGGAGATAAAAACGCTACCTACCTCATAAAGTTGTTCTAAGACTTAAATGATTATGTGTGTGTACATATTTACATATGTAGTAGGTAAATTCTAAAGAGGTTCCCCCAGATGCCTGTTCCTTGCTGACTCGATCAAACACTAATCTAGGCACTACTGTGAAGGGACTTTGCAGACGTAATTAAGGTCACTAATAAGCTAACCCACCATTTGTCTGTCAGTGTGTCACACTGTGGTGGCCTGCATGTTGCTGTAATGCTAGAAGCTGTACCACCAGTATTTCAAATACTGTACCCACGGTGGACAGGTTTCAGTGGAGCGTCCAGACTAAGACACACTAGGAAGAAGAACCTGGCAATCTACTTCCAAAAAAAAAAAATTAGCCAGTGAAAACCTTATGGGTAGCAGAGAAATATTGTCTTAATAGTCCTGGGAGATGAATAAGGAAGACAGAAAAAGAACTGGTGCATTTTGGATTATGGTGTTGGCCAAGAATATTGAATATTTTACCAGAAGAACAGAAACCCTGGTGGCACAGTGGTTAAGAGCTATGGCTTCTAACAAAAGGCTGACAGTTTGAATCTACCAGGTGCTCCCTGGAAACTCTATGGGGCAGTTCTACTCTGTCCTACAGGGTCTCTGTGGGTCTGAATTGACTCGACGGCAACAGGTACCAGAAGAACAAACAATCTGTTTTGGAAGAAGTACAGTCAGAATGGTCCTTAGCAGCAAGGATGGTGAGACTTCATTTCATTTACTCCGGACACATATATTATCAGGAGGGACCAGGCCCTGGGGATGGACATAATGCCAGGTAAAGTCAGAGAAAAAGAGGAAGACCCTCAATGAGACAGATTGACACAGTGGCTTCAACAATGGGCTCAAACACAGCAACGACTGTGAGGATAGCATAGGACCGGGCAGTGTTTCATTCTGTTGTACATAGGGTTGCTATGAGTGAACTGACTTGACAGCACCTAACAACAACAATCAGCTTACCTTAAGAGAGGAAACTTTCCTGGGTTATCCAGGTGGGCTCAATGTAATAAAGAGTCTCTAGAAGCGGAACGGGATGCCAGAGGAGATGCGTGAGAAATATTGTGTCAGGGAGAGAAGAGTCAGAGAGATTCGAAGTGTGAGAAAGACTCAATCCACTGTGACTGGCAGTGATGGAGGCCATGAGCCAAGGAACGCAGGGGCCTCTACAAGTTGACAATGACCCTTGGCCCACAGTCAGCAAGAAAACAGAAAACCTAGTACTACAACGTATGAAGTTGAAATCTGCTTACAACCTGAATGATCTTGGAAATGGATTCCCATCTCGAGCCTCCAGAAAGAATTATAGCCCAGTGGACACCCTGATTTTGACTCTAACTAAACAAGAACCAGCTGAGCCACACTGCACCTGAACTTCTGACCCACAGATACTGTGAGTTAATGTCTTAGTTACCTAGTGCTGCTATAACAGAAGTACCACAAGCAGGGTGGCTTTAACAAACAGAAACTTATTCTCTCACAATCTAGAAAGGTAGAAGTCTGAATTCAGGGTACCAGCTCCAGGGAAAGGCTTACTCCCTCTGTTGGTTCTGGGGGAAGGTCCTTGTCATCAATCTTCCCTTGGGTCTAGGTGATTCTTAGCATAGGAACCCCGAGTCCAAAGGATACATTCTGCTCCTGGCTCTTCTTTCTTGGCAGTATGTGGTCCCTCTCTCTCTCTCTGTTTGCTTCTCTCTTTTATAGCTCAAAAGAGAGACACAATGCAATCCTGTAGACTGTATCCTGCCTCCGTAACATAACAGCCTCTAATCCTTCCTCATTACATCACAGAGGTTAGGATTTACAACATATAGATTATTACGTCAGATCACAAAATGGAGGACAACCACACAGTACTAGGAATCACGGCCTAACCAAGTTGACACATATTTTGAGGGGCCACAATTCAATCCATAACAGGTAATAAATCTGTGTTACTTTGAGTCGTGAAGGTTGTGGTAATTTGTCACAGCAGCAATAGAAAGCTAACACAGCACATACAAGCCTTTGTGTATATACTGGCCGAGAGCCTTCGGGACTTTGTACCCCTTTGAAGAGCAGGAAGGGCTGGGAAACCTGTCAGATTTTATCCATATCCTTTCTTGTTGAAAAGTATCCCCCAAATATGAAAAGGACAAAGAACCAAAACAGGAACTCCTGCTGGTTACCCCAGTGGGCCCCAAATTTCTCTTTGTTACAAGAATAACATTACGACCACTCGTCTTAGGAGCTCAATGAATGGCAGCCATGTTGTCAATGAATGCTGCTGTGTGAGCGCCCGAGTGCCGGACATCCAGGTCTTAGCCTTACACTCATTCCAGCCTAGAACATAGAGGCCTTTGTCCTAAGGAGTCGGTTGACACCCCCACAAAAAAAGTCACATTATTTCAATTTTGCATATTTTTACAAAAGCATCTGAAGCAACATATTCTCAGAAAAATTTAGAAATCATACAAAGTATTGAAATTATTTTTTACAGGGGGAGAAACTTGATAAGCAGACTTGGAGGAAGGAATAATAAAGGAACAAAAGGAAAGGACACAGGAAATTCAAAAGGAGTCCAGCCAACACGGAGTACTGTTTCTACAAGAAAAATTACTTAGAAGTCTCAAATGCCAGAACTGGTTAGAAAAAAATCTGAATTTTCCTTATTTACCTCCTTTTGACCATTAGCTGTCCTATGTCTAGGATTACTACACAAGCAGAAGAAACTGTAAACGAAACCCAATCTTTCCAATCACACTAAATAACGAACTCGGTAATGAGCCCACCGTAATGGGGCTCTTCTTCCTGGAAATTGCAATTTACTTTATTTCTCTCACCCAAGAACATCTGCTGTGGCTCTGAAAGGTTGCTAAGGAAAGGTTTTAAAAAGGTGATACAAAGCAAGCAAAATCTCTATTCTAGTCTTCACTGAAAGCATATCACATTTAAAATTTAAAGTTTAAATTATGAAAGCCATTTAAGGCTCTGACCATTCTTCATCTTCACTAAAAGGTTGTTTCACTGCCTAGATCATGTTCACTCTTGGGTGATGGGGAGTTAGTAACTGCAGTCCCTGGGCATTGCTGACCCCACATTCACACCATCAGTGTCACTGGCTGAACTGTGTCCCCCAAAAATATATGTTGAAGTCCTAACCCTGGTACCTGTGAATGTCACCTCACTTGGAAATAGGGTCTTTGAAGAGGTTATCAGTTAATATAGTGTCATGCTGGAGTAGGGTGGGCCCTCTAACAATATGACTGGTGTCCTTATGAAAAGAAGAGACACAGACAGACAAAGAGGGAAGACAGCCATGTGACAATGGAGACAGAAGCTGGGATGATGTATCCACAAGCCAAGGAACATCTGGGGCCACCAGAAGTTGGGAAAGACAAGGAAGGATCTTCCCCTAGAGCCTTCGGAGAGAGCATGGTCCTACTGACACCTTGGCTTTGGACTTCTAACTTCCAGAACTGTGAGAGAAGACATTTCTGTTGCTTTAAGCCACAGAGTTTGTGATAATTTGTCATGACAGCTAGGAAACCAACAGAAGCAGCAAATCATGTCAGCCTTCGAAAGACGCCTGGTTCCATTTACTTCCTATCACCCCCATCACCGGTCCCAGGTCAAGTCCATCTCAGGTCTTGACTGGAATCTCACACGAGCCTCTGCATTTCCTATCTCCTCTCTTGTTCCCCTATGTCCTACTCTGCATACAGCAGCTACAGTAATCCCTTGTCACTATGAGTCGAGTATCATACTTAGAACGAAGTCTAACATCCTCTCCATGGTCCACAAGGCCCTATGTGATGTGGTCCCCAGCTACCTCTCTGGCCTCATGTTCTACCACTCTTCCCCTTGCTCACTGCATTCCAGTCACACTGACCTTCTCACGGTTCCTCAAATATGCCACGTTCCTCCCTACCTCAGGGCCTTAGCACTTGCTGTTTCCTCTTCCTGGACTGCTCTTCCCTCAGATATTCAGAAGTCTCAAACCCTCCCTTCTTTCTTTCTTTCTGCTGAGCATCACCTCTTCCAAGATGCCTTCTTGACTGCTCCATCTACAACAGCCTAATCTCCCCAAGTCATGGTCTATCTCCTCACCCTTCTCAATCTTTCTTCTGACAGTTACAATCGTCTGATATTATGTCACCCATGTATGGTGAACTGGCTTATCTTCTGTTACCCTACTAGAATATAACTTTTCCTGAAAGCAGGGACTTTGTCTTGTTCGTTGTTAAATTCTTGAGTGCCTAGAATAATGTCTGGTCCTCAATAAGTATTTGTGGAATGAATGAATGAAAACATCTGCTGGTCTCTTAAGATCTAAGATCTAAGAGTTACAAAATCCAAACAAATCCCGACTTCATCAGATGAAATGCTTCAGACCATCATTAAAAGCTTGTATGCTTAGGACGATCCAAGTAGCAACAAACACTATACGGTGTGACACGGCACACCACCTAATGCAGCCCTCATTCCGTTGTCCTGCCTTGTAACGAAGTCTTTGGGGGAACTTTCCAGAAGGCGGCAGTATCAGACCCACAGCAGGGTCCACACACCGAAAGAGCCCGCAGATCCCCAGTGGAAGTTTAGACACAAGAGTTCGATGAGCTGCAGAGGACAAACGGGATTCAAACTAGGCAGGCTGTCAACATTTTCTGGGGTTTTGTTTTTTTTTTTTTTAGTTTTCAGAACTGAATATATCATCTAACCACAAGTAAAAAGAGTGTGAAATACGTTCTGCTTTCCCAAAGCTATTAAGAACCCATATGAATCAAATTAATGTCAAGCGTAGAGGCCAAAATCTGCTCAGCTACCCCTGTATGACAGCCATTGGATTCAATGCAAGGTAAACACAGATAAAAGCTAGGGTGGCTTCGTCTGTTAGTAAGTCCCCATGTGTAAATTAACAGATGTTTTTGCACTAGGCTTTGGCCATGCTGCCACCTTTATCTGTACTCGCTAGTTCTTATTTTACCTTCTGTGTGTGCAAAAGGAACAAAGTAGGACAACAGGGACTATGACTCAAGCTCTAACATCTGCTTCAGTACGATTTTTTTTTTCTCCCCGCTCAATGGGACAGATATTTGCTAAGAGATTCCAGAGATAAAGTGCCTTAAAGACCTTCTATAAATAAAAAAAAAAAATCTGTGCAATGATGATATCTCTAATTGTACTTATTTTCTGCACCAAATCCCTCAAGTCACTCAGATTTGGACTTGACCCAAAATACTGGCTGGAAGATGCACAGTGACTTTCTGCCCAAGCCAAACTGGTCTATCTGTTCAATATTCTCCCCACCAATTTACACCTTCCCACCTCTGTTCATAATTTGTCCTTCCTAGACCTCCTCAACCACAAATATCTTCTGTCAAGATTATGCCCACTGCAGGGGCTACACTTGACCTCTAACTATCCAAGTCCATACCTGTCTCTCACTTCTCTGAACTCTTTATTGGTAATAAGACTTTAATTCACGTGCATAAGGTTCCAGGATGCCGCAAACAGTTAGGCACTTGGCTGCTAACCAAAAGGCTGGCAGTTTGAGTTTACTCAGAGATGCCTCGGAAAAAAGGCCTGGTGATCTATGTCCAAAAAAACCAGCCATTGAAAACCCTGTGGAGCACAGTTCTACTTTGACACACACAGGGTCACTGTGAGTTGGAATGGACTCAGCAGCCATTGGTTTTGGTTCTTCACAGGCATTTTACAGTTTTCAAAGCATTTTCACATAACAAGTCCAGGAGACAAGACAAATATGATTACTCTATGTTATTATAAGTGGAGAAAAGGATTGTCTTCTGGGTTAAGGGCTTACTGGAAGTCTCTGCTGCCTTCTATTGCCCTCACTGTCTTCATCAAACAATGCTTGGTTATTGGTTGTTTCTCCTTGATTAGGTCACAGGCTATGAGAAGAGAGAAAGTAATATCTTACAGTACTGGCCACATAGCAATTAATTTAAAAAGTTTACTGATCGAGATGGTTGGAATAGCCCTAGAAAACTGGGTTTTGACCCACTATCTTTAGTGGCAGGATTTGCCGCACTGTCACTGAAACTCAGATTCCTTATTTGTTGAAAATGAGGGGTTTGGGTTGAAGGCTGCCACCAACTCTGGTCCTATAATTCATGAACAATATGGTAACAGATAAATATGAACCCCATTAGAAAGGAGTTATGAGGTTCTAATGGGTCAATTGCTTCTGAGAGTACCAACATGAGCTCTTCACAAATCTCAAGTTGTAAAATTCCCAACTTCAAGAACTCCTATAGACGTGATGGAAGCACTGGGCTGCCACGGGCCCACTGGAACCTAATCCTTGTAACTCTTTGCTCATTGGATTCATATTCGTGGTACGCACATTACACACATGACCTTATGTAATCCTGACCACACCCCATGAGGTTGTGTCATTAGACCCATTACCACTTAGTATAGATCATGGCCCTTTGGGAATACTCACAGATAGTGAAAACTCTAGTCCTAATCCACGAATGTGAAAGTTCCACCATCAGTTCAAGTCTATGCCTTTCAAGCACCCTGCCAGCTACTGAAGTTCTATGGACCCCTAAAAACTCTCCAATTCCTGAAGCTAATCATGTTGACAGTGGAACCCACAATTGTTCTTAAAATGGAAATTCATTCCTACTTTTCTCATTAGAGTCATCATAACCACTCCCAAAACCAAGCAGTAACTCTCATAATCAGAGAGCCCTGAAGTTCAAAATCATGAAGTTATTTTTTATTTCACCCTCTTCTCCTGTATTGGCCAACTCTGACACTCCTTCCAATCCACCTCCACCTCTGGTCAGAGGCCTCCCAGTGCCACGGCAACAGGTTTCCTGCTGGCCTCCCAGCACCTCTCACCTTCTTTTCCTAACCCACCCTACTCACAGAGGATCACATAACCTCCAGATCTTTGCTTGGTACACTGCCCTATCTTTGACCCCCCACAAAATGTTCTGTGGCATTGTGTTCACAGGAAGAGCAGATAAGAAGGGGAGATAAAGAGGAAGTGGTGAAGAACATAAGAAGTCTGGCTCTGTGGCTTGTGTGGAAGGAAGTCCTTTGAAGGCTTGAGCAAGTTGGTGTGGGAGTCGTGTAAGTTGGTGTGACTTACTCTGCACCCACACACCCTACGACCCACACAAGATTTTGCACACAGACTCTAGAGATAGTCCTGGGTGAACCAGCATGGCCACTGTGCTCGACTTGACCCTTCCTCCTCAGAGATGCACCAGGGAGATAGAGCTGGCAGTCACGGGGAAGGGGGTGCTGGCTACTGGCTGTGATTCTTGGCTCCAAGAGAGAATATGGCAGAAGAGAAAGAGGAATCTGCTTTATTGGGAGAACACACCTTCCTGGCCATGAAGGTGTGGAATTGGGTACAATACATATAACGAAACTTGCTTTAAGCACAAAAGACCCCAAGTGCTTTTTGATGTGCTGCCATCTTTGGCCTGGTAGAGCGTCTGGTCATCTCCCTTACAGTGGCAGTCCTGTGGTGGCCAAACCAGCCGTTCCAACTCAGTGGGCTTCACGGCGATCTGTGAGGTGCCTTTCACCACCAATGCCGGCTGCCAGTGGGAATGTTTAAAGCATCCCCCACCCACACATTGCCGAGCTGCTGGGGAACCACCAAAATGGCGTTTCATTCTTTTATCTCTTTCTGAAAGAGGGGCTGGAGGGAAAGAGGCAAAAAGAAAGCCCGAGGTTCGTTTTGGCTTCTCCAAGTGCAGGCTTTACTGGCATAAGAACAGTATGGATACTAAATAATGAGAATGTTATTTATTTTTGTGCTCAGGCAGGTTTGCAAAATAATGCCAATAAGTGTAATCTGTTTTTTTTTTAAAAAAAAAAATTTTTTTTTCTTCATTTTAAGCCATTCAGCAAACAGTTGCTGAGCACCCACCTACCATACTAAAGCAAAATGAAGCACTAAACACAGCTTGGAAATCCTGGTAGTGCAGTGGTTAAGTGCTATGGCTGCTAACCAAAAGGTCGGCAGTTCGAATCCACCAGGAGTTCCTTGAAAACTCTATGGGGCAGTTCTAGTCTGTCCTATAGGGTCACTATCAGTCGGAATCAACTCGACAGCAATAGGTCTGGGCTTTTTAGGGGGGTAAACATAGCTCTGGGATTCACTAAGGTAAGTTTATAACAACAATGCAAACTGGGAGCTCACCCTAAGCGAAACATTTTTAAGGTTGCCTGACCCTCCTATAGAAAAAGAAAAAAGGAAGGAATGCTAGCTTACAGTTGTCTAAAGCCATTACAGAGCTCTATCCACAGCCATTACCCACCAAATGCTGACTCACTGCAAACATGTCTACAAAACTGATTGGTGAGAATTAGAGCATCTTAAACTTAATTCACAAGCTGTATTTTGAGATTTCATTCTACTCAGATCAACGAGCAACACCCATGGAAGTAGGAGTCATGAAGTCAAACGACATGTTGCACTGGGCAAATGTGCTGCCAAAGACCTCTTTAAAGCTTTAAAAAGCTAAAATATCACTTTTATGACTAAGGTGCATCTGACCCCAGCCACGGGCTTTTCGATCACCTCACATGCACGTGAAAGTTGGACGGTGTGAAGGGGAGACAGAAGGATTGATGTGCTAGAATTGTGGTGTTGGCAAAGAATACGAAATGTACCGTGGACTGCCGGAAGGACAACAAATCAGTCTTAGAAGAAGTACAACCAGAATGTTCCTTAGAAGCGAGGATCCAGAGACTCTGACTCACTTAACTTTGGACATACCATCAGCAGAGGCCAATTAGTAGAAAAGGACATCATGTTTGCTAAAGCAAGGGGGTCATCGAAAACGAGGGAGCCCCTCAGTGAGATGGACTGACAACAGCCACAACAATGGACTCAAACATGTCAACGACTGTGAAGATGATGCAGGACCGGGCACCATTTTGTTCTGTTATACATAAGGTCACCATGAGTCAAGCCAATTCAATGGCAAATGATGACATTTTTGAGGTTTACAATATGAAAATATAAAAGTTAGCTGGTCATAATTAGATATATTTTTGAACACATGATTCATGACAAACAGCAAGAGTTCAGGCTTCTCTTTTGCCAGTGTTTCAAGGTGAGACCTCCTTTGCTTTGTTTTTTTTCCTAATAAAAAAACACTTGAAGTTATAGAAAGCTATTTTTAGCTTAGCAATCCATAAGCTTACCCACTGTCTCACGTAACAAGGACCGTACCAAGGACTGAGCCAGAGGACAGCACCTGGGAGGTGCTCCCTCTCCAGCTCTGTGTGGTCCTCTAGACCTTGTTTGCACGCAACCCCACCACACACTGCAGACACTCCAGCATCCAATCCAAGGAAGGCAGGATACAAGTATATACTGAGTGCCACTCAAGAGCAAGCACTGAAGTAGGGGCTAGAGGTCTAAAGACGTGGTCCCTGTCCCAGGAGGTCCACAGTTCACTGAACACATCTGCAGTTTACAGTCTGGATCTGAATTCTCTACCTAACCTGTTCCTCGCTTCTGCTGTGCCTCCCACCCCATTCCCCTCCCGAGCCTGTTCTTTGGATCCAACATTTGGCAACATTCCCCAGCCGGTGTCTGTTCTCTTCTTAACCACATTTCTGGCTCTTTAGTCTCAGCAGCCCCTTAGATCTGGTTCCGGAGAGGCCCTCCCACCCTGGAATCCTCTGGATGCCTTCCCTTGGGTCTAGTGCAAGGTTAGATTAATCTCATCAAAGCCCCATGTTGGTTGTTATTCACCTGCTCAAAAGCCTCCAATAGCTCCCAACTACCAGATAAAGGGCAGCCCCCTGGGCCTCCTTATACCCCCAACACACTTTCCAGTATTCTCTGCCATATTTATTTAAGGTGTAATCATTAAAGTAGACTTCGCATCATTTCCCCAAAATGCTTTGCCCTGCCCTGCTTTTGTACCTCTATCATTTTTGTTAGTCAGCTGTCATCAAGTTGGCTCTGGCTCATGTACAGAAGAACAAAATGTTGCCCGGTCCTGCGCCATCTTCACGATCATTGGTATGCTGGAATCTATTGTTGTGGCCACTGCTTTTGTGCCTCTGTCATTGTTGTTAGTCAGCCGTCATCAATCAGCTCTGATTCACGTACAACAGAAGGAAACACTGCCTGCTCTTGGGCCACCTTCAGGATCATAGGTATACTGGAGTCTATTGTTGTGGCCACTGTGTATTTTGAGTGCCTTCCAACCTAGGAGGCTCATCTTCCAGCACTATATGGGAAAATATTCTGTTGTCAGCCACAGAGTTTTCACTGGCTAATTTTCTGAAGTAGACAGTCAGGGCTTTCTTCCTAGTCTGTCTTAGTCTGAAAACTTCAATAAAACCTATCCACGATGGGTGACCTTGCTGGTATTTGAAATACTGGTGGCATAGCTTCCAGCATCATAGCAACATGCAAGCCACCACAGTATGATAAACTGACAGACGGGTGGTGGGTACCTATATTAATGCTAGACTTTTCTACCCTCTCCTCCTGATAAAATCCTATGCATCCTCTGAGTGCAGTTCCTATGAGCCTCCTCCCCTGGACTCCTCAACAAAATATGATCCCCTCCTTCTCAGCTTTCTTGTAACGCTTTGTCGATGCTGCCGTCCTGCACAGCGATGGCCTGCTGGCTTGTATTATACCTTGGCACATGACCTCCTTTCTGCTTGCAAGGAACACGAGGCAGAAATAAGTCTAGTGAATGCTTTTATTACCCACACTGCTTGCCCGGTGCACATACGTCATAAAACTCATTGCCGAGTCGATTCCGACTCACAGAACCCTACAGGACAGCGCAGAACTCCCCATAGGGTTTCCAAGGCTGTAATCCTTACGGGAGCATACTGCCACATCTTCCTCCCGAAGAGAGGCTGGTGGGTTCAAACTGCCGACCTTTCAGTTAACAGCCGAGCCCTTAACCACTACACCACCAGGGCTCCTTGTACATCATAAACGTGTGCTCAATGAATGAAACAGGAAATGCAAAAAACTTGCATTCTATTTCATTTTTAGGCTGCTTAAAAAAAAACCTCAGTTACACAGGACAACAAAATTACAGCTTATTTAAATGATCTAAGAAGAGACATTTACACGTCTTCAGTGCCTGGCAAAGAATCTACACGTGGAAGCTTTGGGGAAGGAAAGTTTGCATAAAACCTTGTATCTTCTTGGTGTATACTTTTTCTATATACATTTTAAATGGCAAGAAAAACAAACCCAAGGAGACGCTATTGGATGCTCCAATCTCATTTAATAGATGTAATACAGCCATAGAGAAAAGCTCAGGGACTAAGTTCCATTATTTCTAGGGAAACATGAGACAGGAAAATACAGTCTTTCTATGACCCACAAGACAAGGAGAAACTGACAAGTTGTTGAAAGACATTTTATCACTTGTCCGTTGGTTTGTCTGTCCCTGGCATTTCTTGAATTTAGGATATGTATCCATTATTTTTATTTTTATCCAGGATATGAAATGGACTTGAGATCATGCATTCAGGATATGAAATGGATTTGAGACCTCTGAGTCTACAAAACGAAATTTTACATTTTCTCCCTCTATTTATTAGGTTTTTAAAAAGTTATTTACTTGTACATTTCCTTAATGAGACCAAGTGTACTGGAACAAAAGAGTTTACAAGAATAATGTGTACAGGGAGGCTGCGATTCTCAAGGAGAGTGAGTTATGTCCCTCCTTCTAAAACCCACCTGCAGGCGTGGCTGCTTGCATGGATTTGGAGAGAATGTCAGGAGACCCAGAGTCCAGGCTCTATTTTGTTGCTTCCTGGCTGCAGAGGTCTGGGCAAGGAATCTGCCCTTTCCAAGCCTCAGGTCCACCATCTTCCAATGGAAGAATAACACTCCAGACTGAGAGATTCAGAGGACACAATGCATTCCTAGTAGCGCTGTGATCATCATTGAGTATTATGATTCATATTAAACTATGATACATTAGTACTAAGATATCAGGTAGAAGATCTGTGGACACCCCAAGAAAGGTGACGGAAGAGGGGAAGGTTAGGAGGGCACACGGAGATATTAGGGGAGGGACAGGCTTTGAAGGACAAAGGTTCTGCCATCTTTGGGCCCAACAGCTCACAGGCAGAGCACAGCACTTCACAGTGTCACATAGTGGGTGAGTGACCTCCCATGGACACCAGACACAGGTACTTTACAGCTACGTGAGAGATGATCAAGTCCAACCCATTCGTTGTGCAGTTGATGGATCTGAGGCTCAGTGTGAGGAAGTAAAATGACCAAGGCTACTGAGCTGATCAGTGGCACTGCCAGGACCCTGCAGGGCTCCTTCAGGGGATCATATTCATTGACAAACGAGGGCACTGCCAAACCATATGAAAACACACTCCATTAGGACTCTGATATCTAAGTATGGCCTTGTAGGGACTGACGATGTGAACTGAAAAGCCAATGAAGTAGCAAAGATGCAGTGACCACGGACAAGGACAACTTTCAAATCCCCCAACCAGCCCGAGAACAGGCTTACGACACCTTTTGGTGCTGTTCTATTGCCCAGACAAGATGATGGGGCCTGCAGCTGCAGTTAGGCAGATTCTCAGTGGCTGCGTCCCAGAAAAGGCTTCTCCACCCCAACACGCTGCAGACCCACAGGCCGGCATCCCTGAGTTGGAAGTGAATTTCCTGAACAAAACTCCATGATTCCCAAGAGCCAGCCCCACACAGAAGCATCCAGACCATATCCTCTGGCCCAATGTCATGTTCAGAGACCAGTTTCTCTGGTCGTCTCTAACAGCCATGGGTCTATGGGTCAGGAGGGCTTTCGTAAGCTGACCGTTTTCCCCAGAAAGTATATCTGTATTACACGGTTTCGTCTTCAGGGATTTTTCAAACAATGAGCTGCCAGAAGAAAATGGGATCTTACAGCACTCAGAAGAAAGTGCCCGCTTTTCTTGAGTCTTGGCCTCTGCAGAGCCACTCTCCCCTCCTGGGGGCAACACATCTCTCTTCCCCCTGAGTAGACCCCATCAGGACAGGGTGAAGTGTCACCCCCGGACTGTCCTTCCCTTGCCCTGTGGTGGACGTTTATCTACCTGCAGACTGGTCACCACAGGTCATGGGTCCCTGCCTCTCATCTCCCACTGCGTCATCCACACTGTGGGACCATGTGACCACCCCCACCCTGAAACAGAGCTCCTTCCAGCCTCTTGTTGAACCTTCATCAAGAAACAGGAGTCATTTTCCCTAAAGGGTTGTTGATCCTGCCCTCAGAGGAGGAGGAGGAGGAGAAAAGAAAGGTCCGCACACCAAGGCAGTGTTGGAAAAGCAGAACTCCCTTCCCTAACAGCAGCAGCCCAGGAGCACAGAGAAGGGAGCAGAGGGAATGGAACCTTCCATGAGAATGCCCCAAAACCCAAACACAGCTGGAAGGTCTAATTTTAGGCTACAACCTCGACAGGGGCACAGAAAGCACACCACAGACTTCCTAAAGGACACGGCGGTCGTATGTCACAGGAAGACATGTGACAGCAAATGCTGTCACCAGCATGTTTCCACAGTTCCAGAAAACAACACTTGGAGAGGGACCCCACTGTGAGAGAGCTGAGCTGACGGGCAACAGCGAACGGCTGCTGTGGAAATCCCATGGCTGATGCTGCCCCTGAGCCACCAGTGGGTGGGCTGCCCAAGCGAATGAGGCTCCTCGGGGCCCAGAGTGGGGCCAAAAGCTGCTTTACCCCGTGTGACTTAGGCCAGTTTCTTTAAAAAAAAAATTTTTTTTTATTGTGCTTTAAGTGAAAGTTTATAAATCAAGTCAGTCTCGCATACAAAAATTTATATATACCTTGCTATATACTCCCAGTTCCTCTCCCCCTAATGAGACAGCACGCTCCTTCTCTTCACCCTGTATTCCCGTGTCCATTCAGCCAGCTTCTGTCCCCCTGTGCCTTCTCATCTCCTCTCCAGGCATGAGCTGCCCACACAGTCTCATGTTTCCACTTGATCCAAGGAGCTCACTCCTCACCAGTATCATTTTCTATCTTATAGTTCAGTCTAATCCCCGTCTGAAGAGTTGGTTTCGGGAGTGGTTCCTGTCTTGGTCTAACAGAAGGTCTGGGAACCATGACCTCTGGGGTCCTTCTAGTCTCAGTCAGAACATTAAGTCTGGTCCTTTTATGAGAATTTGAGGTCTGCATCCCACTGCAGGGGTTCTCTGTTGTGTTCCCTGTCAGGGCAGTCATCGGTTGTAGCAGGGCACCATCTAGTTCTTCTGGTCTCCGGATGATGTAGCCTCTGATTCATGTGGCCCCTTCTGTCTCTTGGGCTCATAATTGCCTTGTATCTTTGGTGTTCTTCATTCTCCTTTGATCCAGGCGGGTTGAGACCAATTGATGCACCTTAGATGACTGCTTGGTAGCATTTAAGACCCCAGATGCCACTCACCAAAGTGGGATGCTGAACGTTTTCTTAATAGGTTTTATCATGTTAGGCAAGTTTCTTAACCTCTCTAAGCCTCATTCATTAATTCATTCACTCAAAGTTTTTGTTGTGTACCTACAATGTGCCAGATGCCTGTGAGGTACTAACAAAAAAAAAAAAAACTGTTGTTGTCAAGTTGATTACAACTCATAGCAACCCCGTAGGACAGGGCAAAACTGGCCCATAGGGTTTCCAAGGGTGGAATCTTTATGGAGGCAGGCTGCCACATCTTTCTCCCACAGAGCAGCTGGTGGGTTTGAATCCCTGACCTTTCAGTTAGCAGCTGAGTACTTTTAACCACTGTGCCACCAGAGCTCCTTGTGAGGTACTAGGGATATAATATAATGGCGGGTTATGAAGGAGGAGGAAGACGAGGAGAGGGGAGAGGAGGAGGAGCCCCCTCCCATGGAGCTTAGAGCTGGGCGAGAGACACAGAAGATAAGCAACCACACTAACTGCTGAATAATCGAACGTGAAGGAGGAAAGGCATGCTTCTTTCAGGGTGTGTAACCAAGAGGGTGAGCCAGACCCAAGGCTCTGGGCACAGGGGCTGGGCACATGCTCAGGAGACACATTTTCACAGATGAAAGATGGCAATGAAAAGAGGTGATGGAAGCCCCTACGGAACTGTCAGAGATCCCGGTGTCATCATCCCTCTCACCCTTCTCCTTGCTTTCCCTCACACCCACATCCAATCCGGCCGCCATCCCAACAGAGCTACCTGGAAGCACAATCCCAGACCTGACCACTTTCCCACCACCGCCCCCATCTTTGCCTAGGTCACTGCAATAGCGTCCCACTCAATCCCCCTGCTTCTGCCCCTCATGAGTACCAGGGGGACCTTGTAAAGCCTAAAGGGGGTACCTCTGCTTAAAACCCACTAAGGATGTGATGCCAAAGTGTCCCTCTGAATCAGGGAGCCCACGTGACCTGCCCATCATCCTGCCTCTGTGCTGCGTCTCCTCCACTTCCCCCCACCTCCTGCGGCCTTCCTCCCCCTCCTAGGATATGCCTGGCCTGGGCTCTTACAGGGGTGCACCCTGTTAAGTCTTACCCAGAGCATCCCTCACTCCATGCATGTCCTGACCCAAGGCAGCCTCCCAGGGGCAGATTAACCAGTCAACACTGTATGCACCAGCTTAGAATAATCTAAGTACACACAGGTTTAACTGTGTCTACTTACTAATCTGTAGTGAACATGCACTACTGATTAGTAAATAAGCACCATTAAGCCCATGCATACTTTACTTGACTGCTACTTCCATGGCTGTTGATTGTAGATCCAAGCAAAATGAAATCCTTGACAACTTCAATCTTTTCAGTCAAGAATTCAAAAGACGCGTTGCATTGGGTAAATCTGCTGCAAAGGACTTCTTTAAAGTGTTGAAGAGCAAAAATGTCACCTTGAAGACTAAGGTGCGCCTGACCCAAGCCATGGTATTTTCAATCACATCATATGCATGTGAAAGCTGGACAATGAATAAGGAAGATCAAAGAAGAACTGATGCCTTTGAATTGGGGGGTTGGCAAAGAATATTGAATATACCATGGACTGACAAAAGAACAAACAAATCTGTCTTAGAACAAGTACAACCAGAATGCTCCTCAGAAGCAAGGATGGCGAGACTGCGTCTTACATACTTTGGACATGTTGTCAGGAGGGATCAGTCCCTGGAGAAGGACATCATGCTTGGCAGAGTACAGGGTCAGTGGAAAAGAGGAAAACCCTCAATGAGGTGGACTGACACAGTGGCTTCAACAATGAGCTCAAGCATAACAACGATTGTAAGGATGGCGCAGGACCAGGCAGTGTTTCGTTCTGTTGTGCACAGGCTCGCTATGAGTCGAAACCGACTCGACAGCACCTAACAACAACAACAACATACCTTGCTTATTGGGTAATCAATCCCTGCAGCCTCCCAAAGGCCATCACGCTATCTTGTTTAAAATAACCCCCTCCTCAAAAAAAAAAAAAATTTTTTTTTTTCCACCTTACCAGGCTTTCCCTTCCTTCGCAGCTCCTAGCACCTACCTGTCCTGTTGTAAACTTCTTTATTCCTTGTCCTAGACTGTAAAGTGCCTGAGAGCAGGGACTTTGCCTAGTTCACTGCCACAGTCCCACGGCTGGAACCTGACACATAATGGACACCCAGCAAATTAATTATGTAGCTAAAGAATAGTGCTTCCTTTTATGAGCCACCGACGCTGAAGCAGAATCTGCCCCCCGGCTCACTCCCCCAGTTCTAGAAGTGGCTGTTCCCCTGGGTCATGGAGGTCTTCCCTGGAGGTCACCCTAGGGCAGGTGGCTGCAGTGGACAGTAGAAGAGAGTGGGCCAGGCAGGACGAGGCGGGAGATGTCCAGGCAGGACCCGGGGCCACATGAAGGAGCCACTGCTGGATCTGGGCAGGGAGGGGACAGCTCAGGCTTGAATACGGAAGGTCTCCATCAGGCTCCATAGTGGATGTGAGGGACTCGCAATTAAAAAGAAGGTGCTAGTGGCTCAGATGAAGGTGATGGCAGAGGTGATGAGAGGGTTGGTGTTCACATGTGAGGTGGGGCAGGAGCAGCACCTCCCTGCAGGGCTGCTGTTGTTGGGTGCCATTGAGTCAATTCCAACTCATAGCGACCCCATGTGACAGAGAAGGACTGCCTACAGGGTGTCCTAGACTGTAATCTTTACAGGAGCAGATGGCCAGGTCTTTTTCCAGTGGTGGCTTAGCAGCTGAGTGCTTTAGCCACTCTGCTACCAGGTCTCCTTGCAAGGGCTGTGGTATGAAGTATGAATGAGGTGACACAGCCTGGTGCTCAATCATCGTGAGCTGCTGATGTTATAACTGGGGGAAGGTGCAGGAGGCCTCTGGCAGGGGGAGCACTTGGCTTCTTTGACCCAGGCCCTGTGGTAGGAGGAGGAAGCCTCTGTGTGTGCTGAGTGGGTGGGTACTGAGCAGGTGGTGCTGAGTGGGTGGGTACTGAGTGGGAAGTGCTGAATGGGTGCTGCTGAGTGGGTGTGTACTGAGCACTGGTGCTAAGTAGGTGGGTACTGAGTGGGTGGTGCTGAGTGGGTGGGTACTGAATAGCTGGTGCTGAGTAGGTGGGTGCTGAGTGGGAGGTGCTGAGTGGGTAGGTACTGAGTGGGTGGTGCTGAGTGGGTGGGTACTGAGTGGGAGGTGCTGAGTGGGTGGGTACTGAGTGGGAGGTGCTGAGTAGGTCGGTACTGAGTGGGTGGTGCTGAGTAGGTGGGTACTGAGTGGGTGGTGCTGAGTGGGTGGGTACCGAGTGGGTGGTGCTGAGTAGGTGGGTACTGAGTGGGCAGTTACTGAGTGGGTGGGTACTGAGTGGGTGGTCCTGAGTGGGTGTGTACTGAGTGGCTGGTGCTGAGTGGGTGGGTACTGAATAGCTGGTGCTGAGTAGGTGGGTACTGAGTGGGTGGGTACTGAATAGCTGGTGCTCAGTGGGGGGGTACTGAGTTGGGGGGTACCGAGTGGGTGGTGCTGAGTAGGTGGGTACTGAGTGGGTGGTCCTGAGTAGGTGTGTACTGAGTGGCAAGTGCTAAGTAGGTGGGTACTGAGTGGGTGGTGCTGAGCGGGTACGTACTGAATAGCTGGTGCTGAGTAGGTGGGTACTCAGTGGGTGGGTACTGAATAGCTGGTACTGAGTGGGGGGTACTAAGTGGGGGGGTACTGAGTGGGTGGTGCTGAGTGGGTAGGCCTGAGCACTTCTGAACACAGCCCCTCAGCATAATAGTAAACTAAATAATCAAAACAAAGAATCCTTAGGGCTTGGCAAGACTCCTGTCACTTAGAGTTCTGTCATCTCAGTCACTCTCCACCCACCTGGGCCCACTCCAGTTCCCTTTACCTGCCAGATGATGGAGTCAAGACCAGGTGTCCCCAGAGCATGGGGTGGTGACCTGGAACCACAGGAAGGGGCCCCAGGCCAGGTTCTCCCACCAAAATGACTGATGGGAGCCTCTGATCTCCAAGTTTAACAGATTAGATTTTAATGTGGAAATTCACAATCAGCTCACTCACAGTTGATAAGAAAGTAAAAGGGAAAACCTATACGATCTCATTACAGTCATATTCATCAAGCCCTGCCGCTCTTCCACATGCAAAGTCTCTCAAATTCCTTTCCTTTCTTTCCATATCCAGGGACATAGCCTGGTCCAATCCATCACTCCATGATTATTTACTGGAGGCCCACTCAGTGCAGCCCCAGTATACCAGGGCTGCAGGGAGCACAGAGGGACCCCGGTTCCCACATGACTCTGAGAAGGACACGGGAAAGCTCACAGCACCACCTTGGACCTCACCAAACGATGAAACCCCAAGGGGAGGGGACTCAGGCATCTAAGCACTTCTGTGTGCCCCACCTGCTGAACACACATCCCTCTCCTGTATCTTCATGTGTCCCCATGAGATGGGCACACTGACCAGGGCAGTGCAGGACGCAGTGAAAAACGAGGGACGTCTGATGTACCTATGAGAGGTGACCACGTGTGGAGTGTGAAGTGCATGTAGCAGCCCCTCATTCACCAGGATGCTCAGGGGCACACCTGAACGCCCACCTCCTCTACCAGGACGCTCAGGGGGCACATCTGGATGCTGCCTCCCCTCACCAGGATGTTCAGGGGTACACCTGGACCCCACCTTCCCTCACCAGGATGATCAGGGGCACACCTAGAGGCCCTCGGTCCCACACCAAGACACTCAGGGGCATACCTGGACACTGCTTCCACTCATTAGGGCTCTCAGGGGCACACCTGGATGCCCACTGCCCCTCACCAGGGCCTGCCTCCCTTTAGCCCACTTTTTTCTTGCAAATTAAAAAAACCAGCACTTCCTGTCAGGGGTTTTTCTTTGCTGCATCTTTATGCTATTCCATCTTTTGAAAAGAAACCTGTTTTATGTATCAGGTTAATGTTACCATTTAATTCTTCAGTAACATCTTCTTGTTTGTCTGAAAA
Source organism: Elephas maximus indicus (assembly GCF_024166365.1). NCBI lineage: Eukaryota > Metazoa > Chordata > Mammalia > Proboscidea > Elephantidae > Elephas > Elephas maximus. The sequence continues at coordinate 229,744,135 of NC_064819.1, read as the reverse complement.
TTTCCGTTGTAAATATTCCCATTTGCAAAGAGTGAGAAGAAAATGAAAATGAGCAGCCCTGAGATTTCCTCCAGGTTTTCAGGAACAGTGGTGAATTCGATGAGACAGGCTATTTACATCCCCGATTTATACACTTCCTTACTATTCCAGACGAGTTTCGCTGACACCAAGTCGATTTACGTGTGCAAAACGCCATAAACCTGCTCCATAAACAGACGCCACGCAGTGTCAGGTTACCTTGTAAATCCATTACACACGGAATAACAACTCTTCTGCTCCCAAAACACACATCTTCAATTAATTTATGGAAATTCAATCGGTGGCATGATGCACCAGCAACACTCAGGCGTCTCCACGCCAAGAGTGGGGGCTGCCCGGAGCCTGCCAGATCGGCAGTCCAGGCCAATGGCGGTGCTGTCAGTTTGCCATACTGTGGGGGCTGGCGTGTTGCTGCGATGCTGGAAGCTATGCCACCGGTATTTCAGATGCTGGCAGGGTCAACAGGTGTCAGCAGAGCTTCCAGACTAAGACAGGAAGAAGGATCTACTTCTGAAAATTAGCCAGCGAAAACCTGATGGATCACCGCAGAACACTGCCTGATGTACTGCTGGAAAATGAGCCCCTTAGGTTGGAAGGCACTCAAAGTACACAGTGGCCGCAACAGTGGACTCGAGTGTCCAGTGATTGTGAGGTGCAGGACCTGGCAACGTTTTGTTCCATTGTGCATGAGGTCATTACGAGCCGGAGCTGACTCAACACAGGTATGCAGTAAACAGCAGTCCCTGCAAACTCACCTGCCCGGCCTCACCTTCTGCCGTTCAGCCACCCTCGCTCTGAGAAGCTGCTCAGCTCCCCAGCACACCAAGCTGCTTCCTGTCTTCTTCCCTTTAAACATATTCTTTCCTTGGCCACAGGGTTCCCTCCATCCCTGGCCCACCCTAGTTCTCTGCCTGGACAGATAACTGTCTCTTTAAGACTCCCCTGGGGCAGGACCTCCTGTGGGAAGGCTTTCCTGGGCCACTCACTGCTTGCTGCTATCTGAAGACAGACTGCAGTGCCTTGGAGCCCTGCTGGCACAATGGTTAAGTGCTTAGCTGCTAACCAAAAGGTCGGCAGTTCGAACCCGCCAGCCACTCTGCGGGAAGAGGTTTCTGCTGTTCTTATCTCCTCCCCTAAGACCATGCTGCTGATGACGCAGTATGTACCCCTTCCATCTCTGTACCCCAGTTTGCAGCATTTGGTAGGTACCCTCTAAGGGCCTGCCGAAGGGAAAATGGAAATACACGTACAGCGACTTAATATTGAACTTGGAGAATTACAACATACACACACACACAGAAGCAATATCAGATTCATAGAACGTCAGAGCTGGAAGAAATACACACATTCATCTTGCCCAGTGCCTTCATTTTCTGTGGAGATTTGTCAAGGAGAGATTTGTCAACTGCCCAAGATAGTAAACCAAAGACTGCTGCTGTCGAGTCAATTCCAGCTAATAGTGACCTTATAGGCAATGCCTGGCCTGGCAAGTCTGGAACAGAGTCGGAATACTCAGGCATCTACGATGTGGCTGTTTAGGGGCATAAGCCCAGTGACGTGACTGGACATGACAATATGATGACTCTCCTAGACATGAAAGAGTTTTGTCTCTCAGTGACTAAGAACACACCCAGTAATCAGTCCTTCGGGACCCAGGGCCACTGACTTCACTAACAACGATACCTCCGCGTAGACAATATTACAGTCATCCCATTTTGTAAGTACCAAAGTGGAAGACCACAAGGCCACCCACCTTAAGAACATCCCCATATAGATGTCTGCCCTTCAAAAAACAAAAATCAGAAATAGGGGAGATACAGGTGTGGATTTTAAATTATAATTTTTAAAAAGGTTTATTAGTCTTTCAAGATTCAGTCCCTGGGGCTCTCCGCATCTCTGCCAGAGACACAAAATCAATGTGGGAAAAGTACGCTTTTCAGAGCAGGACAGGCCAGGGAGAGACCTAAAACCAGAACAAAAGCAAATACCTAGGCACATAAACAGACAGGCAAAATCTAAGAAATGGCATTTTGGCCAAGGCTCAGAAAGGAAAATTTCAAATAGCAACAAGGACACCCACAGAACAAGGGAATTGCTGTTCCAAACTCTCTCACTCTTATACTTCCCCATGGGAACCTTTCCACAAACAAAACCACCTCCAGGGGTGGGTCTCCCACACAGAGAAGATGAATGGCTCAGATCCCAGGCCCACGGTCTCCCCCAAACCTTGAGGTTTCCCCCAGGCCCTGTGGTCTCCCCCAAACCCCGTGGTCTCCCCCAGACCCCACCGGCTCCCCCAGGCCTGAACGTTCCAGCACCAGGAGTTCGACCAGGGGTTAGAGCCTCAAGTTCATTTCTAGGTTCAAGAATCTATATCTACGGAATCCTTGAGTGGTGCTAATGGTTGATGTAGCTTGGCTGCTAACTGAAGGGTTGGAGGTTTGAGTCTACCCAGAGGTACCTCAGAAGAAAGGCCTGGCAATCTACTTCCAAAAAATCAGCCCTTGACAACCTTGTGGAGCACAGTTCTACTCTTGCTGGTATATATCTATCTTACTGGTTCTGTTTCTCTAGTGAACCCAGAAAAGACTGATTTCTTAGTATTTCTCACTCTACAGAAAGATTTTAGCAGATGACAAATAGAAATCAATAAAAAGAATTCCCAGTTGTGCATCTTGAAGTCCTCCAAAATAAAGAGCAAGTGTGCCCTCCTCGTGTGGCACACACACGTGCACACACATACAACATGGAAGCTACACGAGAGGCAAAGGGCCTGTCCCAGTCAAGCTTCCCTAGCCACGCTGCTCACGTGTGATTTTGGCAGGAGCCATGGTTTCTGAACACATTACAATCATAATCACCCTTTGCCAGACGGGGTTGGAGAATCAGCTTGTAACGGTCATGAAATGACTTCGCGGGCTGGCCCCACCTGTTTGTGGGGGCTCGTCGTCACGGTTATTACTATGCACTTACTTTTACCGTGACATTTTCCCACTGCGATTTTATATAAAACTAGCCAACCGTTCAGAAAAAAAAAAGTCTGAAAAGCATATTTCATCCAATTTCAAGGGTATGTCTTTTAAGAAGATGAACTCTCCTGGACAAATAAGGTAGCGCCTGAGGCTTTCCATCAGACAACACAGATTGAAACTGCTGGGTTTTTTCTGCAGGCATCGCAACCCCCTGCAAAGAACAAGACCTGCGCCGAAATGCTTCCAGAGCGTCAACAGGAAGAAAGCCAGTATTTCTAAAGGAAGAGTTGATTAGAGAAGGGTTGAGATGGCAATAACACACCACACTTCAGTACACTTTGCTCCACCCCACCAGAGAATCACACTGACCACGCTGCCCAGAGAGAAAATCAGGACTGGAAATGCAGTCAGCCTGCTCATGGCAGCGGGCTAAGGCCTTCCACTTCCACTCCCAATCATCACATCTTGCCTGGATTCGCTTTGATGATTGTTGTTGGCAGGTGCCGTCGAGTCCGTTCTGACTCATAGAGACCCTTCGCACAATAGATGAAACGCTGCCCGGTCCTGTGCCATCCTCACAATCACCGCTATGTTTGAGCCCACTGTTGCAGCCACTATGTAATCCATCTCACTGAGGGTCTTCCTGTCTTTCGCTGGCCCTCCACTTTACCAAGCATGATGTCCTTCTCCAGGGACTGGTCCCTCCTGATAACGTGTCCAAAATACATGAGATGAAGTCTCACCATCCTCGCTCCTAAGATCATAAGATTATTAGATGTTATCAAAGCCAGAGTTGAGAACAGAGCAAAATATTCACACCGAGAACAACAATTCAGGCCAATTAAGCTGGGGCGATGAAGGGCCATAAAGCGAGTGACGATCAGCTTGAACGTCAAGTAGATTATTTTAAGGGAGAGACAAAAATTAAACACAGACATTACAACGTTCTACATTCTTGTGAGGTGCCTCCACTCTGCTGCAGGCATTTGAACCAAACACTTCAACTGACTACTATCAGAGGCCAGGTGTGTATTTTGGCATAATTTATCAGGAAGCTTCAACACCCAGAACTTGAAGGTCACGTACACAACCACGTCTTTGTGAGCTTTCTTTATGTGGAGTAGCATCAGCCGGAACGTCACATGCCAAGAATTGATCAAGTTATGAAAAAAAAAGTTTGTCTTGCTTAATCAACTCATTGAAATTCACGTGATGAGCTCAAATCTTCTCTATCCACACATATATGAACTGCCAATTCAGGAACACTGGTTATAATGTGATTGGAAAGTAGTTGTTGGTAGCTGCTATCGAGCTGACCCCTGACTCATGGTGACCCAGTGCACAACAGGATCTGACTATTGTGATCCACTGAGTTTTCACTGGTGGATTTTCAGAGGTAGATTGCCAGGCCTTTCTTCCTAGTCTATCTTAGTCTGGAAGCTCCCCTGAAACAGGTTCAGCATCCTAGCAACACACAGCCTCCGTTGACAGAGGGGTGGTGGCTGCTCGCGAGGAGCACTGGCTGGGAACTGAACCCAGGTCTCCTGCACAGAAGGAAAGAATTCTACCGCTGAACCACCAATGTCCCCAAAATCAATAATAAACCCGGCCTATAGTCTATTTGCTGTTCAGCCTCTCCATGTGCAGTCATCGGAAACAACATTGGTGATAAAATACTCCCCTTCCACCAGCACCCCTCCAATGCCCCTCCCTGGGTCCACCACCCAATCCAAAATTTACATCACTTGAAAAATATTTCATTTGCCCTTAACGGCAACCTGTGACACAGGTGGAGAAACAATGAGCAGTATTAGCCTCACTGTACTGATGAAGCCTGACCTACAAAAGGCTACCTCCAAATCACAAAGCAGGCACGCAGGTGAGCGAGGGTCTGAAGACGCATCTTCTGACCTGTGTGATTTCACCACACCTCCCTCTGACGTCAACTGCGACACTTACTCTCTTTGGGACCCAGGAAGAAGCACTCATGTGTCCAGCTCAGCCAGTGTGTGAGGCCAGCACATTGGGCAGGCAGGTCACCCTTCCCAGGGCCACTGCTCACGGCTTCTCATCCCCCAGAAGCCAGACAGCCCCTCCTGTCAGTAAACCAAGCTCCCTTACCCCCCTTGAAAATATGGAGCGCTCCTTTTCTGTCTCTTCTTGTCATGAGCACAGTCTGACTTGACATGGAGGTGAAAACCAGTTGCCATCAAGACAACCCTGACTCATGGCAGCCCTGTGTGTGTCAGAGTAGAACTGTGCTGCATAGGATTCTCAATGGCTGATTTTTTGGAAGTAAATCACCAGGCCTTTCTTCTGAGGCACCTCTGGGGGGACTAGAACCTCCAACCTCTGGGTTATCAGCCAAGGGTGTTAACCATCTGCATCACCCAGGGACTCCCCAGAGGTGGAAAGCCCTGCTTAGTCAGGCTGGTGTTGAAATCACAGAAATCACTCCATCATCACACCACCACTGAGATTCCCACTGTCCTCCAGGCCTGGAAAGGAGGGGTTAAGTGCCCAGTGAGGCACAATGGCATTTACTTTTGCACCCAACCCTCTTTAGGACACATTTGGAACTGAGCACAGTCTCTCCTCTGACCCTGAGTGGAGCCAGACAGGTTTGCCCTGATAACAACGTGCTCAGGTCTAAAGGTAAACATCTCCTCTCCCCTTCTGTTTATACCTTCAAGATGCAGAAACCACTGCCTCTGAGCTGAGAAGCCTTAGGCAAGTAGTGGCTAAAAGTCAATTTAATCGCTGAGAGCAAAATGGCTGTGGGAAAGGGGTAGGCATCTCAGAAGGTACAAGGGCGAGGTGGGCACATTCCAAACCTTGGATCCTGCAGGAGGGCCTCCCCAGAGCCTGCAAGAGGTAACCTGGCTTCTGACAGAAAGTTCTCGCCCACTACCCCGCTGCAGTCAAAGTGAGGAACTCATCTCCCCAAGGCAGGTGATACCTGACTGAAAATGTGAACACAGTAAAAAAATACTTCAGAGACATGAAAATAATAGCCAAAGTTTACACTTCACTTATGATGTGCTGACCACAGTACTAGCTTTACATATCTATACTCATGCAATTCTCAAAACACCCCTATGAGGCAGGTACTGTGTCCTCATCACACATAAGAAAAAACTGGGGCACAGAGAGGTTGAGTAACTTGCCCAACATCATGCAGCTGGTTAGTGGCACAGCCAGGACTTGAACTCAGGAAGGTGGGCTCCAGGGTTACACTCTAAACCATGATGCCACACTATCTTTCTGATCGATGGGTTATAGGGGGACTTGCAGGATTGCGGGGGGAAGGGCTCTACAACTCTATGAACTTAGCAACATTATGTCTCCCCACAGACCATTCCTTGGTGCCACTGGGTTGGAAAGGTTTGGATATGACTTGTCCCAGGATGCTGGGTCACAGGGATTCAAAGATACACCTTCCTGTGGTTCTGATACACTTAACAGCAGAGCTTAGTAAACAGGGACATCGCTACAATCAGGACAACAGTTTACTTCGTGACTCTTTTCTAGAAATAGTTAAGGTACCACTTGTCCATCTGTGTGAACGAGGCTACTTAAAAACCAGTCAGAAAAAAATAAGGAAATTTCACTTCCTGGAAAGTCACTTCCGGCAAAACGACTGGGCGGAGGTAAGAATGGTGAAATCTGAAAACAGAAGTCTTTAAATCGGCATCTATAATTATCTTCCTTTTTAAGAAAATAACCACAAAATCAGCATAGCGGTTAACTCCAGGGGAAGGTAAGAGTTGCTGTGAGCCGAGCACAGCCCTGGGGGAGGCTCTAGTCCACAGATTAGATGGCAGGCCTACAGGTGCTCAGGTGCTTACTATGCTTCATAACTTACATGTGTTACCAAGTATAAAAACCCAAAAGCCAAACCCACTGCCGTCGAGTCGATTCCGACTCACAGCGACCCTATAGGATAAAGTGGAATTGCCCCATAAAGTTTCCAAGGCTGTAAATCTTTAAGGAAGCAGACTGCCACATCTTTCTCCTGTGGAGCAGCTGGTGGGTTCGAACTGCCGACCTTTCAGTTAGCAGCCGAGTGCTTCAACCACTGCATCACCAGGGCCCCTCGTTATCAAGTATACATAATCAAAAACTCTAACTATCATAGTCCAGCTTTTCTTAATCATGACTGTTCCCAGGCGGAGGTCACTGAAGACTTAACGCATGGCAAACTTCTGACCGCGTGTTCTATGCAAAGCTCTCCGACGGTCCTAAATCAGGGCCAGGATGTGGCGTGGAGCTCTGTGAATTGCCCAGCAGGTCTGTGTTAAAATCAAGATGATTTAAATAGACAGCTTTATTAACTGAACGACAAACAGTATTTAATTATTTTAGGATGCAAATCACAGCAGCACACACAATAGAAGATGGTTAATTATTCTGCGTATGTCCTTTGAACAACATGATAAAACTCCTAATGTATTAATGAAACAAACAAAAAAAGTCGACTCAACAACACGTGTGTCACGTGTGCCAGGGTAGAACTGTGCTCCGTAGGGTTTTCGGTGGCTGATTTTCAGAAGCAGATCACCAGGCTTTTCTTCCGAGGTGCCTTTGGGTGGACTCGAGCCTCTGCCTTTCCCGTTAGCAGCTGAGTACATTAACCATGTGCACCACGCAGGGACTCATATTAATGAAAAGAGCGGGAAAATCCTTACTTTTTTGTTCTGTTGTCGTTAGGTACCATCCAGTTGGTTCTGACTCACAGCGCCCCTATATACAACAGAACAAAACATTGCCCAGTGCTGCACCACCCTCACAACTGTTGTTATGCTTAAGCCCACTGTGGCAGCCACTGTGTCAATCCATCTCCTTGAGGGTCTTCCTCTTCTTCGCAACCCTCTACGTTACCAAACGTGGTGTCCTTCTTCAGGGACCGGTCCCTCCTGATAACATGTCCAAAGTATGTGGGACAAAATCCCGCCATCCTTGCTTCTAAGGAACATTCTCGCTGTACTTCTTCTAAGACAGTTTTGTTTGTTCTTCTGGCAGTCCAGGGTATATTCAATATTCTTCACCAACAACATAATTCAAAAGTATCAATTCTTTTTCAGTCTTCCTTATTTACTGTCCACCTTTCGCATGCATATGATGCGACTGAAAATACCATGGCTTTTTTTTTTTTTGGGTCAGGTGCACCTTAGTCCTTAAAGTGACATCTTTGCTTTTTAACACTTTAAAGAGGTATTTTGCAGCAGATTTTATTCTAGTAACTTAAATAAATAACAAGGTTCCTAGAGAGAAAAGACAGTATTACAACTCTCTAAATGCAAATGAAGTATTAGAGCTGCCATGAGATCTAGCACTACGCTGGGGTCCCACACATCGCAGGCCCACACATCACAGGCCCGACATACGGAAAAACCTCAAATAATTATTTGGAAATGTATCCTTATTGTAACCTCTCTTGGCCGAATGAATAAGGCCCATTTAGCTAAATACGTTTTGTTTTCCTTTGTTTATAATCAGGATAAGTTTAAAAGAAAAAACGGGTATGTATTTTTATTTTTTTAAAAAAGGGAAAGAAAAAAATTTCCCCAATACAGGCCAAGGAAAATGAAACGCAGACTGTTTTAGAGCATTTCTACATTTACGGATTCAGGGGAATATATGCAGAAATCAGTAGTGAATACAACTCTTAAAATGAATCACAGATTTTCAAAAGCACTAATTACCTCGTTATCTTTGCTTTTCAAAGCACAGTGCCTACAGAACCTTAGTTTTATTCAGAAAAGTGACACAAAGGCCACACGGTCCACCTGGCACCACTGGCCCCCACCTCCAAGAGGCGCTGTCCAGTAGATACTGGGCACCTGGTCCCAAACAGCTGGAAACCTCCAGAGGTCCCTATGAGTAAAGCTGCCGTTTTATAAACTTAGGGAGCATGGAGATGCCTCTGCAATGGGACCCTTCGATTCTGTAATGCATTTATGAAGTGCACTGCTTGGAGAACATGCTCTTTCCACTGCCTTTCACAGAAAAAGGACCATCTCCTAGCAAAGGACCCTTCAACCAGTGCTGGCAGCAGGAGAAAATGCCCTCTAGACGGATTAAAAACAATTGACACAGCGTCTTAGTTTCCTAGGCCTGCCATACCAAAGCACCACAAAACTGTGTGGCTTAGGGGAACAGAAATGTTTTCTCTCACAGTGCTGGAGAACAAAGTCAGAAATCAGAGTGTTGGCAGGGCCCCGCTCTCTCCAGGACTATCGGGGAAGATCCTTCCCTGTCTCTCCCAGCTCTGGCAGCCCCAGGCGTTCCTTGGTTTCCAGCTGCATCTTCACCGGCCCCTCCTTCCTCTGTTTACCTTCTCCTGTATGACCTCATGTTAACCGATACCATCTGCAAACAACCTATTTCCAAACAAAGGTCATGTTCACAGGCACAGGGGTTAGGAAGTCAACATATCTTTTGGGGGGACACAATTCAATCCGTAACAAACAGTAAACGTGGATTCTGGCTTAATAGAAAGCAAACCCATTACCATCAAGTCAATTCTGACTCATAGAAACCCTATAGGACAGAGTAGAGCTGCCCCACAGGGTCTCCAAGGAACAGCTGGTAGATTTGAACTGCCGACCTTTTGGTTAGCAGCCAAGCTCTTAACTACTGCACCACCAGGGCTCCGGTTCAACAGTACTGCATTAAGGTAGAGTCTTCTCAGCCTACTGCCCAAAGCAAGCCTCCACTCCTGGGAGCTTATTGGCTAGGGCAAACAGTATAGTCTGAAGTCATAACTGGACCCACAGCACCTGGCCATGGAGACAGGTGCCTTCATTAACACATATGTATCACTACATGTAGGTCCACCACGGCCACACATTGAGTCTGGGTCTCCACCCCAGGCTGAGGGGCCAGCAGCCTTGGGGCACGTGTTTCTGTCCCACTGCTGGACCCTGTAGCCACACCCAGTCAGGGGGGTACTGGAGTGCTCAGGGCTGCAGCCCACTGGAAGGTAGACAGGTCCAAGGATCAGCATTTCCCTCATGCCAGCCCCACCCTGGGCAGAACCCAGCAAGAAGCACCTCCACCAGGCCCTCTCCCTGCAGCAGAGCGAGCAGGTACTCCAGGTGGAGCCCACCCACCAGCAGGAAGCCACATGCGTTCTCTGAACAGAGGGATAGTGGCAAACATGCCCGGGCTTCTGCCAGTGACAGGCACTGTGCTAGCTAGGTACGTTATATGCACCATTTCATTAGATCTTTAGGATGTAAGGATGAGGGAGGTACCATTACAACCCCATTTTACAGATGAGGCAGCGAGACTTAAGGTTCTCGCACCTCTTACAAAGATCGGCTCGCCTGGATCTGGCCAGAAAACACTGGCATGTTGGGCACCGGGGGGCATTTCCAAAGGCAGAAATTATTCAACTTTTGTTTCGTTCCCTCTTTTCCTGCTTCCACAAGAGTCTTTTCCCCCTGGGTGTTTTATAACCACTGTATTTAGCAAAACAGGCTCGGTTTTCTTCACAAAGACGGCCATTTTCCCAGCTATTTCCAGCCCTCAACGTCTTAATTTTAGATAGCTCCCTCTGAGATAATTTCTTCCTTCTCACAGAAGATGGTATTAACCAAAGTGAGAGCACTTCTGAACATACGCTGGAATTTCCCTGTGACGACCAGTTGTGCAATGTAAACCCTGCTGGTTTGGGGAGCCCCTGTGAGAACAGGTGTGTGCGTGTGTGTGTGTGCGTGCATGTTGGGGAGTCTTAGTTTCTTAGTGCTGCTATAACAGAAATACCACAAGTAGGTAGCTTTAGGGAACAGAAATTTATTTTGTCACAGTCGAGGAGGCTACAAGTCTGAATTCACGGCGCCAGCTCTAGAGGAGGGCTCTCCCTCTCTCTCTATTGGCTCTGGAGGAAGGTCCTTGTCCCTTTCAGCTTCTTGGTGATCTTCACGTGGCACCAATCTTCCCCCATTTGTGCTTCCTTCCTTCTCTGTGCCTAATCCGCTCCTTTTATATCTCAAAAGTGACTGGCTTAAAACACTCCCTACACTGATATGGCCTCATTAAGACAAGAGTGGAAACCCCATTCCCAGATGGGATTACATTCACAGGGTTAGGATTTACCACACACATTTTGAGGGGGACACAATTCAGACCACAACAGAGGAGAAGTGTAGGATCCAAGAGAGGAGGAAGCTTGGAGGCTAAAGGTCCACCAGACACAGCGATCACCCGGAAGTGTGAGAATTACAGACCTGTGGGCCACACTAGACCTAAGCCTCTTACGAACCTTCTTTGTTTGTTTATCGAACACAGAGTTGACCCCTTCCTGCTTTGGACAAAGCCTTGTCCACAGACCACCTGCCTCAGAAACACCTGGAGAGGGCTTGAAAAGTACAGATCCCTGGACCCCACTCCAGACCTGCTGAATCAGAATCTGGGGGGTGGGGGAGTGGCGATTCAAGATCGAGTTGTCCAGGAGATCTGGGAGATTCTGAAAACCAGGCATTTCCTCTGAGTCGGAACGTCCCTGTTGTGCAAGTGCCTGAGCACTCGGCTGCAAACCGAAAGGCTGGAGGTTTGGGGGCACCCAGAGGCACTTCAGAAGAAAAGCCTGGTGATCTACTTCGGAAAATTCAGCCACTGAAAACCACATGGAGCACAGTTCTACTCTGACACACAGGGAGGGGGTCGCCATGAGTCAGAATCAACACAACAGCTACCGAGGGGGGTTGGGGGGACAACTCTGAATCAGACTGTGGACTAGACCCTAGAATAACAGGAACAAAAAAGACATGCCTCTCACACTCAAGGGGCCGTGTCTCTGGGGGAGACTGACTTGACAGCCCGTCAGCAACCACCAAAGGCGACTGATGGGCTGCTAAATCAGCCCTCCAGGCAAGCTCTGAAGATCCTTCTACCCTAGAAGAATGCTGCAGGTTGCAAAACTTGACTGGCCCTACCCACATTTGGAAGTCATCATAATATGTGTGTCTGTACACTGTGCTGCCCAAAGACTACACTCTATTCTTTTTGCTTTCTAAAACCTTTTATTTCATCTCTGGCCCAATGTCTTTCACTGGGTTCGTGACCAAGAGACAATCCACGTAATACTAGCCCACCATGGTATTAATGTATCTAATTTTAAAATGTCTCATTAGTTTCTGAGAGTATCAACAAATGCATGTAGGATTTTTTTGAAGTTTTCCTATTGGTAAATAATTGATTTTTTTCCTTAACCCATTAAGCAGTAAGTCCCTCATTCTCCCCTCCCCCTAGCTCCTGCTAACCATTAACCTACTTTTGTCTTTAAGCAGTTTCCTATTCTAGGTATTTGATATAAGTAGAGTCATATTTGTCCTTTTTTGTTTGACTTATTTACAACGTTTTCAAGGTACATCTATTATACCACGTATCAGGACTTCACTTCTCTTTATGGCTGAGTGTAGAAGTGAGGATGCTGAGACTCCATCTCATGTCCTTTAGAGGAAGATCTTCAACGAGATGGACTGACACAGTGGCTGCAATAATGGGCTCAAACACAGCAGTGATTGTAAGGATGGTGCAGGACCAGGCAGTGTTTCTGTTGTACATAGGGTCGCTGAGTCAGAGCCAGCTTGATGGCACCTAACGACAACAATATTGCATTTTATGTATATACCACATTTTGTTTACCCATTCATCTGTTCACGGACACGTGGGTTGTTTCCAGCTTTTGGCTATTGTGAATAATGCTGCAATGGGCATAAGAGTACAAGTATCTTAATAGTTTTTTAAACTGTTTCAATAACATATCACAGAACTTCGTAAGTCTAGCACTCTAACACAACTGTCTTTTTTTGTATTTTCATTTCCAATCTCTTTTCATCTGCATTTATTTCTAAATGTTTACAGTCAATGACTGGCTATAACTTTGTATACATTGTCACTCCATATAATACCATGAACGTTTTTTGCCTGTTGTTACATAATCTTATTATTTTTATGGCCACAGAATATTTCATGAAGTCAATATATCATAATTCACTTAATCATTTTCTATTTTTGGGAATTTAAATTTGGTTCCTTCCAGTTTTTCAAATGTATAGATAACATTTTAAAATTTGAAAAACTATGCAGAAAGTACACAGCATTCCTGTTTGCCCCTTGGCCCCTGCACACACGTTCTCCAGTGACTGACATCTTGCATCACTGTGGGACATTTGTTATCACTGGTGGATCCATTATTAATAATTAAAGTCCACAGTTTACATTAGGGCTCACTCTTTATGCTGTATAGTCCTGTGGGAAAATGTTTTGTTGAAAGTGTCCAATTTTGGTGTTTGTAACAAATTCAATTTTGTTTTCAAAAACGCATATGCGACTTCTGCCTTTTACTGCTCAGTCAACAAATATTCCCTGAGTGCCTGCTGTGTGCCAAAGACAGCTCTAAGCCCTGGGAATGCAGCACAGAGCAGGGCGTCAAGGGATGGGCTCTCATTCTTCCCACAGGGATGGTACGTGATAGAACAGACACGTACATGTGCGGTACCGCTGAGCTGTGCCAAGAGTGTGGCAAGCGGAGGCACCGAGTTGCCATGGGAACCAGTATGCATATGCATTCACACAGGAAGAGGGAGGAGTCCTGGTGATGCAGTGGTTGGGTGTTCGACTGCTAACCAGAAGGTCAGTGGTTCGAACCCACTAGCCACTCCAAAGGAGAAAGGCTTGGTGATCTGCTCCTCTAAAGATTACAGCCTTGGAGAAGGCAGAAAGGGACAGGAGCTGGTTGAATGGACACAGGAAATCCGTGGTGGAAAGGAGAAATGTGTGGTCACATTGCAGGGATAGCAACTAGGGCCACATAACAATGTGTGTATAAATTTTTGTATGAGAAACTAACTTTAGTCGTAAACTTTCACCTAAAGCACAATAAGAAAAAAAAAAAGAAAGATTGCAGCCTTGGGAACCCTATTGGGCAGTTCTGCTCTGTCCTATAGGGTCTCTAGGAGTCGGAACTGACTCGATGGCACACAACAACAGGTAGAAGGGAGCTGGCAGACTAGCAGGCCACAAAGGACCGTCCATTGTTGGGATGCTACCCATCCCCAGTTCTCCCTAAGAGGTGGCTGTAGCTCAGGCAAGGACAGAACAAATCCTCAGGCTGTGTTCGGTGCTAGATGCTTCTCTTCCCATCTCTCTCTAAATGCCCACCCCAGTCCAGACCCGTGCAGAAAGCCTGAGGGATGGAGGCCAACATGCCTTCAGGGACAGAATATCCCAGTACATCCCATTCTATCAAGAGCTTCCTGGCAGTTCATGAATGACTAACCTTTGGAAGTTTCTGTTTTTCCTACTCTCTCTTGCAGAATGGAACGACGCCAACTACCCAGGTGCCACTGTTCCAAAAGCAGCTCCTCCCAGAAAGAAGAGCTCTAAATAGCCAATTTCACCTGTTTTCTTCCATTTCACAACTTTCTCAGGTCCTGGGGAAAACGTGTTGTTATGGGGGCGGTTATTGTTTCAATGGGCTTGAGCATTTTCACTGCCTTTAATGTGATTTTCTGTCCTCTAGAAATCTGTTTTCAAGGAGACACTTCTCAGAAAGGTTCTCAAGAGTAACAGACTCAGGACCTCAAAACTGAGAGGCTGCTGTTGGTATCAAAGTGGGCATCAAGGTGTACTCTGCTCAGGTTCATGGAAAATCAGGTAGAATTTAATAAAACTACTATAATCTAAAATCTCATGACACAATGGGAGACCCAAACACATTTGTGCTTTTCTGAAACAAAACCAAGTCTTTCCTTGTTTATTGGTCCAACCCAATGAACAATCATTAAGGTGTGAAAAAAAAAAAGCTACTTTTTAGTATGTCATATGGTAGATTACAGATGGCTACAAATTCTTTGCCACTTCTCCCATCGAGAGATAAAATTGAATTCCCCTCCCTTTGAATGTGAGCCAGCCTTAGTGACTTGCTTGACCAACAGAATGCAGCAGAAGTGATATTCTAGGACTTCCATGGCTTGCTCATGAGAAGTCTTGAAGCTTCTGCCTTGGTTTCTTGGAATGCTCACTCTGAAGTCTGGCTACCCAAGACCACCATGAAGCCTAAGTTAGTCACATGAAGAGGCCGTAGAGAAGGAGCCTCCAGCTGTCCCAGTCACCTGAGGACAAGAGTGAAACACATGAGAGAAGAAGCCATGATTTCAAGCCGATTCAAGCCTTCAGAAGACCCCAGCCCAGCCAATATCAAACCGCAACTACACGAAATATCCCTACGAAGAACCACCCAGCTGAATCCATGTCAACCCAAAGAACCAAGAGATATTATAACAAGATTTATTTTGAGCCACTAAATTCTCAAGTGGTTGTTCTCCAGCAATAAATAATTGGAATAGGCAGGAAAAGAGAACACAGCTATTATTTGTTGACTGTCATTTACAGTAAGAAGGAACAAACCAGCGAATCTGGACAGACATGACATTTGCAAATGTATTCACCCTGAAATCTACTTCGTAAGTTATAAGCAGATATAATTTGAAGAGTAGAAGTCATCACCAAACCAGTCAAATAATATTTTTTGAACACCCACTACATATAAAACTAAGAAATGGAATATCTAATCGGAAGAACAATTTAATAGTTCCTGGGCTGAATGAACTATGAAATGTATTTAGAGATAGGAGCAGAAAACGATAAAGACATGAACAGAATGATTCAGCATGTAATTAGGAACAAAGTTATGAGTGTACATGTGTTAAAATATATACACAAAGTAAATATTCCAGGTAGTATTCCTCTCAAGATCAGGGGACAATTCTATCCTATCTCTAGAACCCTCAGAAATGCTTGCTTAGAGAAGGGTTTTCAAGACATATTTGCAGCTCTAACAATATTTAAACATGGACTAAAATTCTATTACTTTTTTTTTTTTTAACTTCAGTGTTATTTTTAGATCTGGCCAATAAAGTGTATGGGGGTGTAGAGATGGGGACAAAGTGCCAGCAACATCTGCCCGATTTGACAATGATTTTACACTGGAGAGCACATTAATCCAAATAACCATCTTAACTTGGGACAAATCCATGGATTCTTTTCCTTTTGGATGACTGTCCCTTTAAGGCCAACAACTGTTGCCTCTTTGTGAGGAGCTGAGAGGGGCAAGTGGAGTTTAGCACAACACTACTCTCAGTACATAAATGTATAAGGGCAAGGCTATGGGCTCCAGAGACAGTTTTCACTAGTCAATGTCCCCACCTATGCCATGTTCCAAACACCGAGGAGACAACAGAAACAGAAGCCGTGGCGTTTGCTCTTCTCTTATGCTCTCAGATCTTCAATTTCCAAACTTAGCATTTCCCTCCAGAGGCTCTAGTTTCTGGCGCTCTCACGTACTCTTGCATCTATCACATGTTGTTATTGTTGTTAGGTGCTGTCGAGTCGGTTCCGACTCATAGCAACCCTACGCACAACAGAACAAAACACTGCCCAGTCCTGCGCCATCCTTACAATCGTTGTTATGCTTGAGCTCATTGCTGCAGCCACTGTGTCAATCCACCTCGTTGAGGGTCTTCCTCTTTTCCGCTGACCCTGTACTCTGCCAAGCATGATGTCCTTCTCCAGGGACCGATCCCTCCTGACAACATGTCCAAAGTATGTAAGATGCAGTTTCACCGTCCTTGCCTCTAAGGAGCATTCTGGCAGCATTTCTTCCAAGACAGATTTGTTCGTTCTTTTGGCAGTCCATGGTATACTCAGTATTCTTCGCCAACACCACAATTCAAAGGCATCAACTCTTCTTCGGTCTTCCTTATTCACTGTCCAGCTTTCACATGCATATGATGCGATTGAAAATACCATGGCTTGGGTCAGGCGCACCTTAGTCTTCAGGGTGACATCTTTGCTCTTCAACACTTTGAAGCGGTCCTTTGCAGCAGATTTGCCCAGTGCAATGCATCTTTTGATTTCTTGACTGCTGCTTCCGTGGCTATTGATTGTGGATCCAAGTAAAATGAAATCCTTGACAACTTCAGTCTTTTCTCCATTTAACATGATGTTGCTTCTTCGTCCAGTTGTGAGGACTTTTGTTTTCTTTATGTTGAGGCGCAATCCATACTGAAGGCTGTGGTCTTTGATCTTCATCAGTAAGTGCTTCAAGTCCTCTTCACTTTCAGCAAGCACGGTTGTGTCATCTGCAGAACGCAGGTTGTTAACGAGTCTTCCTCCAATCCTGATGCCCCGTCCTTCTTCATATAGTCCAGCTTCTCATATTATTTGCTCTACCGCATATATAACAAATAAAGCTTTTATAATACTATATATGCATATTTAATATGTATGTAAAGGAGGCCTGGTGACACAGTGGTTAAAGAGCTTGGCCAGTAACCGAAAGGTTGGTGGTTCGAACCCACCAGCCACTCCAGAGAAGAAAGATGCTGCAGTTAGTTATACAAAGTAAGCCACTGCCACTGAGTCCATTCCAACTCATAGTGACCCTATAGGACAGAGTAGAGCGGCCCCATAGGGTTTCTAAGGCTGTAATCTTTACAGAAGCCACACCTTTCTCCCATGGAGTAGCTGGTGGGTTCGAAGTACTAACCTTTTGATTAGCAGCCAAGTGCTGTCACCACTGCACCACCAGGGCTCTTCATATAATAAATACACACATACGATATATACACATATATATAGATATATGTTTATAATACACCTACTTGGACTCATGACATAAGAGCACCTCTGGAAAAGGAACTGCTACCTAGCAGCCATTATCTTATGGGCTTTCAGGAAGTTTCATTAGTAATAAAATGAAATCATTTTATTAATAATTCTGTCGGGCTCACAGTTAAGCAACAAAAACAGCATCAACCGAACCTATACTGCAGATACAAACATCAAGCACCTCGTGATGGGGCAGTTCTGCTTGAACCTACGGCAGGTTAGAGCCACTAAGAAGGCCCTGGCGGGCAGAAGGAAGACCCCAGCTCAGGCAGGGCTGGAGTGCTCTACGCCAGACAATTTAATGAGCATTTTGTTTTCTTTTTTTACTTGGTGAGGAGCAGATTTGGAAGGCAGACCTCTGGGGGAAGATTTATAAACACCTTCATTTTTGTTTCTGAGAATCGTAATGCAAAGCAAAGCAAGGATACACTTAATCCTCCAAAGAGGTCTCTGAAAGATCTTCAGAAGCCAGAGAATAGAAATTTCTTTCCCTCAACAAAAAGAACCAGGCATTATAAAAAGTCTCGGGAATCCTCGCCTTGTCCATAAAAACTCTGAACACAGGATCACACTGCATTTATCCCAGATGTGGTAGTAGACAGCTTGACAAGGACGAAAAGAAAAAATTAAGTCTTTCTTGGAAGTCAGAACATAATACAAGCTTATGGTTTTTGAGGCAATTTTGTGTTGAAATTCTCAAAGGATCCACACCAAACACCTACTGGTCATCGTGTGGTGGCCACCATACTAGAAAATACATAAGAAAGGACATGGGAGGGGCGGGCAGGGCTGTCCACCAGCCCTGAAATAACGCAACTATGGAGACCACTTGAACTGGAGGTAAATGCAGGATCCATAAAAGGAAGAGCTAATTGCACATAAAAAAAAAAACATTGCCGTTGAGTCCATTCCTACTCATAGCGACCCTACAGGACTGAGCAGAACTGCTCCATAGCATTTCCAAGGCTGTGAATCTTTACAGAATCAGACTGCTGCATCTTTGTCCCGAGAAGCAGCTGGTGGGTTTCAATCATCAACCTTTTGGTTAGCAGCTCAACATTTAACCACTACGCCACCAGGGTTCCAAGTTGCACACGGTGGCCGAAAATTCATGGACCTCATCACATAGGAGATTGAACAGGCGTACACTATAAAGACGCTCAGTGAAGTTGTGGGTCTACAGAGAGTTGTAACAAGGGAACCGAAGGTGCCCAGCACCCACCCGCAAAGTATCCTTTGGTGCCAGTGACCCAGGCTAGATCAGCATCTGACCCAACAAGGATTTTTTTAATTCCTAAATATGAAAATTATCCTAAATTAGTAGGTCCCCAGGAGTCAGAGCTGACTTGGCAGCAGATAACAGCCACAACAACAAAGGGGAGGCTCTTAATATTTGAGGAATCGACTCGGCAGCAATGGGTATGGTTTTGTTTTTTTAGACCCAGACACACCCTAGACCCAGACCAACCCTAGACCTGGGCCCAGCTTAGACCCAGGCGCAGACCCACCCTAGACCCAGGCCCACTCTAGACCTGGATCCACCCTAGCCCTGGGCTCACTCAACACCCAGGCCTGCTCTGCACCCAGGCCCGCTCTAGCTCTGGGGGCAGGTGCTTGGGTGGGCACTTCAGGGCACTGGAAGCTTCGACTGTCAGAGCACACAGCAGCTGGCTACAAGTGGTGGAACTGCCCTCCCTGACGGCCCCCTGACAAGGTGGTAAAGGGTGTCACTAGGTGGCTGGCCCATCCACCGACCTCGGTCCCTCTCTGTTTTCTGCCCCTGCCCTCCTTATCCACCCCGCATGGTGGGGAGGTGTCCAGCTGTGGTCAGTATCCCCTGCCCCACCCTGAGGCCTTGGAAGGAGAGGACTGTAGGCGCTTGATAAGCACTGCTGTTGGCAAGGCCATGCCCAGACCATACCAGATCGCCTTGTGTTTTTACCTCACATCCAGGAGGAGAATGCATCTGTAAGGGATGCGGGGGGGGCTTCTAATTTAAAGACCCTTACACGAAATGTGAGTTCCTGGGTGGCATAAATGGTTAATGTTCTCAGCAACTAACCAAAAAAATTGGAGATTCAAGTCCACTCAGAGGCACCGTGGAAAAAAGGCCTGGCAATCTACTTCAAAACCACAGTCACTGAGAACCCTATGGAGTCTCCACTCGTTCAGAGCAAAAGAGAAAGAAGGAAACCAAAGACTGAAAGAAGATACTAGCCTCCAGGACAAACAGTCCTCAGGAACCACAGCCTCGTCTGTCCTAAACCAGAAGAACAAATGGGGCCCAGCTACCACTACCGACCATCCTAACTGGGGCTATAATAGCCTCTGATAGAATAGCAGAAAAATGTGGGACAGAACCTCAAATTCCTAAGGAAAAAAAATCTAACCTACTGTACTGGGTGAGCCTGGAGGACTCCCCAAGGCTACTTGCCCTGAGATAGTCTTCAAACCTGGAACTAACCACTGAGGTCACCTCATAGCTAAATAACAAATTGGCTCAAAAAAAGTGATTATCACCTGTAAGTACTATGCTCCTTTAAAAAAATCACCTACATGACACCAAAGAGTTAACAATTAAAACAAAGATGAGAATGTAAGGGGACAGGGAAACTAGATTAATGGAAACAGAACAACCAGAACGGAAGTAATGAGAATGTTCACACTTTGTGAAGAACGTGACCGATGTCACTGAACAACTTGTATAGAAATCGTTGAATGAGAACCTAAACTGCTGTATAAACCTTCACTGAAAACACAAAAAAATAAGATTTAAAAAAAAAAATAAAAAGAAGAAGAAGAAAAACCCTACGGAGCACAGTTCTACTCTGACACTCATGGGGTTGCCGTGAGTCGGAATCGACTCAATGGCAAGCGGTTTACTGGTTTAACTCCCAACGTTGCTGCGGTTAACAAAACAGGAGAAAGACCAGACCTTTGCCTTTGAGAATGACACAGCATTGGAGCTTGGGTTCAGAATAAACCGTATACACACGATGTACTCAGGAAGGCAAAGTTCCAAAACTCACAGCGACCTGTCCGCTTCCTGTGTCTAGCGACAGCTGTATCCTGATGTCCCTTTTAAAGTGATTTTTACTGACAGTCATCATTCAATCAGGAGGAACAGGAATTTACATCAAATACAGTCATGGAGGCTCTGGAGTCTGCCCATAAATTACACTGTCTTTTGAAGGCATCTTCCCCACAGAGACCCCTGACCCCTCACGCCAGCAGTGGTTAGAAGCCCGGAACGCCTACCATTGTCAGTGAGGCAGTGTTGATGGCAGGGGCCACCTGGGAATTTCCCAGGCCCCTGGAATGCCTGTGTTATCTCAAAGAACAAAGGCAACACAGCCATGACGTCAGAGCCTCCACTCTAAACCACAGGCGTTTAACCAGCCTGCGTTCGCTCCTTGCTAAGCCAGTCCCTGTGGCTAACAGACAGGAAAAGCAGCCTCCGGGGTCACCCGTACAGTTTGTTCATTATCCCAAACAGGAAAAAATAGATAAAGGAATGATTCGCCTGCCTCCTATTGTTGCCAACTCCTCAACAGGCAGCAGCCGGGCAGAGTGAGTGGGGCAGCCAGACCATCCAAGCGGCGGTCCACACATCTGGCTTTCTGCTTTGAGGCCCCACAGCGTTTGTTGTCCTGAGGCATCCCCAATCATAAGCAAATGGGATATGTTTACACACAGGCCCAGTTATTTTCTGCCTGCATCTATCTACTCGAGAGGGCAGCTGAGAACTGGAGCTCTTGATTAAAATAATGCATATCCCAGCTTTCCACAGAATTCCTGCACTGGGCGGGAAACTGGACCAGATGATGTCTAAATGACTCCTTTCCGACTCTGAGATTTTCTCATTTTATTCCTTGAGCAGTAGGTTTCTTCACAACTCCTTGGCATAGGAATTCAAGAATGGCTCTGTGGGTATCAACGGTGACCTTTGGAGAACGGACCCAGGAAGATATTCACAACACAGGCGGGACTTAAACAGTTCTGTGTTGACAGATCTACTCAAAAGATGGAGTGGACGCCTGGCCCACTGACTGTTGCCCTTTCTAGCTACCTCTGCACCCCACTTAGGGGCAAAGGCCATCTCCCCAGGGCCAGATCCCCCAAGCTCACTCATTTGGGAGATTTCAAGGCCCAGGCCCTCTCCAGCTTCCTCTATTCCCAAGCTACCCAGAAATTCCAACCCTTCCCAGTTTACGGGCAGCTTTCATAAGTAAGGGACATCTATACATAGTAAGTGGGCACAGTGGTGGTTCAGCGGTAGAATTCTTGCCTTCCATGTGGGAGACTCAGGTTTGATTCCCAGCCAATACACCTCATGAGCAGCCATCATTTTACGTCAGTGGAGGCTTGCCTGTTTGCTATGATATTGAATAGGTTTCAGCAGCACTTCCAGACTAAGACAGACTAGGAAGAAATGCCTGGCAATCTACTTCTGAAAATTAGCCAGTGAAAACGGATCACAACTGTCCACTCTGCAACAGATCACGGGGATGGCACAAGACCAGGTGGCATTTCCTTCAGTTGTGCACAGGGTCACCAAGAAAGAGTCAGGTGCCGAATCGATGGCAGCTGACAACAACATACACAGTAAAAGCTTGGTCATAGGCTTCACCATCACAGAACAGAAGATCCTGCCCCTACCCTTGGGTCTCATGGGCGGCTGGACAGTGGACCAGGATGTCAGACCACCCCTCCAACAAAATCTCCAACCTTCCAACCCCTACCACAGAATCAAAGAATCTGTTTCCCTCCTATCACTTTGGAAAATCTTAAAGGCTGGTAGAGAAGGGGATGGAGAGATCAGGAGAGGCTAATTTATTCTGTTTAAAAGGCTTGCCGCAACCGTCACATGATGCCTCGGAGTTCAGACAGAAAGTTTCGACAAAGAGCAGGAGCTACAGTACACACTTCCTACATTATAAGAAGCATCAACAATTTGTTTTCTAGAAAGTTCTTCCTTTGGAGAAATGCTTCTATTCTGTATGTCTCTAGATTAACATAGATCAACCCAGCTCTGGGAGATACTTAAGAATAGTGGTTTCTGACCACTTCAAGTATAAGAACTATTTCTTAATGTTAAAAAAAAAAATAACATACATCCCATACGGCAGTTATATCTTTAGATGGTTGTGAAAATGCATAATTACAGAAGGCGTTGTGAAGTCAGCAATACTTTCAAATGCATTTATGTTTTATTAATGACAACAGCAACTATGTCCACTTGAAAAAAGCAACAGCACACATATATACGTGAGACGGAAGAAAGGCCTGGCAATCTATGTCCAAAAATCGGCCAGCAAAAACACTTTGGATCACAATGGTCCAACCTGCAACCCATCATGGGGAGAGCACAGGCCCAGGCTGCATTTTGTTCCGTTGTGTTTGGGCTCCCCATGAGTGGAGCCAACTCAACAGCTGCTAACGATGACGACAATGTATACTAGATATTCATGTACCGCTTACTGACACTTCTGTGTTCCAGACCCCCAAAGGGACCCCACAGCCCCCACCCAGACCCAGCCCAAGGCCAACAGACTGGGAACCTCTGTGATCTATCCCCCTTTTGAGAATTCTAAAATCCGAAATTTTACTGGGTCATCCCAAAGGGATTTTGAATTGACATTTTCAAGACAAAAAAAAAAAAAAAGCAAAATCACCTATTATTAACTTTTTTTCCTTTCATGCTCTCCTTATATCCCTGTTATGATACTGAGCAACATAACACATAGAAACAAAATGGGTTTTCTACCATTTTATGCTGTCTAACCATCAGCAAACATTAACTAAAAAAGAAAGGGGGGAAAAAAAACCCACTAACGAATCACAACATGCACTGCTCCTGGGAACTATTAGAGGCTAATTAAAACCCACAGGATCGGTGATACACCAAGTGCAAAAAAATCACCATGGGAACTTAGAGGGAAGAAAGACTTGTGTTAGCAATCACATGAAATTACCCTGAACAATCCTACCTCCTCCTACCCCTCCACAAAACACCCCCCTAGGCTTAAAAATAAGTAGATTCCCATAAACAGATTCTTAAATATGCTTACTGACTGCAGCAAAAAGGGGAACGTGGGCCCACAGGTATGGGGGAGGGCCCACGACCTGCTACTTCATTTATTCATCTTTCTTGCAAAGCCAGTCTAAGCAGGTATACTGAGTGTTTTAGGAGCTGGTTTTATTTTGTTCTGTGTTTCAATTTGTCCAAATGTGCTCTTTTTGTCACTGGGACAGAGACAACTTCAGCATCACAACTGTGAAGCTGCAGCGTGGTGGCCAGAACACCATCACCTGGCCATGCTCCCTCGGTGTGAAGGGGAGGGACAGGAGGGGCCAGGCAGGGGGCACTGGACGTGACGCCTCAGGACAATGGAACCAAGAGCACAGCATCTACGGCGTTTTCATACGTCAGATCCCAATGCAATGCCAGTGCTGTGGGCTACTTACTCCCAGAAATGATTTTTTTATCATTTTATTTTTATTTTTACATTTTGTTGTTGAGAATATACCCAGCAAGACACACACCAACTCAGTTGCTTCTGTGTGTACCATTCAGGACATCGATTACATCTTTTGAGCTGTGCAACCATTCTTACCCCCCTTCTCTGAGTTTTTCCTCCTCGTTAACATAAACTCACTGCTCCCTATCTTACCTTTCCGTTTGCTGTTGTCACTTTGATACCATTTACCATCTGGTCGATTCTGACTCATACTGACCCCATAAGACAGAGTGGAATTGCCCCATAGGGTTTCCAAGGAGTAGCTGGTGAATTTGAACTGCTGACCTTTTGGTTACCAGACAGTCTCAACCACTGAGCCACCAGGGCTCCTTGATCCCATATTTAAAAAAACCCAAACCCTCTGCCTTTGAGTCGATTCCAACTCATAGCGACCCTATAGGACAGAGCAGAACTGCCACATGGTGTTTCCAAGGAGCACCTGGTGGATTTGAACTGCCAACCTTTATGGTTAGCAGCTGTAGCTTTTAAACGCTACACCACCAGGGTTTCCCCATATAGATAGTTCTTAAAAGAGCGTAATGCTCAAGGCAGACATTTTTTACTACTTAAGCTAGATTACTGTTTGGTTTGAAGACATTTTCTCAGTGGCTACCATGAATATTACATTTAACTCCTGTATTTATAACATCCTAAGATATGTTGGTACCAACAGAACTCAACAACAAGACATTGGATACCACACCATTCCTCTCCCCTCTGCCACAAATACCTTATGACCAGCCCTTGTACTTGTCCCTGCATTTCCCTTTATGAAGGAGCTTTCTTTTTATGCAGGTCTTTGAATTACTCTCCACTGCCTTTTCCCTTATCATCTTCTTTATTGTGGTAAAAATAGAAACAAAACATTTGCCAGTTCAACAACTTCTACACGTACAATTCAGTGACACCGATTACATTCATCGTATTGTGCAACCATTCTCGCTATCTGTTTTCCAAATTATTTCACCACCATGAACATAAACTCAGTGCCCCTAAGCAAACCTCCCCCCGTCCCCCTCCTTCTCTCCCCTGGTCGCCACTAATAATCTTTGGTTTCTATATATTTGCTTAAGGAGCAGTGGTGTAATTAAGTGCTCAGCTGCTAACTGAAGGATTGGCAGTTCAAACCCACCCAACGGTTTCATGAGAAAAAGACCTGGCAATCTGCTCCCATTAAGGATGACAGCCTAGGATACCCTGTGGGGCAGTTCTACTCTGCCCTACAGGGTCACTGTGGGTGGAAATCAACTCACCAACACCTAATAACAACAAACATGTATTTGCTTATTTCATATAAATAAGATCTTGCAGTACTTGTCCTTTTGAGGCCGACTTACTTCGCTCAGCATGTTGGCATGCATCAGGACTTCATTTCTCTTTAGAGCTGAGTAGTGTTCCGCTGTGTGCGCGTACCGCATTTTGTTTACCCACTGAGTTGTTGATGGACACTTGATTGTTCCCACACTTTGTCTACTGTGGACAGTGCTGCAGTGAACACTGGTGCACAGGCTCTTCTTTACGTTCCTGCCTTCACATCTTCTGGGTATGTACCTAGGACTGGGATTTCTGGGTCATATGGTAGCGGACATAATATCTGACGGGAATATTACCTACTAGGAAGTGACATTAAAATCACATTTCTCTCATTTCAGGTTTATGGGAAAAACAATGATTTAACATCTAAATGATTGCCAAAAATTCCTGTGAATACCGTGATTATCTTCATTTTTACGTATTCTTACTCACTGAAAAAGGGAGAATTGTGCAATTTTTACTGTCCACTTTAAAACATTATAGATTAGTTCCCCTCTAAAATTCTTATAGCACATTGCCAACTTCCTGTTTCAGTTCCAGAAAATATATCATTATCAAGTGACCTTGGACCCAGCCCAACCCACAAGCATGCTGTACGATACCAACGACTATTTCCATCCCCAAACTTCAGGGTGGCCTAGAATCCACTTGTGTTGTTTTGACCAGACAAACCAGGCACTGACCACTTAGCCTGTCTCCCGGATGAACACCACAACAGCTCAGTCCCAAACTGGGGCCACTCAGGAACCCACAAAGTGCCAATCACAATGCAGTCTTGCCACCAGCACCTATAACAGAATCACCATAATTTAAAGTAGAGGTGGACAGAGACAAAACAATTAAAGGAATTCTTCGAATAACTGTGAAACTCTTCTTAAACCTCTTCCTCCCTTCTCAAATTTCCAAACTTAAAAAAAAAAAAAAATGATTAAAAGAGTAAGCCGACGTGGATCAGTTCCTTTCTCAACCAATACCAGTACCCTGAAGAGGTACACATTGCCCATGGGAGGAATGACAATGCTTTGCCCTTGTTTGACTTCTGACAGTTTTACAATTGCCCTCATATAAATCATGCCATTTCACACCCTAACAACTCCAGGTGCTCCCTTGGGCAGATGTCCCCACTTTGAGAAAACCAAGGCTCCATGGGGCAGGTGACTCACTCACTCAGGACACCAACTCAGGGCGGAGCCAGGGCTCAAGGCCAGCGCTTGACAACTCATTCAGTACTTTCCAACTACAGATGCACAAGGGGAGACCAATTAAACCACAACTACCTAACCAGTTTGTTGTATGGTGATGGCTTGCATGTTGCTGTGATACTGGAAGCTGTGTCACCCATAGTGAACAGGTTTCAATGGAGTGTCCAGACTAAGACGGGCTAGGAAGAAAACCCTGGCAATCTACTTCCAAAAATCAGCCGATGAAAACCCTATGGATCATGGAATATTATCTGAGATTTCAACTCACTTACTTTAGATGTGTCATAAGGACAGACCGATAGCTAAAAAAGGACATTGTATTTGGTAAAGTGGAAGGCCAGTCAAGGCGAAGGAAACCCACAATGAGATGGACTGAAGCAATGGCTGCAACAACGGACTCAACCATACCAACAATCATGGAGATGACACAGGCCGGGCAACGTTTCGCTCTGTTATACATGGGGTCACCATGAGTCGAAGCAACTTCACGGCAGTTAACAACAACAACACATAATCAGCTCCCTCCTTAAAGCAAATCAACTAAAAACACCAGAACAGTAGATTTAAGTCCTTATGACTGATTACAAAAATGGGTTAACAGGGCACACTACTGGAACTATCTCTGCTCAGCTCCTAACCCAGCACCTCTATCCGGAGTTGGGGGGCACACACCTCCCAGGCTTCCCCCGGAAGCCGAGGTCCAGCAAAGCCACCCCCCTTCCCTTCCCCCTCCCCGTCCAGCAGCAGACTTCCTTCCCCAGCAGAAGGTGGGAACGTATTTTCAGAGCCGGGCGGCGATCTGCAAACGTAAGCGAACACCAATGAAGCCAAAACCATCACCAAAGAAGCTAACCTCCATCTCCTCTGTTCTCACTCTGATACCAACAGTTAATTCTCATCCTTCACCCACGGGTCAGATTGAGGGGTGTGGACTGTACGTGGCCGCTCTCAAAGATGTCATTTGATATGGACTTGAGTGACACTGGACAGCCATGCTCAGACACACAATGGAACAAGGTGTTTCTTTCTTTAGCTCCCTTTCAAAAACTTTATCTGAGGGAAACATTGTGCTCAACACTC
The DNA here is from genome assembly GCF_024166365.1 of Elephas maximus indicus. Classification (NCBI taxonomy): domain Eukaryota; kingdom Metazoa; phylum Chordata; class Mammalia; order Proboscidea; family Elephantidae; genus Elephas; species Elephas maximus. The sequence goes on along the minus strand of NC_064819.1, from coordinate 229,716,325 downwards.
ACTTTTGTTTTTTTTTTTTTTCCTAACAAGAGCCGTTTGTATCCCCAGCTGACTGAAAGAAAGATTACATTATGTTCCTCGTGGAGAGAACGGCAATGGTCACTAGATGGCCTGAGTCCTGAGGAAGGCAGAGCGTTCTGACACCACCCCTGTGGCAGGACCAGCCAAGTTCATTGTAATGCTAGGAGCCAAAACAAAAACAAAAAGCCCTGTACCATCAGGCCTCCAGACTTCAGAAAAGTCCCTGAAGAAAAATCACTCTCCCAAAAACCCTCCACCATCTATCGGTATATCGTACTATGGTGGCTTGTGTGTTGCTGTGATACTGGAAGCTATATCACCACTATTTCACATACCAGAAAGGTCACCCATGATGGACAGGTTTCAGAGGAGCTTTCCAACTAAGACAGACTAGGAAGAAAGGCCTGGCAATCTACTTCTGAAAATTAACCTGTGGAAACCCTATGAATCACAACAGAATATTGTTCGATATAGTGCTGGAAGATGAGTCCAAACACAGCAACGATCATGAAGACCACACAGGACTGGGCAGCATCTTGTTCTGTTATGCATAAGGACACCATGAATTGGAGCTAACTTGAGGGCAACCAACAGCAAGAAGCCCATGTAGAATTTCCATTTCATTTTCCTGCCTCATGTAGGATATGAGCGTTCTGATGAAAGGAATGAGCTCAACATGAAGCCTCCAAACCAACACAACCCTCCCAGGCCCAACTCTTTCTCCCTTCCTTTTGTCCCGTGTCAGTACCTGTGCCCTTCCACCACAAGACATGGCGATCAACGATCAATGCGTCGGGGACACTCTTGCTGCCACACAGATGGTATCTCTTGAGGAAGATGAAAGCTGTCTATGTGAGGCAGCCGTCGGAAACCCTGTGGTACTCCTGGACCCCACCCAAGCTCTGAGAACTTCCCAGGAAATGAGATTGCAATAAACACTCTGTTCACTTCACTTTTTAAAAATTACTTTTGGTTACTGTGGTAAAAAGATAAGTAATAAAACTTTTGCCAATTCAACAATTTTCACATGTGTAGTTCAGTGACATTGATTACAGTTTCCATGTTGTCCACTATCCTTTTCCAACTACTCCATCGCCATTAGCAGACACTCAATGCCCCCTAAGCAACGACTCCCTTTCCCCCTTCTCACTCCCCATGGTAACCACTAAAAAACTTTGGTCTCTATACATTCATCTATTTTATATAGGTGGGATCATACAATATTTGTCCTTTTGCGATGGACTATTTCACTCAGCACAATGTTTTCAAGGTTCATCCATGTTGCGGCATGTGTCAGGACTTCATTTCTCTTGATGGCTGAGTAACATTCCATTGCCACCACTCATCTGTCAGTTTATCATACTGTGGTGACCATGCTAGGGTATTTTCAATTCCCTCATAAGCATGTGAAAGCTGGACTGTGAATAAGAAAGACTGAAGAAGAATTGGTGCATTTGAATTATGGTGTAGGTGAACAATAGAATATACCATGGATAGCCAGTTGTGCTCATGAGGTACCTATACACAGATCAAGAGGCAGTTGTTCGAACAGAAAAAGAGGATACTGCTAGGGTTAAAGTCAGTAAGGATATGCGTCAGGGTTGTATTCTTTTACCATACCTATTCAATCTGTATGCTGAGCAAATAATCTGAAGCTGGACTATATGAAGAAGAACAGGGCATCAGGATTGGAGGTAGACTCATTAGCAACCTGTGTTATGCAGATGACACACCCTTGCTTTCCGAAAGTGAAGAGGACTTGAAACACTTACTAATGAAGATCAAAGGCCACAGCTTTCAGTATGGATCACACCTCACATACAGAAAACAAAAATCCTCACAACTGGACCAATAAGCAACATCATGATAAAAAGAGAAAAGACTGAAGTTGTCAAGGATTTCATTTTACTCGGATCCACAATCAGCACCCACAGAAGCATTAGTCAAGAAATCAAAAGACCCATTGCGCTGGGCAAGTCGCTGCAAAAGACCTCTTTAAAGTGTTGAAAAGCAAAAATGTCATCTTAAAGACTAAGGTGTGCCTGACCCAAGCCATGGTATTTTCAGTCTCATCATATGCATACAAAAGCTGGACAATGAGTAAGGAAGACCAAAGAAGAATTGACACCTTTGAATCATGCTATTGGCGAAGAATATTGAATATACTATGTATGGACTGCCAAAAGAACAAACAAATCTGTCTTGGAAGAAGTACAACCAGGATGCTCCTTAGAAGCAAGGATGGCAAGGCTATGCCTTATATACTTTGGACGTTTTATCAGGAGAGATCAGTTCCTGGAGAAGGACATCATGCTTGGTAAAGTAGTTGCTGTTGTTAGGTGCCGTCAAATTGGTTCCAACTCATAGCGACCCTATGCACCCCAGAACAAAATACTGCCTGGTCCCGGGCCATCCTTACAATAGTTGTTATGCTTGAGCCCATTGTTGAAGCCACTGTGTCAGTCCACCTCATTGAGGGTCTTCCTTTTTTCCGCCGACCCTGTACTTCGGCTGAGCTTCCAGACTAAGACAAACTAGGAAGAAGGACCTGGCAGTCTACTTCTGAAAACCATTAGCCAGTGAAAACCTTATGAATAGCAGCAGAACACTGTCTGATACAGTGCTGGAAGATGAGCCCCCCAGGTTGGAAGGCACTCAAAAGATGACTGGGGAAGAGCTGCCTCCTCAAAGTAGAGTTGACCTTAATGACGTGGATGGAGTAAAGCTTTCGGGACCTTCATTTGCTGATGTGGCACAACTCAAAATGAGAAAAAACAGCTGCAAACATCCATTAATAATCAGAACTTGGAATGTACAATGTATGAATCTAGGAAAATTGGAAATCGTCAGAAATGAAATGGAACGCATAAACATCAATATCCTAGGCATTAGTGAGCTGAAATGGACTGGTATTGGCCATTTTGAATCGGACAATCATATAGTCTACTATGCTGGGAATGACAACTTGAAGAGGAATGGTGTTGCATTCATCATCAAAAAGAACATTTCAAGACCTATCCTGAAGTACAATGCTGTCAGTGATAGGATAATATCCATACGCCCACAAGGATGACCAGTTAATACGACTATTATTCAAATTTACACACCAACCACTAAGGCCAAAGATGAAGAAATAGAAGATTTTTATCAGCTGCTGAAGTCTGAAATTGATCAAACATGCCATCCAGATGCATTGATAATTACTGGTGATTGGAATGTGAAAGCTGGAAACAAAGAAGAAGGATCAGTAGTGGTAAAATATGGCCTTGGTGATAGAAACAATGCCGGAGATTGAATGATAGAATTTTGCAAGACCAACGACTTCTTCATTGCAAATACCTTCTTTCATCAACATAAATGGCAACTATACACATGGACCTCACCAGATGGAACACACAGAAATCAAATTGACTACATCTGTGGAAAGAGACGATGGAAAAGCTCAATATCATCACTCAGAACAAGGCTGGGGGTTGACTGTGAAACAGACCATCAATTGCTCACATGCAAGTTTAAGCTGAAACTGAAGAAAATCAGACCAAGTCCACAAGAGCCAAAGTATGACCTTGAGTATATCCCACTTGAATTTAGAGGCCATCTGAAGAATAGCTTTGACACACTGAACGCTGGTGACCGAAGACCGGACGAGTTGTGGAATGACATCAAGGACATCATACATGAAGAAAGGAAGAAGTCATTGAAAAGACAGGAAAGAAAGAAAAGACCAAGATGGATGTCAGAGGAGACTCTGAAACTTGCTCTAGAAGGTTGAGCAGCTAAAGCAAAAGGAAGAATTGATGAAGTAAAAGAACTGAACAGAAGATTTCAAAGGGTGGCTCAAGAAGGCAAAGTTAGTAATGTAGAGGGTCAGTGAAAAAGAGGAAGACCCTCAAGGAGATGGACTGGCATAGTGGCTGTAACAATGAGTTCAAGCATAACAATGACTATGAGCATGGCAAAGGACTGGGCAGTGTTTTATTCCGTGGTACACAGGGTCACTATTAGTTGGAGCCAACTCAATGACACCTAACAGCAGCAGCCAGAACAATGAACAAATCTGTCCCGGAAGAAGTACGGCTACAATGTTCCTTAGAAGGGAGGATGACAAGACTTTGCCTTATGTACTTTGGACATGTTATCGGAAGGAATCAGTCCCTGGAGAAGGTAAAGTAGACAGTGAAAAAGATGAAGACCCTCACCTAGATAGACTGACAGTAGGTGTAACAATGGGCTCAAACATAACAATGATTGTGAGAATGGCGCAGGACCAAAAAGATGTGGTTAAACCCATGTGAAATTGTTCACTACAGATTAGTAAGTAAGCACAAGTACACCCGTGCTTACCTTGTTTACTGGGTCATCTGCCCATCAGGGACTGTAAATTTGAAAAGAGCCTTTGATTCTGTGGAAAGGTTCTGTGGGGTTGGGAGAGAGACAGATGCCAGCCATACCTAGAAACAGGATCTTTGATATAGTGAAAAAATGTGAAATTGTTCACTACAGATGATCTGATAAGCAAGGTAAACACTCTGCTTACCTTGCCTATTGGATAATCCACCCCTGTATACCACATTTTGTTTCTCCACTCATTTGTTGATAGATATTCAGGTTGTTTCTATCTTTTGGCTACTGTGAATAATGAGGCAGTAACCTGGTTTCTGTTTCTGCTTGGGTTCCTGCTTTCAATTCACCCACGTATCTGCCTAGGACTGAGATTTCTGGGTCATGTGGTAGTTCTCCAAGCCATACTGGCACAGCAGTAAAGAGCTCAGGTGCTAATCAAAAGGTCAGCAGTTCAAATCCACCAGCGGCTCCTTGGAAACCTTAAAGGGCAGTTCTACTCTGTTCTATAGGGTTGCTATGAGTTGGAACAGAATTGACAGCAATGGGTTTGTTTTTCTGGTTATGGCAGTTTTATGTTCAGCTTTTGGAGGAACCACTAAACTTCATCCCCCAGTGGCTATACCATCTTGCATTCCCACCAGCAATAGATGGAGGTTCCTCAATCCACATTTAAAGGCTTTTTACTGCCATGAAAAGTGGCCTGGCAGCACCTCCCTGGAAATATTAGGCCGCAAACTTGCAGCTAGAAAAATGTCAAGGCCACAGCCATTCAATTTGTTATAAAGAAGCCTGTTAAAATGTGTTACTTACAAGCCAAAGTAACCAAAGGTGCCGGTCCCAAGTCTGTTGAATAAACTTACGAAAGGACACTTCCTAGAGTGGTGGAGATCGATGTTGTGCTGATACTGTCAGCTACAGAGCATTTAAACATGTCAGCATTAAATACAGCACTGTTGTTGTTAGTTGCTGGCAAGTCGGTCCGACTCATGGTGACCTCATGTACAAGAGAACGAAACGTTGTCTGGTCCTGTACCATCTTCATGTTCACTGGCACTAATGGATGTTTGCTGCTGTTACTTCTCATTTTGAGTCATGTCACATCAGCAAATGAAGGTCCTGAAGGCTTTCCTCCATCCGCATCATTAAGGTCCACTCTACTTTGAGAAGACGGCTTTTCCCTTGTGTTTTGAGTGCCTTCCAACCCACGGGTGCTCAGATCACAATTCTGTATCACACAATGTTCTGTTGTGACCCTGCTAGTTTTGAAATACTAGTGGCATAGCTTCCAGCATCAGCAAGATGAAAGCCACCGCAGTACAACAAACTGACAAGACGGCTGGTGGAATACAACATTAACAAAAGAAAATATTGGCTCAGCCTACAGGTTCTATCGAATAACTCTTTCAGTAATATAAAGGAAACTATTAAATTTTTCATACTTTTAAATGAGCTGCAAGACAAACAGGAGCATCAGCTCTATTTGCTTTTAGTTTTGTTACTACAAGTTTGAAGATGTATTAGAAACATTTTTAAAACCAGTAATATTACATTGCATTTTCCTAACTTCTTCTATGGCTAGACACATTTCACAGACACGGATCTTCTCGAATTAAAAAGCGTGACACATTACTATAAAGTATTTAGAATGGTGACAGGGAATTCTTCTTTGATATCAGAAGACAAGTGCATTTGATATTTGTGAATCACATCAAAGATCAAGGCTATGACAGGAAAAAGACAGCTGATGCATATCTTTTGACTTTATTTCTTTGTCTTTTCGTCTTTTGGGTGGCTGAAATGCAAGTATGATGGTTGGTGCTGGAGCAGCCACCTTGTACTATGAGGCAGCCTTGGGAATGTAGCCCAGCCACAACTAGGCAACAAGAAGGAATCTGTGGCCTTGAGGACTTCATGGTGCAGAACTATCACAGTAATCCTAGTCTGCCTATCATATAGCTTTCTGTGAGAGAGAAATGCCTGTTCTGTCTAAGCAACTGATATTTTTCCTATTGTTCACAGACAAATCTAAATCCAAGTTACACACCACATACCAAAAGCTCATCAAATAAGCATAAGGTTTGGATCAACAGCTGCCAACTAGCAAGTAGGGTTATTTTCAGAGCCAGAATTGAAAATGCACTGGCCACCAGAAGGAAGGCACTCACAAGTATATATGTGGGGTATCCCGTGGTCCAAGAAAAACAATGGCCTCAGAATGAATGAAATCTAATAGAAGTTTAGGTAAACCAGCTGGTCGCCCATCTGGTCTTTAAAGGAAAGATGCTGCCCCATAGCACATAGCACTGTGTCAGAAACAGCACAGATGCTCACTAAATACTTACTGAACGAATGGAGTAGAACTCATGTTTGTTCAATAAATATCTACTGAATGAATGAAGTGGAAGTCAACGATGTTCAATAAATACTGAATTAATGAAGTGAAGGTCAAGAATGCCCAATAAATAGTGAATGTAGTAGAAGTCAAGGATGCTCAATAAACAGTGAATGAATGAAGCAGAAGCCCAGATGTTTAATAGTGAATGAATGAAGTAGAAGTCAAGGATGTTCAATAAATAGTAAATGAATGAAGTAGAAGTCAAGGATGTTCAATAAATAGTGAATGAATGAAGTAGAAGTCAAGGATGTTCAATAAATAGTGAATGAATGAAGTAGAAGTCAAGGATGTTCAATAAATAGGGAATGAATGTAGAGGTCAAGGATGCTCAATAAATATTCATTGAATGAATGAAGTAGAAGTCAAGAATGTTTAATAAACAGTGAATGAATGAAGTGGAAGTCAAAGACGCTCAATAAACAGTGAATGAATAACGCAGAAGTCAAGGATGTTCAGTAACTGTGAATGAATGAAGTGGAAGTCAAAGATAGGTAGTCAATCTAAGCCCAGAGGTCTCAATATTAGAAGGTCCTTTTTCAAACAGAGGAAAATAATAAAATATGAAAACCTCAAATTTACGTGAAACTGAGCCTTAGAATGAAACCCCTTTGATGTGTCCAGGGATGGGTGACCAGTGATTCCCAAGGGGAGGCTCAAAGCAGATGATTTCAGTGGTACACGAACAAACATTTTTAATGGTATGCGTAAGGTATTTGTTTATATATTTTATTCATAGCAAAGGACACTGGGTTTTTAGTTATGATAGTAATATAAACTTTCTTTTTTTAATTTCATATTCTTTCAAGCGAGTCCATTTATAGGAAAATGGTACATTAAGAAATTAGTAGTACAGGTGTCAAGTAGTTTGGAAATGCTGATTAAACTTAAGTCAGAGACAGTAAATCTTACCCAGTCCGAGGTCAAGTTTGAGTGGAAGGAAGGGGCTCATGGGGAACCATCACTCCTGACTCAGAACTCACTGACTGACCACGGACAAAGGTCACTCTAAGTCCATCCAGCACTACCAGGGACAATTCAATTTTCTGGAATGTTCACCAGGTATAAATACTGTGTTAAGGCCAATCCATACAGCGGCTGCAACAATGGACTCAAACATAAAACGATCATGAGGATGGCGCAGGACCAGCCAGTGTGTCCTTCTGTTGTACACAGGGTCGCTGTGAGTCGAAACAACACAACGGCACCTAGCAAAGACAAGGCCAACTCAGTTTTCTAGAATGTCCATCAGGTATAAATACTGTGTTAAGGTCAGTTCAGTTTTCTGGAATGTCCATCAGGTATAAATACTATGTTAGGGCCAGTTCAGTTTTCTGGAATGTCCATCAGGTATAAATACTGTGTTAAGGTCAGTTCAGTCTTCTGGAATGTCCATCAGGTATAAATACTGTGTTAAGGTCAGTTCAGTCTTCTGGAATGTCCATCAGGTATAAATACTATGCTAGGGCCAGTTCTGTCTTCTGGAATGTTCACCAGTACTCAGACTGTCGGCATTCTCTGCCAGCACCCACAGTTCCAGGAGCATCACTCATCTCTCAGGACCTCGGCAGCTACTTGTTCCCTTGCCTCTGCTTTCTTGCTCTCCCTGCAAAGTGTATGCCATCTTCAATAACTAATATTCAAGAAATCAAGGCCTCCAGAAAATAATCTGAGTATGTGGTTTTTTGTTTTATAATTTCCGTAAAATGCTTCTCCCATGACCCTAAAGAAATGAGTTTGGTTTACCTGTAAGAAATGCCCACTTAAATCATTCTTCTTTCCGTAGTCCAGCAACCAATTAACTAATCTAATATTTAGCCATTTAATGTCTTTATTCATTGCATAAATTGACTAAATAAATTAGCATTTACCTATTATATCAATGTGTGCTGAGTACAGGGCCTGCCAGGCACTGTGCTAGGACCCGCTGGAGCTCACAGTCCAGCTCATGGAATGTGTCTGCTAAGGAGCAGGCAGAGCCTTCACCTTTCTCTGTCTCAGTGACATGCAACACGGAAAATGGACAAGGTCATATTCTGCCATTTGCTACTTTTCCAAATACTTCAAAAATTGTCATTGTTTCTGTTATCAATTTGAACTATATTCATCAAAGGAAGATGCATCAAGGATTAGCATTTGTAAGCTCTGATGAAGGCCAAGATCACAGCAAAGGTTAATTGGTTTCCCTGGAATCATAAGCGTGGCATATGCATTTTAGTTCGTCTCAACGTTCCACCCTGACCCGCCATCAGATCTCACTGCAAAGGACATAACCAACCGCCATCAACACGCACAAACACGAGACCATATTTCTGACGTTAAACTTTCCCCCACAACTGACAATTATTATTAAATAAAAACACTCAAATGTTTTGCATGTGGAGATCCACGATACAGCAAGAATTTAAAATTGGGGTAAGATAAAACACCAATTCTGCATATTCTTAAGGAAATTAGACTCAAGAATCTCCCTATAATATTTATGGGAAACACACGTTACTTACACTTTATTTCTCTTTGTACACCCGCCTTAGCTGCTGAGTACCCACAGCAGATGTGAGTTCTTCTTACATGTGGGGCACGGTGCTGAAATCCAACTGTCAAAAAGCATAAACAGGCTTGCAGTAAACAGAGGACTTTTCTAGAAACCGGTTTGGTTTTTTATTTATTTTTTGAAGAAATTCAAAAAAACTGTTGCCATTGAGTCAATTCTGACTCACACCGACACTACAGGTCAGAGTAGTGGATGATGGATTCGAACTGCTGATCTTTTTGGTTGGCAGCCAAATGCTTAACCACTGCGCCATAACAGAGCTGTTCTATTCATGGGCTAGTTAGTTCCAGACCCTTCCGTCTACAAAGAAAATATTCCAAACAAAAGTGAAAGGGGAAGAATACTGAGTGTCCAGGAGTTTCTCAAGTTCAAATTTAGAAATCTGGTGCCCAACTTCTTTCTCTAACTCTTCACTCAGTATACGTCATGGGCCCAGAACTATCCCTCTTTGCATGCATTTGTTGGCTAACATTTATAAATATTTCTCCAAGTTGTTACTAGATGTTTCAAAAGCACCATAAGATAGGGTACATGAGCCATTAAGGAAAAAAACCAGGAAACTGGTTTGGCTTGAGAAATACCATGAATGGATCATTTCCTTAATCACATCTTGTCAGTCCCTAGAACATTCCTCTAACTGGATAGAAAGCAGATGTAATGGCTATATCTAAATAATAATAATAATCTCTTACTTTTTGCCAGGGGCATTGGTGGTTCAGGTAGAATTTTTACCTTCCATGCAGTTGACCTGGGTTCATTTCCCAGCCAATGCGCCTCAAGCCCAGCCACCACCCTTCTGTCAGTGCAGGCTCCTGTGTTATGATGCTGAACAGGTTTTAGCAGAGTCTCTATACTGAGACAAACTAGAAAGAAAGGCCTGGTGATCACTTCCAAAATTCAGCCAATAAACACCCTATAGATCACAATGATCTGATCTGAAACTGACCATGGGAATGGCATAGAACCATGCAGCATATTGTTCTGTTGTGCATGGGGTGGTCATGAGTCAGGGGCCACTGGACGGCAGCTAACAGCAGCAACAAATGTTAGATACAGCTAAGTGTTTTACATGTAAACTCTCATTTAAATCTTAAGACAATCCTACGAGGTATACACTATGGGGATTTCACCTCTAAGATGAAAACACCAGGACTCAGAGAAAGTAAACCTCCTCAAGATCACATGATAGAAAGTGGAAAAGCCACGATTCACACCATAAATTCATCTGCAGTCAAAGCCCATCAACGTACTAGGGAAATTCCCAGTAGTGGTTTGTCTGAGGCTACTAACTCCTGGAGGGGATCTTCCATCAACCATCAGTCAGGAGCAACGATGTCTGATCTCCCTTTGAGAGTGAATCCTTGTTCATGTGTCCCAAAGACTGAAAGAATAAAAATTACAATACCTAAAAGCGGGCTTAAAGTGAGTGAAAGAAGCTACACACAAAAAAATGGAGTCATATGACTCCATTCCTATGAAATTCTAGAAAGGGTAAATCCACAGTGACAGAAAGCAGATGGGTGGTTGCCAGAAGCCAGGGGTGGGGGGAAAGGACTGACTTCAAAGGGCACAAGAGAACATCCTGGAACAACGGAATCTCAGTGACAACTGTGGTGTTGCTTACATGACTAAAACTCATCCAACTGTACACTTAAAATTGCTAAAACTCATTTTATGTAAATTATACCTCAATAAATCTGTTTTTTTTTAAAGCAAGCTTAAAAGGTTGTTATTGTTGCTAGGTGCTGTCAAGTCAGTTCTAATTCACAGCAACCCTACCTACAACAGGACAAAACACTGCCCTGTCCTGCGCCAACCTCACAGTCATTGCTCTGTTTGATCCTATGGTTGCAGCTACTGTGTCAGTCCATTTCACTGAGGGTCTTACCCTCTTCCACTGACCCTCTACTTTACCAAGCATGATGTCCTTCTCCAGGGACTGGTCCAAAGGTTCAATTTCTGGCCAATGCACCTCATTCCTTAGTAGCTCTCTCATTGCTCCACGCACAAAAGTAGGTCCTGAGTGAGGATGCCTAATCGCAGACTCAGGACACTTAACAATGATTTCAGGGTGATTAAAAATAGACGATGATAATAGGAGGGAAAACGAGTTGTTTTAGTACATGTGTGTAAAGGTCAAAGCAACATAGATGGAAAAAAATACCATTCACTGAAATCAACTAAATATTGAGGAAAATAATTTTTATGATTATCTGTATGGCTGTCACATTAAATGTAGTTACTTAATAGACACAGTGGCTTTTATCCCCATCCCACCCCCACCATCTAGACAGGAAAAATATTCCCCTGGAGGAGGGATAGGGTCAACGGTACAGCAAGGTTTTACTCTGCAATTATCCCAAATAGATCCTTTCAATTACTTGAAGTCAAATCTTAAACACCATGGCTACAAAGAAATCAAATAAAAAATATTTTTTAAACACCAGTGTTTCATCGGGGAGAAAAGCCTGACCTTTTTGAAGTCTAGGACAAGAGCATAAAAGAGGCTCCTTCCTATATGCCTAAGTGTGGCAACATTTTGAACCGAGCAAAGAAAGTGCTCAGTGAAATCAGTTCTAGCCTCCTTCCTTGACAAACATGCTTCTCAACGACCTGGAAGGCCAGGTTCTAATGTAGAATTCTTGGACTCCTCAGAATTTCTCACCCAGTCGCCAGCCCTGGCCTTTCTCACCTCCTGTTCTCACCCCTGGCTCTGGTGTTTAAGTGGAGTCTCCAGCCTGCACTCCAAGTCCCACTTTCCCTGCCCCACCTTCTCCAGCAGCCACCCCTGCCCCCTTCAATCCTAGGGGTACACACACCCAAGCAGACAGCCAGCACTTGCAAAGACAGAGAGGCCTACAAGGCTCTGAAAGTGGCTTCAGAGTCATCTGGACAAGGCATTCCAGTGCCAGGTACCCAGAGCATGGTCTATAAGAAGGGGTAGAGGTGTCCATTTGGCCCCTTGGATTCCCTGTCCCATGGGGGACACAGAGCAACAGAAGAACCTGAGCGAGGCCCTCCACAGTCCAGAGCAGAAGGCCCTGGGCGAGGCTCTCCACAGTCCAGAACAGAAGGCCCCGGGCGAGGCGCTCCACTGTCCAGAAGAGAAGGCCCCGGGCGAGGCCCTCTAAAGTCCAGAACAGGAGGCCCCGGGCGAGGCCCTCCACAGTCCAGAACAGAAGGCCCCGGGCGAGGCCCTCCACAGTCCAGAACAGAAGGCCCCGAGCGAGACCCTCCACAGTTCAGAACAGAAGGCCCCGGGCGAGGCGCTCCACAGTCCAGAAGAGAAGGCCCCGGGCGAGGCCCTCTAAAATCCAGAACAGGAGGCCCCGGGCAAGGCCCTCTAAAGTCCAGCACAGACGGCCCTGAGCGAGGCCCTCTAAAGTCCAGAACAGAAGGCCCTGGGCAAGGCCCTCTAAAGTCCAGCACAGACGGCCCTGAGGGAGGCCCTCTAACATCCAGAACAGAAGGGCCCAGGCAAGCCCCTCTAAAGTCCAGAACAGAAGGCCCTGAGCGAGGCCCTCCACAGTCCAGAACAGAAGGCCCTGAGTGAGGCCCTCCACAGTCCAGAAGAGAAGGCCCCGGGCGAGGCCCTCCACAGTCCAGAACAGAAGGCCCTGAGTGAGGCCCTCTATAATACAGAACACGTGCTTCTATTGCACATACCAGAGACTAAATATCCACAAACAAAACCTTCCATAGTTAAAAAAAAAAAAAACTGCCATCAAATCAATTCCAACTCATGGAGACCTCGCATATGTCAGAGTAGAACTGTGCTCTATAGGACAGGGTTTTCAATGGCTGTGATCTTTCAGGAGATCCCCAGGCCTTTCTTTCAAGTTCCTCTGGGTAAACTGGAACTGCCAACCTTTCGGTTAGTAGCCCAGCGCTTAAGCATTTGTGCCACCCAGACAACAGTATTATATTCAGAGCATATATATTTATACATGTACATACGTGTGTCCATACATACATGTATGTTGTTGAGTGCTGTCAAGTTGATTTTGACTCATAGCAACGCTATCTGACGGAGCAAGAACTGAGCCATCTGAGGTGTAGGGGAGAGAGTATCGGGGCACCTGCCCCTGGGCGCACGTCCAAGGGGCACCAGACAAGGCACGGAATGACATTGCGAAGCACCACAAATATGAAAGGTGCCTGACTGAGGCAGACAAGAGGGAGGAAGGTCTTTCTGCTGACGTGTCACTGCTGTCAAAGTCCATTCACCTCAAAATTGGGGAGGAGGAAGGACTACTTAAAGTCTGCCCCTGGGTGCTCAAATTGGGGAAAGGACACAACTTAAGAGATTGCCCCTGGGGACACGTTACCCTCCCTATGCCCCCGTGCCCCATAGGGTTTTCTTGGCTGTAATCTTTACAGGAGCAGATCAACAGGTCTTTCTCCTGCAGAGCTGCTGAATGGATTTGAACCGACATCCTTTCGGTTAGCAGCCAAGCGCTTAACTGTTGCACCACCAGGGCTCCTTCATCCCTACACAGCATATATAATTCTGACATAGCAAGTAACTAGGTAGATGATAAAGATAATAAATATGTCAGGAAGTTAGAGAATGAAGCAATACATACCAACTGAAGGGTCAAGAAAAACATTAGGGATGAGGTAGGAATTGAGGTAGCTGTGTAGGGGCCCTGTTGGCACAGTGGTTAAAGTGCTCAGCTGCTAACCGAAAGATCAGCGGTTCAAACCCACCAGCTGCCTGTGGGAGAAAGATAGGGCAGTCTGCTTCCATAAAGATTACAGCCTCTGTGGGGCAGTTCTACTCCGTCCTACAGGGTCACTATGAGTTGGAATCAACCCGATGACAACGGGTTTGGTTTTGGAGGTTTTGTAGGAATGGACAGGATATGGTGATGTGGAGAGTGCTTGAGAGGGACAAACGCCTGGGCAGCTACAAAGAGAAGAGTGTGCACACAGCCTATCATTGGGTGATAAAAAGATCAGCTCCTGGAGACAGCATCCAGACGACAGAATATCCAGACCCAGGTGAGTACTAAGACAGACACCGATTGTCCTCAACATAGTCATTATCACCCAAAATAGAACTCACTGCAGGAAGTAAAAGAGAGGCATGGCCACCTTAAGTCTTTTTTGGAATATGGGGTATAAACAGAGAAGTTTATAATCAGACTAAGATAGAGGACAACAGCCAAAACCTGCCATCACCCTAACATGCTCCAACGTCACCTGCTCACTCCCTCTTTAGCATCCACACTGAACAGGGCTCGACCTGCTGAAAAGATGCTGGCCTCACAGATGGCTTTGTGCTTGAGCATTTGCTGGGAGAAGGATATTAAGTCTGATGTCTTGTTTTCATAACTATGAAATGAAGGCATTTGGAAGCACTTAGTGTTACACCCCCCCCTCTTTCTCTCAGGCATTTTCCAAACATTTTGCCTCAGTTATATTGCTTTCTGCATCTAAATATAGTTAAAAAAAAAATTAAAGGCCCGTGATGGTTCAGTGGTAGAATTCTCATCTTCCATGCAGAAGATCTGGGTTCAATTCCCGGCCAGTGCACCGTGGGCCACCATGACCTGTCACTGGAGGCTTGCACGTAGCTCTGATACTGAAAACAGGTTTCAGTGGAGCTTCCAGACTAATACAGACTTCCTAAAACCAGCCACTGAAAACCCTACGGATGACAACGGCCTGATCCACAACCAATCATGGGTTTGGCACAGGGCCAGGCAGCATTTCGTTCTGTTGTGTGTGGGGTTGTCGTCATTGGTTGGGGGCTCACTAGAAGCGAGCTACAACAACATAAAAGTGGAAGGGGGATGTTTCACTTTCAGACCAGACTCAATTTTAATAGATTTCCCAGATAATTTCTACAGGGTATTAGGCTCAAAAGACCTCTCCATTCCACCCATAATGTCCACCATTTTTGTAGCCCCATCATCATCCCAGGATGGTGATGACTCAGTGAGAAGACTATAGGTCCAAGGGGAAACCCTATACCCTTGACACTCCAGCTCTAGCCCTCCCTACCCAAAGCACGAAAAGCATCTTCTGTTGCTTTAAAAATAGAAATTTTTGGC
Organism: Elephas maximus indicus; assembly: GCF_024166365.1. Taxonomy (NCBI): domain Eukaryota; kingdom Metazoa; phylum Chordata; class Mammalia; order Proboscidea; family Elephantidae; genus Elephas; species Elephas maximus. The sequence continues at coordinate 229,700,955 of NC_064819.1, read as the reverse complement.
CAAACAACCACATGAGATGGAGACTTAAAAGGAAGAAGACAGAAGGAAGACAAATGAAGCAACGTTTCATCTATTTCTAGCCCAAGTTGGTCTTCTGTTTATTTTTAATAAACTAGGATGTCCCTTGCGTAATCAAAAATGCAAGAAGCTGGTAGAAGGCAGAGGTGAAAGTGACTCCTAGCATCCTTCTATCCCTTTGGGTAACATTAAACTATCTCTAGTAATTCAGGGATATTATTTCCAAAGGACGAAAACCAGAAAATCTGGGTTCTAGTTTCATCTCCCTGTTCATTGGTCACGTAACCTTGGGTAAGCTATCTGCGCCCTTAGGTCCACATCTGCATCATGAGGACAGAAATCCAGAGTCTTTTCAATCACCTCATATGCATGTGAAAGCTGGAGAGGGAAAAAGGATGAGAGAAGAACTGATGCTTGCAAATTGTTGTGTTGGTGAGGAATACTGAATATGCCGTGGACTGCCAGAAGAACGAACAAATCAGTCTCAGGAGAAATACAACCGGAATGTTCCTTAGAAGCAAAGATGGAGAGACTCTGACTCACTTACTCTGGACACATCATAGGGAAGACCAGTCACTAGAAAAGGACATCAAGCTTGGTAAAGTAGAGGGTCAGTGAAAATGAAGGAACCCTTCCATGAGATGCATTGACACAACTGCCACAACAATGGGCTCAAACACACCAACGATCATGATGATGGTGCAGGACCAGGCGACATTTTCTTCTGTTATACATAAGGTCGCCATGAGTCAGAGCCGACTCTAGGACAGCAAACAACAACAACAAAAGCGTGACTCCCAGGGTTGTGTAAGTAGCTAGTAGTATAACGCATGGGAATGTGCCCTGAGAGCCGTGCAGCAGTTACGCAATTGTCAGTTTTAATTTCATCCCACCTGAGGATCTAGATTTTGTCCAGCTCCTTTCGCTCTGCCTCCGAGCTGTTTCCCATTCTCAGCCATTCCTATCTAGACCCCTTACAACTACCCACCTTGCTGTTTCTCTGCTCAAAAGTGTGAATGGTTCCAACTGTTTGACACATAAAAGGTTAAACTCAACTTCATCTTCTCCACCCTGCCCCTCGTACACACTCACACAAATTCAGGTGGCGATGTCCCTCCTGTCCAAGGCAAATCCTCTCGCCTGTTCCCTGAATCCCTTCCTGATCCACCTACTCTAAGCCCTACTTGTAAAAATGGTGTGGTGGCAGCCTCAGACATCCTCATCTAACTTCACAAGGGGGAGGAGAAAAAATCAAGACCAACATCAGCCCAAGGTTGATGACTCCTTTGAGGTGGAGGTCAAACATACCTCTACCCCCCACCCCCCATCTCTTTACCAATTCTGACACCAGCCATTCCTCCCACGGCATTTTCTACTTCTCTGCTGGGTTCGTTAATTCATTGCACGGCCACAGAGAACTCAAAGATAATACTCACGATAATGCAGTTTACTAGGGAAGTAACAGGTTGCAATTCAGGACCAGGAACAACTCAGAATACAGTTTTTTGATCAGCACATCTTCTTCTCAGCCGTGCCCACAGGCAGGCCTCTCTCTGGCTCTCAGCCCTCAGCCTCTCAGTCTTTGACCTCTCAGCCCCTGCCCTGCTCAGGCGAGTGTTACAAAGCTCTTTAGGTCTGCCAATCAGTGCCTGGAGGCAGCACGTTCCACCAGTAAGCCTCCTGCCCGAAGGCGCTCAGCTGTCTCACTCTGTGGGTCAGCAGGCCTAGCTCCACCGATGAGTGCCCACCCAGAGGCACTCTACTCCACCATGAAGCTTCCTGCCCAAAGACTCTCAGCTCTCTTGCTTCATGGGCTGGCAAGTCCACTGTAGCCACCTTGCTCCATGGGCTGGGAAGCCCACTGTGCCATCTGGCCCAGTCTCCTGGTTCTGCTGCTGTTTCTCTGCTGCCGCTTCTTGTCATCTCACACTACCTCTGGTGTTACAGCTCTCTCTTTGTCTCCTGGGTCTAGGAGGTTCTCAGCACAGGGACCTCGGGTCCAAAGGATGCACTCTATTTCTGGCTCTTCTTCCTTGAGGTCTCCTCTTCCCTTCTCTGGGATGGCTCATTTTAAGCCTAGCGAGATGGCAAAACTGACCAATCCCCTCATTAGGGTTCCATACACTCTGTTTGTATGGCCCTACTTCCACAAGGGTTCCATGTGCCTTACTGGCATTATTAGCACGCCACAAGCACCTTATTTGCATATTCCCACCCAATCAATTTATGAGAATCACAAGACCATGCACAGCTAGAAGGGCCATATTAAGTAATTCACCGCACTGCACTACTGTATACATTTTCTCCTGTCTTCCATCTCTTTAATCTTTCCCTCTTCGTCTTTACCCTTAACGTGAAATCGAGTCAAAATCTCTCCCATCATTAAAAAATCTTTTAAAAAGATCACAGTTCACATAATGTCCTTTTCAAGTTACTTCCCTCTCTCTCTCTCTTTTCCATCCCAGTCAAGCTTCTAGAAAGAATTATCTTTACTGTCTCCACCCCTTAGTTCCTGCTCCCTGTATCTGGTTCAGGAAACGCTGGTGGCATAGTAGTTAAGAGTTACACCTGCTAACCTGAAGGTCAGCAGTTCAAACCCACCAGGCACTCCCCGGAAACTCTATGGGGCAGTTCTACTCTGTCCTATAGGGTCGCTATGAGTTGGAATCAACTCAATTGCAATGGGTCTTTTTGGTTTGTGTCTGGTTCTGGTTTTAACAGCCAATGTCTCACAGGATGGCAGTGGGGACCCCCTTGCTAGGACTCACTGGAGCATGCCTATATCCTTTCCCAGCCCCCATTTCTATCTACCTTGTCCTCACACAGAATCGCTGCCCACAGCTCTGGCTGCCATTGGGACACTGCCCACTGGGATCCTGGTTCCCTCTGTGTTGAACCCTGCTTCTTCTGGTCACAGGTTTGCCTCTGGATTCGGCCTTGGTCACTGCACTAGTCCTCCTGCCTGACCCTTCCTTGACCCTCATGGAGCCCTCCCCCACCTGCTTTGCCCTCACCCTTGAATGACTGACTACGCCATGGAAGACACCTCTGTCCAGCTTCTCAATGGGGAAATGATGGGCTCTGAATGCCTTTTACCGAGAACTGCCCATAAGATGTCTTCTGCAACAGAGAGGGGTGGAATTTTCATGGATTCAGACAGGACAAAGTATGACCTCTTACTGGAGTGCTATCATGGGCCTTTCTCCTTCTTAGAGCTCTGTGACTCCTGAGGTGTTTCCTGATACCCTTGACCAAGAATTCCATCTGATTACAGAAGCTGGAAATTCAAATTTCTACCCTGGGATTCTGCCATTGGCTCTCATATGCTTGCTGTGAGCCCCTGGAGAACACAAATGGTTAAGCTCTTGGCTACTAACTGAAAGGCTGATGGTCCAAATCCACCCAGAGGCAACTTGGAAGAAAGGACTGGAGAGCTACTTCCATGAAAACTCTGTGCACAGTTCTACTATGGCACACATGGGGTTGCCTTGAGTTGGAGTAAACGCGATGGCAAATGGCTTGACTTGGCAACTGTGGGTTACCTTATGGACATATAGACTATGGGTAATAGTATCTTGAAAGAATGGACTTTGGAGTCAGAATAACTGTCATGGATTGAATTGCGTCCCCCCAAAATACGTGTCAACTTTGTTAGGCCATGATTCCCAGTATTGTGTATGGGACTCTTACTAAGGTGACATCCCTGATTCAATGTAAAGGGAGTTTCCCCGGAGTGTGGCCTGTACCACCTTTTGTCTTACAAGAGATAAAAGGAAAAGGAAATAAGCAGAGAGTGGGGACTTCATATCACCAAGAAAGAAACACCCGGTGGACAGCATATCCTTTGGACCCAGGGTTCCTGCATGGAGAAGCTCCTAGTCTAGGGGAAGATTGATAAGATGGACCTTCACCCAGAGCCGACAGAAAGAGAAAGACTTCGTCTAGAGCTGACACCCTGAATTTGGACTACTGGCCTACTAGACTATGAGAAAATAAACTCCTCTTTGTTAAAGCCATCTACTTGTGATATTTCTGTTATAGCAGCACTAGATGACTAAGACAGTGACTTAAATTACAATTTTCACTCTGCCACTTATTAACCATGTAACTTTGTACAAGCTCCTTGACCTCCCACCCTCTTTTCTTCATTTATATAATATCCAGGCCATGAGATTTGTGAAGAATAAATGAAATATTATATACAGACTTATCCTAAAGCTTAGCATACAGACAGCACTGAATAAATGTTAGTTGACTTTGAAAGATAATAGAATACTAATACCAATAATAATTAAAAAAAAAAAAAAAAAACCAAAACCGCTGCCGTCGAGTCAATTCTGACTCATACCGACCCTATAGGACACGGTAGAACTGCCCCATAGAGTTTCCAAGGAGTGCCTGGTGGATTTGAACTTCTGACCTTTTGGTTAGCAGCTGTAGCACTTAACCACTATGCCATGAGGGTTTCCAATTACAATAATAGCTAGCATTGAACAAGGGCTAGGCACTACAATAGGCCAGGCACTACTCTAAATACTTAACCTGTATTTAAACATTTAATTCTAAACATAGCCCTAAAAGGCAGGCATCTCCACTTTACAGAAGAAGAAAACTGAAGCCCAGTGAGGTCAAGATATTACTCAAAGTCACACAGCTAGTAAGAGGTAGAACTGGGGTTCAACCCAAGCAATGTGGCCTGAGTGTTATCAGAGCACTAACCCATTGCCCATTGCCATGGAGTCGATTCTGAGTCAAAACAATCTTACGGGACAGCGTAGTACTCCCCACAGGGTTTTCAAGGAGCAGCTGGTGGATATGAACTGCTGACCACTTGGTTAGTAGCCAAGCTTTTAACCACTATGCCACCAGGGTTCCATCAGATCACTAGAAACCATAAACAAACAAAGCTAGCTCATTTTAGCTTTCTGGTTAAACTAGGCCTGTGCTAATTCTCTCCCCGTTGATCAGCCCTGCCATCACTGAAGGCAGCCCAGTGGGTACTGAAAGAGCTGTTCTGGGGTGCTCAGGCTGATGTTTGGGGTTTTGTTAAAAGTTCACAGTCTGCCTTCTCTAGAGACAGGTTCCAAAAACCCAAACCAAAAACATTGCTGTCAAGTTGATTCTGACTCATAGTGACCCTACAGGACAGACTAGAACTGCCCCATAGGGTTTCTAAGGAAGTATCTTTACAGAAGCAGACTGCCACATCTTTCTCCTGTGGGGTGGCTGGTGGATTCGAACTGGAAACCTTTTGGTTAGCAGCTAAACACTTAACCACTGAGCCACTCTCGCTCAAACGGGTGCCGCAGCTTAGGCACAGGCGTGCAGCGCAGCATAGGGAATGGGGTCAGGGTGCTGAGTGGTCCTGGACGAGGCCCCCATGCTCCCTCTTCCCTCTGGCCCACAGGTGGGGCCCTAATCTGTGTGATTTGTACAGACATAATGTCTCTGTCTCCAGGGGCTGCCCTAACAACACAAGTGTGTAGCTTTAAAGAACAGAAATGTACCATCTCCAGTTCCAGAGCCTGGAGACCAAATCAACATGCCGCAGGGCCACGTTCTCTCTGCCCGCTCTCGGGGAAGACATTCCTTGTCTCTTCCAGGTTTGGGAGGCTCCATGTCTTTCCCTGGCTTGTAGCTGTATCTTGACACGGTGTCTTCCCCCTGTGTGACCCTGCTCCCTGTCTGTTCTCCCCTTTTGAAACCCCCCTCAGAGGGATTAGGACCGTCCCTACCCCAGCATGATCTCACTAACTTCACGGGTCACGTCTTCAAAGCAAGACCCTGTCTCCCCAAACAAGGCCACCTTCACCAGTTCAGGGGTGAGACTTCAACATATCTCTTGGGGGGGCACAGTTTGATCCATGATACACAGTCACTTACGCTGGTTTCAAACTAATAACAGAGGAAAAGATGACCTCACTAATGCCCCATGACACTCTTTGACCAAGTCCTAGATAAACCTTCCTTCAGAAAGTCTTAGGATTGCAGCTTAAACACACAGGTATGCACAAACATACACACACACGTGCGTGCACACAAGCACAGACACACATGCACAGACACACATGCACACACACACACTGGGAACGCTGCAGGTGATGCCTCTATGGGTGCACCTGCTGAGTAAAAGCCAGAACGAGAAGAGCAAATGATTCTTCCGGAGGCGTCTGACAGGAACAGCTTTGGGCTTGGGTCCCTTTAGGTTCTTCTGCAGTGACAAGCAGGGCGTATTATTTGGTACTCCCCAGGGAATGCTTTCTACATCAGCATGAAAGAGCCCTAGGCAAAACGCCAGGGAAACAACATATTGCAAACTTTTTTTTTTCTTTTTAGTTAATGGAAATAATATTTACTTTGCCCTTGACAAATAGCCACACCAGGAGAAAGGAGCTTAGAAACCTATGAAAGCCAGGGGAGAAAAAGGTCTTGTATTCCATTCCTAATCTACTTGTCTTTCTCTCGCCAAACTAATTCTATCATAGCAGCCACAGACCTGCTTCAGTAATCAATGTGGCACTTGGAAGCTTTCAAGTAACTTTATGAACATTACTTATACCATCAACAGAGCCAGGATCTACCAATTTGAGGCCGGATACCAAACATTACTACACTCATTTTACAGTTGCTAAAACTGAGGCACCAAGAAGATAAAAGATTTGAGTCATGAGTTCACTGTAATGCTGAAGCTAAAATTTTAAATACTCAGTGCCTCTTTTTATCCCTTTCCCCTTCTAACACTGTTCAATTTGAGAGCAAAGGCCTATCTGGACTGACACAAAATACTATTCAAATAGTATACTGAATAATAAAATCTTTGTGCCAAGAAGCCAACAGGTTCAAATATTAACACCAGCTGGAAGGATCAAATAAAGTTTGCAGCACAGTTAATTTTTAATGTAAACGTTTTTCTATAGGAAGTTTCCCAGAAATAAATACATATTCACTGCACACACATTAAGAGGAGTACCTGGGTAGCGCAAACAGTTAAGTGCTCAGCTACTAGACAAAAGGCTGGAGGTTTGGACCCACCCAGACGCACCTCAGGAGACAGGCCTGGAGACCTGCTTCTGAAAGGTCACGGCCTTGAAAACCCTACAGAGCAATTCTACTCCGCACACTTGGGGTTGTCATGAGTCGGAATCGATCTGATGGCACCCTGGGGGCGCAGTGATTAAGAGCTCAGCTGCTAACCTAAAGGTTGGCAGCTCAAATCTACCAGCCACTCCTTGGAAACCCCGTGAGGCAGTTCTCCTCTGCCCTATGGGGTAGCTATGAGTTGGAATCAACTTGACAGCAATGAGCCTTTTAAAAATATATTCATGAAGGATGTTTGGAAGGACAGACACACGAGAAACTAACCCTGGTCCCATGAGTGGCCCTGAAAGACAAGAACAGAATGGAGACTTCACTGAAAATTCTTTTGTGCCTTTGAATTTTGAAATAGTCAATGCATTGCCTATTGAATAAATGAATAAATACTGCAGTTTAAACTAAAACAAAAAAGTTTGCCTTCAGCTGGCTGTCTCTGAACATTTTATCTGAAGTTAAAGAGTAATGTGCATTGCGCCTTTATTCCAAAAGTTGGTGTCCAAGATCAACAAACAGGGCTGTGACCTCCAGGCTAGGCTCACTTCCGCTGTCCTGCTTAATCCTGTGGCTACCAGCTTACCTGACGAACTCCAGGGCCCTGGCTGTGACTCGCAGGGCTACAAGTCATAGCTCCTGGGCTTGCTCAGCAGCCACCACCCTCCTCCGCCCAAGCACCCAGTGAGATGCCTGCCCAGCCCACCCGCTGCCTCCCCTTAGCCCAGGGTCTGCCCTGTCCCTCAGAACAGTGCCACAAGATGGCTCAGTCCGAGTCTGAGAACACACTTTTCAAGACACACGGGCGCCAGGTATTCTGAAAGCCCAGTTGCCGTCTCAAGACAGTTCTCAGGGCTTCTTATACAAGAGCTTGGATAATCAGCCTAAAGCAGTTTCCCAAAGAGAGTTCAAATATTTGAAGTGAGAGGAAGGAACTGTGAACTTCGCTGCCCAGAGTATACGTAAGGAAATCGAGATGGAATCCTGGGGAAGTATCAGTACAGAGCTCTCTGTTACACAACTGCCAGGCACCGCTGAGTCAACTCTCACCCATGGTGACCCCATGTGTGCCAGAGAGAACTGTGCTCCACAGGGTTTACATTGGCTGATTTTTCAGAAGTAGATCACTAGGCCTTTCTCCCAAGGCACCTCTGGGTAGACTCGAACCTCCAACTTTCAGTCAGCAGACAAGGGCACTGATCATTTGCACCAGCCTGGGTTTCCGAAGCCTGTTTCACTGGCAAGAGTAAGGCACAGACTGCCCCTGCTAGCAGATCCCCGTGATCAGTGCTCCCTGGGGACAGAGTCACACTATCCACCAATCCCACCCCCACACCATACCTTGGCCAGGTGACATGCAATGCCTCCTGGCAGGCTGAATACACCCTGCAGCCCCACTGTCCAACACGACACATGACCTGCTTTGGCCAGCAGAACGTGCGCAAACATGACACCCACATCTGAGGAGAAGCTTTAAATTCAACGTTGTGGGAAACCCAGGATGGAACAGGGGAGTGTGCTGTCGCATTATAGGGATTGCCGCTAGGGTCACATAACAATATGTGTGTAAAGTTTTGTATGAGAAACTAACTTGAGCTGTAAACTTTCACCTAAAGCACAATATAAAAACAAATTCAGTGCTGTGATTCAGTACAGCATCTTGTGTCTACCCTCTGCCTTGCAAACAGCACGTCCAGATAAATGCTGCCCCTTCAGCTCAGGTCTTCTGGAGCCAGAAAACCCATGTGGGTTTCTTCACGAAGAGCAGTCCGAGAAATAAGCATCCATTGTTGTAAGCCACTGAACTCCTGGAGCTGTCTATGGAAGTAGCAAGGCTGACTAATGTGTTCCTGTAAGTCACCTGAGCCACACGACTGGGACTGATCTTTGACTTCCTGGCACTTGCATCACTGTAGCCCTGCTGCAGCTTTTGGAAGGACTCAGGGGCACCATCACTGGCACTCAACATGTCTGAGCTATTTTCAGTCATATAGAGTTCAACCATCATCAAGACTAATTAAAAAAACTCATTGCCATCGATTCGATTCCAGCTCATAGTAACACTACAGGACAGAGTAGAACTGCCCCACAGGGACTCCAAGGAGCAAGTGGTGGATTCCAACTGCTGACCTTTTTGGTTAGAAGCCAAGCTCTTAGCCACTGCGCCATCAGGGCTATTGACTAATTAGACTAATTAGATCAAGAATAATAATTGTCAATAATCGATGCACACCTGGAATGGAACTAGTCTTCAGACAGGTGTACTGCTGGATTGTTCTGGCCAATTTGTGCTAAGTAGACCTGAGCTCTCTACCTAGTTTAATCTGGTCCTCCTGGTATTCGTCAATATATAACTTTGTTCATTCGAAAATCCACGTATTTACCAGTGCCACCTTTTAAGCAGGAATGTTACTGCAAGCCACTGAAATTTCACCATAATCAAAAACTATTTTTATTTTTTCCCAAGTAATTGGTGCTATGACTATGTGCTCCCTCATGTAGAGAATGGGGCCAGGGAGGAGGGAGGTATAAACACAGATGACATTCTCCATCATGGAGGGTCCTCTTCCCATTTCCTGGTACGGCACTGTAGTATAGCAAGGAAGGACACAGCCTCTGCAGTCAGACTCCCAGCTCTAAAATTCTAGCTCTACAACTTCGTGGCTGCATGACCTTAAGCAGAGGCCTCGCTGAGCTTAGTTTCTGTATCTGTAATAGCACCAAGCCCACCAGCTTGTTGTGAGGAATATATGAGAAAACGCACATAAAGCTGCAGGCACAGACTCTGGCATAGAGTAGAGTAAGAAATCAGTATATATTATTGGATATTACTACTTCTGTATCCTGGACCACCAAATAGAGGTGCTTCTTCCTTATTTTTCATTCAGCAATCTCACTTCTCCTCCCAGTCTTCTCCACTAACAAACAAGCTATTTTAGTTGAGATATTGAGAGGTCTTCTCTCCTAACCCTCACTCCTTAGACGGGAGGATGGCAAGACTTCATCTCACACACTTTGGACATTTTATCAGGATGGGTCAGTCCCTGGAGAAGGACATCATGCTTGGTAAAGTAGAGGGTCAGCAAAAAAGAGGAAGACCCTCAGCAAGATGGATTGGCACAGTGGCTGTAACGATGGGCTCAAACATCGCAATGATTGTGAGCATGGCGCAGGACCAGGCAGTGCTTTGTTCTGTTGTACACAGGGTGGCCGTGAGTCGGAACCAACTCTACGGCACCTACCAACAACAACAATATTGCATCGTATGCATATACCCCATTTTGTTTATCCACTCATCCACTGATGCCTACTGGGGTTGTTTCCACCTTCTGGCTACTGTGAATAACGCTGCAGTGAGCACTGGAGTACAACAACTCTCCTAATTAAATCCTACACACAGGAGAAGAGAGCAAATGACGTCCATACGTGTTTTGAATACAGGATCCAACAAAACACAGGATCTTTTCTGTATGGAAATAATACACACTTATACTCAAGAATGGAAACTTCTTTCTTTCCTCTCCTTGGATCCTTTTCTTTTTATACAAGAGACTATGTCTAGGTTTGCACATGTGCTTGTCAGAAAGAAATTAACATCGGAAATTGTCCTCCCTTCCTTTTTTTTTTTTTTTTTTTTTCCTCCCACATAGCACATCTGCCAATCTAGCAGTTGCAGAAGCAATAAGGCTGAGGAGGCTACAGCATCAGAGAACAAATAACCAAATTAACAGGGATTTGAAAATAAGAACAAGTACTTGGGGTCTGCCTGAAAACAACCTCCAGCTGAAGAGCTCTCTTCTCAAATGGACAGAAACCTGCTGGGGCTGTTCTGAGCCAGAAGAGATTCCTGCAGACAAGGTGCTACATCTATCTTCCCTCTCTGCCAGGATCCCCAGCTCCTGAAAGGTGTGCTACACCCCGTTTTCAGTTTTCACCAGTGACTTACCTACAGCCACAAACCTACTACAGTCACCTAAAGAGGGCAGAAATACCAGAAATAGAAATCCAGAGACTTCCTAAGTTCACTTTGTGTTAGTTCTGGAAGGGTTGAAGGCCCTAGATCCAGCAAAGACCGCAGGAAGTCACATGGCCCAATTCTCTCCCTGCAAAGAGCTCTACTTCTAAAATAAGGGGTCCGCTATCCTGTTCGTAGGCTGAGAGCAATAAATATTTATTGGGGACCTACCATGTACCACCACCACCACCCATCTGTCAGTTTGTCATACTGTGGTGGTCTGTGTGCTGCTGTGACACTGGAAGCTATGCCATCGTGCCATTGGTATTTCAAATACCAGCAGGGCTCCCCAGGGTGGACAGGTTTCAGTGGACCTTTCAGACTAAGACAGGCTAGGAAAAAAGACCTGGCAATGTACATCCAAAAATAAGCTAATGAAAATCTTCTGGCTCATAACAGAGCATTGTCCAAAACAGTGCTGGACAACGAGCTTCCTCGGTTGAAAGGTACTCAAAACACAGTTGTTGCAACAATAGACTTGAGCAAACCAATGATCATGAAGATGGTGCAGGATTGGGCAATGTTTCATTCTGTTGTGCACGGGGTCGCCATGAGTCAGAGCCAATTCGACAGCAGCTGACACCACCACCATGTACCGGGTATTGTGCCATGTTCTGCAGGGAAACCAAACAAGCACACACTCATGAAACTGCTTTCAAGGAACTTACACTAATCATGAACATGATTAATAATCATTTGTTCATTCAGTCATTCGACAAATATTTATTGAGCACCTACTATATCCTGGCCCATTACTGATACTGGGAATTCAGTAGAGAATAAACATTTAAAAATTCTGCCCTTGAGAAGCTTACATTCTAGTGAAAAGAAAGAGGTAATAAACAAGGCTAATAAGAGAGATATATATCAGATTAGATCATGATCAGAATAAAGGATAAACATAAAACATGGAAAGGGGATAAGAAGTGGGGGTTCCACTTAAGACAGGTCGGCCACTGGGGGCTCAACAGAGAAGATGGCATTGGATTAAAAGTTGAAAATAAGCCACGTGTCTATATAGGGAAAAAGAATTCCCAGCAGAGGAAATGGCAAATGTCAAGACCAAATGGGAGAGTGTGTGGGTGTTGGTAGAGCAGCTGGGAAGGCAGGGGGCTGAAGCCAATGGACGAGAGGTGTGGGTGGGGGCGAATGTTGATTAATAGAGGTAAACGTGTAAACTCACACAGGGCCTCCCAGGTATGCTCACACAGGGCCTCCCAGGTAAGCTCACACGGGGCCTCCCAGGTAAGATCACACAGGGCCTCCCAGGTATGGTCACACACAGGGCCTCCCAGGTATGCTCACACACAGGGCCTCCCAGGTAAGATCACACAGGGCCTCCAGGTAAGCTCACACAGGGCCTCCCAGGTATGCTCACAGATGGCCTCCCAGGTAAGCTCACAAAGCACCTCTCAGGTAAGCTCACAGAGGGCCTCCCAGGTAAGTTCATAGAGGGTTTCCCAGGTATACTCACAGATGGCCTCCCAGGTAAGCTTACAGAGGGCCTCCCAGGTAAGCTCACAGAAGGCCTCCAAGGCACACTCACACAGGGCCTCCCAGGTAACCTCACACAGGCCTTCTAGGTAAGCTCACAACTGGATTCCCAGGTAAGCTCACAGGCCATGGTAAGGTCCTGGCCTTTCAAAACTCTTGACGACTCTGAGCAGAAGAGTTACACAGTGACATGATCTGATTTCCGTTTTAAAAGATCCCTCTTGTCAAAGTATTGAGAACGGACTTGGAGGAGTGGTGGAGGTGGAGCAGAGAGACCAGTTAGGAGACTATTGCTGTAATCCAGGTGCTGGACGAGTTGGCTGGGGCTAGTGTGGCGGCAACATTCGCGTATGTTTTCCATAAAATAAGTGAAATACGATGAATGCATTAAAGGAATTACCCAGTGCTATCACTTTCTGGGGAGCCCTGGCGGCACAGTGGTTAAGAGCTCAGGCTGCTAGCCAAAAGATTAGCAGTTTGAATCTACCAGCCACTCCTTGGAAACCCTATGGGGCAGTTCTACTCTGTCCTATAGGGTTGCTATGAATTAGAATCGACTCGAAGGCAATGGGTTTGGTTTTTGGTTTTGGTATCACTCTCAGGGAGTAATAATGGTTATCAAATGCAAACGGTTAATGAGCTCAGCTGCTAACTGAAAGGTCGGAAGTTCAAGACTACCCAGAGGCACCTGGGAAGAAAAAGAACTGGCAATTTACTTCCAAAAAATCAGCCACTGAAAACTCTATAGAGCAAAGTTCTACTGGGACACACATGGGGTCACAATGAGTTGGAACTGACTCAACAGCAGCTGGTTTGGTTTTGTTTTTGTTTTCATTACTCTCCGGCGTTGGGAATGCCATGGATTCTTTCCAGGATTTGATCACTGGAGAGGCAGCATGGAGTAGTAGGGAAGCCCTGGAGCGGACAAGAGAGTCGTTCCTCTATTTATAAAACAGGGACAATGACAGCAGGACCTCCTACCTCTCAGGTCAGCGTAACAATGATAGCGATAGTGACCGCGGCAGCCGTGAAGGCCACCCAAGCAGAGGATGCCAGAAAGAACTCCTGAAGACTGTTCAGGCTCCACACAGACACCGCACCCTAATAAACAGCTGTGAGGAACAAGGGGGCACTTTCTGAGCACAGGCTTCAAGATGACTGCAACTCAACAGGCAGTGCTGGCCACAATAAGGTGCCCTGTGAAGAAAAGCTGGGGCCACTGATGGAAAAAATAAAACAAAGAACTCCTCCCACACCTAGAGTCAGAGCAGGTCTGTCGCCACCAACAGGGCCGTGAGTTCTTCTCAGCTGTGACGGTGGAACAATAGCCTCGATCATGCTTACTGCTATCTCCAGACAATGTCCATATGGCTTTGGAAACTGAGTAACAAAGCAGGCCCAAGCATTCTGATAAGGGAAGATAATGACCATAGAGCACAGCAGAACTGCCCCATAGGGTTTCTAAGGAGCAGCTGATAGATTTGAACTGCTGACCTTTTGGTTAGCAGCCAAGTGCTTAACCACTGAGCAACCAGGGCTCTTTACTAGTGTCTTAAAAAAAAAAAAAAGTGTCCTAGGGCCCCCTCAATTCACTGGCATCAAGCTTTTCAGAGGTTCCCTGGTAGTAACTACTCATCCTCAAAGTCCAGGAGAATGCCCAGCAAGCTAAATACACTCCCATAGCAGTAGGGGCTCTTACACAGGTAGTCGGGATTTCTTGATAATCATGATAACGTTACAGAATAATTATAATTACAACAAACATTTGTGTACCACCTACTGTGAGCCAGATGCTATTGTTAGGTGCCGCAGAGTCAGCTCCAACTCATAGTGACCCTATGCACAACAGAACAAAACACTACCCAGTCCTGCCAACCTCACAATTGTTGCTATGCTTGAGCCCACTGTTGCAGGCACTGTGTCAATCCATCTCCTTGAGTGTCTTCCTGTTTTTTGCTGACCCTCTACTTTACCAAACATGACATCCTTCTCTGGGGACTGATTCCTCCTACTATAACATGTCTAAAGTATGTGGGACAAAGTCTCGGCATCTTTGCTTCTAAGAAGCATTGTGGTTGTACTTCTTCCAATACAGATCTATTCATTCTTTCGGCAGTCCATGGTATATTCAATATTCTTCTCCAACGTCAATTCTTCTTCCATCTTCCTTATTCATTGAGCAGCTTTTGCATGCATATGAGACAATTGAAAATGGCTTGGGTCAGGCACACCTTAATCCTCAAGGTGACATCTTTGCTTTTCGACACTTTGAAAAGGTCTTTTGCAGCATATTTCCCCAATGCAATGAGTCTTTTGACTTCTTGACTGCTGCTTCCATAGGTGTTGATTGTGGATCCAAGTAAAATGAAATCCCCGACAACCTCAATCTTCTCTCCATTTATCGTGATGTTGTCTATTGGTGCAGTTGTGAGGATTTTTGTTTTATGTTGAGGCGGGCCAGATGCTTTACATGTATTACCTAATCTATTCCTTCTACAGGTTCTATAGGGTCGCTACGAGTCGGAATGGACTCAACGGCAGCGGGTTTTTGGTTTTATCATTATCCCTAGGCCGTAATCTTTACGGGAGCAGATCACATTCTACTGTGTCCCTATGAGCTGGAATCGGCTTATGGCACACAACAACATCGTTACCCCTATTTTAAAGATGAGAAATTGAGGCAGGAGAGGTTATGTAGGCTGCCCGAGGTCACACAGCTGGCAAGTGGCAGAGCCAGGGTTTGACCCCCGGCATGTTCCTAACCTCTACTTACACTGCACCCTCTGAAGACAAAAAAACCTAGTAAACTCAGAGTACAGTACAGCTTCCCCCTCCCCACACAGCCTTGATCTATTCCATAGAGGTTACCTTTTGTAGCAGCTTTCCAGGGCTGCCGTAACCAAGTATCACAAAGTGGATGGCTTGTAAGAACAGAAAGTATTCTCTCACAACTGTGGAGACTAGAAGTCCAAAATCAAGGTGTTGGGAGGGTCCTGCTGTCTTTGAAGGCTTTAGGAGGAGAGCCTTCCTTGCCTCTTCCAGTTTCTGGTGGTTACTGGTGATCCTTGCATTCCTAGGCTCACAGGTACATCACTCCAATCTCTGACTCCATTGTCATGTGACCGTCTTCCCTCTGCATCTGTCTCTGTGTCTCTTCTCCTCTTTCATAAGGACACCAGTCATCCTGGATCAGGACTCACCTACTCCAGTATAACCTCATGTCAACTGATAACACCTGCAAAGACCCTATTTCCAAACAAGGTCACGTTCACAGTTTCAGGGGCTAGGACTTCAGCATATCTTTGGGGGGACATAGTTCCAACCCTACAGCTTTCATTATTTTGTTTCTTAAATTTTTTGCTTGTGCGTGAACTTGAACTTTGTCTTCTAAAATGGCTTCTTGGGTCAACGAGGAAGGGATCCTGCTTCTCTTTTTCCTGTTTCCTCCACAGGCCTTAATCCATCGACACCCATTTTCTGAGGGGTGAAACCACTCCGGGCTGACGATGCTGTTAAATGGCCTCCTTCCACTCTTCTTAGAGTGACATTGGTGCTCCTAGAGACCTCTTAGCGCCTGCGTGCAAATGGCTTATTTGCCTAATTCGGTTTCTTGCTAAAAAAAAGTGAAGCTATAAATCCATATTTAACAGAGCTTCTCCTTTTCTTTTTAGTAAGAGCCATCTTACAAACAGTCCTTCTCCGGTCTTCAGAAACTTCCCGTATCTTCTACAAACTCTTAAAAATGATTTTCAGCACTCTGCAATGGTAGTCAGTTATCTTCTTAACGGCCCTGAGATGTTTTGAGAATGAAGAAAGAAAATATTTACAGGAAATAAGGGAAATAAATGAGTACATTACATAAGGAAACGTTTCATTGGATGGGCAACTATTCCAAACCTAAGTGACAGGGTGTTAAACAAAATGTCACTCAATGACCCTCACAGTCTCTGCAATAAAAAGCTCTTTGTTGGCAATATGATTCCTCAATCGGTGAAGCAGCGAACTCAGCACGAATGTTCAGTTCTAGAAGAATTCAGCTCTTGGGACATACCAGAGTCTGGACAATGCCCTGAATTTATCATTTATCAAATGTATTTGCTCAGTACTTTTCCTGCTATCTCCCATAGCCAAATACATCCATAAATTCCAGAGATTTGGCTCCAGCTGCTATTGGAAATAGTATTCTAACATCCTGACACCAACGTTAACCTTCTGGCTGCTTTTAAAATGACATCCAGACTTTTGGATTTCAAAAGCAATGCCTGGGATGAGGAGGAAATATCTCACAGATATGATGAAAGGAAAAATATCTCTTCATTTCCTGAGAAACTCCTTCGGAAGCACCCATCTCTTTTGCTAACAATGTTAAGATGTAAAGTTTAATATAGGTGTTACTATGGTGATCTTCACATTTGTCAATTCTCAGGGCGATTTTAGCATTAAGAAAATTTTTTTTTTTATTTTTACTGTACTTTGAGATAACTGTAAAGATAATTTGTTAACTTCAGCTGATGAAAAATACAAAGATTTCCCCCAAATCACTGAGCTGCTTTAAAATAAAGACAGAAAAGGAGAGGAAAAAAGCTTGACAGTTTGTACATGTTTTCTTGTTGACCAAGTAACATACAGAAACATGCAATGCAAATGAGTGGAATATGTACCAAACCCTTGACTTGGTATTCCTAATGGGCAGAACTGCACAGTGAGCAATTACAAAATTATTGCCGTTACTGTCAATGCTACTGTCATGGATTGAACTGTGTCCCCCAAAACACCTGTCAACTTGGCTAGGTCACGATTCCTTTGCGTGATTGTATGATTGCCCACCATTTTATATTCTGATGTGATTTCCCTAGGTGTTGTAAATCCTATCACTGTGATGTAATAAAATGGATTAGCGGCAATTACATTGATGAGGTCTACAGGATTAGGTAGTGTCTTAATCCAATCTCTTCTGAGATATAAAAGGAAGAATCAAGCAGATAGACAGGGAGACCTCATACCACCAAAGAAAGCAGTGCAGGGAGCAGAGAGCATCCTTTGGACCTGAGGTTCCTATGCTGAGATGCTCCCAGACCAAGGGAAGATTGATGACAAGGACCTTCCTCCAGAGCCGACAGAGAAAGAAAGCCTTCCCCTGGAACTGACACTCTGAATTTGGACTTCCCGCCTACTGGACTGTGAGAGAAAAAACTTCTCTTTGTTAAAGTCATCCACCTGTGGTATTCCTGTTATAGCAGCACTAGACGACTAAGACAGCCACCTATGTTACTAAATAAACTGTTAATCCATTAATCAGTCAATCGTTAATTGTGCTTAAAATTATCAAGTGATTTTTTTTCAGGATTAATTGAAAGCTGTTGTATGAAACATGTTGAATTATCAAATAATATAGCCAGAGTATTTTTAGGTATTAAATTTTATGTCAAGTATTTAAAGTGACTTTGAGATTTAAAGTAAAGCATATTTTCCAAGCAAAATAAAAACAGAGAGTGAGATCTACACATGACATTTGTTTTCAAGAGTCTTGCTGACTTTCTGGTTATGCCAAATGCAACTCAAAACCCAGGTTTTAATCTTACGATCTCTAAAATTCTCTTAATTTGGCTACTTTATAGAGATCTCCTAGCTCCCTTGGCAAAATAAAAAATAATCACTCCATTTTTAAAAACAATCCTGTTTCTAGAACCTGTAAGAACTTTCCATGAAGCATTCTTATCTTAAATGTTCTCTTTCTCCTTGCTCCCCAAACCAGTTGCCATGGAGTCAATTCTGACTCATGGTGACCCCATGTGTGTCAGAGTAGAACTGTGTTCCATAGGGTTTTCGGTGATTGATTTTTCAGAAGTAGATTTCCAGGTCTTTCTTCCAAGGTGCATCTGGATAGACTCCAACTGCCAACTTTTCGGTTATCAGTCTAGTGCGTTAGCTGTTTGCACCACCCAGGGACTCCTCTTCTTGTCCAAACCCAAACCCATTGCCACAGAGTCAATTCTGACTCATAGAGACCCTATAGGACCAAACAGAACTGTCCCACAGCATTTCCAAGGCTGTAATCTTTACGGGTGACCCTGCTGGTATTTGAAATATTAACAACCTGTGATATGCAGGTAATACAGTCTTGCTCGCTAAAAGTGAAGAGGACTTGAAGTCCTTACTGATAAAGATCAAGGACCACAGCCTTCCATATGGATTACACCTCAACATAAACAAAACAAAAAGAAGGCGATAATGAGCCCAAGAGACAGAAAGGGCCACATGAACCAGAGACTACATCATCCTGACACCAGAAGAACTAGATGGTGCCTGGCTACAACCGATGACTGACCTGACAGGGAACACAACAGAGAATCCCTGAGGGAGCAGGAGAGCAGTGGGATGCAGACCCCAAATTCTCATAAGACCAGACTTAATGTCTAACTAAGACTAGAAGGACCCCAGTGGTCATGGCCCCCAGACCTTCTGTTGGCCCAGGACAGGAACCATTCCCGGAGCCAACTCTTCAGACATGGATTGGACTGGACAATGGGTTGGAGAGGGATGCTGGTGAGGAGTGAGCTTCTTGGATCAGGTGGACACTTGAGACTATGTTGGCATCTCCTGCCTGGAGGGGAGATGAGAGGGTGGAGGGGGTTAGAAGCTGGGGAAATGGACACGAAGAGAGAAGAGTGGAGGGAGAGAGCGGACTGTCTCATTAGGGGGATAGTAATTGGGAGTGTGTAGCAAGGTGTATATGGGTTTTTGTGTGAGAGACTGACTTGATTTGTAAACTTTCACTTAAAGCACAATAAAAATATATAGAATATATGAAAGAAATAATAGAGAGTTGAAAGAGCAAAAATAGGGGCCAGATCGTTGAAATTCTTGAAGGGAAGACCAGATTACAGCAACGACGACAACACCAAAATACATACATATGTACATACAAACATAAAAGCTCTCCTGGGCTGATGAAACCAATTATAAATCGTTAAGCATTTCTGCGCATTAATTGAAAATAAAATCACTAGTAGACATTTAAAAAAAGAAAACAAAAATCTTCACAACTGGACCAATAAGCAACATCATGATAAATGGAGAAAAGTTTGAAGTTGCCAAGGATTTCGTTTTACTTGGGTCCACAATCAACACCCACGAAGCAGGAGTCAAGAAATCAAACAACATATTGCTTTGGGCAAATCTGCTGCAAAAGATCTCTTTTGATGTTACCTTGAGGATTAAAGTGCGCCTGACCCAAGCCATGGTATTTTTAACCATCACATATGCATGCAAAAGCTAGACAATGAATAAAGAAGACCAAAGAAAAATTGATGCCTTTGAATTATGGTGTTGGTGAAGAATATTAAATATACCATGGCTTGCCAGAAGAACAAACAAATCTGTGTTGGAAGAATTACAACCAGGATGCTCCTTAGAAGCAAAGATGGCAAGACTCCAGCTCACTTACTTTGGTCATGTTATTAGGAGGGATCAGTCCCTGGAGAAGGGCATCATGCTTGGTAAAGTTAAGTCAGCAAAAAAGAGGAAGGCCCTCAAGGAGATGGATTGACACAGTGGCTGCAACAATGGGCTCAAGCATAACAATGATTGTGAGGATGGCACAGGACTGGGCAGTGTTTAGTTCTGTTGTACATAGGGTCACTATGAGTTGGAACCGACTCGACAGCACCTAACAACAACAGTCTTTATAGGAGCAGACTGCCGTATCTTTCTCCCAAAGCGCAGCTGGTGGGTTTGAACCTCCAACCTTTCAGTTAGCAGCGAAGCACGTTAACCACTGCACCACCAAGGCTCCTCCTTCTTGCCCAGGAAAGCCAAATCTGTAACACCTTAGCACTGAGTTCAAGAAATATATTTTTCTAGGTAAATACTTTCATACACTCTTTCCCACTTCCTTATTTTTTTGAAGATTTAGAATTTTTTCACAATAGGATTAATTACAACTATATTAAAAAAAAATTTTTTTTTTTCCATATGGTAGCTCAGCACACATAACTTTAGCTTGATCCCTGTTTAGAAAATCAAATAAAGAGAAAGCAGACCTGGATGTATTTTTTCATTTTATTCCATCATCCCATAGAAATACTGTCTGTAAATTTAACCAACTTATGTTTTCACTTCTGCAAAAATGTAGCTGACCTGCATGGTCACATAACGTAATGTGGGGAAGGATGACTCAGAGCCTACGAAGGCTGATTTTTCCTAATTTTAAATACACAAATCCTATTAGCCCACAGCATTCAACCAATATAACTGCACAGAAGAGCTAGTGGTCTTCAATAATAAATTCCTAATATATTTGACTCTGACATAGGTTATTTTATTAGTAATAAGAAAATGCTGAGTGCGAATTTTAAGGGAAAGAATCTTAAACTGGGGTTTTCAGGGGATCCATGAACCCACTGCATTGACCCAAATGTTGTACAAATGCACATGCTGGAATTTTTCTGGGAAGAAGGCTTATTACTTCCTCTTTAAAAGACTGAGAAGCTAAACCTGACTACAAAGCCAAACCTGTTCAAGGTTGAGAGAGAATGGAATGAAGGCCTGCCCAGGGCACTCACGAGCACAGCTCAGCACGCACCACCGTTTCACTGCAGCACTATAAAGAGAATCTAGGTATCCTCTGGAGAGGAAATGGCCTCCTTATGGAAGGCAATGTCCATTAACCTAATTTGGTATTCTCACACAGCCTCCATGCATGCCCTCTAAAAACAAAGGCCTGCTGTCCAGTAAAAACCTTCAGGTTATTGGAAAACAATGAGACTTCGGCGAAAGACGTTTGGCGGTACTCCCTCAGCCCACCAGCCGTACTGATTATGCGAACAACCTGGGTTTTACTGGGAAGGCTGCACTGGGAAGGTGATGAAGTCGGGCCAGGGAACCAGGGCTCATTACAAGCACAACCACAGCCCGAGTCTCGTTATCAATCTCCTCAGGCGAAGGCCTCCTCTGCTGCCCACTGCCTATGGCTTCAGCCCCTTCTTGGGACCTTAGCCCCCTCTCT
This sequence comes from Elephas maximus indicus, assembly GCF_024166365.1. NCBI lineage: Eukaryota > Metazoa > Chordata > Mammalia > Proboscidea > Elephantidae > Elephas > Elephas maximus. The sequence goes on along the minus strand of NC_064819.1, from coordinate 229,679,335 downwards.
GTACTCACTCCCTCAGAGTCCTTCCAGAGTTCTAGGATGGCATTTCCGAACTCTCTGGAGATGGCTCCATCTGGAAACTCCACAGGCACTGTGGAATCAATAGGGCCCGAGCTGAACTCATGATCTTCCCAAAGCCAGACTGCCTGCCTTCCCTCTTCCCACAAAATGGGACCATTACTCCCTGAGGGACTCAAATCCAAACCTTCTCCCCTCACCTTTAGTTAGCTGACAGTCCTGCAGACCTAGCCTCCATGAGGTCTCTGGCATCCACACCCACCATTACATTCCTACTTCAAGTGGTTAAACACTGGGCTGCTAACCAGAAGGTTGGTGGCTTGAACCCACCAGCTGCTCGGCAGAAGAAAGATTTGACAGTCTATTCCTGTAAGGATTTACAACCTTGGAAACCCTATGAGGCAGTTCTACTCTGTCCTGTAGGGTTGCTATGAGGTGGAACTGACTCAACAGCAGTTGGTTTTAGAAAGCTTGTAAGTTCCATAAATGTATATAAAGAACTCCCAAGCACCCGGCAAGGTGTTATAAAGTAAATAGTGTTCCCCCAAAAGATATGTTGAAGTCCTAATCCCTGGTATCTGTCAATGTGACCTTGTTTGGAAATAGGGTCTTTGAAGATGTTACCACCTAGGATGAGGTCATATTGGGGTAGGGTGGGTCCTCATCCCATCTGAATGGTGTCCTTCTAAAAGAGGAAGAGAGACACAGAGAGAGACAGAGGGAAGATGGCCACGTGAAGATGTATCTGTTGGTGCTGTCAAGTCAATTTCAACTCACAGCAACCCTACAGGATAGAGCAGAGCTGCCCCATGGGTTTTCCTAACCTGTGATCTTTGGGGGCAAAGTGGTTAAAGGTACGGCTGCTAACCAAAAGGCTGGCAGTTCCAGTCTTCCTGGCACTCCTTGGAAACTCTGTGGGGTCAGTATGTGTCAGAATCAACTCGACGGCAATGGGTTTGGTTTTGGGTAATCTTTACGGGAGCAGATCACCAGGTCTTTCTCCCAAGGAGCTACTGTTGGGTTCGAACCGTTGATCTTTCCATTAACAGCTGAATGCTTAATCACTGAGCCACCAGACAATGCCAAAAATGCCTGCGGCTACCAGAAGCCTGGAGAGACAAGGCGGTCTTCCCTTAGAGATTTCAGAAGGATCATGGCCTGGCCAAGATGTTGGTCTGGACTCCTAGCCTCCAGAAACTTGGGGACAATGAAGTTCTGTTCTTATAAACCACCCAATTGGTGGCATTTTGTTACCGCAGTCTAATTAGTCTACGGAGACTAACGCATATGGCAATTTCTGCCTGTGTGAAAAACAAGCTTTTGAGAACACCATGGTGGAGACCCGCTGTGTTCAGTGACGGTGTGAACAACTTTCCCCACTTCACTGTGCAAAGGTCAAAACAAATGAGCCTCTCCAGGAAGATCCTTCTCAGAAGGCTCTGCTCACAGTCCAGCAATGAGGGCAGGTCCCCTCTTCCAAGGCTACAGCAGCAGAGACAAGGATGCTCCTGAACCATGTCACGCAAGGGCTCCCCCGCCATGGAGGTGGCCCAGTTTCATTAAGCAAACGGCTCCATGTCACTCTCTTTTAAAAAACCTGGCTCTTCCCTACGAGGCCATGCCCGTGGACCTCTCCTCTTCATGTGGCCCAATGCACACTGACAAAATTTGGTAAACTGAACAAAACTGGGGCAAAAGATCCATTCTGAAAGCACCCAAGGGATATTAAAAAAAAGCCCTTTTGCAGTTAAGACTGTGGTCTAAATGATTCATAGGGCTGTGTTCTCAATGATCCAAATAAAACATTTACGAGCACATAGGAGGATTACCAGAGGAACTAGTGGGAAGTGGCCCCCCAGCTGAAACGGCTTTGTCAGATAAAGTCCTCCCAGGGACTTAGGGACCCCAACAAAGGAGAATGAGGGCACATTCTTCCCCCCCTTTTTTTTAAATCTTATTGGCAATTAATTATCTATCAGGTCTGATACTGTTTTTCCTTTCTATGTCTTTTGGTGGTGGTTGTTGTGGGAGTTTGTCTAATCCTAGAGCTCAATTTTTGTAAAATTCTTTCTCATTTTTCTTGGAAGTGTGCCAAACGACACAGCACGCCCTGTCTCTGGCATCACCTGGGCTCCCAGGTATCTGTGATGCGCACACTTGGCTCACTCACACACTGATGTAATTACCAGGAATGAAGGGTGGGGACAGTCCATTTTTCCCAGCCACTGTCGTCTCCTTTACCCAAAGCCCGGGGCTCCCTCAGGAAAGATGTAAGCCAGCCAACTGGAAGACCTCAAAGCACTAACCATCTCATGGCACATGTCCTGTCACCGTGTTAATATCCCCACTTGGGAAGGACACTTGTCAGGGTCAGCCAGGGCCCCCAGCTGTGCTCTGGATCACGAGCGATGCATCTGGGCATGCACACACTGCCCTTTGCCCTGGCCAAGGCTACCCTTCAGACGCTCATAGTCACGCAGCCAGAGCGTTTTCAGAGTTTGGGGGGACCCTGCAGACTACCAGGTCCACTCCCCCCATTTTAAGTAGGCCAAAATCATCCCACGGTGCTGAAGTGGCTGACCTCAGAGTCTGCAGGAAGAAGCTGGGCCTGACCATCTCCACCCAGGCCAGCCTCGCAGAAGCCCTCAGCCCCTGCTACGTCTTGGTCAATACTTCTGCAGGCTTTTTCTTCCTGTGCTTAGTGAACACCTATGGGTTTCCGCATTTAGGCAAATGAAAAGTGTTATCCAAGACGGGGCTAAGATTACTCAAGGAAAGACCACCAGGCGCTGTCAATTCTGACTCATGGCGACCCCACGTGTGTTAGAGTAGAACTGTGCTCCATAGGAGTTTCAATGGCTGATTTTTCAGAAGTAGATTGCCAGGCCTTTCTTCCAAGGTACCTATGAGTGAACTCAAACCACCAACCTTTTGGTTAGCAGCCAAGTGCATTAACCAAATTCAATTATAAATTCCTATGTGGGTAATTAAGTTGGCCCTTCCAGCTAATTGCTTAAATTTTGATCACGTGGGCCCACGTTTGCAAGTTAAATTCCAAATACCATTGTGTGTTTTTCTAATAGTGGAACGAGGGTAGTTTTCTTTGAATGGAATCTCTGGGTTGTGCAAACGGCTAACGCATTTGGCTGCTAACCAAAAGGTTCATGGTTCGAGTCTACCCACAGGCACCTTGGAAGAAAAGCCTGGTGACCTGCTTCTGAGAAATCATCCATTGAAAGCCCTAAGGAGCACAATTCTACCCTGACACAATATGGGGTCACCATGAGTCGGAATCAACTTACCAGCACCTGGTGGTTTTTCCTAGAATAATCTTAGCTCCCTCTTGAATAACACATTTCATTTGCCTAAATGCAGAAATTCAGATGGGGAGCTGTGGTGGCACAATGGTAAAAGCACTTGGCTGCTAACCACAAGGTCGGGGGTTCGAACTCACTAGCTGCTCCTTGGGAGAAAGAGGTGGCAATCTGCTTTCACAAAGATGCACAGACTTGGAAACCCTAGGGGGCAGTTCTACTCTGTCCTATAGGGTCGCTATGAGTCAGCATCGACTCAACAGCAGCGAGTTTGTTTTTCTGGTTTTATTACCGAAATCAGTCCCAAGAAATAGAGCACTTGTGCCAACAACCTGTTAGGTTCCATGCCAAAATGCAAACTTGCCATCTACTGAAGCACACGACAGTGCTTTCAAAGCAGAGTAACTTCGGGTCATTTTAAAGCCTTCACTAGGAACAGAAACCCCACCTCTAGGGAAGCAAGATGCTACTGCCCAGGAAAGCTGAGCCCAGCCCTGCAAGGTGGAATGAACTCAGAAATGCTTTTCTGACTTCCCACTTGATCACCAGGGACCGTACTCCCTTCAGAACAGCCATCTGGACTCAAAAGCAAAAAAAATGGTCCCCAAAAGCGCACATGTTTAAATGTCAACAGTGTACGGCAGCGTCAGGAAGCAGGGAAAAGTGGCTTTGCTGACTGCATTTTTCTTAGGACTGCAGTCTAGGTTGAAACAGGTGGCTGGTGTCAGTGGGTTAAATGACACGACAGCCATTTCGCCATTCATAAAATCAGCTGGAAATGGCCATAATTAGATTTCTACTACAAAGCAGGTCTGCCTCTCGGCAGTCTTAACACCTTTTATTCTATCTCACAGGAAGGCAGATTTTAAATTAAATTACAATGGAAATGACCCGAGAAACCACCTCCTCCTGGAAGACAACCAGCCAAAGAAAATAAATGTCTCAGGAAACAGTGGTGCAGGCGACTCCCAGGTGACTTAGGAAATTTGCCATAGGCTTTAAAGCATCTATGCACCACCCTGGCAGAGGGGTCAAGTGCTCAGCTGCAACTGAAAGGTCAGTGGTTCACACTCACCAGCTGCTGCATGGGGAAAGATGTGGCAGTGTGCTTCTGGGAAGACTACCGCCTCGGACACCCGACAGGGCGCTCCCACCGTGCCCCTAAGGCATTGCTGTGAGTTGGAAACGACTTGACAGCAACTGGTTATGTACCAACCGCTGACGCCCTGAGAAAAGGCATTGGGGAACTGCATGTTTCTTCTGCTAGGCAGGAACCGCCTGGGAGTAAGGCTTCTACCCTTAGAAGAAGCCCTGGGAGTAAGGCTTCTACCCTTAGAAGAAGCCCTGGGAGTAAGGCTTCTACCCTTAGAAGAAGCCCTGGGAGTAAGGCTTCTACCCTTAGAAGAAGCCCTGGGAGTAAGGCTTCTACCCTTAGAAGAAGCCCTGGGAGTAAGGCTTCTACCCTTAGAAGAAGCCCTGGGAGTAAGGCTTCTACCCTTAGAAGAAGCCCTGGGAGTAAGGCTTCTACCCTTAGAAGAAGCCCTGGGAGTAAGGCTTCTACCCTGCTTCCACAGTCGTATCCCACACAGCCTCCTACTCAAGTGATATTTTATTAATGAATGAATGAATGATGGAATTATTCATTCAACACAGTACTGAGCATGCACTCTGCCAAGTGCTGGAGAGACAAAAATGAGGAAGACAGGCTGGCTTCATTTTTTTTTTTTTTTTTTTTGGCCTGAAATGTTTTCTATTTATTTAAAAAATCAAATAGATACAACACATCCAAAAAGCCTGTTGCCATCTAGTCGATTCCGACTCATCGTGACCCTATAGGCCAGAGTAGAACAGCCCCATAGGGCTTCCAAGGAACGGCTGGTGGATTCAAACTGCCAACCTTTTGGTTAGCAGCCACATGCTTCACCACTGTGCCACCAAGGCCCCAGAAACAACACAGGAGGCCTCAAACTGCCTTACACAAAGTTCACTGCAAACACAGAGAAAACCGCAAGTGAACTTCCTGTTCCTTCCCAGGCCTTCTAGTTTGCCTTCTAGGGGACAGACTCTGAGGTCCTTTACTTGAGGGAATTCTTAACTGCCTGAGCATTTCCAAAGGCCTAGGGGGAAAAAGAAAATCAAAGCAGTATTTCTCTAAAAAGCCAAAGGGAAAATATCAGGCAGCTTATTAATTAATAAAAAAAAAATTTTATTTATTTTTTTTTTTTTTTATTAATTGTGACCACTAGCTCAGACCAGATTTCCTGAGGAGTTGAGGGAGGCCTGGATACCCTCACCAGTTTAGAGATTTCAACACAAGCCACGTGAGTAATGATGCTGAAAGTGGCTCCACCATCTCCCGCCATCAATCCTCAGTCATCAGACAGAACCCATGTCCGTGGAGCAGCTCAGAGCCTGTCCCTGGGCCATATTCCCCACCCTGGTGCATTTCTTTGCATTGGACGAAGGTCGCTGGTACAGAGGGGTGTGACCTGAGTGCACAGCTGACTCAACAAAGATTCCTACCCAGTGCTAGCCACCCAGCACTGATCCTGTCTCTTTGTGTGGTGCTATGAGGAGAGGAGAGGACTCGGGGTTTGAATGCAGGCCCTGCTGCCTGGACTAGCAGAGTGATACATCTGAATGAATTCCTAGTCTTCTGTACCCTGATCTCATCTCTAAACAGGCACAGTATAGCACCCAGTGCATACAGGGCTCTGAAGATTCAACACAGGTAAAACTGCACAGGCCCGAGGTGGGCGCTCAGTTATCCTATTCACGCTGTCATCCCTTTCACCCCGTGTTCTGCACACAAGCTGGCAGATGGAGGAGGTGATCCAGATGAAGACAACTGCTATTTACAGACAACTTCATCAATGGGATCAGCAACACCATAACAGCTCTGCGAGAGTATAAGACAAGAGCATACTGCAACCTTGTCGTGCAGTTAACCCAGCCAAGATAGATAGAGAGCTGCCGTCAAGTCGACGCCAAGTCATGGCAACCTTATGTATGTTGTTGTTGTTGTGTGCCATCGAGTCAAATCCAACTCATAGCGACACTGTAGGACAGACCGAAAATGCCACATAGGGTTTCCTAGGCTGTAACCTGTATGGGAGCAGATTGCCAGGTCTCTCCTCCCGTGGAGCCCCTAGTGGATTTATACTGTTGCCCTCTGGTTAGCAACCAAGTGCTTAAACATTGCACCACCAGGCTCCTTACATTATGCATAAGAGAACAAAATGCTACCCAGTCCTGCCTCATCCTCACGATCGCCGGCATGTCTGGGTCCATTGTTTCAGCTACTATGCCAATCCATCTCACCGAGGGTCTGCCACACCCTCACTGGCCCTTTACTTCATCAAACATGATGCCCTCCTCCAGCAACTGATTCGTCCTGATGATGTGTCCAAATCAAGCCAGTCAGACAATGTTCTGTTGTGATCCATAAGGTTTTCACTGGGTAGATTTCAGAAGTAGATTGTCAGGTCTTTCTTCCTAATCTGTCTTAGTCTGGAAGCTCTGCTGAAGCCTGTCCACCATAGGTGACCCTGCTGGTATTTCAAATACCAGCAGCATGGCTTCCAGTATCACTGTATCATGCAAGCCACCACATTACAACAAACTGACAGGCAGGTAGTGGAACCCAGACAAAACAGTTGTCAAATCAGTCTTTCCCCTGGCACAACTACCCAGCTCTGTGTGAATGGGACTACTCATCCACGAGAGGTTCACAGCACACATAACCAGCCCAACTGTCTGACATGCAAACAGAAAGGCCTTGGCAGGGGCCACCAATGACTGGCAATCTTAAAATAAACCATCTGTGGTTGGCAGAATAATGGCCCCACGAAGATGTCTGTGTCCTAATCCCTGGGACCTGTGACTAAGTTAGGTTACACAGCAAAGGGGACTTAAGGTTACAGACAGAATTAAGGTTGATAATTGGCTAACCTTAAGCAGGGAAGTGATACTGGATTATATGGGTAGGTCCAGTGTAACCACAAAACCAAACCAAATCTGTCACATGGGTTCTTAAAAGTAGAAGAAGGAAATGGAAGCAAGAACCAGGGGATGGTGGTGTGAGAAGGCCTCAGCCAATCTGGCTGGTTTTGAAGATGGTGGAGGGTGTGGCTACAAGCCAAGAAATGTGGGTAGCCTCCAGCAGCTAGAAAGGGCAAGCAAACAGATTCTCCCCTAGGTCCTCAGAAAGAAGCATGGCCCTGCTGGTATCTTGATTTAGCCCAATGAGAGCCATTTTGGACTTCTGATCTCCAGAACTGTAAAATAATAAATCTGCGTTGTTTTAAGCCACCACCGTTGTGGTAATTTGTTACAGCAGCATAAGAAACTAATACGTCTTATTACCCAATCGAGACCCCGTGAGCAGAGATTCCCCAGTGATCTTCAGTGAGGGCAATTTTCTCAGGCACCCTTCTTTACTCTTGTGGATTATCTACTATTCTGAAATTTGGCTTGTTGGTTTGGAGCGGGTGACCTCTACCCATCACCGTGGGTAGCTTCCTTGAGTCACTTTACAGATCAATCAGAAAGCGGCTTTGAAAATGGAAGAGAACAGAGAGGGTTGCTGTGATCCTGGGATGATATCAAGGAATGAAGTGTGAGCCCCAGGTCCTCCTTATCCCAGCCAGCCCTTTGAGTCCATGAAATCAGAGAAGCCTTCCTTCCTTCTACAAGCAGAAGGCTAACAGCCACAAAGAGCTATTAGCTATTGTCTGTTGTAGGTGCCATCAAGTCAGCCCCTGACTCCTGGGGACCCCACGCATAACGGGATTGGACTGTTTGGATTCACAGGGTATCGCTGGCTAATTTTCAGAAGCAGATCGCCAGGTCTTTCTTCTTAGTCTGTCTTCGTCTGGAAGCTCCCCTGAAATCTGTTCAGCACCATAACAACACATGAACTTCCACTGACAGACGAGTGGTGACTGCACACGACATACACCTGCCAGGAATCAAACCTAGGTCTCCCGCATGGAGGGTGAGAATTCTACCACTGAACCATCACCGCCTCCTAGCTATTAAATACCTAGGTACTTCCATGGGCAAGGAAGACAAAGATAAATAAATAAACCTCAATCTGTATCCAAAGAGCTCACTCTTCCAAGCCTTACCAATCACCTAAAGCAGCGATTTTCAATCTTTTTGGCCATTAACTGCAGTAACAAACGCATTTCACATTACGGCCTAATAAACACAGACACATAAAACTGCAACAAAAAGTTCACAAAACATTTACCCTTAATAGAAAATATGTACTCTATTTTCTATTCTGTTCTATTCTACAGGTAGCCCCCAACTTACAACATATTTGAGTTACAACAAACAGCACTTAGGAGCTTCCTTTTTTTTTCCCCCGGTTCATCTTACAGTTAGTCGTGTGTACTGCACGCAATGTTGCAGGCCATAATTTGCTGGTGTTATCATTCTCATGCTAACCCCCAAAGACAAACAAAGATTGGGTCTAGAGAGACGTTGTTGTTGCTGTCAGGTGCCCTCGAGATGGTTCCAACTCATAGTGACCCTACAACAGAACGAAACACTGCCTGGTCCTGCACCATCCTCACAATCATTGCTACGTTTGAGTCCCTCATTGCAGCCACTGTGTCAATTCATCTCGTTGAGGGTTTTCCCCTTTTTAGCTGACCCTCCACTTTCCAGGGACTGGTCCTTCCTGGTAACATGTCCAAAGTACATGGGATGAAGTCTCACTATCTGTGCTCCTAAGGAGCTTTCTGCTGTACTTTTCCAAAACAAATTTGTTCATTCTTCCAGCAGTCCATGGTCTATTCAATATTCTTTGCCAACACTGTACATAATTCGAAGGCATCAACTCTTCTTCAGTCATCCTTATTCATTGTCCAGCTTTCACATACATATGAGGCAACTGAAAACACCATGACTTGGGTCACGCGCACCTTAGTCCTCAGGGTGACACCTCTGCTTTTCAATACTTTAAAGAGGTCTTTTGCAGCAAATTTGCCCAATGCAATATGCATTTGATTTCCTGACTGCTGCTTCCATGGGCATTGACTGTGCATCTGAGTAAAACGAAATCCCTGACAACTTCAATCTTTTCCCCATTTATCATGATGTTGCTTATTGGTCCAGTTGTGAGAATTTTTGCTTTTCTTTACGTTGAGATGTAATTCATACCGAAGGCTGTGGTCTTTGATCTTCGTCAGTAAGTGCTTCACGTCCGATTCACTTTCAGCAAGCAAGGTTCTGTCACCTGCATAACACAGGTTGTTAATGAGTCTTTCTCCAATCCTGATGCATTCTTCTTCATATAGTCCAGCATCTCTGATTATTTGCTCAGCATACAGACTGAGCAAGTATGATGAAAGGATACAACCCTGACACATACCTTTCCTGATTTTAAACCACAATTGGTCTACATACAGGTTCCTCATGAGCACAATTTTATGTTCTGGAATTTCCATTCTTCGCAATGTTATCCATAATTTGTTATGATCCACACAGTTGAATGCCTTTGCAGAGTCAAGGGAACACTGGTAAACATCTTTCTGGTATTCTCTGCTTTCAGCCAGGATCCATCTGACATCAGCAATGATATCCCTGATTCCACTTCCTCTTCTGAATCCGGCTTGAATTTCTGGCACTTCCCTGTTGATGTACTTCCTCAGCCATTTTTTTATTATCTTCAGCAAAACTTTACTTGCATGTAATGTTAATTATATTGCCCAATAATTTCTGCATTCTGCTGGATCAACTTTCTAAGATACTGATAATAAAAGGCAACAATTACAGGGTTGCTATGAGTCAGAATCAATGGGACGACACGCAACAACAAATGGAAACTAAAAAAAAAAAAAATGACATATTCAACTTACATCAGAACAGACTTGAGGACAGAGTCATCTAAAGGAACCCCGTCATTAAGTCAGGGACTACCAATATCCTCCACTTAAAAAGGAATGTTAGCCAGCAACCTACTAAATTGATTTCATGACCCAGTCATGGATCATATCTCTCAGTTGGAAAAACACTGGCTTAGACGTCTTGATACCTGTGCCTACTTGATGACTATCGAGGTCCAAAGATACCCCTCACAGGCTTAGTCAAATTATTAGTCAGTCCCAGCCCATTCCTCCCCCACCGCACCCCCACCATCCATGCAGGGCAGGATGACTCAGACTTCAGATTCCAGCCATTTTCATCATGACAACCACCCACCTCCTCCCACACGTAAATCTCATCATCCCTCGAAGGGAAGGAATTAAAGGTACTAAACGTGGGAAACTGTGACTCGCTGTTCCTGTCACCCAGGCAGGTACATGCTTTAAATGTCACTCAAGTGGCACCACACCATGGGGCTCACAGCAGGCAGAACAGGGACCGAGAGCAAGCCAGGAGCAGAGACCCCTGATGGAGCAGATCTGACCAAGGTAAGGGGAATCAACTTCACCGAAGGACGAACACGCAGCACGCTTATCTGCACAGACACCAAATGCCTGCACATGTGCTCCGACTCACTCTAGGAATGTACACCAGGAAGGTGGCTGGTGTGTATGCAAAGGACACGGTCTGTGTCCTCAGCAGGTCTGGGCCTGGAGGGGACAAGCCAAGCAGGACGGGGGCCTCTCCTCGGGCTCATCCACGCTCAGTGGCCATCCAGCTTCCGAGGGCAAAAAACCGCTGAAGAAGTCCCGGCACCCTTTTATGTAAGAGCGCCTTGTTTCCAAAGAGATTTTTAAAAATGGGATTTTTCACTCTCAATTACTTGTCTTTCCACCTACTGACATATATTAAAGTTTATTTTTTCACGGGCTAATTTTAGACTGATACCAGTTCACAGATGACTGATTTAGGAAAACGTTCCCCTGCTTGGCTAATCCAGTCCAGTCTCCCTAAAAGATTTCTACGACAGAAGAGCAGGCAAGGCCAGAGGCACCCAAGGGTTTGGTAGCGCCTTGTGGGATGGGGTGCAGCCCTCCCCCAGCCCTGCTCTGTGTTGTGGCTCCTGTACCGGGGGACGGGAACAAACCACAAAGTGACCATGTTGTGTCTGGTTACAATTACAACTCTGCCTTTATGGAGGTCTCGGGCGTCTCCACGGCGGCGTGGTCAGACAGCACTGAGGTTGAGGATGGTGCCGAGGACAGTGCGCACGGCTGGTGCAACCCTCCCGGAACTGGCTGTCTCCCCAATCACAAGGCACCCCCAGAGGAGTGCTTTATTAGGCCCACCGCTTCCTGCTATTCCTGAGAAAAGATGAAGATCAGAGCCCACCATTCCACTATCCTCAGGGGCCGTAACACCACACACAGGCTCCTGATCAGACGACGTTCCCGTCCTAATGGAACGTGGTTCCATTTCCTACCATACTTCCGATGTTCATTCCAGAACAACTCATGACCCCAGGACAACTGCTGTCTCCAAAACCAAGTCCAACTTGGTGCTCACTCTGGTGCCCAATCCACATAAGTGGCATTGCCTGTGGTCACTCAGTCTCCTCACCCCCTCTGCCCGCCTGACCCCATGGGTCACCCCTTTCCTCTCTCTTGCCATTGACTTTAACTTTCCAGGCTTCTAGTTCTGCCTTTTCTCTGCTAAATTCCAGCCCTGAATGGATCAAGCCAACCATCCCCATCTTCACACCAACCTCCTATGCCTCACTGGGGAAAACTGGAGCGGGGGGCAGGGTCCCTATAACACAAATGGTCCCCAATTGTAGGGGCTCAGGCATCCTGCCACATATCTGTAGGCAAGTCCCCTCCATTTCCTGAGTGACACTTCAAACCCCCAACTCTCGCATCTTGGTTCGCTGGGCCTCTGAAGACACTGAGCAAATTAAGAACTTTGGGTGAAAACTCCCTCAGCTGGCCCTTCCCTCTGTCCTGGCTCCTTTCTTCCTGTCCTCTTGCCTTAATATAGGGATGTCCCGTCTCCAGTGTAAGGTGAAACTCTTCTTGTAGGCCTTCAAGACCTCTCCCTCCCTTTTCCGGGACACTTTCTCTCTAGCTAACCCTAATCTTGCCTTTTGTTTTCTACCTTTTTCTCTGGAAGTTACTCTTCCCTTATCCAGCGGTTGTCTTAAATTTCTCCTCCTATGATAAAAATAGTTTACAATGGATACCACAACCTCCGTACCCCTCGGTCCCCCAGCTTTTACTCCTCAACCAACTATAACGAAGACTCCATTTCCACAGAATATGTTCCCGCTAAGGTTACCAATGGGCTTCCAGAAGAATGAAGAGATTCATTTTAGAAGAAATACAACCAGAATGTTCTTTAGAAGCAAGGATGGTGAAACTTTATCTTCCTCACTTTGGACATGTCCTCAGAGAAGACTAATCCCTAGAAGGTGACATCATGGTTGGTAGAGGGTCAGCAAAAACAAGGGAAATCCTCCAGGAGACAAACCGACACTACAGCCAAAACAACGGACTCAGACACACCAATGACCCTGAAGATGGTACGAGACCAGGCAACATCCATTCTGTTATACGAAAGGCAGCCAGGAGTCAGGGCTGCCTCAACAGCAGCTAACTCAACAACGCACTTTCCTCCTTTTCCACCTGCCCCGCAGTACCTGACACTGGTTTCCACTCCCTGTTTCCTGAAACTCCCTCCTATCATGGTTTCCGCGATCATCGTCTTTGCCTTCCTCCTCTCTCTTCGCCATTCCTTCCCAGTCTCAGAGCAGGCTCTGCTCCTCCACCCTCACCCTAAGTATGGTTTTCCTCCAGAATTCTCTTTTGACTGACTCTCCTACACTCTCCCTGATTCTCCTCATCCAAACTCACAGCTGACGAGTCTCCTACCTAAAGCCCCAGGTCAAATTCTCATAAAAAGACCAGACTTAATGGTCGGCCTGAGACTGGAGGGACCCCAGAGGTCATGGCCCCCAGACCTCTGTTTGCCCAAGACTGGTATCATTCCCAAAGCCAACTCTGCAGACAGGGATTGGACTGGACTGTAAGACAGAAAATAATACTGGTGAGGCGTGAGCTTCTTGGCTCAAGCAGACACATGAGACTGTGTGGGCAGCTCCCGTCTGGAGGGGAGATGAGGAGGCAGAGGGGGACAGGAGCTGGCTGAACGGACACAGGAAATACAGGGTGGAGAGGAGGAGTGTGCTGTCACATTGCAGGGAGAGCAACCAGGGTTACATAGCAAGGTGTGTATAAGTTTTTGTATGAGAGACTGACTGGATTTGTAAATTTTCTCTTAAAACACAATAAATTTAAAAAAAAAAAAAAGCCCCTGGTCAGACTCTCTCCCGAGCTCCAGATCCTTCTAACCAGCTGCCTGGTGCTCTTCTCCCCTTGGATATCCTAAAGACACCTAAACTGAACAAGTCAGCCCTGGGAGAGTGGGGACGCATTCAATAAATGACTGCTGAATGACTGAATGAAAATCCCAAACCAAAGTCAATACTCTTCCCCTCAAACCTGCTCCTCTTCTTGAAACCACCGTCTCAGCTAATGGCACCATTGAGTCACCCAAGAAGAGATCTCAGGTAATCCTAGTTGTAGCCTTGCCCACTCACTCCTCACATCCATGTAGTGGTCCCAGTCTCCATAACGTCTCTTATGTATGCTCCCTTCTTTTCACCCCCAGGACCATCACCTTATGCCAGGTTCTCACCATTTGGACTTGAACCATCATGATGGCCTCCTTCAGACCTCCTGCTTCTGGCCTGGCCACCACGGATTCCCCAACCCAGACACCTCATGATCTGACCCTGTCTCTCTAAGAAGAATGAAGGGCACTAGGCAGGATCTGGTGTAGTTGTGGGGGCCAAGGAAGCTTCCATGAGGAAGTGACTACTGAGATAAGGCTTTTGAGGAGCTGACCAGGCAAACAATTGGAAGGAGGCAGGGTGATGAGCAACACACACAGAAGGAACTGGTATCCTGGGGTCCTACGGTTGGTAGGCAAATGCCACGCTCTAGAAGCTATGAGGCAGCCAATGTGGCTGGACCCCAAAGACCTAAATGGAGAGTGTGGCTAGATGAGGCTGTTGGGGACAGGGGACAGGGGCCAGGTGATGCAGGGGAGGACTGTATTTCCTCTTCAGAGCACTGCGGCACAGGGGAGCGACATAATCAGTCTGCATTTTGAAAAGCTCCTCCTGTAAAGCAATTAATGAAGAACAGATGGATATTGCCGTGGATTAAATTATGCCCTCGAAAAAGAGATGCTGACGTCCTAATGCCTGTACCTGCGAATGGGACCTTGTTTGGAAATAGGGTCTTTGAAGATGTTATCAGTCAGTTATGACGAGGTTGTAATGGAGTAGGGTGAGTCCTGATGCTATATAACTGCCATCCTTATAGAGGAGGAGAGGAGGCAGGAGACAGAGGAACGACACCATGTGCTACTGCAGCTGCAAGCCAAGGGACATCTGCAGCTACCAGAGACGCACGGGACAGACTCTCCCTCAAAGCCTCCACAAGGCCGGCACCCTGACCTTGGAACCCCAGCCTCCAGGACTGTGAGACAATGAATCTCTGTTCTTACAACCCACTCAGTTTGTGCTATGTTGTTACAGTGGCTCTAGGAAACCAACACTGACACTTTGCTAACGTGAGAAAACACACCTAGCCCAACCTCAACCTCGGCGTGGAAGAGGACCACCAGCTCCCTTCCATCAGGAAGAAGACGAAATGTCCGCTACGACCGCCACCACCGAGCATTGCTCTTGAGGAGCCAGTCAACACATTTGAGTGAGAAAAAGAAATTAAGAGATTTATAAATTGGACAAAAAAAAAGTGGCATTATCATGATTTGCATATGGTACAGTCACATTCCCCCACGTGTCTATCAGTTTGTCATACTGTAGGGGCTTGGGTGCTGCTGTGATGCTGGAAGCTCTGCCACCACTATTCAGATACCAGCAGGGTCACCCTTGGAGGACAGGTTTCAGCTGAGCTTCCAGACTAAGACAGACTAGGAAGAAGGACCCAGCAGTCTACTTCTGAAAACCATTAGCCAGTGAAAACCTTATGAATAGCAGCAGAACATTGTCTGATACAGTGCTGGAAGATGAGCCCCCCAGGTTGGAAGGCACTCAAAGGATGACTGGGGAAGAGCTGCCTCCTCAAAGTAGAGTTGACCTTAATGACGTGGATGGAGTAAAACTTTTGGGACCTTCATTTGCTGATGTGGCATGACTCAAAATGAGAAGAAACAGCTGCAAACATCCATTAATAATCGGAACCTGGAAGGTACGAAGTATGAATCTAGGAAAATTGAAAATCGTCAGAAATGAAATGGAATGCATAAACATCAATATCCTAGGCATTAGTGAGCTGAAATGGACTGGGATCGGCCATTTTGAATTGGACAATCCTACTATGCCGGGAATGACAACTTGAAGAGGAATGGTATTGCATTCATCGTTAAAAAGAACATCTCGAGATCTATCCTGCAGTACATAAGCCTACAAGGAAAACCAGTTAATGCGACTATTATTCAAATTTACACATCAACCACTAGGGCCAAAGATGAAGAAATAGAAGATTTTTATCAGCTGCTGAAGTCTGAAATTGATCAAACATGCCATCCAGATGCACTGGTAATTACTGGTGATTTTAATGCAAAAGTTGGAAACAAAGAAGAAGGATCAGTAGTTGGAAAATATGGCCTTGGTGATAGAAACAATGCCAGAGATTGAATGATAGAATTTTGCAAGACCGACGACTTCTTCATTGCAAATACCTTCTTTCACCAACATAAACGGTGACTATACACATGGACCTCGCCAGATGGAACACACAGAAATCAAACTGACTACATCTGTGGAAAGAGACGATGGAAAAGTTCAATATCATCACTCAGAACAAGGCCAGGGGCCGACTGTGGAACAGACCATCAATTGGTCATATGCAAGTTCAAGCTGAAACTGAAGAAAATCAGACCAAGTCCACGAGAGCCACAATACGACCTTGAGTATATCCCACCTGAATTTAGAGACCATCTCAAGAACAGATTTGACACTTTGAACACTGGTGACCGAAGACCGGACAAGTTGTGGAATGACATCAAGGACATCATCCATGAAGAAAGCAAGAGGTCATTGAAAAGACAGGAAAGAAGGAAAAGACCAAGATGGATGTCGGAGGAGACCCTGAAGCTTGCTGTCGAACGTCGCGCAGCTAAAGCAAAAGGAAGAATTGATGAAGTAAAAGAACTGAACAGAAGATTTCAAAGGGGGGCTCAAGAAGGCAAAGTAAAGTATTATAAAGACATGTGCAAAGAGCTGGAAATGGAAAACCAAAAGGGAAGAACACACTTAGCATTTCTCAAACTGAAAGAACTGAAGAAAAAATTCAAGCCTCGAGTTGCACTAGTGAAGGATTCTATGGGAGCAATAGATCAAGAGGCAGTTGTTCAGACAGAACAAGGGGATACTGATTGGTTTAAAGTCAGGAAAGGTGTGCACCAGGGTTGTATTCTTTCAACATACCTACTCAATCTGTATGCTGAGCAAATAATACCAGAAGCTGGACTATATGAAGAAGAACAGGGCATCAGGTTTGGAGGAAGACTCATTAACAACCTGCGTTATGCAGATGACACCACCTTGCTTGCTGAAAGTGAAGAGGACTTGAAGCACTTACTAATGAAGATAAAAGACCACAGCCTTCAGTATGGATTACACGTCAACATAAAGAAAACAAAAATCCTCACAACTGGACCAATGAGCAACATCATGATAAATGAAGAAAAGACTGAAGTTGTCGAGGATTTCATTTTACTTGGATCCACAATCAACAGCCATGGAAGCAGCAGTCAAGAAATCAAAAGACGCGTTGCATTGGGTAAATCTGCTGCAAAGGACCTCTTTAAGGTTTTGAAAAACAAAGATGTCACCCTGAAGACTAAGGTGCACCTGACCCAAGCCATGGTATTTTCAATCACATTATATGCATGTGAAAGCTGGACAATGAATAAGGAAGATCAAAGAAGAATTGATGCCTTTGAATTGTGGCGTTGGTAAGGAATATTGAATATACCATGGACTGCCAGAAGAACGAATAAATCTGTCTTGGAAGAAGTACAACCAGAATGCTCCTTCAAAGCAAGGATGGCGAGACTGCGTCTTACATACTTTGGACATGTTGTCAGGAAGGATCAGTCTCTGGAGAAGGACATCATGCTTGGCAGAGTACAGGGTCAGCAGAAAAGAGGAAGACCGTCAACGGGGTGGATTGACACAGCGGCTGCAACAAAGAGCTCAAGCATAACGATTGTAAGGATGGCGCAGGACCGGGCAGTGTTTTGTTCTGTTGTGCACGCGGTCGCTATAAGTTGGAACCAACTCGAGGGCACCTAACAACAACAGTCACATAACTAAAAGCCTCAGAAGAATGCACTAAGAATTCATTCAAACCATAAAAGAAAACAGTATGAAGGTAAGGTACAAATTAATATACAGAAATCAATAACTTGTCTGTCTCAAATAATGAGGGCAGCGGTAGTTCAGCAGTAGAATTCCCACCACCATGCAGAAGACCCAGGTTGGATTCCTGGCCAGTGCACCTCGAGCATAGCCACCACTCATGTCAGTGGAGGCTTGGATGTTGCTATGATGCTAAGCAGGTTTCAGTGGAGCTTCCAGACTAAGGTGGAGTAGACAGGAAAAGCCTGGTGATCTACTTCTGAAAATCAGCCAGTGAAAACACCATGGATCACAATGGACCAGTCCCATTGTATGTGGGGTCCCCACAAGTCAGGGTCCAACTCAATGACAGCTAACCTCAACAGCAACAGTCCAAGAATAACCAATTAGAAGATGTATTGGAAGGCAAGGCCTCCATTTATAATAGGAACAACAGAACACAACTCTCAAGAATAAACACAACAAGAATCGTTCAAGATCCATATGAAGAGAATTTAAATTAAGCCGAACGATGCAGAAGAGTTAAACAGTCAGACCCTATTCCTGGACAGGATGATTAAAAGCGTAACGATGTCAGTTCTTCCTAAATTAATCTATAAACATAATGCAATCCCGATAAAAATACCAACGGGATTTTTTTTTTTTTTAATTAGAACAATCTGATTTTAGAGTTTATATGAAAATATCTCTTTGGCGACAATGTGGCCATAGATTGAAGAGTAAAAGTCGCCTGGGGGCTGGGGGTAAGCTAGGAGCCCTTGCAGAGGTCCCAGTGAGAGCCTGGGGTTGGGGTCTGGGCCTGGGCCAGGAGCAGTGCAGATACAAAGAATGGATGGATTTGGGAGATATTCGTGTGGTGAATTTCACAGGTCACGGTGATGGACTGGACGTGAGACGAGAGAGATGTCAAATTATGACTCCAGGTTTCAGGTTTCTATATTTAATAATTAATCAAATTCCCCCAAATGTGACCCTTCTTTCCTACAATCCCTGCGAGTGGCAGTGTTTCTGGGTCTACTGGCAGATTTAGCAAGCCCCTCCAACAGAACTTGTTAACTAGTTGTTTGCTCACAGCAAAGCAAAGCATCCATTTTTGCTGTCTGGCTCCAGTAATTAAGATTTTCAGCACAGACCTTTTCGTGAACAGAACGGTTTCAGCCTCAGAAAGCTTGCTGTCTCCTGTTCTCTTCCTCTCTCTGCATTTTTTCCCTTGTGA
The DNA here is from genome assembly GCF_024166365.1 of Elephas maximus indicus. Lineage (NCBI taxonomy): Eukaryota > Metazoa > Chordata > Mammalia > Proboscidea > Elephantidae > Elephas > Elephas maximus. The sequence goes on along the minus strand of NC_064819.1, from coordinate 229,660,401 downwards.
TTCAAAATTATGCTAAGAAAAAAAAAAATAGGACAGTGATTCTGTCTGAGTATAACCTAATCAGACCCAATGTTTACTTTAGCTGCACTTGGACAACATCTCAGCAATATTTTACTCTGCTTTTGTAACACATAAATAAATCCTTAATGCCTAATAAAAATTCTCACTGCCACCGGCCGTCATTCCACAGCTGCAGTCCCTTTAAGGTTTGATTTTTTTTTTCCCTGTTCAGAACTCTTTTCAAGACATTTTTAAACAGAACAAAGTGAGTTTAAATATATCACACAGTGGTTGCCTCTCCAACTTCGACAGAAATTATTTCAGTGAATGTGTTGTTTGAGATGAAAAAGAAGTGTCTTTGTTTTCAGTACAGACTTTTCCACAAGGCATGTGTCTGACAGAACTCAGGTGAAATAAGCCAATGCTTTAGGTGAGACAGGTGTAAACCAGTTGCTGTCAATTCCAACTCATGGCAACCCGTGTGTGTCAGAGTAGAACTGTGCTCCATAAGGGACTCAATGGCTGATTTTTCAGAAGGAGATCACCAGGCCTTTCTTCCAAGGCACCTCTGGGCAGACTCAAATCTCCAACTTTTCTGATAGTAGCCGAGTATGTTAACTGTTTACACCACCCAGGGACTGGGTAGACAGGTATAGACAGGTAGACAGGTGTAGACCCACCTTAACTCAACTGTCTGCCAGGTCAGGCTTTCTTCAGGGGCTACGCAAAGCACCTATGAGGTGTCTGACTCAGCACTGTGTGCAGAATAGCCTGGGGGTCTTGTTAAATGCAGACTCTGAGTCGTAACTCTAGGACAGCCCAATATCCTGCATCACTAACGAGATCCCAGGTGATGCCATCCTATAAATCCACAGGTGGCACTTGGAAGAGCAAGAGTGTAGATGGGCTCACCCAATGTAGAAGCCACATGCCTGAAGAATTCACCTGCGGACTGGGACCTGGTTCTCTTTACTTACCGAAGAGACTTTGCTACGATCTTATGTCAAAGAACCTCAGCTATGCCAAGTGAGTGCTTTCAAGTCTCTTCAGAATGAGGCTAGTATCTGGAAGCCAGAGAACCCTACCCCAGTCTGCCCTAAGTATTACAGCTGCTAGAAAATCCTGCAATATTTAGTAAAGTCTCACCAATTTGAATTAAATGAAAGGGAAGTTCTAATTATGGAATTAAAAAAAAGACAGGATCAGGTTTAAGCCTTTCAATTTCACAGGCTAACCAACCTTTCCAGTGTCATTGATGTTAGTTACCCTCGAGTCGTCCCCAACTCAAGGTGACCCCGTTCACAACAGAGTGAAATGCCGCCTGGTCCTGCACCATCCCGATTGGTTGTGGACCAGACCGTTGTGCTCCACAGGGTTTCTATTGGCTGATTTTCAGAACTAGATCGCCAGGCCTTTCCTTCTACTCCACCTTAGTCTGGAAGCTCTGCTGAAACCTGTTCAGCATCACAGCAACACACAAGCCTCCCCTGACAGATGGGTGGTAGCTGTGCCTGGGGTACGCTGGCTGTGAGCGAACCCAGGTCTCCTGCATGAAAGCAAGAATTCTACCAAGGAACCACCACTGCCTTCATAGTCTTCCCTTTGGGTAACGTTTATTCATTCACACTATGAAAAAAAAAAAAAAAAAGTCAGGCTCTGCTCAGTCCCTACATGAATTATCACAAATTCCAAATAAAAGGAACTGAATTTTAAAGGTCCTCCTGCATTTAAAAGGAAGAGCCTCTGAAACTGCCAGTATCTAGGTCTGCTCCTCTAGCAGTCCCTCTTCCTATCAGCGGGGCTTCATTTAGCCTATTTTTGAGGTGGAAAAACTAAGGACCAAAGACGCATGAAAGACGGTACGACTCCAGGTCAGTGCCATTCTCAGACCTTATTAAGCTAAGGAATGTCGGCCCCAGCGAATGTTACCCACTCAAGCACCAGCTGCCTCCAGGGAAGGTATGTGTCTCCCAGCAAACACATTAATCTCCAGTCTAACTGTTTGGCCTTGGAAAGCATTTTCCTTATCGACGCAAAGGACACGCATAAAAAGAGCCTGAGAACTGCTTTTTTAAACCAGGGGAAGGAAAGTCAGTAAACATTTAGGCTGGTTTATAACTGAGATTTCGGCTCCTGCCATGAAAGGCCATCAAGATAGTTACATGGTGGGGAAAGTCTACTTTGTTTTGCACACAAATATGCAAAATACAAAATAAAAATCAAAGCACTGACTAAACCAAAACCAAAAACCAAACCCTGTGCCGTCGAGTTGATTCCGACTCACAGTGACCCTATAGGACAGAGTAGAACTGCCCCATAGAGCTTCCAAGGAGCGCCTGGTGGATTTGAACTGCTGACCCTTTGGATAGCAGCCATAGCACTCAACCACTACACCACCAGGGTTTCTAAGCACTGACTAGACCTACGCGAAGACCGTAAGTATACAATTACTACGGTTTCTTCCTCCTTGTCACTATGAAAAAGGCTCACCCTGCCCAGCCTTATCAACAAACAAACAAAACCAAACTAGTTGCCCGTGAGTCAATGCCGACTCAAGGCCACCCACGTGTGCAGAGTAGCTGCTCCATAGAGTTTTCGAGGCTGTGACCTTTGGACGCAGAATGCCAGGCCTTTCTTCTGAGGTGCCTCTGGTGGACTTGAACCTCCATCCTCTTGGTTAGTAGCTGAGTGTTTAATGATTTGCACCACCCAGGGACTCCTACCCAGCCTGATAATGGGGAGAAGACCCTAAAAATACGGAACTTTAAAAAATCTTTTTATGAAAATGGAGTACACAGTATGGCCACACAGCCATGAACCAGGAGAAGTTTTCCTGGGCTCCATCAAGTCTAAGAACCTTCTATTAATCATTCTCGCCAGACTGTCATAGTTCATTGCTTCCCTGGGTAACACCATGCCAGAGGCTAAGGAAGTTGGCTTCACAGCAGCTGACTGGTCCCCTTCCATTTGTTTAATCTGGGGTGGGCAAAATGGAGGTGCAGAATCCAGAAATGGAGATGGAGTTAGGGAGTTTGCATTGCTTCGCAGAGAGTAACGCTGGCACTATGTTCACATTTATTTTAACAACACAGAGTTTTCTGATGGTCCGGCCTCAAGTCCACCTTTCCATAGTGCTGTTATCTCGTTAATTAACAAACCTAAACTAACAATGAGGCATTGCTGGTTCAATGGTAGAATCCTCGCCTCCCTTAGAGACCGGGCTCCCAGCCAATGCACCTTAAGCACAGCCACCACTCATCTATCAGTAGAGGCTTGCAGTGTTGCTATGATGCCGAACAGGTTTCTATGCAGCAGCCAGACTAAAACAGACTAGGAAGAAAGGCCTGGCAATCTACTTTCAAACATCAGCCCCTATAAACCCTATGGATCACCAACGATCTGATCCGCAACCGATCCTAGAGATGGCACAGGACCAGGCAATGTTTTGCTTCATTGTGCATAGGGTCACCGTGAGTTGGGAGCCAACTGGATGGCAGTTAACAACAACAACAAACTTACAATATCAGGAGAGCTTTCAGATGCCCGGAAAACATTCTTATACAAGGCTGCAGTGTGGCCCACTGGAAAGGGCTCGGCACTGAGAACTGGAAGACATGGGTTCAAGTTATTCCACGCCCCCATCAGTGCTCTCAGCTGCAAGCTGGAGACAAATCAGCGGCCCCAGACGGTTCTAATGAGGCCCCTGAAATCCAGAAAATGCTGGATGAATGCATGAATTTTCAGACAAGATAATTATGGGAAATACACAATCCAAATGTTATTTGTTATCACTCTTTTACTACTTTTCCATGAAGGTTCTCAAAGCACATAATATTTATATACTGCACCATGTGCATATCTTGGTGTATAGAAAACTTGGAGACTCCAAGTTCTTGGTGTAATGTCTTCTTCGTTTCTATTCTGGGCTCTGAAATAATAGCAGCAATAACAATGGCACCCCCTTGACTGACAAGGCCCTTGTCTAATAACACTGAGGAATCGATACAGAAGAAAGAGATAGGCTTTACTAAGAACGGGATCATATATCAGGATGTTTTCTGCTGCAATGTCATACCTGCTTAACCAGTGGGCAGGGCCAGGCCAGCTTCCCTGAGATGTGCTCTCATGTGGCTCTGTTACCAAGAGCAACACCTAACAAGGCCCACTCTGGGGACCCAACGGCACATTCATCCACTCAAGTGATGGCTCCCTCCTCCATGGGGTTGGCTCCCAATTTGAATCATTCACTCCTACTCAAGTGAAATGTGACCACATTGTGACTTACAGAACTTGTACAGTAGGCTGCTGCCATAAAGTGAAGAAAGGAAGTGATTATCACAACGTGCTCAAAACTGAGCAACTGCTCAGTTAAGTTGGCAGTGAATCGTGCTCTCACTACACCAGCCCACTGCTTGAACAGCTGGAGCCTCTCTTCCTTACTAGGTTCTCCATGTTGCTCTCCTAGGGCAGAGTTTTCTTGCTATGTTACTAGCATCGGTTGTCGTGGAGTCGCTTCTGACTCGTGGTGACCCCATGTGCATCGGAGCAGAGCTATGCACCATACGGTTTTCAAAGGCTGATTGTTTTGGAAATAGGTCACCAGGCCTTTCTTCCAAGGTATCTCTGGGAGGACTCAAACCTCCAACATTTAGGTTAGCAGCAGAGCACACTAACCGTTTGCATCACTAAACCCCGTGCCAGCAAATCGATTCCAACTCACGGTAACCCCATGTGTTACAGATGAGAACTGCTCCGCAGGGTTTTCATGGCTGCAATCTTTACAGAAGCAAATCGCCAGGCCCTTCTGTGCCACTGCTGGGTGCGTTTGAACCGCTTGGTTTTGGTTTGCACCACTGGAGACCTAGAGATAACTCGGGGCTGCGTTCAATACTACACACGATCACGGTGGCCAAAGATTGAAACGGCAGTTGAGGATAAAGAAGCCAGAAAACTGAAGCTCCTTATTTTGCCCACATGAGGAGCCTGCAGCAACTACAGTAGAGTAGCACTTGAATTTTCCAGCCCAATTCCAAGCCTGTCCTCAAAATGGCCTCCACGCCCACGACTGAGTTTCAAATGCGTCACAGGGACTACACTGCTTAGACCACTGCAGCCTTTTATAATCAATTATTCACGTTCTCCAACATCCAATACAACAACCCAGTCCCTGCAGGTCCCCCTGCACTCTCTGCTGGGTTTAGTCAAGCTCTGTTCGAACAGCCGCCATCTTGGGCCACATGTGTGGGGCGCTAACTGGCAAGGAGGGACACACCTGGTGGATTATTCAGAAATAGGTATCTTTGTAGAATAACTTTGGCAGTGTAGAAACAGCTTGGGGGCAGTGTCTGACCTCCTCCAACCCTGCAAGGAGGAAGGAGAACCGAGATCAATAGCTCAAGCCTGACTCCTAGGAGGTGAAGGTCAGACATGCCTCCTCTCTCCGCCATCTCTACCAATTCTGACACCAACCATCCAGGAGGACCAAGATCAACAGCTCAAGGCTGACTCCTAGGAGGTGAAGGTCAGACATGCCTCCTCTCTCCACCATCTCGACCAATTCTGACACCAACCGTCCCTCCCACAGCACTCTCTACTGGGTTCAATAATTAACTGCAATGGCCACATAGAACTCACAGACCATACTCACCATTACAGGGTTTATTAGAGAAGTAACAGTTACAATTCAAGCTCGAGAACACTCAGAATACAGGTCTTCCATCAGATAGCCTCTTCCCCGCCGTGCTGGCAGGCACACCTCTCCCGGGCCCTCAGTCCCCGCTCAAAGGCACTCAGCTTTCTCCCTCCGTGGGCTGGGAGGGAAGCCCACCGTGACATCTCCTGCTGCTGGGTCTCTGCTGCCATGTCTCTCCTGCTGGCTTCTTCTTCCTTGGTCGTGGTGGGCTCCTTTTCTGCTCTGAAATTGGCTCTCTTTTAAGGCAAAAATGACCAATCCCCTTCAACCTGTTGCCATAGAGTCGATTCCGACTCATAGTGACCCTATAAGACACAGAACTGCCCCACAGGGTTTCCAAGGAGCGCCTGGTGGATTTGAACCACTGACCTTTTGGTTAGCAGCCATAGCTCTTAAACACTACAGGCTTCCGACCAATCCCCTTGGTGGGCCACAACTGTCTTACTTGCACGGCCCGCCCAACCACCTGGGTGGGAGTTACAAGAGCATGGTGAGAAAGGCCCTACTAAGTAATTCACCATATACTGCAGGCAGTATATCCACTCACGAAAATGTCTCTGGAATACTAAACTGTTCATCTGCTGGGAGATGAGGGAATGGAGTGTGAAAAGCAGGAAGTAGTTACCTCGTTTTTGTTATAGAATAAAAAGGCGCTCAAAGGCATGAAGCGATTTAGTAATTTAAAGGCCTCTTTCTGCCCTCAAAATATGTCCAGCCATGTTTCCAGGTCTACGTTTCTTTTTTTAACTCCTCATTCCCCTTTTCCCCCACCCCAGCCCTTGGTAACCATGAATCATCTTTTGTCTTGATGGATGTGCCTATCCTAGATACTTTATGTAAGTGGGGTCATACGGTCTGTGGCCCTTTGTATCCGGTTTCTTTCACTCAGCATAATGTTTTCAAGGTTCACCCACGTCCTAGCCTGTATCAGAACTTCATCCCTTTGTATGGTTGAATAATATTCCATTTGTTCTATAGGGTTGCTATGAGTCGGAATCAACTTGACGGCAGTGGAAATATGCCACTGTATGGATAGAGCACATTTTGTTTACCCATTCATCTACTGATGGACAACTTGGGTTGTTTCCACCTACATTTCTCCCACTGCTTTTTAGTCATCTTTCTAGATAATGCAAAGGACACACACATCTGATGGAAACAGTTGAATAAAAAGCCCACTCATCTCTATAAATCACTTCTTGAACAACTGCATAACCCTCTATTTCATGTCTACAGAAGTATAAACGGTGCCACATCTCCGTAAGTCAATTTGGGACTATCCCGCAAAACTTAAAACTTAGGTTTGAAATCGCTCACCCAGCAATCCCACTTGTGGGCATGTATCCTTTGAGCAAGTACGACAGCTGACCTGTCAACACATTTTCTGCCCCTGGCCAGTGACTGATTCAAGAAAGGCTGCTGTGACAGGCTGGGCTCCTCACTCCTGGGGAGAAGATGCTGGAAGCAATGGTCTCACTTTTCCCTGCAGGTTGTCAAGTCGGATCACTGTCACCTGGAGTAAATGCAGCCATCCTGGGACCACTAGAGGGTAACAGGAGAGGGGGGAAAGAACCTGGGCCCTGGAGACATCACTGAGTTGATGGAGTCATGTACCCCGGAGCCTGCCTGACCTTGGGCTTCTTCCTATTGAGATAATAAATGTCTTTATCACAGAAGCTGTCATGGATTGAATCGTGTCCCCCCAAAAACATGTGTCAACTTGGCTAGGCCAAGATTCCCAGTATTGCATGGTTGTCGTCCATTTTGTGATCTCATGTATTTATCCTGTGCTGTAAATCCTAACCTCTGTTACGTTATTAGGCAGGATACAATCTACAGGATTAGGTTGTATCTTGAGTCAATCTCTTTTGAGATATAAAAGAGAGAAGTGAGCAGAGAGGAGAGGGACCTCCTACCACCAAGAATGATAAACCAGGATGGGAGCACTTCCTTTGGACCTGGGGTTCCTGAGCTGAGAAGCTCCTAGTCCAGGGGAAGACTGGTGACAAAGGCCTTCCTCCAGAGCCAACAGAGAGAGAGGGCCTTCCCCTGGAGATGACACCCTGAATTCGGACTTCTAACCTCCTAGACTGTGAGAGAATAAATTTCTCTTCTGGGATTTCTGCTATAGAAGTACTAGAGATCTAAGACAGAAACCAACGCAAATTATCACTTTTTGTAACTTGCAGTAAAAGCAATCTGATATAACCCTACAGACAAAGTCACACATGTGTGATAACACACATGCACAAGAACGTTTACTGCAGCCTAGGAGACCTCGTGGCGCAGTGATTAAGAGCTTGGCTGCTAACCAAAAGGTGAGCAGTTTGAATCCACCAGCCACTCCTTGGAAATCCTATGGGGCAGTTCTAGTCTGTCCTTTGGGGTTGCTATGAGTCAGAATCGACTCGACAGCAATGGGTTTTGGTTTTAACCAATAATAGCTAAAAAGTGGAAACCTCAAAGTCCATCGTGACTAAGTAAACTCTGGTACATCCACGCCACTAAAAAGAGACAGGGACCTCTATGTGCTGATATGGAAAGACACCCACGACGTGATTAACTGACAAAAACCTACAGACAGAACAGCACATATACACAGCATGATTTCATTTGCGTAAAAGCATTAAAAAAAAATTGCAACATTTATAAAAAATTTGGCCCAGCAGTGCTTATGAAGACACCTCTCAGCGGGGAGGGGGAGTTGGAAAACAAACACAGCGCGCATTTTCTGCGTAAAAATACGGTACATAGACATTTCTGGAAGGAATTATAAAACTGCTAACAATAGCTATGGGTGGGAAGGAATCAGGAAGCGGAGGTGAACCCGTCTTTATTTTATATCCCCCTCTGTTGTTTAAGACGAGCCCTGGTGGTGAAGTAGTTAAGTGCTTGGCTGCTAACTAAAAGGCCAGCGGTTCAAATCCAGGAGCCGCTCCTCAGGAAGAAGACGTGACAGTCTGCTTCTGTAAAGATTATAGCCTTGGAAACTCTATGGGGCAGTTCTACTCTGTCCTGTAGGGTCGCTATGAGTCAGGATCGGCTCGACAGCAAAAGGTTTGGTTTTGGGTTTTGGTAATGTTTGAATTTTTTTACCATTTTTATAATTTCTTAAATCAAGATTAAAAATACTTTCAAAATGGTCAAAGGACTCAATGGCACAAATCGTGGAAATTCAAGCAGCAAATATACATATAAAAAATTACTGCCTAGAAATTCATTCAAATCAGACTCTATGCTAAGGTTAGCCAGAGAAAAATGTTAGTTTTTTTGTTTTTTTTTGTCTTTTTAGTCTTTTTCCTCTATAACCTCATAATCTTTCTAGCTACCTGCAGTCAGTATGAATTACCTACATACCAACTAATTTTAACATATCCTAAGCAAAATAAAGGCCTGGCAATCTGTTTCCAAAAATCAGCCAGTGAAAACCCAATGGCTCACAATAGCCCGATCCTGTTGTGCACGGGGTCACCAGGAGTCGTGGCTCACGCCAACGGCAGCTAACGACAAGAAAGATAAAACTTAGAAGGTACAGTCCAACGCACACAGGTATACTCCAAAGCCACATGTACCTTTTCCCAGTATACACCACTGCTACCCACCATGAAAAGGCACCTGCCTACCAGGTTTTAAAAATAGCTGGAGGAAAATCCAGGTTTCACTTGGTTTTCCAGGTTTCGGTTTGGAGCCCTGCTTGGGACAGGCACTTCTAAGAGCCTTCACGCAGTACAGACACCAATCTTGAACTATGTTCCAGTGCAGTGATCAGCATGGAACACTACCAAAAAAGGGGTCACCCATCCCAGTGTGCAATGACATCTCAGACATGCCACGGTATCGGGGGCTGTGGCCCCCATGATGTAGGGAATTCCCTCCCTTAGACTTTCCTATCAGCCTCTTGGATCAGGAGGATTGCTCTCACCTCTGGGAAGCCTTTGATGTCGTTCCCTAGTTCCTAGAATTTTTCTCCCTGCCAGCCATTGCCTCCTCCCAAGGCTTCTCCCCAGGGCCCACCTCATTAGAGCTCTCTCCAGTATCACAACCTCGAGTCTGCATCCCTCTCTCCCTCAGCAGCCCTGAACTCCACCCTGCCTGATGGAGGGCAGGGCATCCCTGGAGGCTGCACAGTGTCTGGTTTTTCGGAGGGAGATAATCTGCAATGCAATCCTGACTCCACCCCTTATGGTACTAAGGAACTTTGGAAAAGCCACCGAGGTACTCTCTGAGCCTGTGGCTTACTTGTCAGATGGAGCTATTCATACATTATTTACAGTTAATACTGATGGTAGTGGTCATGGTGAAGGTAATAATAAGCTAAATAAATATTCAATGAATACATTAGTCTGAACTGAATTTGATATCTAATACAGTTGGGTTCAACTATCTCATTTTAGCAAATGGTAACCAGTTGTCCTTTCCAACTCATGGCAACCTCATATGGGTCAGAGCAGAACGGTGCTCATAGGGTTTTTCAATAGCTGACTTTTTGGATGTAGATCACCAGGCTTTTCTTTTGAGGTGTCTTTGGGTGGACTCGAACCTCCAACCTTATGTTAGCAGCTGAGCGCCTTAACTGTTTGTACCACCCAGGGAGTACCATCATGTAAACATGTAATTCAGTCTGAAGACTCCTAACAAAAGTTGCTGGACATATGAAATAAAGTCAGATAAGGTAAACTAATCACTTCTCATAAGTGCTGAAGGGGCTAAGCTCTGCATAACCCAGCTTCTCTTACAAGTGTATCCACATAAAAAAAATATATATATAGACGGTCCTAATATCAGCTCTCTGAGGCAGCTTCACTTCTGCAGGCCTCAGAGAGCTCTGCAGACAGGGTCGAAGGTAACTGCTCAGAGACCCAAGTCCTCTGGGGAGCTTTCACTACATCCAGCTTTGCATGTGGCTCAGAACAGCTTTTTTCTTTCATGGGTCTGTAGCTAAAATCCTGGCAGCGAAAAACTTACTCTAGCATCAGTCAGAAAATTGTGCACAGGCCTTGAAGATAGCTCATTTCAAACAAGAAAACGTCCTTTTCCCAAATCCTTCTCCTCCCCCATCACACCATCTCCAATTGCCATGTAAGGGAGATTATTTCATTTATAAGGAGCCCTGATAGCGCAGTGGTTAAAACACTCAGCTGCCAATCAAAAGGTCAGCAGTCCACACCCACCAGCTGCTCTGCAGGGGAAAGGTGTGACAATCTGCACCTGTGAAGATGTACAGCCTTGGAAAGCCTATGGGGCAGTTCTACTCTGTCCTATAGGGTCGCTGTGAGTCAGAATCGACTTGATGGCACACAACGTTTAATTTATAGGATCTTTCAAAATAGAAGGAACAATCCTTAACAATCCTCTTGGGTCCTTCTGGATCAATTATTTCCATAACTGAGAAAAGGCAGGCAGGGCTGTACCTGAGATTTCGAACGTGACCTACTTTAGGGCTTTTTATATAGGTCCACTGTACCAAGTGCTGACCTGGCTCCTGGCAACGCTCTTTGAGTGATCCAAAAAGAATAAACAGATTTGAAAAACTGAAGATGTGTGACCAAATATATTCAAAGGAAAAAAAAAAAAATCTTCCAAGGAAACAATTCTGTTTTGGATGTTAAAGAGAACAGAAATTGGAAAGAGTGAAAAGAAATAGCAAAATATGCTTTTTTTAAACCTCAATGCCAACTCTAAAGATTGGAAAGGAATCTTAGGGGGCAGTGAGTTCATGTTAGTGGGGGAGGAACACCTCAGAAAAGGAGGGTGTGTATGGTTGCACAACGCAAAAACTGCAATCAATGCCATTGAATTGTACATGTAGAAACTTTTGAACTGGTGTGTGTTCTGCTGTATACATTCTCAACAACAGCAAAAAACAAAATGAGTTATTTAAAAAATACCCTCAACGCTGCCTGCTTTGGCAGAGCCTAAAATTTCAGACCCCACGCCATGGCGTCATGTCTCATCATCCACAAGCTCCCTGAGGAGAAGGACCACGTCATTCTCACCGCTGGGTCCCAGGGCAGAGCACAGCCTGGCACAAAATCGGAATTGCTAAGTGAATGAATATGAATGAATGAACTGTGGTCTTTGCTATTTTTTCAGGCTAGAAAATTATACCAACTTTTAACTTGTCTTCCTAAAGCATTTCAGGGTAGAAGAAAAAATTGGACAATACCTTATTTCTGACAAGTTCTTTTCTGATAAGCTTTTATCTCTGAAGCTTGTACTACCTGTTCTAGAAAGCCCCAATATTACCCGATTACCATTCTTTATTCAATAAGCACATTAAATGGTTCTGTTCATTCTTTAAATAACACTCTCTTGTCCTTCCTGCCTCTATCAATTAATCTGAGAGCAGTGATTTTTTTTTTAATATACTTTCCTATCTTTTGCAACTATCGCCCTTCTGTCAGTTTGTCATACTGTGGTGGCTTATATGTTGCTGAGATGCTACCAGTATTTCAAATGCCAGCAGGGTCATCCATGATGGACATGTTTCAGTAGAGCTCCCAGGCTAAGACAGACTAGGAAGAAAGGCCTGGCAATCTACATCTGAAAATTAGCCAATGAAACCCTTATGAGTCACAACAGAACAGTGTCCAACTTGCCTGCTTTGGACACCTCATCAGGCGGGAACAACTGCTGGAAGAAGACAACACATTTGGTGAAGTGGAGGGCCCGCGAGGGTGAAGGAGACCTTCTGTGAGATGGACTGGCACAGAGCCTCAATGATGGACTTGAACATGACAGCGGTCCTGATGGTAACGCAGGAGCGGGCAATGTTTTGTTCTATTGTACTTAGGGTCCCCATGAGTTTGGAGTCAACCTGACAGCAGCTATCTATCTATCTCAATCTTTTATGAACTTTGTGATAAACTGTCAGTAAAGACAGTATCTATAACTGTTACAATAATATTAGCCCCTAATATCACGTAGTATCTATTTAGAGCGTATCATAGCTCAGAACACAGAAGAAACTTTAAAGAAAAAAAAGTAGCAATTTATTGATTTATCGATGATGCATTGATTGAAAAGCTGGCAGAGTCAAAACCACTATCATTATAGATCTCTGTAACAAGTGGAGGCAGCCCTGCACCCCACCTTCTTGCCGACATCCTTCCATTATCCTCTCTATAAAATCTGACCCATTAACCTCTGGAATCTGTAAGTGAGGCTTTAGAGTTGTAAATACAGAGCCAAACAAAGGTCTGACTGATATGGGAATCCAATCAAGAGTCATTAAAGTATCTTGGAAATGATGGCTCGGCCAGACAGGGAGAATGAAAAAAATTCAGAATTCAATCCGGCAGCAAAGACGTTTGTGAAGAAAGCTGCAAACCTGGAGTTGGGGGTGCAGAATCTAGTCTACCTTTACTGTTGCATCACAAATTGGGGTCGTGAAAGAATGTCATAAGGCTGTCACTTGAACTTGGAAAAAGACAACTCCAACTGTGTGGTATGAACTTTGAGTATTTGCTAATGTCACGGATACTATAAAGGGTCCATGTGTCCCTCAGTGGTTTGCACAGAACTATGCTGCACACGCAGCCCACAGGTCTCCCACCCTGGACAGAAGCCTCTGGTCACAGCCTCAGCCCACCTGAGGTGGTCATCGTATCACAGTCAGACACTGTCCTCCTGCAACCTCAAACTAGACCACCACCGTTCCTGCAGGTGCCCTCCCTCCCCAGGCTGCCCGAGCCAGCACAGAATATAAGTCCCGGTTTTACTTTAAAGGTGAGAGGATGCCTGCCAGCCCAGAAGCATACTCAGAGCAGCGGGGCTGGAGGAGGGCTGAGAGGCCACTCAGTGTATTCTACAGATGGCGAAAGTAAAGCCCGAAAAGGCAAATGGAGCTGGCCACAGTCACACAGCTGGACAGCAGGGGTTGGGACTAGAACTCAGTGCTCTTTCCAGTGACCTACTTTGGTTTACAAGGACCCAGTGTCTAAAGGTGCTTTACATTTTATTCGTAAAGAAACAAGCTAACCATAAATGTCCAACTTGTCCGATAATCCCAGGACCTTCTGGCTGACCTTTGAAAAGGGCAAGCAGTAGAGCTCAGAGCCCTGTGATGTTGATGGTCCCAGCTCTTCAGTTCTTGGGGCTCAACGGCGGTAGCTGGGGGTTCCTATCAAAGACGATGACTTCACTCATGCATTCGAGCCAGCCTAGTCCAGGAGGGTGCCTGCACAGGGCTCATCAAGAAGGCGACTGGCCGACGAATGCCATGAAACAATATGTGTACTAATTGTTTAACGAGAAGCCAGTTCTGTAAACCTCCATCTAAAGTACAATGAGGAGCCCTGGTGGTGTAGTCTTAACAGTTTGGCTGCTAACCAAAAGGTCAGCAGTTTGAATTCACCAGCCGCTCCTTAGAAATCTCCTATGGGATAGTTCTACTCTATCCTATATGTTCGGTATGAGGCAGAATTGAGTCGGTGGCACCTAACAACAACAACACAGTACAATAAAAAAAAAAAAAAAAAAAAAGAAGGTGACTGGCCAAAGCCAGGTGATGACACCAGCTGCCAGTCTGCAAAGCCTGCAGGGAATTCACGGTAAAAGCCTCCAGCAGGTGCAAGGGAAACGGCCTCCTCGGCCCCAGCTTCATTAAATCCAACAGTCACACACCTGCGGGCTCTGGTCTCTGAAATCCAGCTCGTGGGCAGGAGAGAAATTATGTGAAAATGGACATTTAATTTTTTTTTTTTTTTGGCTCCGCTCAGTCATCTGACATAATTGGCCAAATTCCTTTTTTCTCCTTTTTCATATGCTCCTCCTTGGCAAACACTATTAGCATTTAGCGTTTAGATAGAGACATACCCGTTAGCTGTTGCCGTTGAGTCGATTCTGACTCAGAGACCCTGTAGGACAGAGGAGAACTGCCCCATAGGGTTTCCAAATTGCAGCTGGTGGGTTCGAACTGCCAAGCTCTTAACCACTGCACCACCAGGGCTCCAGATATACACACAGACATAGATACAGGGTTTAACTTTGTCCCCTGCAGCATCACCAATGTTATATGCTTCAAAAAATGCTATTTATTTACAGAAGTCCCCAAAAAATAGGATAATTTCCTGATATACAGCGGCGAGTCTACAGTGCTAAATACAAAACTCTGTTACCATCAGCCAGAGCTAAAAACAGAGGCAAATGTACTGTCAGAGAGGACAAACTAAGAATGTCATCAGGATTTTAGAGCAAAGAAACTTTTTGACCGCTTCAAGGAACACTCTGGACTTCCAGGTTCCACAGAGAAGCCAGTCCTCTTCCCAAGGCCAATGTCTCCACCCAGTCCTGCCTTCTCAGAACACCACACTGTCTAATCAACTTATTCTTTCTTCTAGAGTCAACCGGGTCCTAATGAAAAGTTTCTCAACCTCAAATCTCCCTTCCAGCTGCTCGCCGAACTCAATTCTCCCCTTCGCAGCCAAACTTTCAAAGAGTTGTTGCTTCCTGCCTCCCACTAATTCCTCCGCCCACTCCAATCTGGTGTCCACCCCATCATCCTACCAAAACAGCTCTTGTGAAGGTCACCAGTGACCTCCATGTCACTGAATCTGGCAGGCATTTTTAGCAACAGCCTTCAATTCTGTTGACCACGCCCAACTTCTTGAAGCCCTCTCTTCCCTTTTTCACACCCCCAAGAGACAACAGCCTCTCATTCTCCTCCCCATCCCCTGTCAGTCACTGCCACTTTTCAGTATCCCTTGCATCCCCCTCTGTCCAACCTCTGCATGGCCCAAGAAGCCTCTCCCCTCATTCTAATTTCTTCCTTACATGCAATCACTACCTACAGTACAGAGATAACTCCCAAAGTCAGACCCCCAGCTTTGGTCTCTCTTCTGAACTCCAGACTCAGGTATCCAAAGGTCTGCTTGACATCTCTACTATATCTGAAAAACACCTCCAACTCAATAAGTTCAAAACCAAACTCACCATATTCCTCCCCAAACCAGGCCCCCTCTCAGCATATTCTCTCTCTCTCTCTCTCCATGCCACCACCATCCACTGAACGCAGAAAGCCAAGAACCTGGGCTCAACAAGTTCAAAACCAAACTCACCATATTTCTCCCCAAACCAGGTCCCCTCTCAGCATATCCTCTCTCCCCCCTCTCTCCCCCCTCTCTCCCCCCTCTCTCCCCCCTCTCTCCCCCCTCTCTCCCCCCTCTCTCCCCCCTCTCTCCCCCCTCTCTCCCCCCTCTCTCCCCCCTCTCTCCCCCCTCTCTCCCCCCTCTCTCCCCCCTCTCTCCCCCCTCTCTCCCCCCTCTCTCCCCCCTCTCTCCCCCCTCTCTCCCCCCTCTCTCCCCCCTCTCTCTCAATGCCACCACCATCCACTGAACGCAGAAAGCCAAGAACCTGGGCATCATCCTTGGTCCCTCTCTCCCCTTCACCCCACGTTGTTGTTGTTGTTAGGTGCCATCAAGTCACCTCCGACTCATAGCAACCCTATAGGACACAGTAGAACTGTCCCAAGGAGCAGTTGGAGGATTTCGAACTGCAGACCTTTTGGTTAGCAGCTGTAGCTCTTAACCACTGCACCACCAGGGCTCTCCTTCACCCCATACCCATATGCAACCTAAACCCAGAGCCCAGTGCCGTCGAGTCGATTCCAACTCATAGTGACCCTATAGGACAGAGTAGAACTGCCCCGTAGAGTTTCCAAGGAGTGCATGGCAGATTTGAACAGTCAACCCTTGGGTTGGCAGCTGTAGCACTTAACCACTACGCCACCAGGGCTTCCTATATGCAACCTAAGTACCATCAATTATACCTTCTCCAACATGTCTCTCCATTGCCTTGGCCACACCTGGTCCACATCCCACCTGGATGTCCTCAACAGCCTCCTAACGATCTCCCCTCCATCCTGATCCCTCTAATCTGCTCCCCACATGTAAGTAGAGCTGTCGCTACAAAGCACACTTTTGATAGGGAGTCTATCCCCCACCCCACAGTCTCCTGTTGCTCTTTGGTTGAACAGCTAAAAGGCCTACATGGTCCAGACCTCTTTCTGTTCCTCAAAAATGCCACAACGGAAACCTCTGCCTAGAGAGCTCTATCTCCTTCCTAACTTTGCCTTGTTAACTCCTCCCTGTTAATGGGGCTTCCCTGACCTGCCCCACCTCCACCCCTAGGCTGGACGGCTCCACTAGCTCCCCCTACCTCTCCTAAGACTGTGTGCTTCACTTTCAGAATCCTCATGACAGCTCTAATTCCATGTCTGCATGTGATTTTATTACAATCTTTGCCCATCCCCACTCCTCGGGCAGCTGGGAGAATGCACTTCTAGGCTCTACTACAGAGCGGGTAAGGGACCCTCTGGAACCCATCGCCACGTGTTTGTGTGAGCCCTCACCTCCCACAGGGAATAAATATCAAGACAGACTCTTCCCCCGGGAGACCTGAGACCCCTCTGTCCTCTAACTCTGACTCATGGACTCCCCAAAGGCACTGCCAAGCCTTCTTAGACTGCACAGCCATCGAGATGCTTCCACACAACCTTCTTTCCCTCTCTCCACCTGGAGTCAGATTTGCATCACAGTCTGAAGCCTCTCCCAGTGTTCCCGGCTCCCTCCCCACTTTCTCCCCTATTAGAGAACACCCCCTAATAAAATCCATGCACATTTAATCCCCTCGAAGCTGATTCTCTGAGGACTCACACTAACACACCCACCAACTAGGAACCCTACGAGGGCAAGAGCCTTGTCTTTTTTTGTTCCCAGTTAATTCCCAGCGTCTCACAAAGCAGCAACACCCAACATGTATTTGCGGAATTAATGAACGAATCAGCTATCGTTATTTTCGAGGGAACAGCAAAATGCAAACACCCAACATCTCTTGTTAATTTTGCACCCTTAACTTGGTGCCCCGTGTATCTTCCTGAAACACTGAGTAAACCCGTCAGGCAGTCACCGAGCTAGGGCATGTTCCCAAGGAATGGGCACAAGTCACAATAGAACCCAATCCACATGTCACACTGAGAAGTGAGTGATGCATCAGTTTCTAGGAACCATCAATAAGCTCAGACGGAAATGCAGTGGGTCATCATGTGTGGTGTGGCCCCACACTGCCCTGACTCCTCTGTCCTTCAGAAGAAGAACTACAGCAGCATTTAAGCAGACAGAAAACTTGTAGCCCATAGCGAGTGTCCACGAAAAGCCAGCATGGACGGAGCTCTATGCGCAGGCACAGAAATTCTGGAGAAAGAAAAAAATCATTTGTGGGTAGAGAGAGAAGACTTCTGCGGTTCCATGAAGAAATGCCTTGGACGGAAAAAGACATTTTAGAAAATGCAGTGTAGAAAGCTTCTCAGCACCCACGCATCCTTCCCACGGAGTATCTGAATGTGAGAACTTTTTGGCTGCCTTCTGACTTAAAAAAAAAAAAAAGTGCTTTAAAAGACAGATACCTAGAAAAAGAAAAAAATATATCTCATTCTGGCAGAACATCACCTGCCATTTCAGGTAGCTTAAAACTATGAAATAAGAAATTCTCCTTACCTACCTGAGGCAAACTGTCTAAGACACTGATATTACACCAATGAGTGTGGGTAAAACAGGATCAGGGAAACTGTACCCACCCAAAAGACAGCAGATGACCGAGATGAGAACTTGTTCATCAGTCATCTATACGCATAAACCTTTGGTGGCAGGTCATAAGCAAACTTCATAACTCAGAGATTTGTCCCCAGATGTCTGGTGTTACGAGATAAAGAGAACCAGGAGAAGGGTCTGGTTCCCCTCACCTTCCAGTACCAGCCAACCTACCAGCTGTCGTCAAGTCAACTTCGCCTACGGTGACCCCACAGAGAACTGTGCTCCACAGGGTTTTCCACAGCCGATTTTTGGGGAAATAGATTGCCAGGCCTTTCTTCTGAGGCACCTCTGAGTGGACTAGAATTGCCGACCTTTCAGTTAGCAGGCTAGTGCTTAGCTGTTTGCACCACCCAGGACTCCCTCCTCTCATTTGCTTCAACATGTACGTACCGAGTGTCTATTCTATGCCAGGCACTTTAAACACTTCTGCAAGGAGAGACTACACTCCTTCCCTCGATGACTTCCTCCCACACCTCCAAGACTTTATCCCTGAAATCTTATCTCAATCTGCCTTTCAGTAGCGTGAGCTCCCTCCTCTCACTGCACTAAAGATCCCCAACAGCTAACCCACTGTGTCTCTAAAACATACAGGCTCGAAGACTGTTAGATCTGTAAACCTCTGGGGCAAGAATTACTAATTTTCTTATCTTTTCTTTTTTTTTTTCCATAGACCTTATTTTCCAACCCTTTCTGCTCACTGGTGCTTTCCTTTCACACTTATTCCCAGACCTTCATGTCCAAAATGTGACCACTATTTTGCTCTGATTCTAACGTGTGCCGTGTACCTGGCTAGATTCTGTCCTCCACAGGTGAACTGTCTTGTTCCTCTTCATTCTCCAGGTCACCAAAGTCACTTTAGTTATATCACCATCTTCATCTGAATTCTGAAGGTACTGACCACTCCAAACTCAGACAAGTTCGTGGTAAGCTGCAGTCCATTGCCCAGCCATTGACAACACGTTCAAGAAACGTCAAACCCAAGACGTTGTCCCCTTATCACCTTCCCCAGTTTCACACCAACTGCACACGTATCTGACAATCCACTAAGCCAGTGGGTCAAACATCACAGGTACCAGAAAGCTTTTTTTTTTTTAACCTTTTATTTTGAAATAATGACAGATTCAGAAGTTACAAAAATAGCACCGACAATACTTAATCTTTTAATTTATCTCTTTCTTCCTTTTCTTAACCTGAGCCTTTTTTTCACCAATTGTATTTCCTTTGTAAGAGAGTAGCCATCACCCAGCTTCCCCCAATAGTGACATCTTAAGTAGCTGTGAAAAATCCATGGGCATAGGACAATGAATTAGGCTCTCGACTTGCTTAGATTGCCCCATTTTTTGCATGCACTCATTTATTCACTGTATCTTTGTGTCTTATTTTATGACATTTTGTCACATGTATAGATTCTTAATAGGTCCCTGGGTGGCGCAAACGATTTGCACTCATCTACTAACTGAACGGTTGGTGGTTCAAACCCACCCAGTGGTCCCGTGGAAGAACGCTCTGGCGATCCGCTTCTGTAAAGGCCGCAGCCAAGAAAACCCGCCCAGAGCTCAGTTCTACTCTGTAACACGTGGGGTCACCATGAGTCGGAATCAACTCTACAGCAACAGGTTAGTTTTTTGTTTTGGGGGGGAGGGGGATGTTTAGTTTTTCCATAGATTCTTATTTAAAAAAAAAAAAGAAGAATCATCTTGTTGTTCAGTGCCGTCTAGGTGATTCTGACTCATAACAACCCCAAGCGACAGGGCAGAACTTCCCAATAAGGGTCTTCTTGGGTGTAATCTTTACAGAAGCAGACCATCAGGTCTTTCTCCCACAGACTCACTGGGTGGGTTCAAACTGCCAACCTCTGCTCCCTGGTGGCCCCATATGCGTCAGGGTAGAACTGTGCTCCATAGGGTTTTCAAGGGCTGGTTTTTGAAAGCAGACTGCAAGAATTTCTTTCGAAGCGGCTCTGGCTGAACTCAAACTGGCAACCTTTTGGTTAACAGCTGAGTGCTTAGGTTCCTTTAGATTCTTATAACCACTATTATAGTCCAGATCCAGAACTGTCCATCAACACAAGGAGCTCCCTCAGAGTCACGCCCTCCCTCCCCTGGTCCAGTTCCATCTCTATCATGTTGTCATGCTGAGAAGGTTATGTAAATGGCATCATACAGTATATAACCTTTGGAGATTGGTTGGGTTTTTTTTTTTTTTTTTCATCTTGAAAAGCTTTTAATAACTAACATTTCCTGAGCTTTTATCACTGCCTCCCACCACCTCACCCAAGCCCCAGGATTCTGACTCAGTAGATGTGAGGAGGGACCCAGAAGACAGCATTTATAAAAAGCTTCGCAGGTGCCTGGACCACCTCCTCCTGGCTAATGGATGACTGTGGTGTTAAAGACTGAACCAAAGATCTTGCTAAACGCAGGTGACATCACATCTCTCGCCTCCGTCACCTGCCACATCCGACAGCCTTCCAGGGGCCGAGGATACGTCTGACATGACTACTTCCTTACAAAATTGCACTCGCTCTTACCTCCCAGACTGTTATTACTAACGTGCCTGATAACCAGGTTTGGGATGAGTTTTTTTCCAAATTACTTCTGGCTCAGAGGCCTGCGTGCCTTTACACATAAATTCTTGCTTTTTCATTCATAAATCATTTTTTCAACAACACACACTGCAATAAATCCAGCTGATCTTACTAGGCACAACCTCCTATACCCAAATAGCACTAAGATGGCAGAGCCCATCCAGCCTTCTCTGTTCTCCGACTTTCAATGGGTGGGAAGGCCAAAGTCAGTACCATACACTGTTGAGTGCAGCTGGCTTGCCTTTGGGACATGCAGGGTCAATGATACACAAATGCCACCAGGAGTGGGCAGGGTCCCAGTCACACACAGAGGCCCCCAGTAAAGTGCAGTTTGGGGGACACTGATGAGCTTCCCTCCCCCATCACAGGCAACCAGAAGCCCCTGAGAACATCTGTCAGAGAGGCCCATGGCAAACCTCTCACCAGGGGGCTGACAGCACGGCCATGGAGGAAATGAGAAACTATGGAGAAGCACCTTCACGGGATGACAGTGAAGGTGAAAGAAAGGGAGAAAAGGGAAATGGGAAGGGTGACAGCAAGTCACTCATTCATTCTTTCATTCAGTAAATATCAAATCCCCACTAGATTAGCTCCATGATGGAGGAGGTTGGTGTGTTTTGTCCCCCACCATACCTATTCAATGCCGTGTAAATAATATGAGAAGCTGGACTATATAAAGAATAACGGGGCATCAGGTTTGGAGGAAGACTCGTTAACAACCTGCATTATGCAGATGACACAACCTTGCTTTCTGAAAGTGAAGAGGACTTGAAGCACTTTCTGATGAAGATCAAAGACCGCAGCCTTTAGTATGGATTACACTTCAACATAAAGAAAACAAAAATCCTCACAACTGGACCAACGAGCAACATCACGATAAATGGAGAAAAGACTGAAGTTGTCAAGGATTTTATTTTACTTGGATCCACAATCAACAGCCATGGAAGCAGCAGTCAAGAAACCAAAAGATGCATTGCACTGGGTAAATCTGCTGCGAAGGACCTCTTTAAAGTGTTGAAGAGCAAAGATGTCACCTTGAAGACTAAGGTGCGCCTGACCCAAGCCATGGTATTTTTAATCGCATCACATGCATATGAAAGGTGGACAATGAATAAAGAAGACCGAAGAAGAATTGACGACTTTGAATTGTGGTGTTGGCGAAGAATACTGAATATACCATGGACTGCAAAAAGAATCAACAGATCTGTCTTGGAAAAAGTACAACCAGAATGCTCCTTGGAAGCAGGAATGGCAAGACTGCTTCTTACAAACTTTGGACATGCTGTCAGGAGGGATCAGTCTCTGGAGAAGGACATCATGCTTGGCAAAGTACAGGGTCAGCGGAAAGAGGAAGACCCTCAACGAGGTGGACTGACACAGTGGCTGCAACGATGGGCTCAAGCATGACAACGATTGTAAGGATGGCACAGGACTGGGCAGTGTTTTGTTCTGTTGTGCGTAAGGTCGCTATGAGTCGGAGCCGACTCGACAGCACCTAACAACAACAACAATACTCTAACCGAGCCCTGGTGGCAAAGTGGTTAAAGTGTTTGGCTCCTAACCAAAAGATCAGCTGTTTGAATCCTTGGAAAACTTACGGAGGCAGTTCTACTCTGTCCTCTAGGGTTGCTGTGTGTCGGGATTCACTCAACAGCAATGGGTTTGGTTTGGGGTATACTCCAACCAGGACCCTGGTGGCACAGTGTTTAAGCGTTTGGTTGTTAACCAGAAGGTCAGAAGTTCGAATCTACCAGGTGCTCCTTGGAAACCCTACAGGCAGTTCTACTCTGTCCTGTACTGTCACTATGAGTCAGACTGAACGGCAACAGATTTGTTTTTTGTTTCGTTTTGGTTTTTAATATTCTAACTACCAACTGCCGTTGAGTCGATTCCAACTCATGGCAACCCATGTGTGACAGAGTAGAACTGTGCTCCATGGGGTTTTCGATCGCTGATTTTTCAGAAATAGATTGCCAGGCCTTTCTTCCAAGGTGCCTCTGGCTGGACTTGAACTTCCAACCTCACGGTCAGCAGCTGAGTACGTTAACCATCTGCACCACCCAGGGACTCCTCCACTGTATTCTAGGGCTTGACTTACAGTTGATGCTCAATCGATACAAGTAGTATCTGAGTCTCAGGGTGTGAGCAGGCCACATGCCAAACACCTCACCAGAGGGTCCCTAAGAGAGCACCACCTACATCGCTTCTACCAAGGAGAAGAGCCAGAGTGTGGGGAGGCAATGCTGGCTGCAGGAGTGCCACACGTGAGATATGGGGTTACGGTGGCCTCTGGAGATCAGGGTCCAATCAGATCTTCCAAAACCAAAACCTGATGGGCCACACGTAAATGCTACAGAGGGTCCACCCAATGTTCCACCAGCGCAGCCTCAGATGGTAGCACCCGCAGGCATGGCTAAGGCAACACACTTCTTCCCTCTGTGACACAAGGACAGGAAGTGCTAGTTATTCCTTAGTATCTGCTTGACTCTGCTTTCATGGCCATGGAAGGTCAAGCTGGGCACATGGATGCACAGAACACAGACTACGTTTCCCAGTTGCCCTTGCAGCTAGTTAGGCCAGGTAACTAAAATATGACAAATAGGATGCAAGTGGAGATGCTGCAGCAGGCTCCACTTTGCTGCTGCTTCTTCTCTTTTCCATCCTGCTACCTGGAACTCAGGTGTGACTGCTGGAGCTCTAGCTGCCATTTTGGACCACAAGAGAAAGAGTGACATCCTGGGGAATACATAAACCATAAGAAGGGGGGAGCCTTGGTCTCTGAGGACCCTGTGGGACAAAGTCACCAAGCCAGACCGGACTGACTACATATGTTTTCTGTGAGAGAAAAATCAACTTTTACCTTCATTAAGCCACTATTATTTGAGATTTTTCTATTATCTACAAGCAAAGCTTAGTCCTAGTTGAAACTAATATATAGAACAGATATACACTGCATATCACATTCTGCCAACAAAATGACTTTTGTTATCATCATTAATATATTTGCATTGTTCTGAACCTATTTCTATATTTGGCCTTTATTGTTTCTTGGGGGCAAAGAGTTTCATGTTTCCAAGCAATATAGCTGTAGTTACAGGAGCACACAGGGTTCATTTAAAAACAACCTGCTTCCTGATTATCTGATTGCTGAGAAGTAAATGATGAGTTTATTTAGCCAGGTGGCCCACCCAACCAAAGTTCATTTAGTTCTAAGTTCACATGTCATCCTAATCAACCTGGAATAAATACGGAACATGGGGATGGGCCACTGAAAAGTGTCTGTCTCACCAAAGTATAATTAAATGAACATAGAAGCATCCAGCCCTGCTCTTCTTGAAGATGAGGGTGTACCAATCTCATTACAATCACGTGGCCAAAGCAGCACCAACGGTAATTTCCAATGGAATCCACCTTTTTTTTTTTCTTTGCTTAAGAGCTGAGACAGTTGTTGGTGTTGGCCTGGGAACTCTAAAAAAATTATTTAGTGAATTTAATTTCATAATAAGAAAAACATTAAGAGTTTATTTTTCTTCTAGGGGAAGCTTGGAAGCTTTCTTGCATCCAATAAATTTTGATTTAACAGAGGGAATCAGTTGAGTAAAACGTAGGGAGAAAATAAAACGGCTGAGGCCTCTATTCCCAATGAGCACTCAATCCTATGAGACAGAGACGGAAGTAATACAATCAGCACGCTCCATAGAAGCAAGGATGGTGAGACTTCAGCTTGCTTACTTTGGAAACGTCATCACAAAAGGCCAATCACTGGAAAAAGACATCATGTTTGGTAAAGTGGAGGGTCAGTGAAAATGAGGGAAATCCTCAATGAGACGGATTGATACCACAGCCACAACAATGGACTCAGACATACCAATCATAGTGAAAATGGCACAGCACCGGGCAACATTTCGTTCTGTTGTACATAAGGTTGCCGTGAGCAGGAGTCAACTTGATGGCAACTAACAACAATGAACCTAAGACAGAGGGGCCCCTACGCACAGCCCACCTCTCTGGTGCTGCCTATGCAAAGGACGTGGGTCCAAAGGATGGGGGTTTCTGCACAGAGAAGCTGCTAGTCCAGGCGAAGATTAATGACAAGGACCTTACTTCAGAGCCGACAAAGAAAGCCTTCCCCTGGGGCTGACGCCCTGAATTTGGACTTCTAGCCTACTAGGGGAAACTCTGGTAGGTTGGCAGTTCGAATCCACCAGGTACTCCCTGGAAACTCTATGGGGCAGTTCTACCCTGCCCTATAGGGTCACTATGAGTTGGAATCAACTCAACAGGAATAGGTTTTGGGTTAGCCTACTAAACTGTGAGAGAATAAACTTCTGTTTGTCAAAGCCATCCACTTGTAGCATTTCTATTATAGTGGCACTAGATGACTAAGACAGAATTTGGTACTGAGAGTGGGGTGCTGCTCTAACAGATACCTAAAATGTAGAAGTAGTTTTGAAACCATGAATGGATAGAGGACTCAGAAGGAAGTGAAGAGAACTGTTAATACCAGAGAAGGCGCAGATGGTGAGAATCAGCAGCAGAGGATAGGAAGCAACAGAGGACCAGCAGCAGCAGAACCAGGAGGCCAGCGTGAGACAGTGCTGGAGCCAACCCACGGAGCAAGAGAGGTGAATGTCTTTGTGCAAGAGGCTTCCTCGCAGAGTGGAGTGCCTCTGGGCACTTAATGATGGAGCTAGGCTTGCCGACCCATGGAGTAAGAGAGGTAAGTGCCTTCCAGCTGAAGTTTACTGGCAGAGTGGGGTGCCTCCAGGCACTTAACTGTGGAGCTACAGAGCTTTGGAACACTGGTCCCAGCAGGGCAGATGCGGGTGTGAGGCCTGAGTTGCCGAGTGGCCGAGGAACCAGGAAGCAAAAGCTGAGGAGATAAGAAACATAAGAAGCTGAGCTACTCGGTCTCAAAAGGTATGGCCTAGACCTCTGGGGTTTCAAGGGGTGGAGCCATGGCCTCTGGGGTTTCTAAGGGTGGAGTCTCCACTCAGATGTACTAGGAGAATGGTGCGCCTAAAGCCGAGAGCAGAGTTGCAGTCCCAGTTGGCCTGGAAGGCAGAGCTGAAGCCCAGGCCCTCCACTCAGAATCCAGAGGGTGTGGCCAATACCTAGTGCCTGAAGGTCAGGGCTCTTGTGTAAATGGTCTTATTAAACAGAGAATTATTTTCAAGCCTTGAGGGTTAACGTAATGTGTTCTGCTGACTTGTTTGGTGCCTGTTTTCCCTTCTTTCCCTGCAATTTCTTCCATTTGTAATGGAAATGTCTAGCTTGTGCCTGTTCCACCATTCTACTTCGGAAGCAGATAACTCGTATTTTAGAGGAATTTTTGGGTTTTGGACTTGGAGTTGATTTAAGACTTATACTATGATATGATGGGGTGAATATGTTTTACATGTGGCAAGGACATAAGTTTTGGGGACCAAAGGGTGGAAAGTCATGGATTGAACTGGGTCCCCCAAAATATGTGTCAATTTGGTTAGGCCATGATTCCCACTATTGTGTGGTTGTCCTCCATTTTGTGACTAATGTAATTTTCCTATGTATTGTAAATCCTAATCTCTACCTGTGGTTAATGAGGCATGATTAGATTATGTTAAAGAGGATTAGGGTGGGATGTAACCCCTCACTCAGGTCCCATCCCTGATCCAATGTAAAGGGAGTTTCCCTGGGGTGTGGCCTGTACCACCTTTTATCTTGTAAGAGATAAAAGGAAAGAGAATCAAGCAGAGAGATGGGGGACCTCATACCACCAAGAAAACAGCACTGGGAGCAGAGCACATCCTTTGGACGCAGGGTTCCTGCACAGAGAAGCTCCTAGACAAGGGCAAGATTGGTGACGCGGACCTTCCCTCAGAGCCGACAGAGAGAGAAAGCATTTCCCTGGAGCTGATGCCCTGAATTTGGACTTGTAGCCTACTAGGCTGTGAAAGAATAAATTTCTCTTTGTTAAAGCCATCCACTTGTGATATTTCTGTTAAAGCAGCACTAGATAACTAAGACATGCCCCCTAAGGTTTCCAAGGCTATAATCTTTATGGAAGCAGATTGCCACATCTTTCTCCCGAGGAGCAGCTGGTGGGTTCGAACCACCAACCTTTCAGTTATCAGCCCAGCACTTAACGTCTGCACCACCAGGGCTCCGATAAACATGACAAAAGTGTATACTTACTCAGACAATTTTACAGCAGAGAATATAATGTCTTGTTTTAATAAAAATATTTATGTAATGATAATTTTCTGACAGCTAGAAACAAGACATTTTGAAGGAGCGACTTTTTCAGATTTGCAGGAAGGTGCCATCTAAGCTAGTGATGGAGAAAACAGGACTGTGCTGGGGAATTTCTGGCTTTGACAGACATTATTCTGAGGCTGGGAGTCTTCCCTCCACTACCTCGGCAAGCCAAATTCCATCCAACTCGTTAAGCTAAATATTTCTGAAATCGTATTTAACCAAAGGCATGTTAAGTCAATGTCCTACTCTGTCAGCACCATAAATTCAGCCTCATAATTACGACCCTCCGTAGGGCAATATTTGAGGAACCATCACAGGTTCAGGAACAGCCTCTGACTTTAACCTTTAACCCTCCCTCCTGGGCCCCTCTCAGCACCCCTTCCCCATGCCAATCTCTGCACCACCCTCCCCTTCCCAACAGCGGCTCCTGTTTCCGGCCTCAGGCCTGACAAGAAAGCAATAAGGGACTCCAAACTCTGGAGTTGGTATGACACAAGCTTAGCATATGACTTCTCCCGTGGGAATTAATATTTAAATAGCATGCCCTGGAAAGGACAAGGCTGAACTCAAACATGATCACCAATGGTAGCACTGTCCCCATTGGAAGAGGGAACAAAGAGGAAAAGATTCCGGTGGTCAGAATGAGGTTAGAAGCTGGGGAACAATTATCCCAAATTTTCCATTTATACCCCATGGGAAACCATCCCTGATCTAACCCTTAGGTAGCACTGCCCATCCCTCTCTACCACTCTGAATTGTTACAAAACCATGACAACGTGTCTTTGCTTTTATAGTGCCTTATTTTGTGGTGGTGGTTGTTGAGAATATATACAGCAAAACAAACACCAATTCAACTGTTTCTACATGTACCATTCAGTGACACAGATTACATTCTTCTAGTTGTACAACCATTCTCACCCTCCTTTTCTGAGTTGTTCCTCCCCTATTAACATAAACTCACGGCCCCCTAAGGTTCCTACCTAATCTTTTGAGTTGCTGTTGTCACTCTGATTCCATAGATAGTTCTTAAATGAGCACAATGCTCATATAACGCCTTATTTTAAGGCCCGTCATTAAATCGAAGCGCTAAACTACGGTCCCACTTGTAAAGTGGCAAGCATTGCCAGGGAGATATCATAAAGTAGCATTTAATTTTGAGAAGCTCTTTGCTCAAAATTCAGTTCCTTATGCAAATATGCCCTGTAGTTATCATGAACACAATATACTTTCCACATCATTATCGTTATTAACATAGACTCTTGGAGAGGTTTTCTGACCAACATTTCTATACTCAAGAGAGGAAAGAACGTTTAAGAAAAAAAAAAAACCCTGAATCTGTTTGGGGAAGATTTTGCACTGGATCTTGGTGGTGTAAAAGTTCCCAGGTAGGCGTCTCTCCTTTTTCCTGTCTCTAGATTCAGACTGTAACATAAAATATTTCTCAGCTACTCAGATTTTTTTTTTTAATGAGCAAAAAATAAAACAAAACAGAAAATTTAGCTCCACAGCTCCTGGCACACCTATGTGAAAGCCGCCACCTTCACAGGCCTACGGGACACGCTCTGCATGGAGTGATTTGAGGGACTTGCTTTTATCACCCACCGCTCCTATTTACTTGCGTATCTTTTTCTGAAATGTCAGTAAGGCATACGGATCCACTCTTAACCCCAACTCCTGATGAGAAAATCTATCAATGGCTAAAGAGCATTTCAGAAAGAGCCGAAATATGAACAACCAAACCAAAAAGTTATCTATCTTCCTATTTTTTTTTTTCTGTAAATCTAAAATGAACAGTGCATTTTTTTTAAGTTTTACTTAAAGAGAAAGATCTACTTCCTTTCAGTGTCTGTGAGCCAAGCACAGGGGTCGGTGGTGGCTCAGGGTGGTTCGGGGTAGAATTCTCACCTCTGTGCAGGAGACCTGAATTCCATTTCCCGCCAACACACCTCAGATGCAGCCACCACCCGTCTGTCACTGGAGGCTTGCACGATGCTGAACAAGTTTCAACGGAGCTTCCAGACTAAGACAGGCTAGGAAGAAAGGCCTGATGATCTATTTTCGACAGCCAGTCACTGAAAACCTTATGAATCACAGCGGTCTTATCCTGTTGTGTATGGGGCGCCAGGAGTCAGGACCTACTCAACAACAGCTAACATCAAAAAATGAGCCAAGCACAGAGCCAAGTGTTCCAGGAATGTTCTCTCCGTGAATCACTGCTGCGAGTCTCTCGGGAGCTGCTATTATCCCATTTTTAGAGAAGAAAACTGAGGCAAAGCAGCCTCACTTCTGAGGGAAATGGGAAGACCTTTTCTACTTACAATTACCCACTACGGCTTCTGTCAGCCCTGAGAGTCTTAAAGCAAAGAATATTTAACCATGTCCCTACTAATTGTTTTGGGGAACATAAACTTTAAAAAATAATAATAATTTTTGTCACGTTCAACAAATACTTTCTTTGCACAACAGGCTCTAATGATCTATGACTTAATCTGTTTTCCCACCTGTAAAATGGGGCTAAGGATAGCAGCTACCTCTCAGGGTTGTGTGAGGATTAAATAAGGTAACACATAAAAGCAGGCACCTGGCACTGCAGGCAGGGAAAACACTAGCCCCGGCTTTATCACAGCTGCCCCTATTAACATCCCAGCAGGCACGGGGAACAACACACGTAGGCCCACACCCTCCCGCCATTCTTTCTGGAGCCATTCCTCCTATGCCCACTCCATGCCTGGACCTGGAGAGGCTTGTGGAGGTGTCTCCTCAGCACTCCTGTGGGTCCAGGGGGCCTGTCACCCTCTTCACTGCTTTTCATGCTTCCTGACGCTAGTGGTTGGAAGTCTATGTGTTATGTGTCACATTAGCTAATGAGCTCATACCTGCTAAACTAAGCTAAGCTAATGAGCTCAGCTTAGCTAATCAGCTTGCAAGAAACAGCTTCCTTTTTGGTGAATAGGCAGCCCCCAAAGTTAATTCATAGACTGGTTGTTTGAAACTGGGATGTGTTTTCCCACAGAAACGATATGGCAAATGAAGGCAGAGTTACCAAGGGAGCCCCAAACTCTTCTCAATCCCAAAGGAAGAGGACAACTGTCTGAGAGTTCTGAGTCCTAGCAGCTGTGGGACTGGGGAATACAGGAGAAATTGTCCCTTTTCCAGGTGCACTGGCTGGGTAAGGGTTAAAAACGAAAGCGACATTTACCCAAAAGCAAAGATGAGAGGGTAGGGAAGGGCAGGGAAGCTAGATCAATGGAAACAGAACAAACAGAATGGAAATAATGAGAATCAAGACCCACTGTGGAAATGGTAACCAATGTCACGGAACAATTTGTATGAAAATTGTTCCATGGGGACCTCATTTGCTGCGTAAACTTTCACCTAAAACACAATAACATATTTTCAAAAAATGAAAGAGAAAATAACATCGGTGACTATGCCATCCTAACCAACTAAATGACCACAAATTTCACAAAATGTATGCTTTGCTTCATGACCTAGTATGTTATTTACTCTCATTACAGCTTGTGGCACATCAGGATGGAAACTGCTGAGAGGGATAAAACAAAGACATTTTGTTAAAATCCCTCCCCCATGCAAAGTGCTTCTTAGGAATTCTATTTACGTTTTCTTTCATATGCTGAGATCCTTAATGAGAGCCCATGGGCTAATTTCAAGAGAGATCTATGGACTCAGGTGAAAATGAGCGCAATTTTTTTGTTGTTCAATGCAAAACGGCCAGTTCAGGAAGCAGAAATATTGCTAGCCTGAGAATATCAGCATCTTCAAATGAGAGGTGAAATAGTGGCCTGTCTATCCCTTTTCCCCTGAAAGAATTATAAGCATAAAACAAGAAATCATCAGAACAATTTCACGCTGAAGACAAGTTTTGTTAGCAGTTAGGATAGACCATTCCAGTCCTCTTGGCCCCCACAATGAAGGCGAGTGATTTGGTGGGAAAAGCCCCAGACTAACCATCAGAAGACACGCATTCTCACCCTGCCTTTGCTGTCTGGCAGCTGTCAGACCTTGTGTAACATATTTTCATGTCATAAGTCATGCGGCTTCCTGGGCCTCAGTTTCATCTGTGAAATGGGGGGATTTTTACCAATTCTACCATTGCATGTTCACAAGTAAAAGAAATGGATTCCTGAAGACAGCTGGCAAGAGTTTAGAATGTAATTTGCCAAGAGATTGACTACAGTCAATACCAAAGATGGAAAAAAAAGTTATTTTGAAAAACACCTTATTTCTAAGCTTTTAAAAAAGTTTTTAGCAGCCCATTATTTGAGATATCAATATTCTTGAACTCTATGTTTAAACATTGGGTTACTAATAATAGTTATTTCAAAGCTTCTTGTGGAAAGACCTCTGACAAATAAATAATGAATGAGGCTAATCCAAACACTCCATGGCTAGAAGCCTTGACATCGGTGTGACTGCATTCAAAGGTAAGTTTTATTTGGTTCCTCCACTCAAGGGCACTATTGTTTTAATGCAATTCCAGAAACATTTTTTTAGTGCTTACTGTATGCCACACAGAGTCCCCAGACGGTATACACTCAGCTGCTAATAGGAAGGTTGGAGGTTTGAGTCCACCCATAAGAACCTCAGGAGAAAGGCCTGGTGATCTACGTCCAAAAAACAAGCCGCTGAAAACCCTATGGAGCACAATTTTACTCTGACACGCATGGGGTCACCGTGAGTCAGAATCAACTCGACAACAGCTGGATTTTTAATGTGCCACACACTAGTCAGATGCTTAGGAGACAAAGCTCAACAAGACAGGGCCCCAGGCTCAGTGAACGTGCAGGCCGGTGGGTGAGAAAGTCATGCACAGCTAACGCTGGCACAGCTTGGGAAAAGCCAGGGTCACAGAAAGACAGCGCCAGAGGAACATGTCGGGGTTAGTGCCTAAGGGTGTCAGGGAAGGCTTTATAAAACAATGCACGCTCAAGTAAAACCAGGGAGGATGCGTTGTGTCTGCAATTCAGAGAGTCACGGTGGGAAGTGGGGCTGGAAGAAGGGAGAACTAGTCCAGAGCAGAGCACACAGTAGGACTGAAGACAGAAGGCCTGTGCAAGAATGTGCAGTGTCAGGGAGCCAGAGGCTGCCAGGGTACAGGGCTGTGTTTTCCAGTTGCAGGCTGGGGCTTATGAATTCAACATGGTGAGTGTCTTAGTCATCTAGTGCTGCTGTAACAGAAATACCACAAGGGGATGGCTTTAACAAGGAGATATTTATTCTCTCACAGTCTAGGAGGCTAGACATCCCAACTCAGGGTACCAGCTCCCGGGGAAGGCTTTCTCTCTCTACCAGCTCTCAGGGAAGGTCCTTGTCATCAATTTTCCCTTGATGTAGGAGCTTCTCAGCACAGGGACCCCGGGTCCAAAGAATGCACTCTGTTCCCAGTTCTCCTTGCTTGGTGATGGGAGGTCCCCTCCTCTCTACTTGCTTTCCTCTTGTACATCTCAAAAGAGACTGACTCAGGATACAACCTAATCCTGCAGATTGTGTCCTGCCTCATTAACATAACTGCCTCTAATCCTGCTTCATTAACATCACAGAGGTTAGGATTTACAACACCTAGGATAACCACCGAAACTCTGGTGGCATAGTAGTTAAGAGCTATGGCTGTTAACCAAAAGGTCAGAGGTTCAAATCTACCAGGCACTCCTTGGAAACCCTGTGGGGCTGTTCTGCTCTGTCCTACATGGTCACTATGAGTCAGAACTGATTCAACAGCAAAGGGTTTTTTGTTTTTTTTAGGGTAACCACATCAGATCACAAAATGGTGGACAATCACACAACTGGGAATCTTGGCCTAGTCAAATTGACACATATTTTGGGGGCACACAATACAATCCATAACAGTGAGTCAAGAAACATTTTTTAAGTGAAATATCACAGAAATCAGCAGCGGGTTTGGTTTTATTGTATGTTTATCACAGAAAAGACAGGAGAGGAGAGTTCACTGCACCTACTTAGAGCAGGCGGTGCTCCATGAAATGTTCACTTCTGTGTGTGTATACAGGTGTCCGGACCTCAGTGAAGCAGTGCCTAGTGTCCAAACACAAACCAAACCCCTAAAACCAAACCAAATCCTAAAGCCCCTAAAAGTCTGAAGGGGCTGTTAGTCATTGTCACCACTGTTCAGGGCACATGGCACAGTGGTGGTCACATAGCAGAATAGCAGCCCTAAGGCTGCAGCAGCGTACCGCGAACTGGGGGAGGACCAGGTCCTAGGGAGGTCACAGCAAAGCCTGACTCTCCACCAGGAAGACCTCCACCCAATGGCCCCGTGGCCAGACACACGCAGGTTTGTGGAAAAGGAGAAAGTTCGGCTTCAATGAACTTACTCAGAATTTGGAAAAAGTTAAGTTTTGTGTTTCACAGTTTATTTTAGTAACCAAATCACATTTGGTGGTAGGGCAGGGGTTGGCTGGCCAGATAAACTTCTCAGCATTTGTGGCTTTTTAAAAAGGCTTTAATCCAGTCCCGGTGGTAACAACAGAACTCATTCTAAGCAAAACTCTCCTCACCCCCAACGGCACTGTCGCCTTCCAAAAGCACCTGACCGGTCTTTGTTTCAGCCTACTCAGACCTACATTTGCAACCGGCTCCACGCTGGGCACCAGGATGAGGACCATCCGGCCCGGCTCTCAGGGGGGCTCCACTGACAATGGGGAGGTCAGCCTGGCCTCACAAGCTTGACCTGCAAAGGAATATGCACGCAGAGAGCCCCCGTCTGCAGACCTGGGGTAGCTCCGGGGTAGAAAGCATGCAGAAGATAAGAGCCTCTGGTTCCTTTTCCTTCACGATCCCTTTATCTTTCTGGGGGTCCTGTTTTCTTCATATATGGGACAATAGCAGTTGCCTTCCTACCTTTCAGACAAGGATCATACGAGGAAAAAGGCACAAATTATAACACGCGATCTTAGCCTGCCTGAAGAAAGGGCATAAACAGACAAACGTTGCTCTCAGGTGTCATCAAGCCGATTTTCGACTCATAGCTACACCAAGAGACAGAAGAGAACGGCCCCGCAGGATTTCCTAGTTTTTTAATCTTTACGAGAGCAGATTGCCATGTCTTTCTCCCATGGAGCTGCTGGGTGGGTTTGAAACAGTGGCCTTTTGGTTAGCAACCGAGCACCTAACTGTTGCGCCACCAGGGCTCCTATACATGGTAAACGATGCAACCACCTGTACTGCTTATCTCATGGCATGGTGCTTATTCCAAGACTCAGAAATTACAGTCGACCCTCACTATTCGAGGCTTCTGCCTTAGTGAATTCACCTATTTGCTCTTTCCCAGGCATTCATGGACATTCACAAGCACAGAGCAGGGAAAAATTCCCAGCTGAGGTTGAACAAGGCTGGTTTGGCCTCGGCGAATTCAGTGTTCATGGGCACTTTCAGGCATGTAACTACCACCAATAACAGGAAAGGACTGTACAAACTTTGACCCTGACAAGAGAAAATAGCACCGTATTTACCTCACGGCGAGGTGTCCTTTACATATGGTATCCCCAGTACCTAGTACCTTGTGTTTCTCATGTAGTAAGAGCTCTACAAATATTTCATGACTGAAGAGGCCAAGCAACACAAAGCAAAGGAAGAGTGAAAAATTGACAAAGGAAGACATGGAAGAAACAGGTGTCCTGAAGAAACAGGACTGACCATCCTGTCCAGAAGGGATGGCTTCACAAATCTGAATACACGCTGTTCACCAGAAAAGCAAGGTCCATTCTGCCAGTCTGGTCCCTTCCAGAAAACCAGATGGGTTCGTCAATGTCTTATTTTGATCACTGTATTAGATCAGATACTTCAAGTAAAACCATTCTTCTTGGGAGGCTGAATTAACCCAATGTGCTGTAAATAGTGGGGAAATTAGCAGGCTATCTGTCATGCCTGCACTGTGGTTAATTGTACAGGCACAGATTCAGAAACTTCTCCCGATCCCTTGTGCTGCTCAGCGTGGATGCTGAGAACACCCTTATCTGCAGAGGAATCCTTATAAATACAGAATTCCCTTCTCTAACCAAAAAAAAAAAAAAAAGAAATAAAAAAAGGGAAATGAGAATTGCAATCTTTGTCCTAACATAAAGAAGAAATATTTTAATTTGATACCATCGACCATGTTCCTACAACACACCTCTGCAGTCTTCCTGACTCAGAAGAAAGAGAACTTCTTCAAGCTTTCCCTAGCATCAGTAATCCCATTATTCTGCCTCTCGTGGCGACAGGGGAGGAAAACAAAGGGCATTTCAAACTCTTCTTCTGGGGAGACAGGTCTGTCATACTCTAGTTATATGTCAGATTCCGCTCGTCCTCCAGCCTCAGCTTCCCTCCTCTCTCCAGGTGAAGGCTGGCCCAGCAGGCCCCACTCTGATTTAGCCCAGAGGGATGGAGCAGCAATGGCCCTACCACCAGGGACTCTTTCCCACGTCACCAGGCTGCTGCTCCGTGCAGACACTATGCCCCAGTCCTCGTAATCACGTTTCCGCACTGACCTTGTCATGGTCCCTGCTCAAGGCCCTATTCTGGAATCCTCCAGAGTGGAGCCTGGCCTGGCACTTTCCAGCCCCCCAAAGCCCTTTGGGCACAGAACTTCTCGCTGAACCTCAGTCTTGGGCCTGGGACCCTGCTCCCTACTGGTACACTTCCAACTCCAAACGTCATTGTCCAAATTAAGTCACTGTCCATTCCTGCCTCTTCTGTCCCCAGGCTCTGCCTACCTGGTGCCACCTGGGCTGCCCTAATTCCACCTGTTGGTCACTGACCTAGATTTCCTCTCCTCCCCTGAATTTGGGCTTCTTTCCCCAAAGCCTGTGTCACCCCACTGGACAGCCAAACCATCTACACCATTCCATTGTGGTTAACTGTAGTGGACACTGTGGTCAGCCAGCCAGGTGACTGCCCCCATCTTACACTCTTTGAGGACTGAAACAGTCATTCCTCAGCTGCTGGGAATGTTGACCTCTAACACTAGCTGTGTCCCTCTCAGGAAACTGCCTGCCACTGAGGAGAGGCCCCTTGCCCAAGTCTGGCCCCTTTCCGGGGCAGCCACAAATGATTGGTCAAAGCAGAGGTATAAAGGCCTCGTCCCTGGCCCTACAGGATTGGCAGGAGACGTTGTTGTGATGGCATCTCCCAATCCTGTACCCTTCACTCACCCCAGGTGTGGATCCCAAAGCACGCCCCATAAATTCCCTACAGGCAAATCTCTGTCTCAGAGTCAGCTTCCCAGAGACCCAACCCATAATACTAACCAGGCAACTGAGCCCAGCCAGTCCCTGAGACACTCCGCCTCATCTCACTCTGAACACCTTGGAATTCTGCAGTTAACCAACGGGTCCATTCGGTGCATCCATTTAACATTAACAAGCCCTTCTTAGAGGGTCGTAAGAAAAAGTCTTCAGAATTTCAAGTCTAGTTTAACACCAGAAACAAGAACTGGGGGTGTGGCAGGCAGAACAATGGTCCCTCAAAGATGTGGAACCTGTGAATGTGTTACTTTACACGTCCAAGGGGCTTTGCAGATGTGATTAAATTAGGGCATTTGAGATGGGGAGGGAGATGTTCCACCTGGGCTATCCAGGTGGGTCCCATGTTACCACGAGGGTCCCTGTAAGCTACAGAGGGAAGCAGGAGATCCTGGCAGAAGGTAATGTGAGTCTGCAAGAAAGGCACAGAGATGCAACACTGCTGGCATGGAGGATGGAGGAGGGGGCCACGAGCCAGCTGTGGAAGCTGAAAAAGGCGGTAAACAGATGCTCCCCTAGAGCCTCCAGCCCTGCCGACTCCGTGGGTGTAGCCCAGAGAGACCGCTCTCGGACCTCTGACCCACAGGTAATAAATCTGTGTTGTTCTAAGGAGCTACAGATTTATGGCAATTTGTTGTGGCCGCAATAGGAACACTAATAAGGAGAGAAGAGAGAATGAGGAGGGATTTTCCTAAATCTTCATTTATTTCCAAACTTTAAGTCTCCTCTTTTTATGCTTGGCTGGGGTTCCCATTAGGGAAGAAAGCTTGAGATCTTTGTTGACAACACTTACTAGGGTGAACTTTGGGTGATATGGACAAACCCATACAACATTCTAAAACCAACAATTTCACCCCTCCTTTTTTTTTTAGAGTGAAGAAGGATCTTCATCTCATATTCAAGGAGACAGAAGCTCCTCATAGATTAGTCCTTGGCTCATTGTAACCAACAGGACAAGAGGCAGAAGAGTCTGGTTACATATGAGTGGGACACTCTGCTTTGCTGTACTTCACCTTCTATTAAAAAAAGAGTATTAATACTTTCCTAGCTCAAAACTAGCTCAAAAAAGCATATGAAAGAAAAAAAAAAAGAATTTTTTTTTCTTTTATATACTTCTTCCTTATTTTTAATTTATAGCCTACAAAGAAACATGGTTTCTGTATAAAACAATGATCATGGCTAAATAATTATTGTATTATGGAAAGAGTAAAAAAAAAAATTTCAGTATCTATATACCTTTAAAGACACACCTTTTGAAATATCCCTGCAAAACACAGCTTATAGTTACTAGGACAGAAACGCAACACAAACTCGACATGTCTCCTAAATAGAGTAGTAATCACCATTTGAAAGTGCGTGTTGGGACTATTCTAGAATTTAATTTGCATGGTTAGTGATCTTAAAAAGAAGCCGGAAAATTTATATCAAGTTAGTGTGAGATAATCTAAGTAAGAAATTCTTCTTCCTGGTTATAAAGACAAATAGACTACATACAGCTGCAGAGTTTAACTCGACTTTGGCTCAAAAATGCCCTTATCTGCCATCAAGAATGCCTGTATTGGAAATTTGTGTCATTAAAAGACCCCAAAATAGTTCCGTTGAAGACGATAAATTGCTTTGATTATATAAATTATATAAATCAAAGCCCCACTCATAAGATACAAATCACGGGGAGTCATTAATGGCCTTGGTGCCCATTTCTAGGGCAGCACAGTTCTCTACTATTGCTTTTCCAACCTCCCACAAAGGACCACAGAGGAAAGGACTCTCTGGGTCAAAAGCATGGTGGGTAGAGAAACCCAAGCCTCTGGCCTTTTCAATAACTCAGGACTTACGGGTTGATTTGTGCCCCGACCCCCCCAAAAAAAGGATATATTCAAGTCCTAACCCGTGGTACCTGTGAATGTGATCTTATTTGAAAACAGAGGCTTTGCAGATGGAATCAGTTAACATAAGGTCATACTGGAGTAGGGTGGGTCCTTATCCACGATGACCAAAGTCCTTATAAGAAGAGGGGAAGAGACACAGAGACAGAGAGAGAGACAGGGAAAACGCCATGTAACAACGGAGGCAGAGATAGGAGTAATGCATCTACAAGCCAGAGACCCCCAAGATTGGAGGAAATCACTGGAAGCTAGAACAGAGACATGGAACAAAGTCTTCCTCTGAGCCTCCAGGAGGAACCAACCCTACCCACACCTTAATCTCAGACTTCTGGCCTCCAGAATTGTGAGAGAATGAATGTCTGATGTTTCAAGTCACCCAGTTTGTCATATTCTGTTACAGCAGTCCTGGGCAACCAATACACCAAGGAAGAGTGGACGTTCTAATATACACCACATCAAAAGGGCTCCCTACGTTCAACCCCCTTCAAAACCAACAAACGGGACTACTATTCACAAGGATCTTAAGGAAAAAACTCACCTATCACTCCTAATAAATTGTAAGAATATCAAAAGGCCTTGAATACAAAATTTAAAGTTTCAAATGAATTTAGCTTTCCACACAATAGGTGTACGAGTCTATCACTATGACTGTCATAAACACAACGTGGAAGGGAATTAGGAATTTTTAAGGCTTGAGCAAGGAAATAATAGAGACAGGGAGCCAGAAAGGAAACTGAGGCTGTGGTGCAGGCACGGGGTGATGAGGACATAAACCACTGGAACTCACCTATTTTCCCACCAGGATACACGTGATGAAGGAGGATGTTTCCCATGAGAGAAGTAACTCGGATTAGACACAATTATGGTGCCTTAACCAGCTCCAAGTCCTTTCTCTCCTGCTCAGGAAACCATACTGAGACGGAAGTGAGTAAAAGCTATTACAGAGCTAACCCTGAACTTACCATAATTAACGTGAAAGAACTCTCAAGCTTCAGGGCTATAACTTTAGTGTTGCTAGTCACACATTAACTGCTGCACACCCCAAGCCAGTCTCAACCCTTCATCTGAGAATTCCTGGTAGTTTCAGTGTTCTAGTTACTATGGCTGTGTAGTGCTGTTAGTAGCCGTCAAGTTGACTCTGAGTCACGGTGACTCCATGTGTGCAGAGCAGAACTGCTCCACAGGGTTTTTAAGGCTGTGACCTTTCGGAAGCAGGTCCCCAGGCCTGTCTTCCAAGGCACCTCTTGGTGGGTTCAAACTGCCAACCTTCCAGCCAATAGTCAAGCATGCAACTGTCTGCGCCACCCAGTGACTCAGGGTTGTACGGTAAACCTCCCCAAAGACGGTGGCTTAAAAACTACAACATTATTTTATTCATGAACTTGCAGTTTGGACAGAACTCAACAGGGGTAGCTCATGTCTGCTCCATTCGGCTGCAATTGGGATGGCTCAAAAGACACGGTGGGGCAGAGGTGGGAGTGGGTCCTGTGAAGGGTCGCTCCTTCAAACAGCTGGGGGCTAGAGCAGCTGTGGACTCCGTGGGCACCTCTATGTCTTTGTGGTCTAGACTCTCTTCA
Organism: Elephas maximus indicus; assembly: GCF_024166365.1. Lineage (NCBI taxonomy): Eukaryota > Metazoa > Chordata > Mammalia > Proboscidea > Elephantidae > Elephas > Elephas maximus. The sequence goes on along the minus strand of NC_064819.1, from coordinate 229,620,572 downwards.
GATGGTCTCTGTATTATGGGGGCTTCAGAGCAGCCAGACTTCTAACAAAGCGCCTCAGGGCTCCAAAGGTGCATGGAGAGAGAGAGAAACAGAAAGGGATGCCCGAGGCAGAAGCTTTTCCATGTTTTCTAATCGCGTCTCAGAAATCACACAGCATCATTTCTGCCACCTCCTGCTCTTTAGAATTGAGTCACTAAGGCTGCCTCATGTTCAAGGGGAGGAAAATTAGACCTTGACTTTTTACGGGGACTTTGAGGACTAAGGTGACCCAAACCATGGTATTCTCAATCATGGTATTTTTGTACATGCACTCAAAAGCTGGACAATGAAAAAGAAAGACCAAAGAAAAATTGAAGCCTTTGAATTATGGTGTTGGTGAAGAATACTGAATATAACATGGACTGCCTAAAGAATGAACAAATCTGTCTTGAACAACAGCCAGAATGCTCCTTAGGAGCAAGGATAGCAAGACTTTGGACATGTTATCAGGAGGGACCAGTCCCTGGAGAAAGACATCATGCTTGGTAAAGGAGAGGGTCAGCAAAAAAGAGGAAGACCTTCACCGAGATTGACACTGTGGCTGCAATTATGGGCTCGAGCATAACAACAATTGTGAGGATGGCACAGGACTGGGCAGTGTTTTTGTTCTGTTGTACACAGGGTCGCTACAAATTGGAAACGACTCAACGGCACCTAACAACAACAACACCACTCTTATGGGAGAAGTGTCAGAGAACTTGTGAATGTTTGAAATCATGCATTTAGTTTAAGAAACAGAAAGGAAGAATACAGTCTAGGAGATATTAAAGACAAGGTTGAGTAGAGTGTGATGACTGAAGGGATGCATGAGAGGGTGCAGAGCAAAGGCATTTCCAGGATGCAGTTCTGGGCACTGGGAGAGCGTTATCTGTGCCCAGCGTGGTGGGGCCACGAGGTATGCCTGTTCAGAAACACCACCATACAGCCAGCTTGTGTGACTTGCTTTCCAGGAGCCAGAGAACACCTGGGTGGAGATCTCCACAGGCAAGAGGAAGTACAAGAAGAGAGGGCAGGTGCTTCAAGAGGGAGACCGTGATGAAAGTCCCAATTGAAAGGCGAGAGCAACTGAGAAAGCAGGAATGGCCAAAGAGAATGAACGAAGTTCACTGAGGGAAAGAGATGAAGAACAGATGTAAATAGGAAAAAAAGAAGTAACTAAAACTAAGTAGAAGATGAACATCCTAGAAGCTAAACCAAGAAAAAGTTTCAAAAAAAAGGGCGAGAAAGAGAAAGTAGCCACAGTGTCTTATATCACTAAGAGGAAGAGGAAAATAAAAACTGAGTAAACAGATTCTGTCATGGAAATAGCCAGGAATATATAATTTGGGGACCCATTTTATTTCTACTATCTATAGGGTCGCTATGAGTCGGAATCGACTCGACAGCAACAGGTTTGGTTTGGTTTCTATGCATAGGAAACCCTGGTGGCATAGTGGTTAAGAGCTATGGCTGCTAACCGAAGGGTCGGCAGTTAGAATCTGCCAGGCACTCCTTGGAAACTCTATGGGGCAGTTCTACTCTGTCCTAGAGGGTCGCTATGAGTCGGAATCGACTTGACGGCACTGTGTTTGTTTTTTTTTTTTTTTTTTATTACAGTTGAAAGCAAGTCTACCTCAACAATCTCTAGAGGGTACAGGGAAGTCTATTCTAATGGTATGTTAGCTCCCAGGTCTGAAGGGGTAGGGAGATACAGGGAAAACTAGGCCTAAATTTGGGATAACGTAACTTCTACAGGTTGGAGGAATGGAGTCAAGGGAATACACACACATACATACATAGCCATCATCTTTCTCTTCATTCTGGGTTCTGACCACAGAAGAGGAAAGCAATTTTGTGGTGTGCAGCATCAGAGATTCTGAGGAGTCTACAAGAACTGAGGGGGCTGGCTGGTTGAATCGAAGACCCCTCTCATCAGGGCTGTCGACTAAAGCCAGCCACACAAGAGGTTGGTAACAGCGCTTTAATTACAAATACTCTGAGGAGCTGTATATAAGCTGAGCATGAGATCGGGGAAGGGCTTCTCAACCCAAAGTACTATAAGTGAAAAGAATTTCTGATAAAGTACCTCACTCACCGGAAGGATATAACCCCAAAAAAAACCCCATTGCCGTCAAGTTGATTTCGACTCACAGCAACCCTATAGGACAGAATAGAACTGCCTCATAGAGTTTCCAAGAAGTGCCTGGCAGATTTGAACTGCCAACCCTTTGGTTAGCAGACATAGCTCTTAACCACTATGCCACCAGGGTTTCCTAGAAGGATATATATTTCTTTAAACCCTGCTCCTAAACATATATAATTCCATAAATAGCTGACGGTTATGATTTATCATTTTGGCAAATATTTTATCACCATGTAAAAGCAGTACAGACTGAATCTCATGATAAACCTTCTCTAAGCCTTTGGGTCTAGATGTCACAGTCATGACCAGGCTAGGCCACAAGTAAAAAGAAATTAAAAACTTATGAAAATGCAGGCTTCATATTCTACCCCATAAAATGATGTCAAATGCCAAAAATTAATCAGGAGTCAAAGAACGAATGATCAGAAAGAGCCTGAGGAATGAGTTGAGCATACTGACACAAATGGGATATTAGAGCAGTAAAAGGGAATTACATACACGAGCAACAACACAGATGAATCTGAGAAACAATACTAAGTTAAAAAAATCACAAGCTGAAAGTTGCAAGAGCTACCACTCCCACCCCAACAATCAGAACAAGCCAGATTAGCTACAAAATCATGATTTTTAAAACCCACAGGGAAGCAGAGGATGCAAAGAAGCCTAAATGTGCCGAGCCCTTTCCAAAGTGAAAAAGACCAACAGGTCCTCTCATTCCTAGCAAAGCAATGGAAGCAAGGAATACACCCTGGACAGCAGTAAGGAGAAACTAGTTAAATTTTTACCCAGCTTTTAGTGGCCACATGTGGAATGCCATGATGGATTGGAATTCCAAGTGGTTGCAGCCACAGAGTAAGTCTGCACCCACAAGTCAACTCTTTGACATGGATCTTCATCAAGCACAGAGTCAGCGTTCACCACAGGCTAGTGCAGGGCAGAGGAGTTGTGAGACATCTTCCCTGAGGCCCATGGGAGCTTCGAAGGGCAAGGAACGGGTCAAAACATAAAAACTGAGTGAAATTCCTCTGAGGCACCCCAAGATTCTACCCAGAGCACTGCAGGGGCCCTCCAAAGGCTGGGACAGGGCAGCGGGACAGAAAGAGCTGTTCTGAGACATAGAAAGCCGAGACAGGAGTCAGGATGGAAAACAAAAAAGCTGGCAGCCAGGCTGAAAAACAGACAGAACTCTTCCATAGTTCAGTAAACTGGTACTAGGCTGTAAAGCATAAAGAATCTTCAGGACTCAGATCCCAAAGCCTGCTAAAGGGAAAGTCCTAGTTCTTCCCTCAAAACACTTGAAGCCAGCAATGAAATGAATCTACCTAAACCTGCACCAAACCCCATACCCATTTCAGTTACAAATTAGATTCATTCGGCCCACACATTAGTTAGTGTCCTAAAGAAAGGACATGTCCTTTTAAATTACTTAAGCCTTACAATTCTTTTACACAAAATATCTGGCATGCAATGAAAAATTATGAGGTTGACAAAAAAGCAAGAAAATATAACCCACAGGCAAGAGAAGAAATAGCCAAAAGTAGCACACCCAGAGATGACACAGATGTCGGAATCGCTAAGAAAGGACTTTAAAATAACTACAAAAAAAAAAAGTTACAGATCTAGTGGAAAATATGGACATGAATAGATGGAGAATTTCAGCAGAGGGATGGAAACTATAAAAAAGGGGGGGGAGGGTAGAAACGCTCAAAATCAAAAATAAAATATCTGAAATGGCTTAACATAGAATACAGCAGAGGTAAGGATCAGTGAACTTGAAAACGTATCAATAGAAATTATCCAAATTGAAACACAAAGCAGAAAAAAATAGAGTAAAAAAAATCATGGAATAAAGTATCCAAGATCTGTGGGATAACATAAAATGTAATATACAAATAATTACAGTTCCAAAAGGAGAAAAGGTCAGAATAAACACTGGAAGAAATAATGGATGAAAAATTTCCAAAATTGTTGAAAAGTATCAATCTACAGATCCAAGAAGCTCAGCAAACCCCAAGAGGAATAAATATGAAGAAAATTATGCCCAGTCTTGCCATAGTTTAACTGTTGAAAACAAAAGATAAAGAAAAAATCAACTGGAGAAAAATCACACATTACATACAGGGGAAAAATGCTCAAAAAAAAAAAAGAACACACAGATAAGTCCTCATCAGAAGACAATGGAACAGCATCTTCGAAGTTCCTAAAGAAAAAAGCTGTCAACCTAGAATTCTATATTCAGTGAAATATCCTTTAAAATGGAGGTGAAGAAAAAAAAATTTTTTCAGAAAATGTAAAAACTAAGAGAATTTATCACCAGCAGACTTGCACACAAGAAGTGCTAAAATAAGTACTTTAAACTAAAGGAAAATAATACAGATCAAGAGAAGAGCAAGAGAGTGTAAATATGAAAGATCATTTTAAATGATCTCTATTATGTATATATGTGGAGCCCTAGTGGCACAGTGGTTAAGTGGTACAGCTGCTAACCAAAAGGTCAGCAGTTCGAATCCACCAGCCATTCCTTGAAAACCTTACAGGGCAGTTCTATTTTGTCCTATTGGGTCGTTACGAGTTGGAATCAACTCAATAGCAATGGGTATTTATATGTATATATATATACACGTGTGTGTATATATACACGTGTGTGTGTGTGTGTGTGTGTATGGAAACCCTGGTGGCATACAGGTTAAGAGTTATCTATGGCTGCTAACCAAAAGGTCAGCAGTTTGAACCCACCAGGCGCTCCTTGGAAACTCCGTGGGGCAGTTTTACTCTGTCCTATAGAGTTGCTATGAGTCTGAATCGACTCGACGGCAACAGGTTTGGTTTTGGTTTTATATATATATATATTTACATGTATATATACATATACGCGCGCATGCGTTTTATACTTTATATATGTTTTATTTTAAAGTATCTTCGTTATATGTGTATATATTTGTCTTTCTTTTAAATACTATTGACTGCTTAAAATAATTTCTTATTCTGGGGCTTATAGCATACGTAAATATAAAACACACACAAGATATAAAATAAAGGCACAAAGAGTAGGAGAGGTAAGTGGACTTATAATGTTTTAGGTTTCTTACATTATTTGTGAAGTACAAATATCATTATTTGGAGCTATACTGTTGTTTTTTTTTGTAGTAAGTTAAAGGTGTACATAATAATCTTTAACACAAGTGCTAAAAATAACACAAAGAAACGTAAGAAAAATCAAAAAAAGGAGATAAAATGAAATACTGAAGATGTATCATTCACCTAAAAGATGACAGGAGGGACGAAAAGAGAAAGAAAATGTAGATGAGACAAAGTGAAAACAATGTCCAGATAACAAACACCCAAAAACTACAAATATAGAAGAATATTGGGACGAATGGCAAAATCTGTATATGGACTGTTATATCCATGTTAAATTTTCTGAAATCGGTACTGCTACTGTGTTTCTCTAAAAGAGTGTCCTATTCACAAGAATTACAAGCTGAGCTATTTGGATGTAAAGGAGTATGATGTCCACAACTTACTCTCCAATGGCACAATATATAAATATATGCACACACAGAAAAAGAAAGAGTGCAAGCAATAATCACGGAAATATGTTAACAATAGATGAATCTGTATAAGGGTATGCAGGAGTTCTCTCAATTATTCTTGCAACTCTTCTTGAACTTTGAAATCATTCCAAAATAAAAAGATACTGCATCTGTAAAATTAAATGTATTCATGAAGAATGCCTTAAATGCTACTCTGTGGTATTATGTTAAACTCACAGCTGTCAAAAGTTGATTCCAACTGATAGCGACCTTGTAAGACGGAGTTGAACTGACCCACAGGGCTTCCAAAGCTGTAAATATTTACGGAAGTAGACTGCCACATTTTTCTCCTGCAGAGCAGCTGGTGGGTTCGAACCGCTGACCATTTGGTTAGCAGCCAAGTACTTTAACCACTGTACCACCAAGACTCCTTATCTTATGTTAAACACATATTAAATCCATTTTATAATTTTAAAAAAGACTACATACAATATGAAACCATATTTGTAAACAAAAATAAGCTAAACAACCTATTGTGTGGGGATGCATACATTCAAAAACCTCGAGGGGGGAAAAAAAAGGCAAGACGTTGATAATGACAAAGTTCAGATGGTGGTGACTCAGGGAGGAGGCAGAAATTTGGGACGGGGCAGAAGCACAGAGGATATTAAAAAGGAAAAAAAAAACTCACTGCTATCTAGTCAGTTCTAACTCACGGTGACCCCGTGTGTGTATAAGCGCGTAGATCCCAAGGCGCTGGTACTGACGTGCTTCTTGAGTTGGGTGGTGGCTTCTTCTTATTTTATTTCAAACCTGCATGTGTATTACATACATTCTTCCGTACAAAGGTAATGTTACATTTTTTTTAAAAAAAGGAAGAACAGAGGAGACAGGGGATAATATAGTTTGTAAAAATAAATTTGAGCTGGAACCAAACATAAACCAAGGCACTAAGATGGTTTCCAAGCCTTACCTGAACCAACTGACATTTTATTAGATCCAAATTCCTGGGTGTAACTAATTATAAGTACCTACTGCCTACGATTGTCTTCCCTTCCCTAGAAACCTCAGTTATAAAACAATAAACTCATTACCTTGAAACCCTTAATCAAAGTGATCTTGCTAAGACATAACAACCCTGCCATGAGTAAATTCTGTGCAACAGAAAAAACAAACAAACATCTCCAGGTTATGGGGCTATGGCCCATTAAATAACTGACCATCACTACCCTACTATAAGAACCCACAGGAGTCCTTTCCGCATAGTTTGGCAACCCTTCCCACTAGCTGAGAGAGAACACAGTAAAACATAAGTAGTCAATAATGGGCTTATGGGAGTCAATAATATCCTTAAGAGTTTTATTATCTAAAGTCTAGAATCTATAAAATGGGAAATTACTCTTGGTGCTGGTGGTTGTTAGGTAACGTTTACATATACCACAGTGTGCTGTATTTGCTTAGGGCTTTTAATTCAAAAATAGAGAAATACTAGAAAGAAGTATTGGTCAGCCAAAAGAACACCCAACTCTATCACTAGTCTGCTAAGTGCCTTAGCCATCTACTGCTGCTGTAACAGAAATACCACAAGTGGATGGCTTCAACAAAGAGAAGTTTATTCTCCCACAGTCCAGTAGGCCAGAAGTCCGAACTCATGGCACTGGCTCCAGGGAAAGGCTTTCTCTCCCTGTCAGCTCTGGAGGAAGGTCCTTGCCATCAATCTTCCCCTGCTCTGGGAGTATCTCATCGCAGGAACCTCACGTCCAAAGGACATGCTCTGCTCCCGGCACTGCTTTCTTGGTGGTATGAGGTCCCCAACTCCCTGCTTGCTCCTCTCTCCTTTTATCTCTTGAGAGATAAAAGGTGTTGCAGGCCACACCCCAAGGAAAAATCTTTTTACATTAGATCAGGGATGTGACCAGGTAAGGGTGTTACCATCCCACCCTAATCCTCTTTAACATAAAATTACAATCACAAAATGGAGGATAACCACAGACTACCGGGCATTATGGCCCAACCAAGTTGACACATTTTGGGGGAGACATAATTCAATCCGTGACACTAAGTAACTAAAAACTTTTATTTTCCCTGCTTCAATTAACACTTTTGAAAAGGGATGATACTAGATTCTACAGCAACGTTCAAGCGATCGACTGCTAACTGAAAGACTGGCAGTTCAAACCCACCCAATGGCTCTGCAGGAGAAAGACCTAGTGACCTGTTCCTGTAAAGATTACAGCCTAGAAAACCCTATAGGGCAGTTTCACTCTGTCACATGGAATAGCTGAGTTGAAATTGACTCAGCGCCTAACAACACAACAACAATAAAGTTTCTAAGACAAATGTCCCATAAGACGTTATTGATTATAAATTTTCTTAATGTACACAACTTCACAAAATGAAAAAACTGAAGCACAAGGAAATTATTTTTTTAAGTGTTCATTACCATTAATCATTACACAACAAATATTTACTGAGAGCCTGCTATTACCAGGTACTATTCTATGAGTTGGAATCGATGGCACACAACAGTAACAACATTCCAGGTACTGGGGATACCGTAATGGACAAAACAAACGGGCTCCCTAACCTCATGGAACTTACATGTGTGGATCATGTACACAAATGAAAGGGTTAATGCATTCATGGCAATTGGCTTTAACCAACTAATACAGTTTTGAAGCCACCTAAAGTTCCTGAGGAACCACAGTGGCTTATAACACGTCCCGGACACCATCTACTGTGATTACTGGTAACATCCTGAGGGTAGCAAAGTCCTCTAGTGCCAACCGCATGGTGTTCTACGCTGTACTGGGTCATCAGCATTTGGCCAAAAGAAGATGGGACATTTTGCAGGTGTTTCCTAAGATGGTGGAGAACTTGATACAGATCTGCACAGAAGGGCTGAGAAAAGAGGGGGTCTTTATATGTTATGGAGCCCTGGTGGCACAGTGGTTAAGAGCTACAGCTGCTAACCAAAACGTCAGCTGTTTGAATCCACCACCTGCTCCCTGGAAACCCTGTGGGGCAATTCTACTCTGTCCTATAGGGTAGCTGTGAGTCAGAATGGACTCAACAGCAATGGGTTTGGTTTTTTTCGGGGGGGAGGGAAAGGGGTGTTTATGTCATCAGGGTAGCACCTTCTACTAGAAAATAAAGAATTTCCAAACCATGAGAGAGAAATTTTTACTGGAAATGGCACTTTTGTTTACTGAGGACAGCCCTCAAGTCCCATCTTCAAAGCAAACATGACTGCGGTTCCATTGACTGCCAACTGTTCATCACTCATTTCAGGGGAGATTAGCGAAATGTAGAAAGAAAAAGGAGGGGAAGGAGAAAGAAAGGGAGAGAGAGAAGGAAGGAGAGAGAGAGAAGGAAAGAGAAGAAAATGTACAGCTTTTTTAGAAAGTCATCAATAGACTTATAATCATAAGAAAACGTGAGAATGTTCCCAGGATTCCTAAAGTTTGAACCCCAGTAACCCCCAAATGGTCTGTGCTGACAGCCTAGAACTGGGAGACACAGTGAAGGCCTAAGTCCAGGCGGGCTGCCCTCACTTCCTGTGAGCCCGGGAAAACAAGGACTTCCCCGGCCTCCCAGTGGTTTCCTTCCTTCTGCACTGTGATCAAGAAACAATAAAATGTCAATGTTTCAGCACCCAGGACTTTTTCTTTCCAAATTTTTAACTATAAATAAAAAGCAGGCTATACACGTGTATGTCAGACAAAAAGAGAAGAGGAATTGATAAACGTTCGCCGACCTTTTCAAATTACAATTCTGGGGATCTGAGAAGGACAGCTTGGCATAGAGACTGGTTGATGAGACTCAGTAACAACCAGGAGCACTGGCATGCCTGGTAGCACTGCAGTCAGCTGCCTCCCCTTCCCTTGCAAATACAGCTCTGAAAGGCTGTCACTTCTCATCAGTACTCCATATGTTGAGTAAAAGATATCAGAAGATAAACAGCCCCTCCCTACTTGAGAAGGACTACCGTTTTGCATCTGGCTGCTTCCAGTAGGTTCCCTTCTGTCTTCAAGGTTCTGGGATGGTGCTGCTTCAGAAATGGGAATGAAGTCCAGACACTCTTCATGGTAGGTATCCTTGGTGGTCCTCCCCAGGGTCTGGTTAAGGCGATCCCCCCAGGCAACTCCACGGGACTCCCATTCTGAAGAGGCAGGAGTAAAGCCCTGGCCTCACACAGGCTCCTAGACTCATACAAAAGTCTTTACCATAAGGGCAGATCACACAGTTCTGCAGGCCTGGGTGGTCCGGCAGTAGAGTTCTCGCCTTCCATGTGGGAGACCTGAGTTCAATTCCTGGCCAATGCACGTCATGCACAGCCACCACCTATCAGGGGAGGCTTGCATGTTGCTGTGATGCTGAAAAGGTTTCGGCAGAGCTTCCAGGCCAAGACAGACTAACAAGAATGTCCTGGTGATCTATTTCTAAAAACAGCCCATGAAAACCTGATCGGTCTGATCTGCAGCCTACGATGGGGACAGCACAGGACCAGGCAGCATCTCATTCTGGTGTGCATGGGGTTGCCATGAGTTGGGGGCAACGTGACGGCAGCTAACAACAATAACAACACAGTTCTGCATTTTTTCAGCCCTGATATGCTATCACTGTCACACTTGCTTATAAAGCCTCTCGGAAAGGATGACCACAGTCCTTGGGAAGTAATCTCTCTAATAATCTGGACTGTTTCTAGAGGCCTCGCCATGCAGCAGACACTGTACTAAATATATATTTTTCATTTAATCTTCACAACATTTAAATGTAGATATTGTCAATCCCATTTTATAGATTGGAAAACTGAGGCTTAGGAACAGTAAAGAATTTGCCCAGGGTGATACTGCTGGTAAGCATCCTGGCCTGTCCTTCCAAAACCCATGCCTTTAGCCACTGTTCTATAGTTGGAGAAGCAGCAGCACAATGGGACAGAAGGGGCACTGGCTGTGTAGTCACAAGCCCCATCACTGACTCGTTGTGTGATCTTAGGTGGTTATTTAACCTCCCCAAGCCTCTGTCACTCCGTCTTCAACGGGAGGATAATCATTTCCCCACTGCCTTTATCCCAGGGTTGGTGACAATATCAACACCTGTTGCTGAGTTCCAATAAGTCCATCTCTCTTGGACACACATCCCCATCCACCTCTTCAAGGTCAGGACTGAGAAGTGGGGTGGGAGAAGAGCTGCAGAAAAAAGAGGTCTAAAATTCAATTTCAAAGTTACATGCTTATCTTTCTTTCCAAATTTTATATTGGCCTTTGTGTAACTGTCTGGGGAAGCCTGGCCTCTAGTGCTGAAGATGAATTCTACTAATATAAACGCCATCCAGACAGGAAATACAACCATCAGAATGAGGATCACGTAGTAAGTGCTCAATAAATACTAGAGGAAGGGTGGAACGCAGGCATGCAGTGAGTGGACAGGACTGGCACTGCCTTGTGATTGCTCAGTGATTACCTGTTGGTATTTTATTTCCTATGCACGCAGCTAATTGGTTCTTTCAGTCTCTAGCAAATTAATTTTAAGTTATTTAATTTCACTCTACCATTATCAATGAATAAAGAATTTAAAAGCAGCAGAGTGAGAAACATTCTCAGCCAAACCACAAAATTCTATAGCTTGAACAGCCCCATGATTTTTCTCAGCTGAGGCATCATACCAGGATGGGTCTCTTATTTTCCTGAAATTTCGAATTGCCTGGTTGAAGAAACTCCCGTAGAGACCAAACACATACACGACCACAGAACTGATATAAAAAAGATGCTGCAAACAGTGGCTAATAAAATCCCAGGGTATACATTCTCCCCACAGTTATCTAACAGTTATCTGAGTTAGCCATCAATTAAGTCAACACTGATGCAGAAAAAGGTCCCCACCAACCTGCTCCTGAGGGCTTTTGGGAACTCTTGGAAAAGACATACACAGCTGAAGAAATGAACATGAATGTAATTGAGTCTGGTTAGCAGCTCTGTTTGAACAAAGAAAAGACAAGGTGGTAAGTCATAACTGAGGGAGAGGTCCTGGCCATACAGAGGGGACTGGAGTGCCCAGAGAAAATGAAATGTCCATGGCCCTACAGGGAACACACTTGTGGCTGCAGCTCTGTAACACCATCGCAAATTAACAAGAGCTCTGTACTCCTGAAACTGTGAAAAAGAGCAAAGATACCAACACAGATAGCTTAAAACTTGTTGCTGTACTTAAGGACCACTTGCAATGAAAGCCGCCATTAACGAGAAAGATGGCGTGTCTGTCAAACCTCACGGCACCATCATTCCAACGCCCTGTGCTTATGACGGAGAGTACAAGCTCACCAGGACCCTCTCTGCCTCTTCCCCCCTTTCCCACGGGTCTGCAACAGAAGGAAAAGAATTCTGCCTCCCCATTCCAAAAGCTCATCCATGCCCACTCCCCAGGCCCCCCAACAGACCCCAACAACTGATCTCAAAACACGCACACAAGTGAAACTTCAAGGAGAGACCTGGGCAATTTACACAGTGTGAATCGGGGCCGGAAGGGGGGGCCATGTGTGAGAATGACTGTGGGGGGGACAGGTAGCTTATATCTGAGGTCTCCCTCCTCGCCTGCTCTAATTCAATCCTGTTAAAAGTGTTCCTCAAAACACAATGTTCAGATACAAAGCATTTCCTCTTGGAGAGTCAGGAAGCTTTGTGTGAAAGGTATTACACAGTCAAGACAGCATTCGTTTCCGACAGAGACAGCATTTGGAACAGCAGACACCGGACATGTACCAGAGTTATTGATACTATCAGAGACAAAAGTAAATAAACAAAAAAGGTTTAATTAGCCCTATCCAACAGAAGGAGGTGCAGGCTGAAAGAGTGTCAGGCCCCATAATAGCCAGGATATGGGAAGCTCAGAGAAGAATCCTCTATAAATATATTGCTTTTTTTAATTCTGGAAAAAAAACATTACTCTGACTTTCATTAAACATAGGAATTACTTAAGAAGTTGCATTCAATAACACCAATTGAAACTGATTCTGCAATGTAGTTAAACTGCTCTGCCTACCTAATGACTGTTAATAAATAAGATCTTTCATTAGTTGGCACCAGGATAGGTACCCATCTGATTTTCTTGAAAACAGGACAACCGGCATGCACTTTTTTCAGACAAAATCCCTAAAGTCCAAAGTATTGTTTCTGAAATAAGAAGTTGTCGTACAGTGTGGCACTGGTCCTTCAAAGTCCTGGGTCTCCTTTCACCTGTTCCTCAGTACTAGGAAAGGGGAGGGGAACATGTTTGTTTCAACTTTTTAAGTGAAGAATTTAGAAAACTTATTTTTTTACGGTAAATCTTCAATACTTCACATATTCCACATTCCAATTACTAACAGATATTTGCAGCTGTTTCTTCTCATACTGAGCCAAGTCATATCAGCAAATGAAGGTCCCAAAAGCTTTACTTCATCCACCTCATTTAGGTAGGCTCTACTTTGAGGGATGGGGCCCGGTGGTGCCATGGTTAAGCGTTTGGCTGCTGACCAAAAGGTCAGCAGTCCAAATCCACTAGTCGCTCCTTAGAAACCCTATGGGGCAGTTTTACTGTGCCCTATAGGGTCACTATGAGTCAAAATCGACTCGAAGGCAACGGGCTACTTTGAGGAGGCAGCTCTTCCCCAGTCGTATTTTGAGTGCCTTCTAACCCGATGCGCTCATTTTACGGCACCGTATCAGACAGTGTTCTGCTGCCATCCATAAAGTTTTCACTGGCCAATTTTTTCAGAAGTAGACAGCCACGTCCTTCTTCCTAGTCTGTCTTAGTCTGAAACCTCCACTGAAACCTGTCCACCATAGGTGACCCTGCTGGTATTCGAAACACCGGTGGCATAGCTTCCAGCATCACAGCAACACGCAAGTCACCACAGTACGGCAAACTGACAGATGAGTGGTGGAGATCGACATCTCAGACATTAGTGAGCTGAAATGGACTGGTACTGGCTATTCTGACTTGGACATTCATATGGGCTACTAAGACGAGAACGGCAAATTGAAAAGGAACGGTGTCTATTTCATCTTCTAAAAGAACGTTTCAAAATCTATCCTGAAATACAACACTGTCAGTGATAGAATAATATCCATATGCCTAAAAGGAAGACCAGTTAATACAACAATTATTCAAATTTACATAACAAACACTAAGGCCAAATATGAAGAATTGAAGATTTTTATGAACTTCTGCAGTCTGAAATCGATTAAACATGCAATCAAGGTGCACTGAAAATTACTGACAATTGGAATGTGAAAAGTTGGAAAGAAGAAGGATCAGTAGTTGGAAAATATGTACTTGGTGATAGAAATGACACAGGAAATCGCATGATACAATTCTGCAAGACCAACGACTTATTCATTCCAAATACCTTTTCCAACAACATAAAACACAGTAGTTGGAAATATGGCCTCAGTGATAGAAACGACACAGGGGATTGCATGACAGAACTTTGCAAGACCAACGACTCATTCACTACAAATACCTTTTTTTCAACAACATAAAACTGCAACTATACACCCCCCCCCCGCCCCGATGGAATACACAGGAATCAAATCAACTGCATCTGTGGAAAGAAACGATAGGAACTTCAATATCATCAGTCAAAACGAAGCCAGGGGCCAGCTGCAGAACAGACCATCAATTGCTCACGTACAAGCTCAAGTTGAAGCTGAAGAAAATTAGAACAAGTCCATCAGAGCCAAAGTATAACCTTGAGTACATCTCACCTGAATTTAGAGACCACCTCAGGAATAGATTTAACATATTGAACACTAAAGACCGAAGACCAGATGAGTTACTCAAGGACATCATACATGCAGAAATTAAAAGGTCATTAAAAAGACAGAAAAGAAAAAAAAAAAAACCAAAATGGATGTAAGAAGAGACTCTGAAACCTGCTCTTGAATGAGAGCAGCTAAATCAAAAGGAAGAAATGACAAAGTAAAAGAGCTAGACAAAAGATTTCAAAGGGCAGTTGAGAAGACAAACTAAAGCATTACAATGAAATGTGCCAAGAACAGCAGTTAGAAAACCAAAAGGGAAGAACACATTTGGCATTTCTCAAGTGGAAAGAATTGAAGAAAAAATTCAAGCCTCAAGTTGCAATTCTGAAGGATTCTGTCGGCAAAACACTGAACGACAGAGAAAGCATCAAAAGAAGACGGAAGGGATAGAGCCGCTGTACTAAAAGGAACTGATCAACCTTCAAACGTTTCAGGGGGTAGCATAGGATCAGGAACCAATGACACTGAAGGAAGAAGTCCAAGCTGCACTAAAGGCACTGGCAAAAAACAAGGCTTTAGGAATTGAAAGAATACCAATTGAGATGTTTCAACAAACAGATGCAATGGTGGAAGCACTCACTCAGCTATGCCAAAAAATCCGGAAGACAGTCCCTGGGCAGCCAACTGCAAGATAGATATATATATACATATACCCGTTCCAAAGAAAGGTGATCCAACAAAATGAGGAAATTATCAAACAATATCATTAACATCACATGCAAGTAAAATTATGCTGAAAATAATTCAAAAACGATTGTAGCAGTACATTGACAGGGAACTGCCAGAAATTCAAGCCAGATTCAGAAGAGGATGTGGAACCAGGGATATCACTCCTGTGTCAGATGGATCTTTTCTGAAAGCAGAGAACACCAGAAAGATGTTTGCCTGTGTTTCATTAACTATACAAAGGCATTCGACTGTGTGGATCATAACAAATTATGGGTAACACTGGGAAGAATGCGAATTCCAGAACACTTTAATTGTGCTCATGTGAAACCTGTACAGACCGAGAGACAGTCGTTCAAACGGAACAAGGGATGCTGCATGATTTGAGGTCAACAAAGCCATGTGTCAAGGTTGTATCCTTCTACCATATTTATTCAATCTGCATGCAGAGCAGATAATCACAGAAGCTGGACTGTATGAAGAATACGGCATCAGGATTGGAGAAAGACTCTTTAACAACCTGCAATATGCACATAACACAAGCTTGCTTGCTGAAAGTAAAGAGGACTTGAAGCACTTACTGGTGAAGATCAAGAACTACAGCTTTCAGTATGGATTACACCTGAACATAAAGAAAACAAAAGTTCTCACAACTGGACCAATAAGCAAGAGCATGAAAAAGGAAAAAAGACTGAAGTTGTCAAGGATTTCATTTTACTTGGATTCACAATCAATGCACATGGAAACTGCAATCAAGAAATCAAAATACATATTGCATTGGACAAACCTGCTGCAAAATACTTCTTAAAAGTGTTAAAAAAAAAAAAAAAAAGATGTCACCTTGAGGACTAAGGTGCGCCTGAACCAAGCCATGATATTTTCAATTGCCTCGTGTGCGTATGAAAGCTGGACAATGAATAAGGAAGACAGAAGAAGAACTGATGCCTTTGAAATATGGTGTTGGAAAGAATACTGAATATGCCACGGACTGCCAGAAGAAGGAACAAATCTGTCTTGGAAGAAGTACAGCCACTCTCAGAAGTGAGGATAGTAAGACTTTGTCTCAGTACTTTGGACATGTTATCAGAAGGGGCCAGTTCTTGGAGAAGGACATCATGTTTGGTAAGGTAGAGTCAGTGAAAAAGAGGAAGACCCTCAACAAGATGGATTCACACAGTGGCTGCAACAATGGGCTCAAACACAGCAATGACTGTGAAGATGGTGCAGGACAGGGCAGTGTTTCCTTCTGCTGTACACAGGGTCGCTAAAAGTCCGAACTAATTCCGTGGCACCTAACAACAACATGGTAAATCAAAATTGTTCATCAAGGGTGAACAGCTAAAGAGAATGAAAAGTGAAGTTACTCATCCACGAGACATTGGGTGTCCCACAATTTTAAACATACACTAACTAAAAAGACATATATATTTAGTAAACTGGGTTTAACAAGATATCCTACCTCTTGTTACCAGAGCCAATTTTACTTATTCCTAATGTAGAAATCCACCCCACCTCCACCCTAGAAGGCTGGTTTGCTAATTCCCCAAACTCAGCAAAGGGGGCGTCAAGGGTCAGTCGCCGGCGCCCCACCTGGCGAGTCCACCCCACTGTTGTGAGCAACCAGGCCGGGCACACCTGACAGGTGTCTGCCCACTTCCCTCTCCTGTCCACTCCCAGAAACGTGACCCAGAACAGCATTATCTTTAGGGTCCGGAAAGCAAACAGATGTCTCAAAGAAAAAACAGGAGCGCGGGGTGAAATTATATAACAACTTAGAGGAGGTAAGGATTCTAGAAAACGAAAGTAGCGTGTGGAGGGGCAGGGGTCGGGGGAGGCAAAGGAGGAGCGGTATCGCCGCCACTTACTCGAAGGCGAAGAAGAGTCCGCTGGTGACCAGGATGAGGACGAGCGTCAGATAGAAGACGCCGGTCTGCCGGGCCATCATGATCCTCCCGTTGCAAAAGAACTTGTTTCGGCCCGGGAAAACCTCCCATTTTCTGCGGGCTGCGATTTTCTTCTTCTTATGGGGCGACTCCATGGGGGAGGAGCTGTGGGTGCTGATCTGGCTGTACTCGCAGTCTGTCATGGGCCCGCCGCCGCCGGGAGGCATCCACGAGGGCAGCTGGCCAGGGGCACACGCCCCCAGGAGCGCCGCTGGGGCGCGGGCGCCGCCGAGCCGAGCCTCGGGCCGCGGCGCCGCGGTCCCTACACGCGCGCCCGGCTCGGCGACAACTTTGCCGAGAACACCCAGGTTAGCCCCTGGCAGGTCCAGACTGTCATAGCAAAAACGCGCTCCTAGGGGGAAAGCGCTGGCCGGCGGCCCCCCGGCGCGCCCCGCGAGCCCGGCCAGCCCGCGCCCCGGGGCTTCGCGGCTCCAAAAAGCGCCGGGAGCCTCCTGGCCAGGGTCTGCCGCCCGGCGCGCGCCCCCGGCCCGCCGCCCGTGCCCCCGCTCCGGCGGGTCACCCGCGCGCGCTGCGCTGCTACGGGGGACGCGGCGGCGGCCCGGGCGCCGGCTTCCGCGGGCGCCACCGCTGCGCCTCGGCCAGGTTGCTCAGGGGCCGTCCTCGCGCCGCCGGAGCCTCCCCGGGAGAGAGCGATGGAGACTGGGAGGCCGCTCGCGGCCCGGCAACCCCTCCCAGGGGTGGGGACAGGCGAACCCGTGGGCTCTGTCAGGAGCCACCTCGGCGAGCGCCCGGCCGCGGCTCGAGAGGCGACCCCGCGGCGGCGCTCCAGCCCCGAGCAGGGACTGCGCCTAGTGGGGGCCGGGGGCGCGGCAGCGAGGGGCTCCCGGCTTCCTCCTGCCCACAGGAGCCGGCCAGTGCGAGCGGGGAGCCGGGGGTTGGGCAGGCGCGCGTCTCAGGGCCGCGGGCAGCCGGCGACAGACACTTGTTTGCAAAGGCTCAGCCCGGCGCGCGCGCGGCTCCAACGATACCGCTCCGCCCGCCCGCCGGCTCCTCCTCTTTCTCCTCCTCTCACCGGCGACCCCCCGGAGCACGGCGCCCCGGCCCGGGCCCACCACAGTCCCCACCCGCTCCCTCTCCGCACGGTCCCGAGAGGGCATGGCCCAGGGAGAGGCTGGCTCAGGCGGCCGCGTGTGGGGCCATGGCCACCACCTCCGCAACCTCCGCGGCGTGCGCCCGGCTGCCTGCTGTCGTCTCCCGCACTCTCCAGCGGGTTCATCACGGGCGGCAGCTGCCGCTCGGGGACGCGCAGCCACACAGCGCCCCGCACACCCGTGCGCCGAATCCCGGGACCAGAGGAACCCACCGGTGGAGCGGGGACCCTCCCTGCCTACTAGCTGGGCGCGGGGCCGAGTTGCGGGGCTCTGTGGACGCAGGGTGCGGGCAGGGGCCGCCCGGAAACAGGGCGGAGGACGGCGCGAGGCGGGCCTAGCTCGGGGATGGGGACCGAGTTGCGGGGCTCTGTGGGCCGCCAGGGAACTGGACGGAGGACGAGGCGGGCCTGGCTCGGGGACCGGGGCTGGAGGCAAGTCCTCGCCGCCGGGCTGGGGTCCAGGCCCCGCGAGCAGCGAGCGAGGAGAGGGAAGACGAGCGCGAGGTCCGGGTCCCTCGGGTCGCCGCCCCAGTTCGCTCCCGGACACCAGCCCGAGGCGGCAGCCTGTTTGGGGGCCCCTCCTGGGCTTTCTTTTTCCACTTCTCCGGCACGAGCGCTCACAATCCGCCCGCTTTATTTCGCGCCCCTTTCTCCGTGGAGCCCCCACGGCAGCCAAAGGGAACACTCGCTGCTTTTCTCCCGCCCCCCTTCTTCCCTGCCGACAGCCGCGGCGGGATGGCCGAGCCGAAGCGCCTGCGCGCCGGTGCGCTCCCTCCCCGACGCGCCCGAGTCGGAGCCCCGGAGCCGCGGGCAAGCGGGAGGGCAGCGGAACGTGTGGGAGTAGGGGCGGGGGCGCTCGGTTTTCCGAGCCCTGCTCTCCATTTACGCCCCCACTGGGATGTGTAGTTCTCCGCTAGCGGTCCAGCTCCGAGGGGAAACGCTATTCGTGGACCACAAAACTACAAATCCCGGCATCCCCCGCGACGAGGGCGGGAGAGGGATGGAGGTGGGCGCTCTGCGCGCGGTGGTTGGAGATGGGAACTAACAAAGAGGATGGTGGGGAGCGGCCGTTCCTTTTTTTGTGCTGGGCACGTTACATGGTACACATGTTCTTTGTCTAATTTCTACAACCCTGCGAGCCACGATTGAGGCCAGTTTAGAGAAAGCTTAACTACTTGCCAGAGATCACAAAGCTCCCCCTTGGCAGAGATGGGATTGAGCCCAGAGCCCAGAGTACAAAGCACTGCCTCAGTGAGCTGTGTCAAAGGGAGATAAAATCAGATCATCGAGAGAGAAAAAGAAACGAGGCCGGTTAGATTATGCCATGAAATTATAAGGCGTTGTGAATGCAAATGGTCTCCGCTCGACTATTAACCCCAGGCTGGACCGCTAACCTACTGCTTGGCATTTGAACCCTTCCGGCGGCGCCTCCGAAGAAAGGCCTGGCGATCTGCTTCCATAAAGATTTTTTTAAGTTGCTTTCAGTAAATTGGTACTCATGGCGACCCCATGTGGCTCAAACTAGAACTGCACTCCGCAAGGCTTTCTTGGCTGTAGTCTTACCGACGCAGACCACCAGGCTTCCACAGAGCTGCTGGGTGGATCCCAACCGCCTCCTTTCTAGTTAGTAGCCAACTTGATGGTTAGTAGCTGAGGCCCTTCGATAGAGATCGTGGTGCTGTCAGGTGCCTCGGAGTCCATTTCTACTCAGAGCGACCCCACGGACAGACTAGAACTGCCTGTAGGGTTTTTTTAGGCTGTTTTTTTTTTTTTTTTTTTTTTAATCTTTATGGACGCAGATCTCCCGGTCTTTCTCCCCCAAGGTTGCTGGATCAGTTCCATGTGACAACCTTTCAGTTAGCAGGCCAGGGCTTAGCCATTGGGCCACCAGGGCTCCAGGCCAAGAAAACGCTGCGGAGCTTCGCTGCTCCGTAATGCATGTGGTTGCCCTGAGTCAGAATCCACAGCTGTGGTTTTTCGTTTTTTGTTATTTTTGGTGAATAAGTATGGAATTTACAAGAATTCATTCCAAAGCAGGTTAGAGTCATGGGGGAATGGGTAGGATCTTAAACACATAATCAGAATTGGGTCTGGATGATTTTTAGGTATTGTATGACGGAAGAGCATGTTATGAGGATAACTAAGTAGTTTGTCCACCACCCATCTGTCAGTTTGTGGTACTGTGGTGGCCTGCAGGCTGCTATAATGCTAGAAGCTATACCACCCGTATTTCAAATACCAGCAGGATCACCCATGGTAGACAGGTTTCAGTGGAGCTTCCAGACTTAGACCAGGAAGAAAGGCCTGGTAATCTACTTCCAAAAATTAGCCAGTGGAAACTTTACAGATCACAAGAGAACATTTCCCAACTCACTTGCTTTGGACAAGCTATTGGGAGGGATCAATCACTAGAGGAGAACACTGTTTGGTGAAGTAAAGGGCCAACGAGAGTGGAGGAGGCCCTTAGTGAGATGGATTGGCACAGTAGCCCCAAAGATGGGCTCGAACATGCTGAATATGGTGAGAATGATGCGGGACCAAGCAGCAGTTTGTTCTGTTGTACATAAGGTCACCATGAGTTGGAGTCAACTCTATAGCACTCTACCCAAGTACTTTGTGGCTGCACTATTTTTGAAAACCAACTGGCAAGCCTCAAACATTTCAAGTGAAAGCTCTCATATGCTTTCTTTATCCTTCTTTAGCCAGTGGGTTCAGGAGTATTTTTCTGTTTATTGCAAGCACCTTTCCTCTGGTCATCCAAGGTACAGTACTAAACCCATTGACTTAATGGCTTTGAAAAAGACTCCTACTGTCATTCTCAATTAAAACCAAACACTTCTGGCAAATGTTACAGCATTGTGGCTATGTTTTTTAAAAGTATTTGTAAGTGGAATGATACAAAATCTGGAATGTGCCTTAAAACACTCCAGCCCACCCATCCCCAAAAAACATGGGAGTACAGATGAAACAATATTGACAAACTGTTGACACTTGTTGAAGTTGGGTAATGTATCTGTATTGGTCAATTATTACTGCAAATTACCACCAATGTAGCGGCTTAAAACAACCCCGATTTATCATCTCACAGTTTCTGTGGGTCTGCTGTCCAGGCATACTAGTTCCTCTGCTTAGGGTCTCACACCTGCCATCAAGGTGTTGGCCAGGCTGCATTCTCTTCTGGAGGTTCAGCTGGAGAAGAATCAGCTTCCATGTTCTAACCAATTGTTGGGAGAACTCATTTCCTTGCAGCTGTGAGACTGAAGGCCCTGACTTCTTGCTGGCTGTGGAATGGAGGCTGCCCTCAGCTAGAGGGGGCCTGCAGTTCCTAGAAGCCACCTGCAGTTCCTAGAGGCCTCCTTGTCACATGGGCTTTCCTAACATGGCCACTAACTGCATTAAGCTGGCAAGGAGAACCCCTAGAGTGAGTCTGCTAGCAAGACAAAATCACATAATGTAATCACACAGGGGTGACATCAAATGTGCGATGTTGGTAGAAGCAAGTCACGAGTTCTGCACACACTCAAGGGGAGGGAATTACACAAGAGTGTGAACATCAGAAGTTGAGGATCAGATGAGGGGCAATGCCCTAGAGTCTGTTGACCACATTATGTCCCTTATGTTCTCCTCTCTACTTAGGTTTATGTTTGAAATTTTCCGTTGTAAAAAACAAATGAATTACAGGTAGGCCCAGACAAGCACAGCCACAATGCCATAAACTGCATTTAGGACTTTTTTATGTTTTGTTTTGTACATCTGATCAGTAGTATGTACTACATATTACTGTGTTTCAGCACACAATTTGCTGATGTCATCATTCTCAGATGTTCACTCGAAGATGTTCAAAGATCGAATTTATAAAGATACTGATAATAAAAGGCAGTAACAATGAACAATGAAAACCAAAAACAAAAAAGAGGTACTCGACTTATGTCAGAACCAACATACAATGGAGTCATTGGAAAGGAACCTGGTCGTATAAGTCGGGGGCTACTTGTATTGTTTTTATTAAAAGTCTGATGAGTGTACATTTTTTTGTAGCAAATAAATGTCTAGATCAGCTGATGTGATTGTTCACAGTTGTCTTTCTCTAGTTTACGTTTGGAGACTAGTGGGCATATATTAATCAGGGTTCTCCAGAAGAAACAGAGCTAAGAGGGGACATAGATATAGATACAGAAATTTATTTTAAGGAATTGACTCACATGATTATGGGAGCTGGCAAGTCCAAAATCCAGAGGTCAGGGAACAGGCTGGAGACTCCAGCAGGATTTCTATGTCACAATCTTGAGACAAATTTCCTTCTCTCAGGGAAATCTGTTTTTGTCCTGAGGGCCTTCAACTGCTTGAATGAGGCCCACCCACATTATAGAGAATAATCTTCTTTCAACTGATGGTAAATGTTACTTACATCTATAAAATACAGCAATACCTAGACCAGTATTTGAACAAACAACTGGGCACCATGGCCTAGCCAAGCTGCCAGGTAAAATTAACCATCACAGGGGGCAGTTGGAAGAACAAGCAATAAACAAGTGAATGACTAAATGAGAAGACAATTTCAGAGACTCATCACAAGAATGAAGAAAACAAAGCAGGGTCACGGGTGGAGTTAGGGTCCTCTGTGAAGGAGGCATTTGAGCAGACGGGGAGAGACAGCAAAGGCCTCAAGGAAGAACAAGCTTAGGAAATTCTAGAAAAACAGCCTGGCTAGAGTGGGATGAGGGACAGGGAGAACAGTCAGAGGTAAGGCTGGGAGGTGACAGGACTGGGGAAGCACCTGTAATTGGCTCTGCACCCCCCTGGGAAGTCACTTATTCTATGGCTTGTATTGAGGTGTCAGAAAGAAGAGCCATGTATGGTACTTCCCCTCAAGAAATACATAGATGCCAAAAGTTTATGCCAGAAGGACTCCCATACTTCTAGCATTATAGACAAAAACGTTTATTTTGTGTTTGAACCAATGTGTTTGAGAACACTAGAAAAGTCAAGGAACCTACTAACGGTTCCGAGAGAATGCCTCACAAATGACAAATAGTCTGTAAATGGTTATTGAATTGAAAGGGTGACTCCTCCGATCGAAATTTTAGAAAATCGACAACAAATCATTATTTAGTGTCTGCTAAGTTTTTTTTTTTAAGGTCCCTGGGTGGAGGAAATCCTTGGGCTCAGCTGCTAGCCTAAAGGTTGGCAGTTTGAACCCATTCATCAGTGCCTTGGAAGAAAGGCCTGGCAATCTGCTTCCTTTAAGATTAAAGCCAAGGAGATTCTATGGAGGAGCTCTACTTTGCAGCACGTGGGGTCGCCATGAGTTGGAATGGACTTGATGCCAACCAACAACACAACAATGTGCGAGGCAGTAGGATAATGAAAGTAGTCGAAGGTGGCAGAGAAGCTACAACCTCATCCAAGAAACAAGGTGGAGACACACGAGAAATTAAATAATGAAAGAAAATAGTATAATAAAAATAACTCTTTTCCCAAGTATCTTCTTATATTTGGCAATGTCTTGGCTCTTTATGGATACTCTGGTGGCATAGTGCTTAAGTGCTAAGGCTGCAAACCAAGAGGTCGGCAGTTTGAATCCACCAGACACTCCCTGGAAACTCTATGGGGCAGTTCTACTCTGTCCTATAGGGTCACTATCAGTCAGAATCGACACAATGGCAGTGGGTTTGGTTTGGTTTGGTTTTTGGTTCTTTATATGTTTAACATGTTAAATCCTCAGGACAACCCTCTGAGACAGGAATTACTATCTTTCCTTCTCAGAGGAGGAAACTGAAGGCCTGAGAAGCTAGGGATCTGCCCACGTTTTCACAGCTAGTAAGTGATGGAGTCAGGACTCAAGACCAGAGTTTATGTCTGATTCCAATTTTTCTACACTGGCCCACCACTACACAATGGAAAGAGTATGCCGTGTCTGATTAACTGCCAACAAAGCAGAATACAGGAGTATCTTGATTTCGGAGCCCTGGTGGCGTAGTGGTTAAGAGCTCAGCTGCTAACCAAAAGGTCAGCAGTTCCAATTCACCAGCCACCCCTTGGAAAACCTACGAGGCAGTTCTACTCTGTCGTATAGGGTCACTATGAGTCGAAATCGACTCAACGGCAATGGGTTTGGTTTTTGGTTTCGGTTGACAAAAATGGAATCGTACCATGCATGCTGTTTTCATCCTGTATGCTTTTTTTTTTTTTTAATTGAAATATCTTTTCCCTTAACCCACCCCACTCCCAGTCCTCCTGGGTAACCCATTTTAAAACTTGGACTCGTATAATTGCATCTAGTCTCAAATAATTAAGACAAACATGTATACATATATGAGGTCCACCTTCTAAACTCATCAGCTGTCATAATAATGTCCTATGTAGTCAATCTTTTCCCAGTTCTGGATCCAACCCAGGATTATGTGTTGCCCTTGGCTGTTACATCTTTTTGTTGTTGTTGTTGTGTTATGTACTGTTGAGTCAATTTTGACTCATAGCAACCCTGTAGGACAAAGTAGAACTGCCCTATAGGGTTCCCTAGGCTGTAATCTTTACGGAAGCAGGTCACCAGGTCCTTTCTTCCATGGAGCCACTGGTGGGTTCATACAGTCAACCTTTTGGTTAGCAGCCGAGTGCTTAACCATTGTGCCACCTGGGCTCCCTTTTTTAGTCTCCTTTAATATGGAATAGTCCCTTTCTTTTTAATTTCTTGACCACAACATTTTTGAAGACTAAAGCCAATTGCCATTGAATCAGCTGCAACTCATGGCGACCCCACAGGTGTTAGGGTAGAACTGTGCCCCGGAAAGTTTTCAACGGCTGATTTTTCGAAAGTAGATTGCCAGAGCTTTCTTCCAAGGTGCCTCTGGGTGGACTTGAACCTCCAGCCCTTCAGTTAGCAGCCACGTGCATTAACTCTTTGCACTACCCAGGGGCTCTTATGGAGAAGACTACGTGTTTGTGATTTTGTGGAAAGTCTATTTGGGTTTGTCTGACGTTACTTTATAATAAAATCTGGGATATGGCACTCACCAGGCTTTGGCTTTATGGAGCCAGAAGCACTACCTGGAGGCTACAGTGCTGAAACTACAAGATCCCTGCCCGTCAGGCCTGCCGCTTTGGGACCTGGAGTTCTTCGCACAGTGTAAGAGCTCTTTAGAAGCAGTGTGTCCATACTGTTTCCAGCTGCTGGTGCTAGATAACCCTCAAGTGTGCCTCAAGCCTCAGCCAAAACTGACACCCCAACTCCAGAAACTTCTTGATCAATAAGCAAAAAATTATGTGCTGTAATTTAAAGAACAAAAATTGTCAAGAGGTACAAAGATTCCAAAACTGTTTTGCTGATTACTTGAAAAACACGCAACTGAACGGGTACACACAGTGGTAAAAGTAGTAGCTTCCTATAAGTAATGGGAAGGAATTTTACCACTCCTAAGATTAAACGCAGGGCCCTGGTGGCGCAGTGGTTAAGAGAGCCACTGCTAACCAAAAGGTCGGCAGTTCAAACCTAACAGCAGCTACTTGGAAACCCTATGGGGCAGTTCTACTCTGTAATTGACTCGTTGGCAACAGTTTTGTTTTTTTGTTTGTTTTTTTAAGATTAAACCCAGGAGCTCTGGTGGCACAGTGGTTAAGAGCTGGCCTGCTAACCAAAAGGTTGGCCATTCAAATCCAGCAGCTGCGCCTTGGAAACCCTATAGGGCGGTTCTACCCTGTCCTGTAGGGTCACTATGAGTCACACTCAACAGCAGCGGGTTTGGTTTTGGTGAGATTAAACCTCACAGGAAGACACCAGAGAGAAAGCCTGAGTTCTGCAAATCTGGTGCCAAAGGCAAGGGCCCAGCGTGGAATTTCCAAATGCTTACAGCAGGACAGTTCACATTCATTTGCTCCTCAAAGAATGTGAGCAAAACAAACGAGAAAAAACTTGTCTCGAGTCCAGTCCAATCACTGTCCGAAGAGCTGGCTAACAAACTTTGCTTGACAATCTTCTTGGCATTCCTGGGGGAAAATAGTGTCATATGAATAAATAACGGAAACCTACCTACGTCAAAAGTTGGTTGTGAGATCTCACACACACACACACACACACACGCCCCCCCAAAAAATCCATAGGGTTTCCAGGGAACACCTGGTGAATTCGTGCTGCTGACCTTTTTGTTAGCAGCCAACCTCTTAATCACTACGTCACCAGGGTTTCCCAAAAATAAAATATATATGGGTGTAAAAGTGCCTTATAAATATTAAATTCATAAGCAGATATTACATGGTATTCTTGTTACTTTCCCTCCACTGAGTTAGTGGTTTTCACTATTTATATCGTTTTCTTTCAAAAGGAAATTGAGACCTTTATAAGAGTGTCTACTCATAGTGAGATTTCTTCTGGGAGTCGGTAGCCTCATTGCTAATTCAGAAAAAACATGTGTCCTTGTTCTCTCACAAACATCTTCGTAACTATGTATTAGTAAAATCTGAAAATTATTCCTATTTTGACTGCAAAAATAACTATATTCTTGATTATAGATGATTCAATAAGGTACACAGTACAAATATACACTTTACAAAAATTTTCCATTTCGTAACTTTCTATTGTTTTCTAATAATATTTCCTCTTAAGAGACATTTTAATTTGTTCTAGTGCTAACATTTCTAGGTTTAAAATTGTTTCAGATCATAACGTTCTTATAGTTCCGCTGTCTTAAATATTTTCTGAAACAACACAGATGTAAATGGTATCATTCCCCTCTACCTCCATGCCTAGTATTTTAGAGGCCTTAGTACATTGTCTTCTAATATCCATTGTTTCTGATAAGAAGCAAGCTGTCACCTGTACTATTGTTTATCAGCGGGTGATATGTCATAAAAAAGAGGGGGGTAGATATTGGGAAGATTTTATCTTTGTTTTCCTGTTTGACTGCAATGTGCCTAGTTGTGGTTTTCTTTTTATTTATCTTGCTTAAGTTTCACTGAGTGTCTTGAATCTGTAAGTTTATGTTCTTCACAAAATTTGTGAAATCTTTGACTATTAATTTTTGAAACATTTGTGTCAAATCCTCTCTCTCCTGTCATTCTGGCACTCTAATACCACAAATGTTAAAAGGCTTGATAATGTCCCACAGGTTATTGAAGCTCTGTGTATTTACCTTTTTTTTTTAATTCATTTTTCTCTACGTTCTTCAGATTGGATAAATTCTATTGATCTGTCTTCAAGGTAACTGACCCTTCTACCATCACCAATCTGCCATTAAACACTCCCAATGAATTTTTCATTTCACATACTTTATTTTTTGGTTCTTAAATTTCCATTTGGTTCCCTGTGAGAGTTTCCCATTCCATTTACTATTTTATCATATTTTCCTGTAAGTCCTTGAACATATTTATAAAGACTGTTTTAAAGCACTTGTCTGCTAATTCCAACATCTGAGTTACCTCAGGGCTAATTTCTTTCTTTCTTTCTTTTTTTTTTATGGGACACATTTTCTTGTTTCTTCGCTTGTCTAGTAATTTTTTATTGTATGCTGGACAGTGTATGCTACATTATCGAGAGTACAGATTTTATTATCTTGCTTTGGTTTTTTTCCAGGCAGTTCATTTACTGCAGAGCAGCTTGAGCCTTTCAAGGCTTGTTTTTAAGCTTTGCAATGTAGGTATAGATTGTTCTAGGTCTAGGAAAGAAAAAAAGGAAAGAAAATTTTTCTTTTTTAGGATTACTCTACCCTTAAAATGTTGCCTTTTTGTGCATGTGTGTGTGTGTATGTGTGTGTGTGTTGAGTGCCAGTGAGTTCAGTGAAGTCTCTTCACTCCGGATGGTTGGACTTGCTATGTCTTTCAGCACTGTGTAACCTCTGGAATCTGTGTTCAGTTAATTGCTCCCAGAAGCTGTCTCTACCAAGCCCAGTGGAGTCTTGCCCTTGCATTCATAGCTTAGCATATGGCCGAAGAGGTAAGGAAACTCCTAAGCAGATTTTTGGAGCTCCTTTATACTGGTACTTTGTTCCCACAGACTCCAGCTGCCTTAAGAGCAGTGTACTCTGATCTCTGCCTCCATATATGAGTGAGACCACTAAAGGAGCCCAGCTACTTCTCCCAGTACCATGCCCCAGAAAATGCCCTCAGGCAAAAAGCTGAGGTGATCATGGTACTCACCCAATTTTCTGTCTCTTGTTCACCATCTGAAAACAGCTGACTCATACACTTTGTTCAGTTTTCTAATTATTTATGGAGGGACAGTCAGGTGACAGTTGCTCTCCCATGGCCTACAGTGGAAATCCCAATAGAGTTTTGTAAATGTCCTATAGCTATTGCTCATTTGTGTCCTATCAGGGAAACTAATGCAGTACAGACCTGCCTTTTTTCTCATGAATCCACAGGATTCCTCATGCCACACCCTTTCCAGGAAGTCCTCACCCACGGCTTTCCACCTCTACTCCTCTGACTCTCCCACCCAGGGGGAAGAACCTTAGGAAGCCTGTCTCTCTGGATGCTAGCAGGGTATGAGGCTAACTCATCCCCATGAGTCCTAGCAGCTTACTGTCCTCAGATCAGCAGTAGTAGTTGACAGTAAAATTGAAATTCAGAAAGGCCATATAAACCCGTTGCTGTCAAGTCGATTCCGACTCATAGAGACCCTATAGACTTACTCATATTGCCATTTTCTTCTCAAACTCAACTTGATTACAATCTCTCTGTGGATAAACAGGAGAGAGTCTCTTTCTTTGTTGTTAATTCCTTGTTGAGCACACTTTAATACAGAAAATTAATTCTTCATATTTTTTGTTCAATGCTCATTCAAATAAAATTTCTGGTCAAGATTCCTTTTCCTATATAAACCTTTTATCAAACATTTGAAAGTTCCAATACGTCTATTGGAAGATGAAATTTGAGCTGTTTGGGGTTTAGGTTAGTGTATTCTTGTCCCCATCAGCATTTCTCAAGTTGAAGGAACTAAAGAAAAAATTCAAGCCCCAAGTTGCGATACCGAAGGATTATATGGGCAAAATACTGTAACGACACAGGGAACATTAAAAGAGGATGGAAGAAATACACAGAGTCACTGTAACAAAAAGATTTGGTCGACATTCAACCATTTCATGAGGTAGCATATGAGCAAAAACTGATGGTATTGAAGGAATAAGTCCAAGCTGCATTGAAGGCATTGATGAAAAACAAGATTCCAGGAATTGATGGAATACCAATTGAGATGTTTCGACAAACAGATGCAACCACACACAAGTAAAATGTTTCTGAAGATAATTCAAAAATGCTTTCAGCAGTAAATCAACAGGGAACTGCCAAAAATTCAAGACAGATTTAGAAGTGGATGTGGAAATAGAGATACCATTGCTGATATCAGATGGATCCTGGCTGAAAGCAGAGAATTCCACAAAGATGTTTAACTGTGTTTTATTGATTACACAAAGGCATTCAACTGTGTGGATCATAACAAATTATGGATAACGTTGTGAAGAATGGGAATTTCAGAACACTTAGTTGTGCTCATGACGAACCTGTACTTAGACCAAGAGGCAGTCGTTAGAACAGAACAAGGGGATACTATTGTATTCCTCCACCATACTTAGTCAATCTGTACACCAAGCAAATAATCTGAGAAGATGGACTACACGAAGAAGAATGAGGCATCAGGATTGGTGAATGACTTATTAACAACCTGCAAATATGCAGATGACAACTTTGCTTGCTGAAAGTGAAGAGGACTTGAAGCACTTACTGATGAAGATCAAAGACTACAGCCTTCACTGTGGATTATACCTCAACATAAAGAAAACAAAAATCCTCACAACTGGACCAATAAGCAACATCATGACAAATGGGGAAAAGATGGAAGTTGTCAAGGATTTCATTTTACTTGGATCCACAATCAGTGCCCATGGAAACAGCAGTCAAGAAATCAAAAGACATATTGCACTGTAGTGTTGAAAAGCAAAGATGTCACTTTAAGGACTGAGGTGTGCCTGACCCAACCCATAATGTTTTCAATTGCCACATATGCATGCAAAAAATGGGCAATAAATAAGGAAGACTAAGGAAGAATTGATGCTTTTGAATTATGATGTTGGTAAAGAATATTGAATGTACCATGGGCTGCCAGAAGAATGAACAAATCTGTATTGGAAGAAGTACAGAATGCTCCTTAGAAGCAAGGATGGCGAGGCTCTATCTCACGTACTTCGGATATATAACGAGAAGGAACCAGTACCTGGAGAAGGACGACATGCTAGGTAAAGTAGAGGGTCAGCGAAAAAGAGGAAGACCTTCAATGAGACAGACTGACACAGAGGCTGCACCAATGGGCTCGAGCATAACAACGATTATGAGGATGGTGCAGGACTGGGCAGTGTTTCCTTCTGTTGTGCATAGGGTCGCTATGAGTCGGAACCGACTGGATGAGCCTAACAATAACAACAACATCCCCATCGCATTGCTTAGCACAACATCCAGCAGTAAATGTAGATGATGATAAAAAACATTTGAAAAAATCCCAAATGCGGTGAAGAGGGGAAACAATGGAACTCTCACGCTCTGCCTTCATCTAGGTCATCAGTACTATGCAGAAGCAGACACGTGCAAGAACGTTCATTGAATCATTGTTTTTAATAGTAAGAAACAAAAGCTAGAAATAACCTATATGTCCATTAGTAGGAGGCTAGATAAATAAATTATGGAATATTCATACAATAGAATATTATATGAGTGAAAATAAAATAATTAGAGGTACAAGAATAAACATGAATTTCAAAAAAGTATGACGTTGAATGAAAAGAGAACCTTGCTGAAGGATACATATATTATGGCTTCTCCTATGTGGATTATAACATCACATATTGTTTATCCAGTTGCCCTTGAGTTGATTCTGACTCATAGTGACCCTATTGGACAGAGTAGAGTTACCCCCAGAGGGTTTCCAAGGCTGTAATCTTTATGCAAGCAGATTGCCACATCTTTCTCCCTTGGAACAGCAGTGAAGAAGAATTGATGCATTTGAACTATGGTGTTGATGAAGAATATTGAATATACCGTGGACTGCCAGAAGAATAAACAAATCTGTCTTGAAAGAAGTACAGCCAGAATTCTCCTTAGAAGCAAGGATGGTGAGACCTCTAACTTCCTTTGGACATGTAATCAGAAGAGACCAGTCCCTGGAAAAGGACATCATGCTTGGTAAAGCGGAGGGTCAGTGAAAAGGGGGAAGACCCTCAACAGGATGGATTGACACAGTGGCTGCAACAATGGGCTCAAACATAGCACTGTTACGAGAATGGCCCAGGCCTGGGCAGCATTTGGGTTTGTTGTACGCAGGGTCACTATCAGCTGGAGCTGACTCTATGGCACCTAACACCAACAGCAAAGTACTGTTTATGGATATATACATGTACAGTAAACGTTTTTTAAACATCCAAACCCTAAGAACGCTAAACACAAAACTCAGGATATTTGTTAACACTGAAAGGAAAAGAAGGAGAAAAGAATACAAAGAATCAGGTATTTCAATGAATACATGATATTTTATTTCTTAAGTTGTAGTGTAGGTACAGAGAAAATTATTATGTTTTTATTATATTATCATCTGAATGTTTTTTGTATTCCTGAAATATTTCTTAATTTTCTAAGAACAGGGTTACTTATCTCTTCCATATCCTATTTTTATTAGAAATGAATAAAAAGGTTTTATACACGATACGTTTTCTCAGATGAAAATCTAGCCTCAGGAAACCACCAAATGTAAAGAACTTTCCCTCTTGGCATGGCCTATTTTCCTATTTTGTGAGGTTTTCTGGTCTGGTTCAGTACTCAGGAATGAGGTCTCCATTCCCTGTACTAAAGCACACAATGGCATTTTATTAGCAGCATTGATCATTGAGATTTAAACAAAATATGGGTGCTCTCAAACACAGGCTTGACGGAATGCCTGGAAAAGAAGAAATATACGTTTAATTCACTGGAAAAGTGTAAATAGGGTGAAATGCTACATTACAATGCCAGCCCCTCATCATGGCTCTGTCCAGTGTAAAACCATCACCAAAAGAAAAACATATCATGCTACTTGGTCTCAATTAGCTTCTCCCTGGTAAATATTCATTATCCCCCTGCCAAAAAGGAAAATGGGTAATAAAAGTTCCATTTTCTTAGCTTTGGTGTCTTAACAGTGAAACAAATCTAACTACCTAGATTAACACAGAAGTTCAGTGAGCTTGAGGCAAGAGCTTTGAAAAATCTTGTGCAAGCTAAAAAATAAAGAGCACGAATAAAAGGCGAACTGGGAAGAAAAAAGGAGACAAAAGGAGTTGAAACCACAAGAAAAATGTAAGGTTTAAACTTTAGAAAAATTGGATGGTGGTGTTACGTTGTTAGGTGCCATTGAGTTGATTTTCAGCTCATAGCAGCTCATGTAACTGAGTAGAACTGCTCCCCATGGTTTTCTGGGCTGTAATCTTTATGGAAGGATCCCTGGTGGCCAATAATTAAGCAGCATTCTACTGCTAACGGAAAGATGGGCAGTTCGAACACATCAACGGCTCCCTGGGAGAAAGATGTGGCGGTCTGATTCCTTGAAGATTCCCCACTCCCACTGCCATTGAGTTGATTCTTACTCATAGAGACCCTATAGGACAGAGTAGAAGCTGGTGGATTTGAACTGCCAACCTCTTGGTTAGCAACCGTAGCACTTAACCACTACGCCACCAGGGTTTCCGTCCTTGAAGATTACAGCCTTGGAAACCCTCTGGGGTAGTTCTACTGTGTCCTGTAGGGGGACCATGAGTCTGAATTGACTTCACAGCAATGGGTTTGGTTATTGGTTTTAATCTTTATGGAGCTGCTGGGTGGGTTCAAAGCACCAATCTTTCAGTTAGCAGTGGAGCCAGCTGAATGCTTAACTGTTGCACCACCAGGGCTCCTTAGAAGAGCTGAGTACCCAGAGTATATGTGAATGATGTTGGTGAACTATTGCTCACCCACCCATTCACAGAGTCCCAGCCTGTGCTGTAGACCAAGAAGATGCAAGGGTCGGGGAGAAACAATCTCTGACACTAAGAGCAGAACAAAACGTGAGGACTGTCCCACAGGGCAGAGTAGAATGATGGTGGTGCACACCATGGAGCACGCGGTCACAGCTAATTGTAGACTGTTTCACAGGGAAGTTGGCATTTGTTCTGAATTCTTACTGAAACTGTCCTCATCCTTAGTCAAAGGGACGAAAAGAAAATTCCAAAATTAAGGATGAAAGATCACTATCATGGTGTTGTCTAAATATTTGAAAAATGATATGAGTTGCTACAATGAAAAATTATTTTTAAAAAACATATGTTGTTGTTAAGTGACATCGAGTCCATTTGGACTCATAGCACCCCTGTGTACAACAGAATGAAACACTGCCGGATCCTATGTGATCCTCACAGTCCTTGCTATGTTTTGAGCCCATCGTTACAGCCACCCTGTCAATACATCTTGTTGAAGGTCTTCCTCTTTTTTGCTGACCCTCTACTTTACCAAGCATGATGTTCTTCACCAGGGACTGGTGGTTCCTAATAACATGTCCAAAGTATGTGAGACAAAGCCTCGGCATCCTCACTCCTAGGGCGCATTCTGGTTATCCTTCTTCCAAGACAGATTTGTTCATTCTTCTGGCCATTCATGGTATATTCAATATTATTTGCCAACACTGTAATTCAAAGACATCAATTCTTCCTCAGTCTCCCTTATTCATGGTCCAGCTTTCACATGCATATGAGGTGATTGAAAACACCATGGCTTGGGTCAGGCACACCTTAGTCATTAAAGGGACATCTTTTTGCCTTTTAGCACTTCAAAAAATCTTTTGCAGCAGATTTGCCCAATGCAATGTGTCCTTTGCTTTTTCGACTGCTGCTTCCATGGGCGTTGATTGTGGGTCCAAGTAAAATGAAATCCTTGACAACTTCAATCTTTTCTCCTTTATCATGATGTTGCTTATTGATCCAGTTGTGAGGATTTTCATTTTCTATATGTTGAGGTGTAATCCATACTGAAGACTGTGGTCTTCCATCTTCATCAGTAAGTACTACAAGTCCTCTTTGGTTTCAGCAAGCAATATTGTGTCATCTGCATATTGGAGGTTGTTAATGAGTCTTCCTTCACTCCTGGCGCCCCATTCTTGTTCATATAGTCCAGCTTCTCAAATTATTTGCTTAGCATGCAGATTGAATAGGTATGGTGAAAGGATACAAACCTGACACACGTCTTTTCCAACTTTAAACCAGGCAGTATCCCCTTGTTCTATTCTAACCACTGCCTCTTAGTGTAAGTACAGGTTCCTCATGAGCACAATTAAGTGTTCTGGAGTTCCCGTTCTTAGCAATGTTATCCATAATTTGTTATGATCCACACAGTCAAATGCCTTAGCATAGTCAATAAAACACAACATTTTTCTGGTATTCTCTGCTTTCAGCCAGGATCCATCTGACATAAGCAATGATATCCCTGGTTCCATGTCCTCTTCTAAATCTGGCTTGGATTTCTGGCAGTTCCCTGTTGATATACTGCTGCAGCCAATTTTGAATGATCTTTAGCAAAATTTTACTTGCATGTGGTATTAATGATATTGTTTCTATAATTTCTGCTTCTGTTGACTCTCCTTTCTTTGGAATGAGTACAAATATGGGTCTCTTCCAGTTGGTTGGCCAGATAGCTGTCTTCCAATTTTCTTGGCATAGACGAGTGAGCACATCCAGAGCTGCATCCATTTGTTGAAACATCTCAATTGGTATTCCATCAATTCCTGGAGCCTCGTTTTTCACCAATGACTTCAGTGCAGCTTGGACCTCTTCCTTCAGTACCATTGTTTCTTGATCTCCCAAAATGTTTGAATGTGGGCGAATTCATTCCGGTACAATGACTCTGTGTATTCCCTCCATCTGCTTTTGATGCTTCCTGTGTTGTTAAATAATTTTCCCATGGAATCCTTCAATACTGCAACTTGAGGCTTGAATTTTTTCTTCAGTTCTTTCAACTTGAGAAATGCCAAGTGTGTTTTTCCCTTTTGGTTTTCTATCTCCAGGTCTTTGCACATTTCATTATAATACTTTAGTTTGTCTTCTTGAGCCACCCTTTGAAATTTTCTGTTCAGCAATTTTACTTCACCATTTCTTCCTTTCACTTTAGCCACTCTAAGTTCAAGAGCAACTTTCAGAGCCTCTGCTGACATCCATTTTGGTCTTTTCTTTCTTTCCTGTCTTTTTAATGACCTCTTGCTTTTTTCATGTATGATGTCCTTGACATCGTTCCACAATTCATGTGGTCTTCGGTCATTAGTGTTCAATGTGTCAAATCTCTTCTTGAGATGGTTCAGGTGGAATGTACTCAAGGTTGTACTTTGGCTCTTGTAGACTTGTTTTACTTTTCTTCAGTTTCAACTTGAACTTGCATATGAGCAATTGATGGTCTGTTCCACAGTCAACCCCCAGCCTTCTTCTGACTGATGATATTGAGCTGTTTCATCGTCTCCTTCCATAGATATAATCAATTTGATTCCTGTGTATTCCATCTGGTGAAGCCCACATGTATAGTCGCCATTTATGGTGGTGAAAAAAGGTGTTTGCAATGAAGAAGTCATTGGTCTTACAAAATTTTATCACGTGATCTCCGGCATCTTTTCTATCACCAAGGCCTTATTTTCCAACTACCTATCCTTCTTCTTTATTTCCAACTTTCACATTCCAATCACCAGTAATCATCAATGCATCCTAATTGCATGTTTGATCAATTTCGGACTGAGAAGTTGGTAAAAGTCTTCAATTTCTTCATCTTTGGCCTTAGTGGTTATTGTGTAAATTTGAATAATAGTCGTATTAACTGGTCTTCCTTGTAGGCATATGGATACTATTCTATCACTGACAGCGTTGTACTTCAGGATAGATCTTGAAATGTTCTTTTTGATGATGAATGCAACACCATTCCTCTTCAAGTTGTTATTCCCAACATAGTAGACTATATGATTTTCTGATTCCAAATGGCCAATACCAGTCAGTTTCAGCTCACTAATGCCTAGGATATTGATGTTTATGCATTCCATCTCATTTTTGATGACTTCAAATTTTCCTAGCTTCATACTTCGTACATTTCACATTCTGAATATTAATGGATGTTTACAGATGCTTCTTCTCATTTTGAGTCATGGCACATGAGCAAATCAAGGTCCCGAAAGCTTGACTCCATCCATGTCATTAAGGTCAACTCTACTTTGAGAAAGCAGCTCTTCCTCAGTCATATTTTGAGTGCCTGTCAACCTGAGGGGCTCATCGTCTGGCACTATATCAGACAATGTTCCGCTATTCATAAGATTTTCACTCGCCAGTTTTTTCAGAAGTAGACACCCAAGTCCTTCTTCCTAGCTTGTCTTAGTCTGGAAGCTCAGCTGAAACCTGTCTACCAAGGGTGACCCTGTTGGTATTTTAAATACGGTGGCAAAGCTTCCAGTATCACAGCAAGACTCAAGCTGCCACAGTACAACAAACGGACAGACATGTGGTGGAAAAAAAAAAAAAGAACATATGGTATACACTTAAAATAATGGTAAACATTCTAATGGACCTATAAATATATTCAAACCATATTATTGAGTAAAAATAAGCAGGGTATCAAGCACATGTATAGAATAATCTAATTTTATAAAAGTATGCAACTGTACACACAAATACAGATAGAAAGGTGATATAGTGTTTATTTCTGGAATTTTATGTGATTTTTATTTTCTTCATAAAATTTTTCTGTATTGGCCAATTATTTTTACAAGCACATGATTGGATGAATTCAAGCGGGAATAGATAATATAGAGCAAGAAAAGAATGTAGCTAAGGACAGAAACTTGGGGAATGCTTATATTTAAGGGACAGGTAGGAACTAGCAAAGTCAACAAAGAAAGATCAGTCAAAGAGGAGAAAAAAAACTAAGAATATAATTGCAACCCACCACCTGTCAGTCAGTTTATCATACTGTGGTGGCTTGCATGTTGTTATAATGCTGGAAGCTATGACACCAATATTTCAAATACCAGTTGGGTCACCTGTGGTAGACAGGTTTCGGCAGAGCTTCCAGACTAAGAAAGACCAGGACGAAAGCCTGGAAATCTACTTCTGAAAATTAGCCAATGAAAACTTTATGGACCATCACAGAATATTGTCAGATGTAATGCTGGAAGATGCCATAACAGTGGACTCATACATACTAAGCAGGACCAGGCAACGTTTCGTTCTATTACACAGAAGGTCAGCATGAGTCAGCCAACTGGATGGCAACTAACAAATATAACAATTCCAACAATGCCAACACATGGTGAGGTTTTAAAAGGAACAGTGTGTTAAACGCTACAGAGAGAGCTGCATGCAGGACTGGCAGGGAGAAATTGCACTGGGAAACTAGGAGGTCACTGCTGTCCTCTGAGATAGCAGGTTGAAAGAGCAGGGGAGCCAGTTCCTAGGGTTAATGGAAAGGATAGGAAGTGAAAAGGAAGGAGCAAAGCCATAAACAGTGGCAAGAACTGGAAATCTTCAGGTATGCAAGCAGACTGTCATAATCGCAGTAGGAACAGCCTGAATACAAACACAAGGCTGCTGAGATGACAGTTAGCCTAGAAACCCAAGGAGGAGTACCTTAGCAGCATGTACCAAGCTGCTCTATTTTGTACTGTACCTAAACTCTTCTTGGACCTATTCTACTGTAATCTGTCAATCAGCTTGTAGTCTTTGCTGAATGGGAAAGATATTTCTCTAAACCAAAGACCTTGACCATGAAATCACTTAGCAATCCCATTACAACAACAAAGATCCCGGCAGCAACCAGCATAATTTGCTATTAGAGAGGTTCCCTAATGTAACAAGAAAGCCTTCAGAAACTTATTTTATTACTGCAGAGCATGCTTTATTTCATTTCCCTGCATCTTTCCCAGGTTGACTTGGGATGAGGACACAGGGGAAAAAAGAAAAAACAGAGAAAGTGTCAGAAAGAAAGGAAAGAGCGCGTTCCCTGTGCGTGCCAGGCACTGCTTGTCCATCCACCATCTCAGCAAGAAAACCCTGGGGTAACACAGCATCATTATTGCTGGCACAATGGTTAAAGTGCTCAGTTGCTAACCGAAAGGTCACAGTTCAAACCCACCAGCCACTCCTCTGAAGAAAGATGTGGCTTCTGTAAAGATTACAACCCTGGAAACCCTAATCTGTCCTGTAGGGTCGCTATGAGTCAGAATCGACTCTACGGCAACAGGTTTGGTTTTGGTATGCCTACTCCGTGTTTACCCACACGTGGTTGACTGGGCAAGCACCACATTACACACATTACTTGAACTGTTTTGTTTAATCTTTACACCATCCAGTTAGGTGGTGGTGGCTGTGAGTTGCCATCGAGTCAGCTCTGACTCTTGGCGACCCCGTGCACAGCAGGATGAAACACTGCCTGGTGCTGTGCCATCTTCACGACGCAGTCTCTAATTAGCAAGGAATCACTATCGCCACCATCTCTTTATTCCCATCTTCTTTTGTTTCTTCCAGGACCTTGAAATTCCTCAGCCATCGCAGGCAGAGCTGGGTATGCTCAGAGGCCAGCTCAGGCTTTAGCTGCAAAACAGCTGCGGCAAAGAAAAGCCCGGGTACAGTGACTTCGTTAGAGGACAATGACCATCTTCCCTTGGGGAGGTATCTTGAGTGCCATGTGGACCAGCTTCTAGGAGGGGCTCCACATCATATTGTTGTTGTTAGTTGCTATTGTGTTAATCCATCTCGTGGAGGGTTTCCTTCATTTTTACTGACCCTCTACTTTACCGAACATGAAGTCTTT
This sequence comes from Elephas maximus indicus, assembly GCF_024166365.1. Lineage (NCBI taxonomy): Eukaryota > Metazoa > Chordata > Mammalia > Proboscidea > Elephantidae > Elephas > Elephas maximus. The sequence continues at coordinate 229,581,546 of NC_064819.1, read as the reverse complement.
TTCTGGTGATTGGTCTTTCCTGATGACGTGTCCAAAGTAAGTGAGCCGAAGTCTTGCTATCCTCACTTTGAAGGAGCGTTCTGGCTGTATTTCTTCCAAGAGCAATTTATTCACTCTTCTGGCAGTCTACAGTATATTCAACATTCTTCACCAGCACCCCAATCCAAATTCGTCAGTTCTTCTACCTTCCTTTTTCATTGTCTAGTTTTTGCATGTATATGAGGCGACTGAAAAGACCGAGGCTTGGGTCAGGTACACCTTTATCATATTAAGCAACCAAAAGTCACCTGGAGGCATTTCTAAGCAGAGTTCTGTCCCATGATGGGGATGTTATATGAATTTATCTTTAATCATTGTCTGTTAAATAAAACTCTTCGTCTCTTTAAAGTTTGAAGACGGAAGGATTGAGTGACCTGGTGGCCCCGTTCTCCCTCTGGCCTAAGCATTGACATGAGGGTCCATTTGACTGGACACCCTCGCAGCCCTCTCTAGCACCACATATTTGACCTTTTTGCCTCTAATTGGCCAAATTTCTCCACCAAAAAGCAGAAAGTAAGTGTAAAATGAATTCATTTTTTAAATATTAGAAACCTTTCTCTCATTGCTGTTGATCAGATGTCTGTATCTTAGTGATCTGGACGGTGCCGGTATCTGAAGGGATGGGACAGGCTTTTAGAAAGTTTTTTTAGTTAAACAGAGAGTCATTTCTAGACACCTATAGAAAACAAGCTGATGATTTTGCAGAAAAATTGGAAAGAATCATTGGTTCTTATCAAAGCCATGTTATTTTTTACAGGAAGAAAAGCTTGTGCTAGCTGGCTGATAACTCAGTCTGCCAAAAGTAGCCTCAACTACTTACAAAAAGAAAAGCTTTCAATAGGAAGAAAAAAAGCCTCAAATACCAGGCTGCAGGGCCAGAGTACCACATTGTGACCTACAGAAAAGGCCACAGGTGTTTCAACTCTTTCAAGAACATCTGGGTTATTATATGAGGAACTACGTCTTCTTATCTCCTCAGAAGAGGAGTTTAAAGATCGGTTTAAAATATATACATATTTTTTAAGGGGAGAACACTCCTTATCTGTAGGATTATGATTAGAAAATAAGATACTAAAGGGACTGTTGCTTTAACTGTTCCTAAGACTCGGACAGACCACCACCCAGCCATAACCCTTGGTTCCAACCCTCACAGAATGCATTAAGTAGATACAGGAGGCACACTCCACTCTGTGGTCCCAGGTAATGCAATCTAAAGGATGCAGCAATGGTTGCTGCAAAACCAAACCAGCTGAATTTTCAAACATTTTCCCTGTTATATTATTTTGAAATCTAGCTAACTAATGTGTCATTTCTTCCCATTTAAAAAACAGTGCTATTTTTACTATTGTTTCCTGTGCAGACCATTTCCCTAGGCATGGCAACTGCTATATCTTCGCAGAGGGAATTATTTATTTGAGCCAGTTTCCTTCACTGAGCTTTGGATGACACAACCTATATTTTATCCCAGTGGGTTCTTCAAGATTAGTCCCTGCCCTCTGCTGGAGAATCATCTAATTTTGTTTGGTACCACACTCCCAGCTCTAAACAGCCAAAGAGAACCATTCTGTTCCCTGGAGATCAGTTTGAGGAGCTTCAGGTCCTCAAGGACCGATGGAGAGCTACAGAAGCTGCACCCATTTTGTCAGAATGCTCCCAATCTGCTTGAGGTCAAATGTCAAATAAAGCAGTGAGGCTCAGAAGACACACACGCATTGCAAAAAGCCTTTCATCCTTGAGCAGAAGAGACAGTATATTCCCTTTGTATAATGCAGATTTCTCTAAAAATATTATCCTCATTTACAAAAGAAGAAATGAAGAACTTCTACCTATGAATGAGTAGCTACTCTCAGACAAACTCTCCCCTCAAAAACAACTATAAAGGCAGGATAGAACACTCCTTTGAATAAAAGAGCTGTTGAAACAACAGACAGTAACCAAAGTAGCCAGGACTTAAGAGGTCAAGATCTGGAGAGAAATAAAATTCATTGATGTGAGCCAGATAGTTGTCACCGGTTTTTTCCCCAAGGACAACTGCTAATTCAAGCTTTGAAGGGCATAGAGGTTAAGTAAATAAATAACATGATCTAGTGCTACAGAAATTTCTTTGAGCTGGAGAAACAAAATTAGAATTCAGGACAAGCAAAAAGAGAGAATATTAGGAACCAATTTTGGGTGGATGATACTAGAAAAATGAGCCCAACATTCCCTGCATAAGACACCCAGCAACCACACAACAAGCAACTTCCAAACTATAAGCTTAAGCAGAGAAGTCAGTGGTCTCATGGTTCTAGGAAGACAAAACTTGGAGTTCAGTGCCCCACAAAAAAGAAGGCTACTGGCAAGCACTCTGGATTTTCAACTGAGACCTCCAAAGCACTACATCTTAGCAGTAAGGGAAAATTAGAGATAAAATAACATTTATAAAGCCTGAAACTCAGCTCCAGTCAACTTAATCCCTGCTTGGATCAATGTGATCTGCTTGCCAAAATAAAATTAAATCCTCTCAGTGGGAAGGTAATCATCATCTAAAGCCTCTATAATTTTTTATACACAATTTCAAGCATTCAGTCCAAAATTAGCAGATATGTCAGAGAATACGACCAATGGTCAAAATTCAAAAGGAAAAACAAACAAAAAAAGACAAGACAATAGAAAGATAAGTACATACAATCCAGATATTAAAGCTACCAGACTCAGAATTTAAAATAACTAACTGAAATGGCCATAAATGTAGACTAAAAAATGGAGAATTTTGCCAAGGACTGAACTCTATTTTTAAAAAAGTATTAAACGGCAATTCAAGAATTGAAAAATGCAATAACAGAACTCGGTATTCAAAAAAGGGGTTTAATCATACACTAAAATCAGAAGAGAGAATTAGCAAACTAGAAGATGAGTCAGTTCAAAAGATCCAAATTGATAGAGAGAAAAAGTAGAGAAAAGAACGAAAGAAGTATTTGGGACACGGCGGAAAGATCTAATTACATGTGTGTGATTAGAATTCCAGGAGAGGAGAGAGAATAGGGCAGAAACCGTTTCCCCAAACTGACAAAAGACATCAAGCCACAGATTTAAGAAGTTCTATGAAGTCCAAGGGAGGAAAAAAAAAAAAAAGTAAACAACACCTAGACACATTGTAGTAAGACTGCTGAAAACCACATTTAAAGGAAAAATAACCTTAATAGTAAATACAGAAAAAATGTATATTACCTTCAAAGAAGATATGACAACTCTGAGGAAAACATTATATTTCCATATGCTAGAAAAAATGGAAAATGAAATTTAAATTTACAATAACAGCAAAATTCATCAAATATATAGGAATAAATCTAATAGAAGACATGTAATGCCTCCATGCTGAACACTACAAAATATTCCCAAGAGAATTCAAAGACTTAATAAATGAAAGCATACACTATGTTCATGGATTGGAAGACTCAATATTTTAAAGATCAGTTTTGTCCAAATCAATCAATATATTCAATGCAATCCCAATTTTAAGGATGCCTGTAGTTATTGTTGTGGAAACTGACAAGCTAGTTCTAAAATGTATTTGGAAATTCAAAGAGCAAGAAAACTGAAATCATTTTTAATGAAGAAAAAAAGTTGGAGGGCTTATACTATCAAATATGAAGATTTATTCTAAAGCTAAATTAAATAACTGTATATTGGTGAAAGAAAAATCAAGTAGATCACAGGAATATGGCAGAGAGTTCAGAAAAACACCCACATATGTACGGTTGTCTATTTTTAGAAGATCACAAAGGACAATATCTTCATCAGCTTGGGGTAGGCAAAGAGTTCTTAAACAGGACACAAAAAGCACTAAACTTAAAGAAGATGGAATGGTCAGCTTCTAAAGGATGAGTGTGTTTGGTAAGTCAGTGCATATGCATATTAATTATTCCACTCCAATTTTGTTTACACAAAGGCTTAGAATAAATTATACTATTCATGGCATCTTATACCCAGTTCCTGTCCCATCTGATTGGAATCTATACAATTTAGGTTTTGCTTTGCTCACTTTTTTTTTTTTTTTATATATAGGACACTAAAGATTTGGAAAGGTAGGTCCTTGTGCTTGCTTCATCACTTGTCAGCTCTGAGACTCTGGGTGTAGGCCCTTCACGGCTATGCAAGTCAACAGTTTCTTACTGAATACCTGCCATATCTAGGTGATGCTTGTCCTTCTCTGGCTTGTGGTGGGTCTTTGTTTGGAGATGCTGTTTGTAGTTTATGTATTCATGTGTGAGTATAGCTGAGGATTCCAGTGGGTAACAGACGTAGCCAGGGGCCTGTGACATAGTTGGTTTGTCATTGCTATGGCACTGACTGTTCCCTTTGAGGGCTGCTTAATTCCTTTCCTCCACTTCTAATTGCTGCCAGCCAGAAAACTGCACCTTCTGTTATTTCTTGGCAGCCCCCAGATCTATGTATTATTTAAAACTGAGTAACACACAACATCTTTAGAATAAGAATTATGGTTCCTTTAGACAAGTTACCGTATGAAATAGACGCAGACTTAAGTTGTAAGGGTGTCTGTGAAGCACTTGACAAATGGTAATAGCTAATATCCTTCTAATAGCTAACATTCAAGAAAGGTGTACGTCAGGGTTGTATCCTTTTGCCATACTTATTCAATCTGTTTGCTGAGCAAATAATTTGAGAAGCTGGACTATGTGAAGAAGAACGCAGCATCAGGATTGGAGGAAGGCTCAGTAACAACCTGTGTTATGAGATGACACACCTTGCTTGCTGAAAGTGAAGAGGGCTTGAAGCACTTACTGATGAAGACCAAAGACGGTAGCCTTCAGTATGGCTTACACCTCAACATAAAGAAAACAAAAATTCTCAAAACTGGACCAATAAGCAACGTTGTAATAAATGGGGAAAAGATCGAAGTCGTCAAGGATTTCATTTTATTTGGATCCACAATCAATGCCTATGGAAGCAGCAGTCAGGAAATCAAATGACACATTGCATTGGGCAAATCTGGTGCAAAAGAGCTCTTTAAAGTGGTAAAAGGCAAAGATGTCATCTTGAGGACTAAGGTCCACCTGACCCAAGCCATGGTATTTTTAATGACCTCATGTGCATGTGAAAGCTGGACAACAAATAAGGAAGACCAAAGAAGAATTGATGCCTTTGAATTATGGCACTAGAGGAGAATATTGAATATACCATGGAATCCCAGAAGAACGAACAAATCTGTCTTGGGAGAAGTACAGCCAGAATGCTCATTAGAAGCAAGGACAGCAAGATTTGTCTCAGTACTTTGGACATGTTATCAGGCAGGACCAATCTCTGGAGAAGGACATCATGCTTGGTAAAGTAAGGGGTCATCAAAAAAGAGGAAGACCTTCAATGAGATGGATTGACACAGTGGCTGCAACAATGGGCTCAAGCATAACAACCATTCTGAGGATGGCGCAGGATCAGGCAGTGTTTCATTCTGTCGTACATAGGGTCTCTATGAGTCGGAATGACTCAACAGCACCTAACAACAACAATAGTCTTCTTCTGTCTTCCTTTTTCATTGTGCAGATATAAAAAGAATTGATGCATTGATGCATTTGAACTGTGGTGTTGGCAAAAAAATGTTGAATATACCGTACACTGCCAACAAATCCACCAGCTACTATGGGAAAGATCAAGTCTGTCCTTTAGAGTCACTGTGAGTCAGAATTGACACAACAGCAATGTTTCAGGGACTGCTGTCTTAGTTATCTAGTGCTGCTGTAAGAGAAATACGGCAAGTGGATGGCTTAAACAAAGAAATTTATTCTCTCACAGTCTAGGAGGCTGGAAGTCCAAATTCAGGGCACCAGCTCTAGGGGAAGTCTAGATCAGTGGAAACCTTATGAATAGCAGTGGGACATTCTCTGAAGAAGTGCCGAAAGATGAGTCCCTCAGGTTGGAATGCATTCAAAATATGACTGGGGAAGAGCAGCCTCCTCAAAGTAGAGGCACGACTCAAAATAAGAAGAAGCAACTATGAACATCCGTTAATAATTGGAACATGTAATGTACGAAGTATGAATCTAGGAAAACTGGAAGTCTTCAAAAATGAAATTGAAGGCATAAATATCATATCCTAGTCATTACTGAGCTGAAACGGGCTGTTACTGGCCATTCTGAATCTGACAATCATATGGTCTACTATGCCAGGAATGACAAATTGAAGAGGAATGGCGTTGCATTCATTATGAACATTTCAAGATCTATCCTGAAGTACAATGCTGTCAGTGATAGGATAACATCCATACGCCTACAAGGAAGGCCAGTTAATACAACTATTATTCAAATTTATGAACCAACAGCTAATGCCAAAATGAGGAATTTGAAGATTTTTTACAAACTTCTATAGTCTAAAATTGATCAAACTTAGAATCAAGATGCATTGATAATTACTGGTGATTGGAATGCAAAAGTTAGAAACAAAGAAGAAGGATCTGTAGCTGCAAAATATGGCCTTGGTGATAGAAACGACGCCAGAGATTGCATGGTAGAATTTTGCAAGACCCACGACTTCTTCATTGCAGATACCTTTTTCAACAGCATTAATGGCAACAGACCATCAATTGCTCATATGCAAGTTCAAGTAGAACCTGCAAAAAAGTAAAACAAGTCCACGACAGCCAAAGTACAGCCTTAAGTATATCCCACCTGCACTTAGAGACCATCTCAAGAAGAGATCTGATACAAAGAACACTAATGACCGAAGACCAGATGACGATGTGCGATGACATCAAGGATATCATACATGAAGAAAGCAAAAGGTCATTAAAAAGACAGGAAAGAAAGAAAGAAAAGACCAAAATGGATGCCAGAAGAGACACTGAAACTTGCTCTTCAAAGTAGAGTAGCTAAAGTGAATGGAAGAAAAGATGACATAAAAGAGCTGAACAAAAGATTTCAAAGGGCAGCTCCAGAAGACAAAGTAAAGTATTATAATGAAATGTGCAAAGACCTGGGGATAGAAAACCAAAAAGGAAGAACACATTTGGCATTTCTCAAGCTGAAAGAACTGAAGAAAAAATTCCAGGTTCCGGTTGTAATTTTGAAGGGTGCTATGGGCAAAATATTGAACGACACAGGAAGCATCAAAAGCAGATGGAAGGAATACACAGAGTCACTGTACTAGAAAGAATTGGTCGACGTTCAGCCATTTCAGGAGGTAGCATATGATCAAGAACCGATAGTATTGAAGGAAGAAACCCAAACTGTACTTATGACATTGGCAAAGAACAAAACTCCAGGAATTGACGGAATACCAATTGACATGTTTCAACAAATGAATGCAGCACAAGAGGTGCTCACTCGTCTGTGCCAAGAAATTTGGAAGACAACTATCTGGCCAACAGACTGTAAGAGATCCATGTTTGTGACCATTTCAAAGAAAGGTGATCCAACAGAATGTGGAAATTATTGAACTATATCATTAATATCACTCTCAAGTAAAATGTTGCTTAAGATCATTCAAAAGCAATGGCAGCAGTACATCAACAGGAAACTGCCAGATATTCCAGCCAGATTCCGAAGAGGATGTGGGATGAAGGCTATGACTGCTGATGTCAGATGGATCTTGGCTGAAAGTAGACAATACCAGAAAGATGTTTACCTATGTTTTATTGACTATGCAAAGGCATTTGACTGGTATGTCATAACAAGTTATGGATAACATTGCAAACAATGGGAATTCCAGAGCACTTAATTGTGCTCATGTGGAACCTGTACATAGGCCAAGATGTACTCATTCTAACAGAACAAGGGGATATTGTGCGGTTTAAAATAAAGAAGGATATATGTCAGGGTTGTATCCTTTCACCATACTTATTCAATCTACATGCTGAGCAAATAATTCAAGAAAATGGACTATAAGAAGAAGAACATGGCATCAGGACTGGAGAAAGACTCAATAGCAACCTGCAATATGCAGATGGCACAACCTTGCTTGCTGAAAGCAAAGAGGATTTGAAGCACTTACTGATAAAGATCAAAGACTATGGCTTTCAGTATGGATTGGACCTCAGCATAAAAGAAAACAAAAATCCTCACAACTGGACCAGTAAGCAACATCACGATAGATTGAAGTTATCAAAGATTTCATTTTACTTGGATCCACAATCAATGCCCATGGAAGCAGCAGTCAAGAAATCAAACAATGTATTGCATTGGGCAAATCTGCTGCAAAAGACTTCTTAAAGTGTTGAAGAGCAAAGGTGTCGTTTTGAGGACTAAGGTGCTCCTAACCCAAGCCATATTTTTGATTATCTTCAATGCATGTGAAAGCTGAACTATGAATAAGGGAGACTGAAGAACATATACTTTGGCCATGTATCAGGAGGGACCAGTCCTGGAGAAGGACATCATGCTTTGTAAGGTAGCAGGTCAGTGAAAAAGAGGAAGATCCTCAAGGAGATGGATTGACACAGTGACTGAAACAATGGGCTCAAACATGGTAATGACTGTGAGGATGGCGCAGAACTGGGCCGTGTTTCATTCTACTGTACACAGGGTCACTATTAGTTGGAGCCAACTTGACGACGCCTAACAACAACAATAACTGGCCCTGCAACTGAGTCTTTTATGAGACACCAGGCTTGAGTTTGCTTTTGTCCCGAGCCATCCTACCTGCAGCGGTGATTGACCAATAAGCCTTTCTTGTAGACTCACAATGTCTTAGCTGTCTAGTGCTGCTATAGCAGAAATACCACTAGCAGATGGCTTAACAAAGAGAAATTTATTTTCTCTCACAGTCTGCTGGGCTAGAAGTCCGAATTCAGGGTGCTAGCTCCAGGGGAACCCTTTCTCTCTCTGTCGGCTCTGGAGGAAGGTCCTTGTCATCAATCTCCCCTGATGGAGGAGCTTCTCAGCACAGGGACCCCAGGTTCAAAGGAAGCACTATTCTCCTGGCTCTGGTTTCTTCCTGGTATGAGGTTTCTCTGCTTGCTTCTCTCTTTTATATCTTAAAACAGAATGGCTTAAAACACAGTCTAATCTTGTAGATTGAGTCCTGCTTCATTAACATAACTACCTCTAATCCTGCCTCATAACATCATAGAGGTAGGATTTACAACACATAGGAAAGTCACATCACATGACAAAATGGTGGATAATCACACAATACTGGAAATCATGGCCTAGTCAAGTTGACACATATTTTTGGGGGACACAATTCAATCCATGACACACATGAAGGGACTCCAAATCCTTACCTTGCCGAGAGTGTTAATCTTGAAGCCCTTGTCGCCTGGGTCAAGTGAGAGCATTAGCTCATCTTCCAAAACTGCTTTCAACGTCACTGCTCATGGTGGGACCACGGACCCTGGACCCTCACGAAGGTCTCAGTTAAACCTTCTCTAATTTCTTACTAAGGGGCCCAGTGGCACAGTGGTTAAGTGCTCAGTTGCTAATCAAAAGGTTGGCAGTTCAAACCTACTGGTAGCTCTGCAGGAGGAAGATGTGGCTGGCAGTCTACTTCTGAAAAGATTACAGCCTTGGAAATCCTATGGGGCAGTTCTACTCTGCCCTATATGTTTGTCGTAAATCAGAATCTACTTGATGGCAGCAGGTTTAATCTCTTATTTCCCATTTGAATTAGAATTCTTTTCATAGTCTTCTGTACAACCAGGCCTCAACTCCCAATGACAAATGATTGGATTCTATACAATGTCATGCTCTGTCTGGCTTTGTAATCCTGCTGATGATGCGACCCCACAGCACCAGTGTCCCTTCCCACTGCACTAGCAGAGCCTGCTCTAGGTGGCTGCTCACCTTAGACATCTAGACCAGAAGTGGCACCCACGTCTTGAGTTCAAAGACACCTCAAACCACTGATTTGAAAAACAATGAAGTATGTTTCTCCTTGCTGAGGGCCATTTTTGCATGGCCACCAAGTGATCAGGTGAAAGGAATGTGAGTTACAAACATTGATCCTATCAGATGTCAGTCAGGTCTTCACTTCACAAACATTATTGAGCACTCACTATAGCCTGAGTACTATGGATATAGTGATGAACAAGACCAACCAGATTCCTGGTGGAAGAAGCCAGACAGTAAACTGGCAGCCTGCCTCGCCACATGGTCATCTCTGCCATCTGCATGGCCCTCTGCAGCTGAGGGCCCCAGAGACTGCCCTCTCCACTCTGGACGTTTGCACAGTGAGGCCCGGTTTGTGGCAGCACCTGCCTCCAGAGATGGAGGCTTCTACCCTGGCTAGCCACATGACCTTGGACAAGGGGTGAACAATTCCTTGGACAACAGTGTTCTCTTATGTCAAATGGAGATAATAGCACTGTTGTGTATTGAATTATGTCCACCAAAAGATATATTGAAGTTCTAACCTCTGTATCTGTGAACGTGACTTTGTTTAGAAATAGGGTCTTTGAAGATGTTATCAATTAAGTTAACATGAGGCCCTATCAGAGTCCAACCAAAAATCCCATTGCTGTTGAGTCAATTCTGACCCATCGCAACCCTACAGAACACAGTAGAACTGTCCCATAGGGTTTCCGAGGAGAGGCTGGTAGATTTGAACTGTTGCATTTTTGGTTAGGAAACCCTGGTGGTGTAGTGGTTAAGAGCTACAGCTGCTAATCAAAAGGTTAGCAGTTCGAATCCACCAGGCACTCCTTGGAAACTCTATGGGGCAGCTTTACTCTGTCCTATAGGGTCGCTATGAGACAGAATCAACTTGACAGCAACAGGTTTGGCTTTTTTTTTTGTTGTTAGCAGTGGAGCTCTTAACCACCGCGCCACCATGGCTCCCATACCGGTGTGGGTCCTAATCTATGCAGAGTGGTGTTCTCATAAGAGACAGAGAAACAGAAGGAAGGATAGTCATGTGAAGATGTGTCTACAAGCCAAGGAATGCCTGGGGCTACCAGAAGCTTGGAGAGACAAGGAAGGGTCTTGCGATGGAGCCTTCAGAGGAAGCATGACCTTGTTGCACAGGCATCCCAAGCGGAGGTTAGAGGTGGGTATCTGCCCCTCGGCGAAAGTCCAAGGGAGTACCAGATACGGTCACATTGATACTCCCCTTCCCACCCCACTTCGTACCCCCAACCCCCCTTTGACTTAGAGATTGCCCCTGGGTGCTCGTAACCCTCGCTAAGCCCTTGCCCTGTTGACACATCGATAAGGACTTCTAGCCTCCAGAACTGTAAAACAGTAAGTTTCCCTTCTCACTAGCCACCCACTTTGTGGTACTTTGTTAGGGAGGTCTCGGGAAACTAGTGAGAGTACCTACCACCTAGGTGTGGGGATTAACCAACCACATTCGGCTAAAGCGCTCGGCACAGTGCCCGGTATCCTGCATACATCTGATACATGATAGCTAGCAGTGTCTTCAATGTGTACATTTTAAATTTTAGATATGTTTCCCCAAGATTCAGCTGGGCTTCATTTTTTTACCATCTCTTGAAAATTCTGCATTCCTACTATGCAAAGGCATTCGACTATGTGGATCGTAACAAATTATGGATAACATTACAATGAATGGGAATTCTGGAACACTTAATTGGGCTCACGAGGAAACTGTACATTGATCAAAAGGCAATCATTTGAACAGAACAAGGAGATACTGCGTGGTTTAAAGTCAGGAAAGGTGTGCGTCAATGTTGTATCCTTTCACCATATTTATTCAATCTGTGTGCTGAGCAAATAATCTGAGAAGCTGGACTATATGAAGAAGAACCAGGCATCAGGATTGAAGAAAGATTCACTAACAACCTGCGTTATACAGATGGCACAACCTTGCTTGCTGAAAGTGAAGAGGACTTGAAGCATTTACTGATGAAGATCAAAGACCACAGCCTTCAGTATGGATTACACCTCAATATAAAGAAAACAAAAATCCTCAGAACTGGACTAATAAGTAACATCATGATAAACAGAGAAAAGATTGAAGTTGTTAAGGATTTCCTTTTACTTGAAGCCACAATCTACACTCATGGATGCAGCAGTCGAGAAATCAAAAGACGCATTTTATTGGGCAAATCTGCTGCAAAAGACCTCTTTAAAGTGTTGAAAAGCAAAGATGTTACCTTGAAGACTAAGGTGCACCTGACCCAAGCCGTGGTATTTTCAATGGCCTCCTATGCACGTGAAAGCTGGACAATGAATAAGGAAGACTGAAGAATTGACACCTTCGAGTTATGGTGTTGGGAAAGGATGTTGAATATACTAGCGACTGCCATCGTTAGAAGCAAGGATGGTGAGAATGTGTCTCACATAATTTGGACATGGTGTCAGGAAGGATCAGTCCCTGGAGAAGGACATCATGCTTGGTAAAGCACAGGGTCAGCGAAAAAGAGGAAGACCCTCCTTGAAATGGGTTGACACAGTGGCTGCAACAATGGGCTTAAGCATAAAAAACCCAGCCAGGCAGTGCTTTGTTCTGTCGTACATAGGGTTGCTATGAGTTGGAACTGACTCGATGGCACCTAACAACAACAACAAAACCCTACATAGCCAAAACTTGAGGAAACACAGCTAAGCATTGCCGAAGTTTTATACAATCTATGGGTTACCTAATTTTCAAAAACAAAACATTCCTTCGGGTCATGAGCTGGCGGTTCCTCACTTGTGCCCTCAGATCTGCTCCCAACCTCTCTGCCTTTCTCCGAGTTCCGAAGGGCTCTTGCTGCCAGTGGCCTATCTAGGGTCTTGCACCAGCCCTGGGTACACGGCGCCACTGAGCAGTTTCTATTAAGCCAGCATACGCCAACGTTCTTCCTTAAGCACAGTGATGTGTTTGTTAAAAGATTAACAAGCTTGACTTGTATTTTTGAGCTGATATTGTGGCAAAGTTATCTAAAAGAGAGGCGTCGGATGTTGGGACAGGGGACGCAATTTCACTGCTTTCCGTAGACCCCGTGTTCCGTAGATAGGCCACTGCTCGTGCTGGGTTAGCAGAAACTGCTCAGCTGTGCCGGGCACCTAGGGCCTGTGTAATACCTGCCATACCCTAATCACGCCTCTGCCTGGGGGCGGGGTCACTTGCCTCTGATTTCTGCTAGGATGTGGCCAATGGGAGGCGCTGGGGGCACCAGAGGGCAGGAGGCAGGGCAACTGTTCCCTGTTCCCTCCACGCAGTGGCCACGTCCTTCCTCAGCTACACCTCCTGCCTTCTCCGCTGGTTCTGCATCTCACCGGCTCCTTCCCATCTCCCTCCCTGTCTAGGTCTACAACAGCTCACCAGGCTGGCCTAGGCCTCTCTTGTTGGCTCCCTGCCCCCTGCCCACACTTTTTTTTAAGTGTCCTTTCATTAAGATGCCTGTGAACTGTCTGAGGGGGGTTTCCATTTCCTGCTGGGGCCCTGGTTGCTCCATGTAATTATAACAAATTTCAATATTTTTCCATGTAGCCTATTTTCCCATCAGTCAAGCTCTTAGCTTAATACTATACATATATTTTAATTGAAAAAGAAATTCTGGAGAATTTCCAGTTGGCACATGTGGCTTTTGCAAGGTCATGATGACAACGGCCTTCAGGGAAATTGCCATTTTTAGAATTATATGGAAGTGACATTGAGAAATGCAGTAAAAGGAAACATAACCCTTGCTCATGGTTTGGTGTATTAAAAACATGGAAATCAGTCAGTTAGAAGTAGTAAAATCAAGCTATCATAAGGATCAGTTTGTTATCAGCCATTTGCCTTCTCACTCATCACTCCCTTAAGACTATCTTTCTACAGGAACCCAACACTTAGCCCTCAGGCATAAGAAAACCCTAGTAGCACAGTGGTTAAGAGCTCAGCTGCTAACCAAGAGGTCAGCAGTTTGAATCCACCAGCTGCTCCTTGGAAGCCCTTTGGGGCAGTTCTACTCTGTCCTGTAGGGTTGCTATGAGTTAGAATTGAGTCCACAGCAACTGGATTGCTGGTATTGGGCATAAGGAACCCTGATGGCACAACAGGTAAGTACTCAACTGGTTGAAGAAAGGTTGGTGGCTCAAATCCACCCAGAGACACCTTGGAAGACAGGCCCGGCAGTCTGCTTCTGTAAAGATTACTGCCTCGGAAACCCTATGGGGCACCTCTACTCTATCACATGGGGTCGCTATGAGTCAAAAATCGACTTGACGGCACCTAACAACAACAACACCATCAGGCATACCCTCAACCTCCTCCAAATATCTTGGAAATAAGGGAAATAAGATTACCTTCTGAGAGTTAACTTTAAATCATGCATACTGAATCAGGACAAATGCAAAGTCACCTTATAAGCAGAAGGAGGCTTAGAACTGCAAGATTTGGCTTTAGCAGAACAGAATATACTAAATTATCTAAAGCAAAACTGCCCATCAGAAGGCGCCAGCCGAAGGAGAATCAGCAAGGCAGACCTCAACCATGGCCATTGAATCACCTTGTTGAGGAACAAGTCTGAAAACCTGACTTGGAACATTCCAGACCCTCATCATGAGGCAAGCATCTCAGCTTATCTCAGCCTGATTCCATAAATCATCAATTCTTCTAATTTCAACTCTGCGATCAATAAGATATATCTTTATAGTAATGATTTTATTTCACGAGCAAAACATATTTATTACAGAAATAATCAGAAAATATAGGCAAACTCAGGGACGATGTTAATCATTTAGAACTTTCTAAGTATACTTCTCCCATGCCAATTTTCATGCACATAAATATACAACCCTACATATTAACAGGAATAGAAATGTTTCATCCTTACTGAGATGTCCTTCAACCTGCTCTGCACTTGATAATGAATACACATGAACATCTTTGTGTATCAATGAATACACCCCTATCACAGCGGGTTAATGGATAGATATTTTTGTATGTGAGGCAAACCTATAATTTATTTAACCAAAGGTGTCTCGATTATTGCAGCTCTCTGTCATTTCCATCATTTTGCCATTACGACCAGCACTGCAGGAGACAGCCTTGCAGCAAAGCTTCACAGGTCATTAGCCATTTCTGTGCACAGATTCCCGAAGGACGTGGACATTGCCAAGGCTTTTGATACATTTTGCCAAATTGCTTTCCAGAAAATATTATCATAATTGTTCTAGTGTTTGTCAGGTTTTGTAGGTGATAAATCATTGGGCTATTGTTTTAATTTTAATCTTCAGGGTTACTAGTGAAGCGGAAATTTTGTCATGAGTTTATTAGACATGTGAATTCTTGTTTTTTCGATCTTCCTATTCATATTCTTGGAGTTCTGGTGGCGCAGTGGTTAAGTGTTTGGCTGTTAACCAAATGGTCAACAGTTCGAATCTACGAGCCACTCCTTGGGAACACTATGGGGCAGTTCTACTCTGTCTTATAGGGTCACTATGAGTTGGAACAGACTCGAAGACAACAGGTTTGGGTTTTTTGATTTATTTATAGATCAGAAAGAGGTAGTACAGTGATAGAAAAATGGGCAAAGAATATGAATAAAAACCAAACAAAACCAGTTGCCTTCGAGTAGATTCTGATTCATAGAGACCCTATAGGACAGTGCAGAACTGGTGAATTTGAACTGCCGACCTTTTGGTTAGCAGCCTAGCTCTTAACCACTGTGCTGCCAGGGCTCCTATTTATCAATAGAGATCTTTATGTTAATAGAGATATTAACTTTTATGATAGGTTTCGCAAATAACTTTCTCAGTTTGTTGTTTTCTTTTTAAAGCAATATGTTTTTGCCTTAAGCTTGGAATCAGTTAAGAATGACTTTGAGTAACAGAAAACCCAACTCCAGTGCCTTAAGCAAAGAGGATTTATTATTTCATGTAGCAAGCACCCCATAGGGAGGAAGATGCTAGAACTTGTTCAGAGGGTTGCTAATGAGAGGGCTAACATCTCTGTCCTCTTGCGGCCTTCTCTTGCCTGTCACCTTATGGTCATTACGTGGCTGATGCAGCACTAGCCATCACATCTGTGTTCCAGGCTAGAGGAAGAAGGGAGCCCAAGGAAGAGACCACAGCAACAGGCTCCTGCTAATGGCCCACTGGCCAGAACTGGCCTCTTGGCTGCTTGTGGTTGTAAGGGACAGGCAGGCAAGGGCGAAGGGGGAATGGGATTAAGTGAGCAAACACGCAGTGTCTGCCGAAGAGCAGATTTAAGATTTTTCTATGAGTCGGAATCGACTCGACGGCGGTGGATTTGGTTTTTCAGTATAGTCAAATTGGTCTGTATTTATGTCCTCGATTTCAAGTTTAGAAAGTTCTTCTTCAACTCAAGGATGTATTCCAGTAGATATTCCTCTATGTTTTCTTCAGCTACTTTTATGGTTTATTTTAACAGGAGGTAGAAATCAAGCTTTTTCCCCCAGATGATTGACCAGTTGTCTCAATATCATTTTTAAACTTCGGCCGCTGATTGAAATATCTTAATTGTTTATTAGACTATGGTATACACTTAAGTCAGCTTTGGAACTGACTGTTCTTTTCCATGGATCTAGTTTCCTATTCCTATCCCTAAGGCTGGTGCTTTAATTAACACCACATGGCATGCATTTTTGGAACCCTGGTGGTGCAGTGGTTAAGAGCTCAGATGCTAACAAAAAGGTCGGCAGTTCAAATGCACCGGTCACTTCTTGGAAACCATATGAGGCAGTTCTACTCTATCCAATAGGGTCGCTATGAGTCAGGAGTTACTCAACAGCAATGGGTTTGGTTATCCCACATTTTCACATTGGAGAGCACGTCCTCCATTGTGATGCCTCTTTGTCAAAAACCTCTTACCTTTCTTGAATCCTTATTCAGATGAATTTTGAATCATTCTGTCAAGTTTTTTTAAATAACCCTATTTGGATTTTTATGGGAATTAGATTTAGAAACTAAGTGAGAAGAATTGATAACTTATGCAATTAAGTCTTCTGAACCAGGGACCTGGTATGGACAAGTCTTCTTTTACGTGCCTGAAAGCTTTGTCATCGTCTTCATGTAGCAGCATCTTTTTTCTCCATTTTGTATTTTAGTTAGTTTTAGCTGATATCTAGGCAAGCTAAAAAATTTTTTATAGGTTTCTTTTACAGCCAGTCACCTTCTGAACCCTCAATTCATTCTAAAAATTCTCCTTACTTATTATTTGTGTGCTTAATCTTCCAGAGCCTGGGAGAGGGTGGTCACAGCAGCTTTCTGATTGTTATCTGGCTTTCCCGTTATGGTTCTCTTAAAATTGGCATGCAGACTCATGAGCCTGGTTAATGTGATTCTTTCCTGAGAGATAAATTTGCTCTTGCTCTGCTGACAAAACAAAGTTTCAGAGACAGCAGAGCCAAACTGACCCATGTTCTGTGACAAAAGCTACCTTAGAAGTTCTAGCCTGTCACTCCGGGCAGGAATTTCTTCTGCATCATCTCCCACAGATATAAGCCCAACTTCTGCTCAGAAAGTCCTAGTGATAAGAAACTCTATGCGTTAAGGTATCTAATTCCATTTTGGGGAACATTTCAAATTTTCAAAAGGCTGTTATTTGTAGAGACAAACCAGAAAAACAAACAAAACAAACCCATTGCTGTCAAGTCGATTCCAACTCATAGCGACCCTATGGAACAGAGTAGAACAGCCCCATGGGGTTTCCAAGGAGCGGTTGGTGGATTCCAACAGCTCACCTTTTAGTCAACAGCTGACCTCTTAACCACTGTGCCACCAGGGCTCCATAGAGACAAAAATCTACCTACTATAACTTCTCCGTATACTTTCTGGAAGATTCTATTCTTTCTTTCAAGACAGCCTCCCAGTTCTTCCTGCAGCCTAAATATCTCTCTTTCCCTCAAGTATTTCTTGTTAGATTACATGGTGAAGATTTCCCACCATCCTGGTCGCCCTCCCCTATGCTACCCTGGCCTCTTTGGATGCTTCCTCAAATGTGGAACCAGAAGTGGTGGAGCTGACAGGGAGATTTCTCTCAGGCAGGTCACAGGCAGCCCAGCACACGATCACCGTCGCTGTTTCAGCATTGTTGCCCACTAAATCTTCCGTGTCTTTTCCACAGGAGGTGCTTAAGCCAAATCTCTCCTACCCGGTACTTGTGCATTTTCTGAAAAATCCATTTATCCCCGTTGAAGTTCATTGTATCTGATTTTTACTTTTGTTCTAGTCTATTCAAGTAATTTGGAAATATTTCTGCCTTTCATCTCATTCATTAAATAACTTAGCCGGCTGTTAGAGGGCTAGCAAAAAAGAGGAAAACACTCAACGAGATGGATTGATACAGTGGCTGCAACAGTGAGCTCAAACATAGGATTGTGAGGATGGTGCAGGACCAGGTAGCACTTCATTCTGTTGTACGTGGGGTCACTACGAATCGAAACCAACTCAACAGCACCTAACAACAATAATTTTTTTCCCCCTGTGTAAAATGTAATAGGCAAGCGTTCTAGGCCTAGGTCCAAAATATCTATAAATATGTTGAAAAGGACAGGGCCAAGGAGAGAGACCTGCAGTATAACGCTAGAGGTCTCCCTCCAGGTGATACATAAGTCAATACTCTTTGGGCATAGTTGTCCAGCCAGCTTCAAATACACCAATCTTATTGATAAAGTCATGGAAGGAAGGACTTTGTCAATAGTGTACTGAAATACACCCATCTCATGACATGCTCAGTTATGAGTGCAGGGGGAAGCTGGGGCCTGGAGTAAGGTATGAATACACAGTGGGCCAGGGCTGTTGGAATCAACGACAAGGAATCATAGGACGTAGAGCCAGTCACTCAGCTCATGGCACCTGTGTGGGCCTTGAGTTCCAGGAGGGTATGTGAATGGGTAAGTGTGTCACATGTGTTCATACCACCGAGACTCTGTCTGATGTCACAGGGCCACCAAGTGTACAGGTATGCAATGCTCAACTAACATAAAACAATTGTACCTGAGAGAGGGATGCGTTTTTCCAATTCTAGCAAAGATGCCATAAGGGCTGTCGCAGCTCCATGAGAGATTACTCTAGTGATAGTGTGGCAGCCAGAGGGAGGGGGGCTGAGTAGGAGACCTCGAAGGACAGCAACAGGAGCATTAGGAGTGAGAACAGCAGAGAGTTTCTAGCGAGAGGGAGGAGCCAAGATATTGCAAGACTGGGTAGTCCATGTAGTAAATGGGGATTCCTACTGGGCAGAGTTGCTGGCCTACAGATGCTGTCTTAAGGTCTGGTGGACATCCTGATCAACTTGGCTTTGGCTATGGTAACTGGGTCATGTGACACAAAACATAGAAACTTCTGCTTGTGGAACTTCCTGTAGCCATTTTTCTCAGGTGAGGGTGTGATCAGCACACAACGCGTCATCACGTCACTCCAGTACCTGCTCATCCCATAACCACAGCATGGTGTGTTACTGTAAGAGTAGTCATGGATAAGGTAGAATGTGCCTAAGCCAAGTAGGTTTTTTAAAATCAGAAGTCAAGACGAACCTGCTGCTGACTCCTTAATTAGGAGAGCTTCCGGGATGCAGGATGATCAGCTCCATGACCTCTGAAGGTCCCTCTCATCTCCATAGTCATGCAGCTCCATGAAAGGCAACCAAATAAGGATAAATATATAGCAGGGTTTGAAATAGTAACTCCAATTCTACTGTGAGCCAGTCTATTTTGGTTTCTCAACTAAACCAACTCAAAATGTGCTTTGGGGACTGCATTTTTCTTCTAATTAATCGGAATGAAGAGGATTATTCAGTGGGCATTTTAGCTCCCCCCCCCCCCCAGCAAATTGCTCCCTTCCTTAGAATATGAAGAATAGCTCTAAGGCTTAAGTAGAATTAAAGCTTTGGTTCCTTAGTGAATCGGGTCGCCACTATTCTGACCACTCATCTGGTTCAGACAAACTGCAGAGTGGACACATCATTCCATTTTAGATTTGACTATGAACTTCAAGAGGGAAGGAGAAGCATTGGTCTCTGTCCTCTAAATGGAGTATTCTCTCGTCTCTGAACTTAACTAGACTCATAGAGTTTGGAGAACTAGAAAAAATCCTGCTGGCCAATTAGTTGCACATTTCTCAAACTACATCCTGAGGTGCATCAGCCTATGAGACGCTCCTACGCCAAGGGTTCCATGGTCAAGTAAATTAGAGAATCACTGCCTATGTCCTCCTCTTTAAGACCCTGAGAAGCCCTGCAGCAAAGAAACCTGGTGTATATTTGTTTACCAAACTTATTTGATCACAAAACAGTTCTCTTTCCAAGTAGCACCTAATAACACCTTCTGGAACTGGCAATCTATAAAACATACGTTGGAGTTGTTGGTGGTGGTGGTGGTTGCCATCGAGTTGTCTCCAGGCTCTATGTATGTTGGAGAGTGCTAATCTATTCCATCCTACCTCCATTTTCAGAAGAGGGAGATGAAGCCCATGTTAAGAGATGTGGAAACAATCATATCCCTAATACTGGCAGGCTGAGAACTTGACCGTCGTTTCCAGACAACTCATCCAGGCTCTTTGTATCATCCTGAGAAAGGCTTCATTAATGGTGGTAACTTTGATGTGTCCCCTAGCACATTTTCATTTCTGGAATTTGAGTCTGTGCTTATTTATAGTGCACTCAGCAATGAATCCATCAAATGCTTTGAATGTTTTAAAAAGAGCATCGGGCCCTGTGCAGTTGACCTAAATCAAATGCTGTCTCTCAAATGACATGTAATTCACTATATAATGAAATATTTTATCAAGCTATATAATCACAGTCTAAGAAAGAGGTCATTACTTTTATAAGGAAGAGTAAATCAAAGCGCTCAAAGCTCAGTAAGACATGTGACTAAAATGTAAGTAAACTGCCCAGTGAGAAGTAACCACCGACACGTCTCTTGGAGAGAGATATAGGGATGGAGCCAAAGTTATAAAAATGTGTCCGAAGACTATATACATATGTTTTCAAATCATGGAAATTCAAGTTGGTGAGCACGCTGGCACTCTTTGGAAGCAACACTTTTCTGATCTTATTCTCTGAATCCCAAAGACACTTCGAGTCTATGTGCACTTCAGCACTTTTTTCATCGTAAAATTGTGTTTGAGATTCCAGCCCTTATAAAAGGTTTTTTTGCTGACTTAACCCACTGGAGTTATGAGGTGCCTTCCCCATCAACTGGGGAGTTTGTGGTTGGTTTCTAGCCTCTGAATGCCAAGTTCGCTCGCATGTTTCCAAAGCCAATTACTGGCCCATATGGTGCCTTTTATGGCCCAAATAAGGTACCACTTCTGTGGGAAGTCTTGCTCCAGGGCAGAATGCAGGCTGGGTTCAGCCCCCACCTGCCCTCCCAAATGAAGGTTCTTGAGCAAATGAACAAGTTGCACAAGTCAAGGCAGGGACCCTGTCTGTTCCCCTCCACTCCCCAGGCTTCCACCCTGTGGAGCTGGGACTGCTCCCCGTCGGCAGAACGAGCCCCCATCCTGATCTGAACCAGGATATGTTTAAGGACCCTGGGCCTATCAGCATACATGTTGAGTTGGACTGGCTCTGTCCCAGTGCCCCAGGCCTGAGAACTGGGCTCTTGGCCTGGGGTCTCTTTTAGTCCCCTTGCTATTGTAACTGGGTTTGTGTCTTGCAGTTACCAGTTGCCGCCTCAAGGTCAGTGGTTCTGCCTAGGGTCTGGACCTCGCTACCCGTGGGCGCATCTCTCAGTGACACCAGCCTTCTTTCCTGAAATTCTAAATTCCCTCCCTTGCCCGAAACCCCATGTTACCCATTTAGAAATCCTATTATTTCCTCTTACACCCAGCCCACCTGGGCTGAAAACCGTTCTTGCCCTCACCCTCTGGACTTGTGATTTGTCCCCACGGACAAGCCTCCTTGCTTCTGAGTCATTTATCCGGACCTTAGTAACTGAGCCTACTGCTTCTCAGGCCCCCTCTGAATTCCAAGGTCTGACAGTCCCATTTAGCTGCATGCCAACCCATCTCCTAGGGGGCTCTGTATCCACACAGACAATAACAGCTGACACTCAGAGAAGTGACCTGAAGCATTACAGAGTTCTTAAACAAGAAGAAAAAATGTTGCTTTAGTCAGTAGTTTACTTATTAAGGCAGAGAGTAGAAGAAACATAGTTAGAAAGATCCGAACCACAAAGGTGGAAACGAAAAGATGCTTTGATGAAATACTTACTTAGGAAATTAAGGGTCATGGAATATAAGCTCTAACAAGGCAAGTGCTATTCCTTCACGTCACCACGGTAAGCCCAGCGCCTGAGACCGTAAGCGCTCAGCAAATACTTGCTGAATGAACGACAAGTAAAATCAGTATGAACACACATTTGGTGAAGAAAGGCTCCAGTAGTTCATGTAGTCACTCTTCCATCATACACAGCCTGTTTTTTAATCATTGTTGTAGTTGATAACTTTTAATGCAT
This sequence comes from Elephas maximus indicus, assembly GCF_024166365.1. NCBI lineage: Eukaryota > Metazoa > Chordata > Mammalia > Proboscidea > Elephantidae > Elephas > Elephas maximus. The sequence goes on along the minus strand of NC_064819.1, from coordinate 229,559,224 downwards.
CATAAGAGGGGATCATTAATAAGAAATAAGCTCAATAAACATAATAGGCATTGACGACACAAGTTAAATCACAGATCTTAACAGTTGTGCAATGGTTAAGAGCCCAGCTGCTAATCAAAAGGTTGGCAGTTCGAACCGACCCAGTGGCTCCGCAGGAGAAAAGACCTGGAGATCTGCTCCTGTAAAGATTACAGCATAGAAAACCCTATGGGGTAGCTCTGCTCCGGTACGTGGGGTCGCTATGAGCCAGAATTGATGGCACCTAACAAAAACAAAGACAATTAATGTGAATTGAATATACGCGCCTGTGTGTGAGATAGCAGCAAAAAGATAATGCATAGATGGAAATATATTTTACTTTTGGCAATGTTAAAGGGTTTTTTCTATGATTGGGAGGGACATAGGCCTTAAATTAACAAGGCTTTATATTGCCAGAATCGTTGACCATTTACAAAATGCTTGAACATATGCAATCGGATTTGATCCTCACAAGAAGACAGAGGAACATAATTAAAGGAAATTATATTCATCATTCTTTTACAAGAAAACAGCCAGTGGCTATGAGACAGAACAGCTTTCAAAAAGATTTCTGGTCTATCATTAATGGGAACAATTCAACCCACAGCAGAGAGAGAGGTTGGAAAGATACACTCTGCTATAAAGAAAAATTAAAAGGAAGAACCTATAACAGCAACTTTCATTTACTGTGGTAAAGACCAACTTACTTTATTCAGCCTGAGACAGTGACAGAATAGGATGATGCTCAAAGATAAGTAATGAGGGGCCAGAAGTGAGTGATGAGCCTCAGGCGTTGGAGTCTACTTCCAGCTCACTGGAGAGGAATTATTGCCATACTTACCATTTATATTGCACTGTATTGATTGGAGTGCATTTCCCCGTAGCTATAGCTCTCGGGATCCAGGGAGATATTGGGAAGGATTCAAGAGGTCCCCTGGAACAGTACCCTGGGGGAGGCACACACTGGGCTCTCGGGGCAGCCCAGAAGTCTCTGCTGGAGACATAATGGTTCCTGCTCTTGTTTCCTGACTTTCCAAGAATGTTGTTACCAGAGTTCCTGCTGGAGCATTGGGGGAGTTACCCTGGAAACCTACGTAATATTTCTATTTGAACAGAAAAATCCATCTTTTAAATAAGGTGATTTTTTTAAGTATTTTTGTTGTTTTTCCTCGCTCTTTTTTTCTTTCTCAAAAAAGTAATATATATTATGTGTTAAAAAAATTTTAAGACGTTATAAAAACGTATTTAAAATATGTTACTTTGGTTAGTATTTTGTGCGTTATAGCAGAAAGTGGAGGAAAGACAGAGAGTTTCACCTCTGCGTTCCCCCAAGGTAACCTCCGGTAACAAGATAGTGCGAAGCCCACCAGATCTTTTCTTCTATGTATCCACTCAATTAGGAAACAGCTTTGGAGGATCCCTGCACTGTATTATTTGATGATTAGTGCTGCCATAACAGAAATATCACAAGTGGATGGCTTTAACATAGAGAAATTTATTTTCTCACAGTCACTAGATGTCCAAAATTCATAGCATCAGCTCCAGGGGAAGGCTTTCTCTCTCTCTCTCTCTCTCGGCTCCGGAGGAAGGTCCTTGTCCTCAATTTTCCCCTGGTAGAGGAGCTTCTCAGGCACAGGGACCCCGTGTCCAAAGGACGTGCTTTGCTCCTGGTGCTGCTTTCTTGGTGGTATGAGGTCCCCAACTCTCTGCTTGCTTCCCTTTCCTTTAATCTCTTAAGAGATAAAGAGTGGTGCATGCCATACCCCAGGGAAGCTCCCTTTACATTGGATCAGCATGTGACCTGGGTAAGGTGATGTTAACAATCCCACCCTAATCCTTTTAACATAAAATTATGGTCACAAAATGGAGGATAACCACACAATGCTGGAAATCATGGCCCAGCCAAATTGATACACATATTTTTGGGGGGACACAATCCAATCCATGACAAACTTTTATCAAACAGCAGTGAGAAAAATGAATGGCCAATATATAACCTTTGTCAGATTTAAAAAAATAATTCAGCCTCATTCTTTAAACAGGGAGAAACCGAGGCTTCAAAGAAATGTTTCAAAAATAGAGGCAAAACCAACTCATCAGGGTTAGCTACATTAGCTACAGCTACAGCTCCCCAAAATTCTGGGAACTATAATGCTGTCTTGATCATCTAGTGCTGCTATAACAGAAATACCACAAGTGGATAGCTTTAAGAAAAAGAAATTTATTCTCTCACAGGCTGGTAGGCTACAAGTCCAAATTCAGGGCATCGGCTCCAGAGGAAGGCTTTCTCTCTTTGTTGGTTCTAGAGGCAAGCCCTTGTCCTCAGTCTTCCCTTGGTCTGGGAGCATCTCAGCGCAGGAACCTCGGGTCCAAAGGACTCGCTCTTCTCCTGGTGCTGCTTTCTTGGTGGTATGAGGTTCCCATGTCTCTCTGCTTGCTTCTCTCTTTTACATTTCAAAAGAGATTGGCTTAAGACACTATTTAATCTTGGAGACCTCCTCAATATATGTGCTGCTAATCCATCTTATTACATCATGGTGATAGGATTTACAACATTTAAGAAAATCACATAAAATGGTGGATAATCACACAACACTTAGAATCACGGCCCAGCTAAGTTGACAGATATTTTAGGGGGACACAATTCAATTCACGATAAATGCTCGCAAGTTTCTAGGTCAAATTTTGAAACAGCATTTACAGAGGCCAAAAGGTTTGAAATAAGAATGTGGTCAGATGTCCTGCCGGGATGGACTTGCAGCTGAAGAAAACAAACGCCAAAATAGCAACCAAGACTGGCTCAGATGAACTTGCCTTCTCAGCAGCCTCCTTTGCTTGCCAGTCATTTCTGTTACATTTCCCCGAAAGGGAATCAGGCTTCCACTGACACGACAGCCCTGCACGCACTGCACAAACCCTGGAGCTCCGGCAGCTTCCTAACCAGCGGTTTCCACACTGGTGAATGCCTGTCTTGCTCCTTCACAACTAGGGTCCCTGTCTTGCAAAGAAACTGTGCTCCAAATGTTTGCAAGTCAGCTCTTTGGAGCTTGTCTCCATGCCTGCCCATAGAACTAAGTCCAGTTGGAATCTGGGGGTCCCTAGAGCAGCCCAGTTAATCAGATTGCACCTGAAGTACTTAGCTGTGTGCACTGTAGAAATATAAGACGTTGGGTAACACTCCTTTTAAAAAAATTTTTTTTCAGCGTTCTGACTTGAGATGTGGAATGTGGTCCTAATCTCAGGGCTGGTGACTCCCTGTCATTGTTCTGCTCAGGTTCAAGAGGCCCTGGAAATACCGTCTCTCATGATTTGGGACAGAGGAGCCGCCAGGCAGGAGGAGGGCTGTGGCTCCCCCCACATGCACGCCTTGTCCAAGGAGCTCTCAGCCCCTCCTCTCCATGCTATGTGCCCAACAAGGATGCTCAAAACACAAAGTGCTCACCGAGGGCTGCAGATTACCTATTGGTTTACCTCAATTGCCTCTTCACCTATACGTGTATTGGGAAAATGAGCTTTCCTGTAGAAAGGAGGAAAATTGTCCCTTACTTTCAGGAGCTGGAAAAAGGATAGAAGTTTGTGAAGCAAATCCTTAGGAATAAAAGCAGATGGGGTCCCACAGGATCTGTCATTACGGTCTCAAAATGGAGACAGGCTCTAGGGTATAGTCTCTGTAATATTGATGCCCATTCCAAAGGAAGGTGATCCAACCAAATGTGGAAATTATCAAACAGTATCATTAATATCACTTGCAAGTAAAAGTTTGCTGAAGATAATTCAAAAGCGGTTGCAGCAGTACATCAACAGGGAATCACCAGAAAGGCATTCGACTTGTGGATCACAACAGATTATGGGTAACATTGCAAAGAATGGGAATTCCAGAACACTTAAGTGTGTTCATGAGGAGCCTGTACATAGATCAAGAGGCAGTCGTTCGTACAGAACAAGGGGATAGTGTGTGATTTAAAATCAGGAAAGATGTACGTCAGGGTTGTATCCTTTTACCATACTTACTCAATCTGTATGCTGAGCAAATAATCTGAGAAGCTGGACTGTATGAAGAAGAACAGGGCATCAGGATTAGAGGAAGACTCATTAACAACCTGCATTATGCAGATGTCACAACCTTGCTTGCTGAAAGTGAAGAGGACTTGAAGCACTTACTGATGGAGCTCAAAGACTATAGCCTTCAGTATGGATTACATCTCAACATAAGGAAAACAAAAATCCTCACAATGGGACCAATGTCCTGATAAATGGAGAAAAGACTGAAGTTGTCAAATATTTCATTTTACTTGGATCCATTATCAACAATGAAGAAGAACTGATAGTTTGAATTATGCTTTTGGCCAAGAAGACTGAATATACCACGGACTGCCAGAAGAACGAACAAACCTGTCTTTGAAGAAGTACAGCCAGAATGCTCCTTAGAAATGAGGATGGTGACACTTCCTCTCAGGTATTTCGGACATGTCATCAGGAGGGACCAGTCCCTGGAGAAGGACATCATGCTTGGTAAGGTAGCCAGTCAGCAAAAAAGAGGAAGAGCCTCAGCAAGATGGATTGACACAGACAATGCGCTCAAGCACAGCATCGATCCTGGGGAGAGTGCAGGAAGAAGGAATATTTTGTTGCTATTTATGGGAACCGACCCGACGGCACCTAACAACAACGACAACAACAAATTTCCCTAGATTTAAAGATTTATTATCCTCCTTCTGTTCCTTAAGAGTTCAGGCTTCCAACTGACTCTGCCCAGTTGAGTCACAGCTGATGAAGCAAAACCTGAACAGACCTGAATTTTTAAAATGTGGTTGAACCGGAAAGGGAAAAATTACAGGTCGAAACCCTGCTAGAAACTTAACCTCTCTCTTAGAAGACAGGGTCAGCGTTCGCGTTGCATAGCAACCAACTCTGGACCAGCCAGTCGAGAACAGCGGGACCCAGGCTCAAAGATGGCGACCTACTGCACCGCTTTGAAAGTGTGTTGCTCTCCACGGGCCTGCCAATAATCTAATCTCTCGCATCAGTCTGGGAGTCTCCCTTTCCAGGGCTTTGACCCATAACTTTTCCTTTTCCAGTTATCCTTCGGCTTCACCCAAATTATTAAAATTTGGGTCCGTTCCAATTTCCCTTCCTTGGCCATGACTGAACTCGTTCAAGTAAATAGTAATACAACCCTTAAAATAAAAAGTTCCTGGGCTTTTTGGGGAGGACGGAAGAATGGGGAGGCCTGAAGAGGGTGCATTTTTCTCTCTCTAGGCAGTCTGGGGAGAACAGAATTCCAAGTGTTAAAGTAGCTGGTGTGGGTTTCAAGAAGTGTAAACATGGAGAATAAGGCACAGAGAAGTATCCCCAAAATGGAATTGGCAACATCAGCATCGCCTGGGAACTTGTTGGGTGCCGAGTTGATTCCCACTCACAGTGACCCCATGTGACAGAGTAAAACTGCCCTGTAGGGCTTTCTTGACTGTAATCTTTATGGAAGCAGACTGCCAGGTCTTTCTCCCATGGAGAGCTAATGGGTTCAAATGACCAGCCTTTCAGTTAGCAGCCCAGCGCTTAACTGTCACTCCTTGGGAACTCGTTTCACAGGCAAAGTCTCCAGCCCTACCCTAGCCCTACTAAATCAGAAACTCTGGGATGGGGCCTAGCAACCGGTGTTTAACAAGCCCTTCCAGGTGATTTATATACAGGCTCAAGCTTGAGAACCACTGGCCTAGGGATAATGACTTGAACAGGCCTGTTTTAAATCCTGGCTCTCCCACTTAACAGCTCTGTGAGCTTGAACAAATTAGTTAGCCTCTCCGAGTCTATGGAGAGGATTAAGTGAGATAAATCCCTTAGCATGGTGCCAGACACACCGAAACCGCTCAATAAAAATTAGCTGCTATTATCATCACTAGGATTCGAGAACGGTTAGATGCTGGACTATTAACAGAAAGGTTGACAGTTTGAACCCCCCCCCGGTGCCTCAGAAGAAAGCCCTGGCAATCTGCTTCCAAGGCTTCCAAAAAGCTTTGAAACCCTACTGAGTCGGTCTACTCTGCAACACAGGTGTTTGCCACGAGTCAGAACCAACTCAGCAGCGGCTAGTTTTTTGTTTTGTTTTGTTTCGTCACCATTACGTACGAAGGAAAGGAAAAAGGGTTAAGTCCTAAGACCATCAATAAACTAGCATGGCGTGCTCGTTAGGAAAAGGCCCTTCAGAACTGACATCGTGCTCCCAAGGAATCTGAAGTTCAGATAAACTCTGCGTGATTTCATTCGCACAGAAGCACAGAGAGCGGTGGTTCTCAATCCTGGCTAGCCTTGAGAATCGCCCACGGAGATTTCAAACTTACTGTTGTCCAGGCCCTGCCCTGAACCTTCAAGTCATTGTCTCCAGGGGTAGACCCTGGGCAGCTAGGAGTGTTAAAATCTCAGATCATTAGAGCTAACCATTGAGTATTTACTGGTGCCCAGCACTGTGCTCACTTCTTTACATACATTGCTTTATTTAATTCTCACGGCAACCTTATGAGGTAGGAGCCCAACAACCAGTTTCTTTGTTTGGTTGTTATTGTTAGGTGCCATTGAATCGGTTCCGACTCATAGCGACCCTATGCACAACAGGACGAAACACTGCCCGGTCCTGCACCAACCTTACAATTGTTATGCTTGAGCTCACTTTTGCAGCCACTGTGTCAATCCACCTCGTTGAGGGTTTTCCTCTTTTCTGCTGACCCTGTGCTGTGCCAAGCATGATGTCCTTCTCCAGGGACCGGTCCCTCGTGACAACATGTCCAAAGTACGTAAGACGCAGTCTCGCCATCCTTGCTTCTGAGGAGCTTTCTGGTTGTACTTCTTCCAAGACGATTTGTTCGTTCTTTTGGCAGTCCATAATATATTCAATATTCTTTGCCAACACCACAATTCAAAGGCGTCAATTCTTCTTCAGTCTTCCTTATTCATTGTCCAGCTTTCACATGCATATGATGTGATTGAAAATATCATGGCTTGGGTCAGGTGCACCTTAGTCTTCAAGGTGACATCTTTGCTTTTCAGCACTTTAAAGAGGTCTTTTGCAGCAGATTTACTCAATACAATGCATCATTTGATTTCTTGACTGCTGCTTCCATGGCTGTTGATTGTGGATCCAAGTAAAATGAAATCCTTAATTTCAATCTTTTCTCCGTTTATCATGATGTTTCTTATTGGGCTAGTTGTGAGGATTTTTGTTTTATGTTGAGGTGTAAGCCATACTGAAGGCTGTGGTGTTTGACTTCATTAGTAAGTGCTTCAAGTCCTTTTCACTTCCAGCAACGCAGGTTGTTAATGAGTCTTCCTCCAATCCTGATGCCCCGTTCTCCTTCATATAGTCCAGCTTCTCGTATTATTTGTTCAGCATACAGATTAAATAGGTATGGTGAAAGAATACAACCCTGACGCATACCTTTCCCAACTTTAAACCAATCGGTATCTCCTTGTTCTGTCCAAACAACTCCCTCTTGATCTATGTAAAGGTTCCTCATGAGCACAATCAAGTGTTCTGGAATTCCCATTCTTCGCCATGTTATCCACAATTTGTTAGGATCCACACAGTCAATAAAACACAGGTAAACATCCTTCTGGTACTCTCTGCTTTCAGCCAGGATCCATCTGACATCAGCAATATCTCTGGTTCAACATCCTCTTCTGAAACCGGCCTGAATTTCTGGCAGTTTGCTGACAATGTGCTGCTGCAGCCGCTTTTGAATGATCTTCAGCAAAATTCTGCTTGCATGTGATATTAATGATACTGTTCTATGATTTCCACATTCAGTTGGATCACCTTTCTTGGGGATAGGCATAACTATGGATCTCTTCCAGTCAGCTGGTCAGGAAGCTGTCTTCCATATTTCTTGAAGAAAGCAAGAGGTCATTGAGAAGACAAGAAAGAAAGAGAAGACCAAGATGGATGTCAGAGGAGACAATGAAACTTGCTCACAAACATGGAGCAGCTAAAGCTAAAAGAAGAAATGATGAAATAAAACAACTGAACAGAAGATTTCAAAGGGCAGCTCGAGAAGACGAAGTATTATAATGACATGTGCAAAAAGCTGGAGATAGAAAACCAAAAGGGAAGAACATACTTGGAGTTTCTGAAGCTGAAAGAACTGAAGAAAAAATTCAAGCCCCGAGTTGCAATAGTGAAGGATTCTATGGGGAAAAATTAAACGATGTGGGAAACATAAAAAGAAGATGGAAGGAATACACAGAGTCATTATACCAAAAAGAATTAGTCGATGTCCAACCATTTCAAGAGGTAGCATATGATCAGGAACCGATGGTACTGAAGGAAGAAGTCCAAGCTGCTCTGAAGGCATTGGTGAAAAACAAGGCTCCAGTAACTGATGGAATATCAATTGATACTGATGTTTTTCTTTATTTTAGACACTTCATTTATTTTACAGATGAGAAGACTGAGATATTATTTACCAGTTGCCATCAGTTAATTCCAACACTTAGTGACCTCATGTGTTTCAGAGTAGAACTGTGAGCCATAGGGTCTTCAGTGGGAGTGATCTTTCAAAGCAGATTGCCAGGTCTTTCTTCCAACGTGCATCTGGGTGGATGCAAACCCTAGCCTTCTATCAGTAGCTGAGTGCTGCTTAACAGTTTGTGCCACCCAGGGACTGCACAACCGAGGTATGTTGTGGTTGTTGGGTGCTGTCTGGTGGATTTCTCCCCATAGGGACCCCACGTGACAGAGTAGAACTCTATAGGGTTGCCTAGACTGTAATCTTTACAGGTGCAGATTGTCAGGTCTTTGGTCCAGTGGAGCCACTGAGTGGGTTCCAACTGCCAGCCTTTTTGTTAGCAGCCAAGCGCTTAACCACTGCACCACTAGGGCTCCTTTCACTGAGGTAGTGAGAGGTTAAATAACCCAGGCAGGGTCACACAGCTGAGAAGTGGTTTACAACCTGAATCCAGGTTTGAGCTATTTGCTGTGAGACAGCGAGACACGACCAGGTTAGAGCAGGGCCGCTTGGGCCCCATCCCCAACCCCTCGCACTTGGGCCGAGAAAAAGACAAGCAGGACCGAGAGTGGAATAAACAACCTGGCCCACCCCCTGGAGATCGAAACAGAACACACAAGCCCTGTGACAAAATGCGGGGGTGAGGGGTGGTACTAACTGAAATGTTGCAAATAAACTGGTACTGTAGTTCTCGCGGGACTGCGCAAAAGAGGTAAAAGGGACCGCTGCTCGTCTTTCCCGTGCCTGCGGGGTGGGGTGGGGGTGCGGCGATAGTGACCAAGGGACACGGTGTGCCTGCGTCACATCCCATAATGAGTCACGTCAAGGGGAACCAAAGGACTTCCATCTTGAAGAAATCCTCCGAGTGCACTGAATTTGCATAACCTTCTCAGAAATCTCCGCCCTCCCCCCACCTCATGAATAAACATCAAAATCCCTCTTCCCCTCCTTGTTGAAACCCTTCAAAACTTGGCTCCTAGGCAAATACGTGAGACAGCCTCTCCGAAGGTTCGAGCCCTTACCGTCTCCTTTTGCTCGCTGCTGGCAAAGTAAATTCGCTTGTGTGACCCCAGGCTGTCTCAGTCGTCTCAATGGGGCGACACGAACCCGGGTGGGTTCCACCGAGGAAGGGGCCCTCCGACACCTGCATTGAACCTGGCGTTCAGTTACTTACTTGTCCAACATGCACTTACCGTGCGTGACACAGGTAGGAAGCTGAGCGCCAGGGAAGATGGAAATAAATCAAGATCCCCCCTCCGCACCCTCCAGAGCTCAGGGCCTCGAGCTCCTGGCCCGAAGTTATCAGGAAGAACAAATGGTAGACAGATGGCCTGATTTTAAAGGGTGGATTTCAGATGCCGCCAGCCTCTCCCTCCCCAGGGCCGCTCACAGAGCCCATCACGGTTTGCAAACCAGCCCCCAGCAGGAGCAGCTCCGGGCAGCCCAGGGTTAGCCAGCCTGGGGGGCCCTCTGCGCTTCCCCCGAGGTTGGACAAGTCCCTGCAGTCCATCCTGGCCGCCCAGGCCCCCTTAGCAGGCCGCCCAGCGACACTGTGGGAGCAGGCGCACCCCACAGAGCTGGTGGCTGGATAGCTTTAGGGATAATGCCCGAAGCCACGGCTGCCACGCATTTCCCGGGAAAGCACGGGGGAAAGGCTGGGGCCTGCTGTTCCGAGTCGTGAGTGTGAGCCCTGGCCAGGTGTTTGCACACAGTGTGAGGCTGATCGGGGACCTGAGCTCCGGGGTCTCACAGCGGCCTGGGCCCGGGACCCTGCAGCAATCTGCCTTCTGGAGTCAGGGACATATGATTTTTAGGATCACCACCTTGGAGCAGGCAAATGAGCCTTCCCGAGGGCCGGCTCGGAAGAGCCGGCTCCCGGCGCTGGGCTGGGGACACGGTGTGCAGCCCGGCGTCTTTCCTGCCCCTCGGCGGTGCGACAGGTGCGGGCCAGGGAAAGCGAGGGCTGCGGTCGCTGCACGGACCCGTACTCAGGTTACACAAGGAGGAGGGAGCGGAACCTTTCTCTCGGCCTCTCACGCTCACCCATCCGGGCCCACTTGGCGCCGGTCGCAGTAGCCGAGACTTAAACATGGAGGCGGCGGGCGCTGGTGCCGGGGCCCCGGCTTCCCGGCTGGAGGCTCCCGAGCCCTCGGAGGACCGGCTTTTCCTGGTTAAAGGTGTGATGTGGTCGGGTGACAGAGAGAGCTCACCGGGGCCTGGTCTGCGCTGCAGCGGGCAGTTCCACACCCCCCCCCCGGTGCGGGCGGAGGCCCCCCGAGGGCGAGCTCTGTCCCTGTCGGTGCCTCAGTTTCCCCGTCTGTGCAGCCTGCCTCGTGCCGTCCCCCCAGTTCTGCCCCGCTGTTTACCTTTCCCCGGGAGACACCTCGGGCCGGTGTCCGGGGGAGGAGTGGAGGGGCCCGTGCACGTGGGAACGGCGCCCCGGGGGGACCCCAGGAGCCTGAGCTGTTCAGGGCTCGCGGCTTCCCTAGTCGCTGTCCTCACAGCACAACAACTTTTTAACTTCAGGTTGTTTTCTTTCCCCCATGCATGCTCTTCCGTCCCCCACACTCTCGGCAGGTGGAGTTTTCCTCGGGACTGTTGCTGCCGCGGGAATGCTGGCTGGATTTCTCACAACATTATCGCTGGCGAAAAAGAAAAGCCCCGAGTGGTTCAGTAAGGTTTGTGACACTGAACTCCATTCTTAGCGTCGTTATTGTTTCCGGGAAACGGTTGCTGTTTAGCAGAAGAGAAACAAAGAAAAGGTTGATGGCCTTCCGTATTGCTCGAAGAAGTAAACCTTTACATACCTTAGAGAGTCCACAGGTGTACGCATTAACCAACATGAAAACCCCAGTGCCGTCGAGGCGATTCCGACTCGTAGTGATTCTATAGGACAGAGTAGAACTGCCCCATAGAGTTGCCAAGGAGCACCTGGCCCATTCGAACTGCCGTGATTAATGCGGAGCCCTGGTGGTGCAGTGGTTCAGAACTCGGCTGCTGACCCAAAGGTTGGCAGTTTGAATCCCCCAGCCACTCCTTGGAAACCCTGTGGGCAGTTCTCCTCTGTCCTATAAAGTTGCTCTGAGTCAGAATCCACTCAGCGGCATCGGGTTTTTTTTTTTTTTGGTATTTTCCCCACTTACAGATAGGAAACTGAGGCATGGATGGATTAAGTAACGTGCCTAACGTGGCACTCTCCATCTTTGGGTACTTCTGAGTAGTAAATGATATTTTTAGTAACATTGCTTTTAAGTAGACTTTGGTCCACCAGTCTGTGAACCTAGGTATTAATTATACTACAGACTCAAATTGCAACCCAAAAGGACTTTAAAATGACCAGCTTTTCAACTGGGGACTGCCTGCACCGCTGTTATTTCAGGAAGTTGATAACCATGGCCATGATGTCATATTTTCATTGTCTTGGCTGAGTCTCGTGCTAGAAAACTGGGAGTTGAAAAGCAATAGTAAGATGCTAAATAAATACTTTTCTTCGCCATTCTTTGAATAAAGAAAAAGGAAGGTACAAGCTAACGTTGCCAAATAATCCAGTCTTGAGTTTCTTTGGGTAATCTAGTCAAATAGTTGGAGATTTTTTTTACTTAATATGATAGCATTGCAAGAACCTTCAAATAGCTATGTGTTATTTCAAGACCCATTTATGTAATGAGTAAAAAAGGCAAGTCATCAGTCATCTTTCTAATACGGCTACAGCTTCTAAGATATTGTCAGAATAAATCTTTAAAACTACATACCATGTGTATGTTAAATATATAACTAGCTATTTCTGTGACATAAAGAATACATCAAAAAAGAGAATGCATCAAAATGTTGCATCAAATAGGAATGCTCTGTAGGAGAGTAACTAGATTGAACATTCTTTTTTAAAAATCAGTTTGATTTATATCAAATTCATTCCAGAATTAAACTGAATAAAAGCTAAAAACATGACCCTGATTCTTAGGTAATGCAGTTGACTTTGTGGCAAGCTTTGCACAATTTGGTCTTGTTAGTTTTTATACCTGAACAACAACTTAAATCTTGTCACCTGCTTTCTCAAAGGCTACTGGTAAATGTTTGAAGAAAGGGTGTGTCCAGGCCTTCAGACACAAAAGGGCATTGTAAATATAGAGTTTTCATTCAGGAAATAATTGTTTTATTTTGGGGATACTAAATACCCTAACTGCAGTGTGATTTGTTAAACTCAAATTTTGTATGCCTTAATTTTGATTTAAATTGGAAAAATAATATGGAGTAAGGAAAAACGCAGCTTTTGTTACATATGTGACACTGGTATGTGTAGCTGTATCTAGAGATCTTTTATCTCATATTAATTCTTAGCAAGTCAATCTTTTCCTGTAGCAAGTCAGCCAGCATTCATTTTGAAAAAATTGAGCAGGGTATATGAATGTTGTATGATTTTTACTTTTTAGTCAACTACAGAGTTCTCCCCCAGAGGAAAAAGTTTGTGGCTATCTATTTTCACCATCAAGTTTCCACTAAAAGTTATTTTTGGAACTATGTGGAAAAATAATAATGACTTATTTAATCTCACCATCTTTTCATGAGTCCGATGCTGAACAAATACAAAATGTGCCAGTTTTTTTCATCTAAAAGGCAAAAATAAGATTTTAATTGTTGTGAAGTCACTAAAGATTATTTTTATGCATAGTTATTGTTTACTTGATTTAGCAAAATGAACATGGTTTTATGTAAATTATACATATTAAAATTATTTTTATGCATAGTTATTCTTTACTTGATTTAGCAAAATGAACATGGTTTTATGTAAATTATACATATTAATAGGGGCTAATTTTTGTTCTTCCCAGGGAATAATGGTTTTTAACCTATGATTCTAAAATAAAATTTAGGCCAGAGCATTTTAACCTGCCCTGGCTTAATGCTATACTATTTCTGGATGAAAATTCAGGCCAATTAAATATGTTAGAGTATTTCTGTGAGATCTGTGGTATCTAGGGAACCACTCTGAAATTATAGCACCATGGGAAAAGAACAGGGCTTTGAACCTTTTGATTCTGGTTCAAACCCCTGCTGAGAATTTGCATTTCTAACAAGTTCCCAGGCAATGCTACTGCTGCTGGTTGGGACCAGTTCTGAGAACAACTAGTAGAGGTTTTCAACATTTATCATACATAAGAATGACCTGAGAGTCTTGTTAAACTGTAGACTCTGATTCAGTATATCTGTGGTGGAAATGCAAATTCTCATCAGGGATTCAGATTGGAACAAACCGGTTCATAGCACTGGAAAAGGAATAGGATGAGAGAGTATATTGTTTTTAATCATAGAAAAGGGCTAGAGAAAAATCTCTTAAAAATCTGACTGGTTATAGCTACTAAAAACATGAGCCAGCAAATACGGAGTCCCTCCTAGGCCCAGTCATAGTGCTGGGTGTGGGGATCCGGAAGGCAGTGGCTTTCTATGTGCTGTCTGTCAATAACATCCACCATCACAAGTCATACATTAAAGAAAGGACTCAACAATACCAAGAAAATTATTCTAAAAGAGAAAAAGACTTGAGTTAGTAGAAATACAGTTCCAGATGGATGTTACAGATTTGCTCTCTCTTATCAGGTTTTTTTTTTTTTTTTTATCAGGTTAGCTGCGGAGCCCTGGTAGTGGTAGTGGTTAAGAGCTCAATTGCCAACCAAAAGGTGGGCAGTTCAAATCCACTAGCTGCTCCTTGGAAACTCTATGGGGCAGTTCTACTTTGTCCTATAGGGTCGCTATGAATCGGAATCAACTCAATGGCAAAGGGTTTTTGGTTTTTTTTTTTTTTTTTTGGTTATCAGATTAGATAATTCATGTTATTATAATGAAAATGCCAATGAGTGGAGGTTGGGGGAAATCTTAACAGAATTTTTTTTTTTTTCCTGGAAGATTAATGGCCAAAACAGCAAATACATTTTTTAAAAAGAGAAAAATGAGAGATGCACCTTGTGGATATTAAAACTTTTTATGACTCTGTGCCTTTGTGATTCTAGCATAAAAGTAGATAATAAATTGGTAGTACAAAAATAGCCCAGAGACACACCTTTCTGTATGTAACAAGTTTCTCAAATTGGGAAGGGAAGGATTTGTCAGGGTGGGCTGGGGCAAATGCGAAGCCATTTGGGAAATAAATTCCCTTTAGGTCATCAGCTCCCATCAAAACCTAAATAAATACTAGAGGACCTAAAGAGTTAGGGGTGAGAAGAAGGGACATTTTAAAACAAAACAAATACTGCTCGAAGAAAATGGAAATGACCATGACTTTTGGATGGGGAAAGTTTTAGTAAGCTTAAAAGCGTTAGAAGACATCTTTGACCAAAAGTGAATAAATAAAAGGAATTAAAAGTGAGTGAAATGGAGTTCCTCAAAAAGTAAAGAAATTTACCACATGACCCCACAATTCCACTATTCAAATAAGTACATGTACACACCTTTTCAGAGTAGCACTGCTCACAGCCCAGATGTCCATTAGCAGATGAATGGATGAACAAATTGTGTACAGTGAAACCTATGAGAGCCGGAACTCGACTGGACTGCTTTGCTTTTCTGGGCCTTGGAAGTTTTCTGCCTTGGACAGAGTATAGCCTAACCACTTTCCTGTTGCTCATTTTAGTGGAAAATACTTGAGTTGTCTTCTATGACAGGTTTCTGCCTTAGGCTGGTTCCGGCTTTTGCAGGTTTTACGGTGCATACATGCAGTGGAATAATATTCAACCATAAAAATGAAGTAAATAACATGCCATGTTGTGGGTGAACCTCCAAAGCATTTTGTTAAGTGGAAGAAGCCAGACACAAAAAGTCACATATTGTATGATTCCATGTATATGAGATATCCAGAATAGATAAACCCGTAGAGACGGAACGGAGGTCAGTGGTTTCCAGGAACTGGGGGCGGGAAGTGAGGAGAACTGTGTATGGACAATGGGTTGTACTTCAGAGTGATGGGAATGTTTTGGAACTAGATAGAGGTGGTGGTTACACAGCGTTGGGAATGGAGTAAATGCCATGGGGTTGTTTGCTTTAAAATGGTTAATTTTATGCTATGCGAATTTCACCTCAAGAAATTATTAATTTAAAAAAGAGAAAGAAAGAGGTGGCTAGTGGTATGCTGGTAGCTGTCTAACAACAAGCTCTCCAGGAGAAAGGAAGCTCTGATTCATAGCATTTGCCGATTTCTGTGGTGTAAATCTGCCCACGTGGCCAATTCCAAGCTATGAGCACAATGTCACTGAACACTGGATTGGGAAGAGATGTGCAGCCTGCACAAGCTGGCTGCAGCACATGCTCAGTGGCCGGCAGCAACGTGAAAGACTCAAACGTTGTGCTGAGTGGAGAGGCCAGACACAAAGAGTGCACACGGGGGAACGTCTAACATATATGACAAAATAGAACACTGGTTGCTTGGGGCAGAGAGAGAGGGCAGGGATTGATGGAAAAGGGGCACAAGGAACTTTTGGGAAGTGGTAGAAGTGTGTATTTTGATTGTGGTGGTGGTTACACTTGTGTAAATATGTCAAAACTCATTGAAATACCCTGCAAACACATAAAACTTAATTATGAGCTAAATGGAAAGTGTAATGATATACACAGGACGTTATGGGCACAGCAAAGAAAAACACCCAATTTCTAAAAGGAGGGGGAAGATTCAAGGAGGTCTTACTTGGAAGAAGTGAGCTGAATCTAAATTTGAGAAAGATGTGTGATACAAGTCACGGCAAGGACTTTAAATGTATGTACAGAATGCCTGGCGCATGGTAGAAATTTAATGAATGGCAGCTGTGAGTGAGAAACTAGAAAATATAAAAAAGTGACCCTCGCTACACTGAGCTTTAAGGTATTTAAGGTTTTTTTTAGTGGTAGTGTTAGGTGCCATCATGTCAGTTCCGACTCACAGTGACCCTGTACACAACCCAAGCGGTACACTGCCTTGTCCTGCATCATCCCCACAATCATTATGCCTTCGCCCATTGCTGCAGCCGCTGTGTCAGTCCATCTCGTTGAAAGTCTTCCCTATTTCGCCGACTCTCTACCAAGCATGATGTCCTTCTCCAGGGACTGGTCCCTCCTTATATAATATGTCCATTTCTACTGTTTAATGAATAAAATTGCACAGGTGGAAAGGTTTCACAGCTCGTAAAAGCAGGAACACTTGAACAGCCTGGCATTAAGACTGAAGGGAATATGCCATTCAGCAGTTTAGCACGTCTTATTGTAAATGCAACACAATAAAAATGGATGGAAGTATCTTTTTTAAATTTTGTTGCTGAGCATATACACAGCAGAGCATACACCAATTCAGCAGTTTCTACATACAAACTCAGTGGCATTAATTACATTCTTCAAGTTGTGAAACCATTCTCATCCTCCTTTTCTGAGTTGTTGCTCCTCCATTAATGTATTCTCACTGCCCTCTAAGGTTCCTGTCTGATATCTCACAGTGCTGTTCTCAGTTTGATCCCCTATAGATAGATCTTGCAAGAGCACAGTGCTAAAGGCGGACATTTTTCAGTAGTTAAGCTAAACTATTGTTTCGTTTTAAGAGGACTTCAGGGAGTATTTTTGGTTTAAGGTTTAAAGATTATCTCGGGGCAATAGTTTCAGGGGTTCACCCACCTTTCATGACTCCAGAAAATCTGGATTCCATGAGAATTTAAAATTCTCTTTTGCATTTTCCCCCTTTTAATCAGAATTCTTTAGAATCTTTGATTAAATGTTCAGTAATGGTAGCTGGGCACCATCCAGTTCTTCTGGTCTCATAAACAAGGGGGCAGTTGTCCATGGAGGCAGACGTGCATTCCATTTCCTCCTGCTCTTACTGACTCTCCTTCCTCTGTTGCTCCAGGTGAGTAGAGACCAATTGTTGAGCCTTGAATGGCCGCTTTCAAGTTTTTCAGACCCCAGGCACTGCACTACAAACTAGGAGGCAGAACAGAAGTGCTGAACATGTTATTAGGCCAATTAACTGGGATGTCCCATGAAACCACGACCGCAAACCTCCAAGGAACCAAAGGCTGCGAGGTGTTCGGTAGTACATAAGCAGCCTCAGCAGCTACTCTTTTTTTTGTTTGTCGTTATAAATACATCTGTTACTCAATTTTTGTCAGTTCAGCTTTTTCAGGTGACAGGCTTATTGGTAGCAATTACATTAATCGTCTATGCAACCCCATCTTAATCAGTGCAATTTTTTTATCACCGTAAACCATGGAAGTATCTTTTTAAATAGAAACAAGTGCATAGTGTAAATTAGATTAAAAACAATCATTTCTTGGGATAGTTCAAATACATACCTTACTGGAAGCTAAGGAAGAAGTGAACAACATTTAAGAGCCAACTTGAAATTTTGAACTTACCAGAAAACCAATTATGAGACATTCGTTTAATCTCCACGGTTTGACCTAAACCTGAGATGTAATTTATCCTTTAAAAAAAGGACTGTAGAATTTAAGGAATATTAGGAATTTACCATTTTCCCCGTCAGCCTTTCTGCTAAAATGCTCAGAGAAAATGAAGAATTTTACTTTCACAAAAGCTGTAGTCATAACATTTTCTGATTCTAAAACAAATTGTGAAGAATGTGGTAAGTATGAAAAGGCATAAAGTTGAGTAAAAAAGCACACACTTGAATTACTCAGCCCGCTGTTAGCGTTCTGACATATTCTCTCCCCTTGTTATTGTTGGTGGCCATTTTTAAAACTCATATTTAACACAATTCACATTTTCACCACTTATCCTCTTATACCGTTAAGACTTAAAATATTTTTAATGGTTATACTGAAGTGATGTATCATAATTTCCTTAGCCATTTGTTACTAAGATACGCTAGTTTCAGTATTTTTTCTGTTAGAAACTCCTTTGTGCATTAACATCCGTCTGCATTTGTTTGCTTCCTCAGGAAAAGTTCCTCAAAGTAGAAAGTGAGTGGAGACACATGAACGTTTTATATGCTGATGCGTACTACAGAGCGCTTTTTGAAAGGTTGTAATAGGTTCCACTGCTGCTAGGCTCCATAAGGCTCATTTCACATCAGCCGTCATTAGATGACCTCATTTAAAAACAAAAACTTTTGACATTCATATAAAACTATAATTTGCATTTCTCTTGTGAATGAGAAAACATTTTTTTCAAGCTATGAGCCAAATGTTTTCCACCTTTAGAGTTGTCCACGTTATTTGCCCATTTAAAGTTTATTTGTGAATTCTCTGTGGATGCGAGTGTTCCCCGGCCCCGTGCCTATTAAAAAAAGAAAAAAACCGGTGCCATCGAGTCAATTTCAATTCATAGCGACCCTATAGACTATTAGCCGTATGTATTCCTCCAGTTTGATTTACCTTTTTAAAAGGTGAACTTTATTGATCTTTTGTTTTTTTTTTAATTGATCTGGAATATTTTTTGAGAAAGCAGTTACTCTCCGTACCCTTGTCTCCCCAGTACCTGGCACAGCTCCAGGCATAGTGGCTTGCATGCTCAATGGTACGTCAGTCAGAGAAGCTGGGACTTGACTACTGTTGGGTGCCATCGAATCGGTTCTGACTCATAGCGACCCCATGTGATAGAGTAGAACTGCCCCATAGGATTTCCTAGGTTGTGATGTTTATGGAGCAGATTGCCAGGTCTTCTGTGGAGCCCCTGTATGGGTTGGAGCCACCAACCTTTTGGTTAGTAGCTGAGTGCTTAGCCATTGTACCACCAGGGCTTCATTCTGACTTGATTAAAGCCATGCAAAGCTAGTATTCTGAACAATAGGAGAACTTCAGAATCCTGCTAACATGCTGCTTTCACAAAGTCTTCATCTCACATACTTTGGACATATTATCAGGAGAGACCAGTCCTTGGAGAAGGATATCCTGCTTAGCAGAGGGTCAGCAAAAAAGAGGAAGACCCTTAACGAGGTGGATTGACACAGTGGCTGCAACAATGGGTTCAAGCATAACAGTTGTAAGGATGGTGCAGGAACCGGCAGTGTTTGGCTCTGTTGTACATAGTGTCTCTATGACTCGGAACCAACTCGATGGCCCCTACCAACAACAAGAGCAGACAAAGAGTAATTAATTTCAAACACTCTCAAAATACTTATTTTTTTCTGGATGGATTATTCTAACCCTAAGCTTTCTGTCTTTGTCTCAGGGAAGCATGGCCACGGCCGCCTTACCGGAGAGCGGGTCTGCCCTAGCCTTGCGAGCACTGGGCTGGGGCTCTCTTTATGCTTGGTGTGGAGTTGGTGTGATCAGCTTCGCAGTCTGGAAAGCTTTAGGAGTTCACAGTGTGAGTAATGACAATCCCGTGATGTGTATCTGGAGTGTGCCTTCTACTTACTGCCGTCTACATCTTCCTTATTTTCAGATTTGGATACAGTTTGGTCACTGTCTTAGAAAATGTTGACAGTGAATTTGAATTTTTTTTAGTAATAACTAGGCAAGATCTCATAACTTTGTTGTTCTCGTTAGGTGCTGTTGAGTTAGTTCCAACTCATGGCGGCCCTGTGTACATCAGAATGATACACTGCCAAGTCCTGCACCATCCTCACAATTGTTGCTGTGCTTGAGCCCATTTTTGCAGCCATCTTGTCAGTCCGTCTCGTTGAGGGTTTTCCTCTTTTTTGCTGACCCTCTACTTTACGAAGCGTGATGTCCTTCTCCAGGGACTGATCTCTCCTGATAACATGTCCAAAGTATGTGAGATGTAGTCTCACCATCCTTGCTTCTAAGGAGCATTCTGGTTATACTTCTTCCAAGACAAATTTGTTAGTTCTTTTGGGAGTCCATGGAATATTCAGTATTCTTTGCCAGCACCACAATTCAAAGGCACCAATTCTCCTTTGGTCTTCCTTATTCATCTTCCAGCTTTCACATGCATATAAAGCGATTGAAAACACCATGGCTTGGGTCAGGCATACCTCAGTCTTCAAGGCGTCATCTTTGCTCTTCAACACTTTAGAGAGCTCCTTTGCAGCATATTTGCCCGATGCAATGTGTCTTTTGATTTCTTGACTGCTGCTTCCGTGGGTGTTGGTTCTGGATCCAAGTGAAATGAAATCCTTGACACCTTCAATCTTTTCTCTGCTTATCATGATATAGTTTTTTGGTCCAGTTGTGAGGATTTTTGTTTTCTTTATGTTGAAGTGTATTCCATACTGAAGGCTGTGGTCTTTGATCTCCATCAGTAAGTGCTTCAAGTCCCCTTCACTTTCAGAAAGCAAGATTGTGTCATCTGCATAAAGTGGGTTGTTAATGAGTCTTTCTCTAATCCTGATGCCCTGTTCTTCTTCATATTGTCCAGCTTCTTAGATTATTTGCTCAGCATACAGATTGAATAAGTATGGTGAAAGGATACAACCCTGATGCACACCTTTCCTGACTTTAAAACATGCGGTATCCACTTGTTCTGTCCGAACAACTGCCTCTTGATCTGTTTACAGGTTCCTCATGAGCACACTTAAGTGTTCTGGAATTCCCATTCTTCTCAGTGTTACCCATAATTTGTTATGATCCACACAGTCGAATGCCTTTGTGTAGTCAATAAAACACGGGTAAACATCCTTCTGGTATTCTCTGTCTTCAGCCAGGATCCATCTGACATCAGCAATGATATCCCTGGTTCCACATCCGTTTCTGAATCCGGGCTGGATTTCTGGCAGTTCCTTGTCGATATACTGCTGCAGCCGCTTTTGAATGATCTTCAGCAAAATTTTGCTTACATGTGATATTAATGATATTGTTCTATAATTTCCACATTCGGTTGGATCACCTTTCTTGGGAATAGCCATAAATAAATATGGATCTCTTCCAGTGGGTTGGCCAGGTAGCTGTCTTCCAAATTTCTTGGCATAGACGAGTGAGCACTTCCAGCGCTGCATCCATTTGTTGAAACATCTCGAGTAATATTCTGTCAATTCCTGGAGCCTTGCTTTTCACCAGTGCCTTCAGTGCAGCTTAGGCTTCTTCTTTCATCCTTACCGGTTCCTGATCATATGCTATCTCTTGAAATCGTTTGTATAATGACTCTGTGCATTCCTTCAATCTTCTTTTGATGTCTCCTGCATCGTTTAATATTTTCCCGATAGAATCCTTCACTATTGCAACTCGAGGCTTGAATTTTTTCTTTACCTCTTTCAGCCTGAGAAATGCCGAGTGTGTTCTTCCCTTTTGGTTTTCTGTCTGCAGCTCTTTGCACATGTCATTATAATACTTTATTTTGTCTTCTCGGGCTGCCTTTTGAAATCTTGAGTTCAGTTCTTTTACGCCAACATTTCTTCCTTTTGCCTTCGCTGCTTAACATTGGAGAGCAAGTTTCAGAGTCTCCTCTGACATCCATCTCGGTCTTTTCTTTCTTTCCTGTCTTTTCGATGATCTCCTGCTTTCTTCATGTATGATGTCCTTGATATCATTCCACAGCTTATCTGGTCTTCAGTCATTAGTGTTCAGCGCCTCAAATCTCTTCTTGAGATGGTCTCTAAATTCAGGTGGGATATACTCAAGGTTGTATTTTGGCTTTTGTGGACTTGCTCTGATTTTCTTCAGTTTCAACTTGAACTTGAGTATGAACAATTGACAGTCTTTTCCACAGTTGGCCGCTGGCCTTCTTCTGACCGATGATATTGAGCTTTTCCATCATCTCTTTCCACAGATGTAGTCGATTTGATTCCTGTGTGTTCCATCTGGCGAGGTAGGTCCACGTGTATAGTCGCCATTCGTGTTGGCGAAAAAGGTATTTGCAATGAAGTCATTGGTCTTATAAAATTCTATCATCTGATCTAAGGTACTGAAACTTAAAACATGTAAGGACTAATGCATATGTTAGAGGTAAGGTATGGTAGAAGTTCAGAGAAAACGATGAAGATCCTCGATGAGATGGATTGACACAGTGACTGCAAAAATGGGCTCAAATATGGCAAGGATTGTGAGGATGGCACAGGACTGAGCAGTGTTTCCTTCTGTTGTACATGGGGTCGCTATGAGCCGGAATCGACTCGACACCTAATGACAATTCATAGGTAAGTCTGTGGGTGGCACAACAATTTGCACTTGACTGTTAACCTAAAGATTTGTGGTTTGAACTTACCCAGCAGCTCTGTGGAAGAAAGGCCTGGAGATCTGCTTCCATTAAGATTCCAGCCAAGAAAACCCCATGGAGCAGTTCTACCCTGTAACACATGGGGGTGCCATGAACTGGAATCAACTCAACACCAGTGGGTTTCTTTTTTTAATTCATAGGTAATGTTGTTTGATGTCAAGTCAATTCTGAAACTCACAGTGACTCTTAACTCTATATAAATTGACGTTGGCTCCCCTGGTGGTGTAGTGGTTAAGAGCTTGGATGCTAACCGAAAGGTCAGCAGTTCAAATCCACCATGTGCTCCTTAGAAGCCCTTTGGGGCAGCTCTACTCTGTCCTATAGGATCGCTATGAGTCAGAACTGACTCACAGCACCTAACAACAACAACTTATTTAATAAAATTATTTAATTTGTATCAACATCGTATGCTGTTTGACGGGCATGTATATAAATATCTTCGTAAAATATTTAAAGCATTTTAAGATTATTTAAATTATGAATGTATTTATACATTATTGGGAAAATTGAAGAAGTATATGTGTGCATATGTATGAATGTATATATGCATGCATGTATGTATGACGGGTTAGAAATGATGGTGGTTGGAATGCATGGTAGCAGTGGAGTCGGTAGAGTGGTTCTGGATGCATTTTGAAGGTAGAGTCAACAAGGATTTGATATAGATTGAATGCGGGATGTGAGAGAAAAGGTAGAATCAAGAATATCGCCAAGGCTTTTGGCCCGACGACTGGAAAATGGTTGGGACCAATGCAAGATGAGCAATTGTTGAGGCTCAGTGTGGACTTGTGAATTTGAGATGTCTGTTAGAGTGGACATTAAAGTTAAGCAGTTAGATTGAGAAGTTTGAAATTCCAAGGAGAGGTACTAGGTGAAGCTATAAACATGAGGCTCATCAATACGCAGAATTCAAGGCCATGAGACCAGATGGGCTCACCAAGGCAGTGAGTATAGAGAGAAAAGAGGAGAGGCCTGAGGCAGGAGCCCTGGGGGACTCCTGAGGTACAGAGGTTAGGGCATGAGGACAAAAGAGTAAAGGGGTCTCCCTCTCAAAAGATAGAGGGGGAACACAGATGGGTGGTGTCCTCTGCCAGGGACAGTCACATGAGATGAGGGCTGACTGTTCGTTGTGTTTAGCAGTGTGACGGCCATTGTTGAAATGGCAGAGCAAGGTCTGAGTGGAGTGGATTGAAGTGAATGGAAGGAGAGAGACGGGAGGCCATATGTGTAGACAAGGCTTGACTTTTACTGTAAAGTGACAGAAAGAAACGTGGTCCTTGCTAGAATGGGGTGAAGAGAAGGTTTTGTATTTTAAGTGTGCTGCTGGGAGGGGTCCAGGAGGGGGGGTTTGGGGGTGCAAGAGTGAGCAGGGGAACTTCCTGGAGCGACATCTGTGACCTTAGTGAGCTTTTCACACTTAGCTCATCATAATTAGACATAGACATTCTTGTACTTCTCATACAAAATGTACTTCCAGTCAAATAGATGGTGTTTTTCTTTTGGTGTGAATAACCTTTAATTTTAAAGTGATTTTACTGGCTACTTGTTTGTAATGATAAAGTAGGGACTAGTCAGAAAGGTTAGAAAACCTGTGACTAAAGTTTTTGTGGTTTCCCCAGTTTTGTTTTTGACCAAAACAAAATCTCTTTTTGCTTTTCAAGCACTGTACCAGACATGTTAGACATAGCAGGCTATTTAATCTTCACAATAGCTACAAAGCAGATATTAATATACTACAGTTGATAAATGAGGGAGTTGGGGCTCAGAAAGGTTAAATTATTTGCCCAAGATCACAGAGTGTGTAATGGCAGAGTCAAGACTATAACCAGGTTTGATAGTCTTCAAAACCTAGGTTTTATCCAACTTTATCTCCCTTAGCTAGACATGAACTAAAGGAGTTAGAGGCAAGGGGCCAGGGTGAAGGGGAAGTGGAAGTGAACTTGGTTTGGATTGGGCCCAATCCCATAGTTCTTGAAAACTCTAGGATCTTGACAATTTTCTGGATGTCCTGAGCGTAGAGCTCATCTCCCAACATCATTATCAACATCACCCGGGCATATGCCTGGCCGTTCTTTTCTTATTAAAAGAGACCTCATCTCATGTTTAGCAGAAAAAATGCTTTGGATATGCTAAAACCAAACCTGTTGCCGTAGGTCAATTCCGACTCACAGGGACTCTGTAGGATAGAGAAGAACTGCTCCGTAGGGTTTCTAAGGAGCGGCTGGTAGATTTGGACTGCCGACCTTTTGGTTAGCAGCAAGCTCTTAACCGCTGTGCCACCAGGGCTCCTGGGATATAATGGTGAGTAAAAAATAGGATTCGTTTCTGGATAATATGGTAGCAGTTATTTGAAAACACAAGTAAAAAAAAAACTGGGAAGAAATACATATGGTAGAAATGTATGAATGAATTAGGAACTTATTGGTGATTTATTTCTTATACTTTTCCATGTGTTTCTTACATATTACTACTTTAATGATAAAAATACTATTTTTTAAAAAATTGTGCTAGATTTTATTTTATCTTTACTAGTTTATACTGATTTAATTTGTACTGATAAATAAAGCACAACTGCCTAGTACACAAAACTTCCTTGACTGTATATGGTATCTATGGGGGGGAAGCATGCAAATATTCAGTAATAAAGTTATTAAGCTTTTCGTTTCTATAAAAATGACTGTTAGCACTGTGTGTCAGCTACGTGGAATGGATGGGTGATGTTTTCAGTGTTTATTTAGTATTGTAGGTCATAAACTGAGTAGTAAAATTTTAAGGTATTTGAAAATAAGAATAGTCGTTGATGTAGAAGAGTTATAAGAATGAATCAATCCATGTTTTCATAGATCAGTAAAATTAGGTTATTTAAATCAGATTATACACTGGAGAACTTACGCTTTATAGGCCAGACTGTGATATTTTAGTTTCTGGAACATGAGCTTCTTTATTTTATTATGGGACTAGTAAGAGGATTATTGTCTCAATAAAATATTTTGGGAAGGAAGATTTTTCTGACTGGCACTGTTGAACATAAGGATACTTGGAACCCTTTGGTATTGCATCTTCTTGTCTTCGTCTTTAACTAAAAGGAGAGAATGCAGATTGCTCTCTTCCTACAAATAGGTCGTGAGGCCTGTCAGTTCTTCTTCATGCCTGAGAAGTCTCACAGAACAGTGAACCCGCTGATGCCATTTAAGGCAGTGGCTTTTGCTAATTCATTTGTTCATTCAAAAGATACTGTGGGCCTACCCTGAAGTGCTGTGCTGAGACAGGCGTTCCCCAGTAGACTGCTAAGATCTGACTTTCTAAGGAAATTTTTATTATATGACCCTGCTCTGAGGCTTGCAGAGAGCAATGTGGTGTATTTAGCTTTGTATTTGGAGAGTTTTGATAATAAATTATGAGGTTTTGTGCAGTCAAATGACAAATTTTTATCACCATTTAGTCATCTTTCTTTGACTAAGGAAAACAGTCTTAGTCAGAAAGTGTGGAGCAGAAGTGGCCCAGGTCTACACACTGAATAAATGCTTGATACCATTCCGGATACATGCAGGGAAACTGAAATCCATTCCTCTGTCAAATGATTGTTGGTCGCTGCCTTGAGTTGGGAAACCCTGGTGGCGTAGTGGTTAAGTGCTACGGCTGCTAACCAAAGGCTTGGCAGTTTGAATCCACCAGGCGCTCCTTGGAAACTCTATGGGGCAGTTCTGCTCTGTGCTGTAGGGTCGTTAGGAGTCAGAATCAACTGGACAGCACTGGGTTTGGTTTTTTTTTTTTTTTTTTTTTTTGGTTACCTTCAGTTGCTTTCTCAGCTCAAAATACAGGGTGCCACCTAGTGGCTGACCTGGAGCAGAGTGAGGATGATGCTTGCATTCCCTGTTTGAATTCACAGCTACCTCTGCTGGCCTGAAGGGGAACATGTCAATATGCTGAAAGAGAAACCCTCCCTGATGTTGTCAGTTGCTGTCAAGTTGATTCCAGCGCATGGCTTCTGACTCATAGCAACGCCATGTGTGCAGGTAAAACTTCTCCGTAGAGTTTTCAAAGCTGTGACCTTTTGAAAGCCGATTTCCAGACCTGTCTTCCGAGGTGCCTCTGGGTGGGTTCACACCTCAGCTCTTTGGCTAGTAGTTGAGCGCTTAACTGTTTGCACCACGCAGGACTCCTTAAACCCTCCCTAGTTTCTTAAAGATATTTAGGATTTACTCTTTGCTCATTCATAATAATTATGGAATTTCATTTAACGTTATACCTAGTACGTTGAATATAAATTTGTATTTTACACAGTGTTATACCATTTAATCAGAGGTTCCAGGAAAGAGAGCTAGTGGAGCCATCTTGTCAGCTGATCAAAGCAGATTAGTGTGCCCAGGATTTAAGGTGAGACCTCCCTGCCTTGTGTGGGGATCAGTGTGGCTTCTTGGCACCTGTCCTCAGCTGTACACTGCCTGCCCTGGCCAGCCGGTGGGCCCGCGAGCATGGCTGAATCACTCAGTGTGCGTTCATTAATTACGTGGAACTGTGGAATTTTATCATTTGATTATGACTGAGGTTGCATTTAATTTTATCACAGTAACTTAATTGTGAAAAAAATTTATGAACATTTACTGTGATTTGGAAACCCTGGTGACGTAGTGGTGACTGCGTGTGCAGTCCAGGTGGGTACACATGGTCGCAGCGTGATTACATTGTCTTATCAGGGCAGAGATCTGTTTGGAGAACACTCGAGGTAAATGCTCTTCACCCAGTAAATATGGCAGGAATGTGATACTAACTGGTAATGCCCTAACTATCAAAAGAAGAGGAAACCATATCCCTCACACTTACTTACATGTAGTTCAAGAGCAGTGACTTCTTAACTTGTTTACCTTTTATTATTGATACTTGAAAGGATTTCGGGAAGAGTCGTGCATATTTATTGTTAGACTACCTTATCTTTTTTTCTCCCCAGAAAGAGAGACAGTCAGTATATACACAATCCCTGACTGACATGTGTGAAGCGTTAAGGGAGTATGCGATTTTAGTAGCTGGCTGTAGACCGTGTCCTGTGTTTGTCCGAGATGAGGTGACTGTCTCCCATCACTAACGTTATCCTGTGTCTCGTGTACAATATGTTCATGATACTTGGTGTAATTACAATTAGAGATAATTTACAGCTCTTGCCCTCACAGGCACTAAAACCTCAATAGTAACAGAGAGATAAAATTAATAATAAAATCATGAATGAAAACATTCTTATTGTGAAATACTTTACATTGTCCAGAGATTTAAATTCAAAGATTAACGTATAAATGGACCTCTTTTTTACCTTTTTACCATGGAATAAGAAGTATTCGTCTTTACTTATTTTGGTATATATGTTTAAAGAAAACATATCTAGGCCTATCTTTTTTAAAACGAAGATAATTTTGGGTGTTTTTTGTTTGTTTTGGTAAAAATAAGCTCTCATCGTTTAAAAAAACAATGTAGAAAAACAAAGAAAACACAAATCACTCGAAATCCCATTGAGTTACAATTTTATAGCAGGAACATCCTTCAAATCTTCTTCTTTAGGCATATTTCCATAATTGTACAGTAAAACCTTCGAAAGCCAGAACCTGTGTAAGATGGAAACCTGTCAGAGAAGGAAAATGCAAATAGTTTTCAATAAAACAAGCAATAGGAAAGAGGTAAGACTGTACCCTGTCAGAGAAGGAAAATGGGGCAGTCCTGTGAGTTCTGGCTCTCACAGAGTCACAGTTTCACTAAAGGCGCTGCTCTGGGCCCTTCGTGAGGCAGAGTATGTAAATCTTCATCATTTTTAATGACTACATAGTATTGTATATTATCATTTACCAAGTCAGCCTCTGCCAGTGCACTTTTAGATGGTCATATTTCTCTATTAAACATCACAGCGAACCTCAGTAGGCGGACATTTTTTTTTTCACATTTCGCGGTCAAGAAATTTGTCCTAAAGACAAAAGATGTTATTGTTGAGTCAAAGTGCATTTTAGAAGTGTTTGATACCTGTTGGTGAACAGCTTCCAGAGAAGTTCACACTGTTAGGGAATATCAGCAGTGCAGACGGGCTTCCTAGCACCCTGGCGGTCACTGGCTTCTGCCATGGGAATTTTTGCCAGCCTGACAGATGGAAATCATCTTTCTCCCCTGACTGCATATCTCTGAAGTCCCTGCTGCTGAAAAGGCCATCATGGAAATAATTTGCGCTTGGAGTCCTGGAGACCCCTCCAGGCCTCCTTTTCTTTAAAAAACAAAAGGTAAAACATGTAAATAAAACACAGATATTTTAATGTTTCCCTAAAAATGGGCATTTGTCTTTCCTATTTTGAGAGAGCCCCTTTAAGAGAAGCAGCATCGTGCCTCTCTGGGACAGAACGGGATGCACCCTAATGTAGTCCGTTCTCTCCACCTCTTTCCTTCGCTGCTCTAAATTAAGTAGAATTTTTATGTTAATATTTAGGCTTATTTTCTAATTACATTATAGCAAACCTAAGGGTATTTGCTAATTATTCTCAAATATCTTCCTTTTGACTTTTTTTTTTGCTAATCTCAAATTTTATCAAAATACTGGTGTATCTCTCT
Source organism: Elephas maximus indicus (assembly GCF_024166365.1). Lineage (NCBI taxonomy): Eukaryota > Metazoa > Chordata > Mammalia > Proboscidea > Elephantidae > Elephas > Elephas maximus. The sequence goes on along the minus strand of NC_064819.1, from coordinate 229,530,047 downwards.
TATTGTTGTTGTTAGGTGCCATCCAGTTGGTTCCAACTCATAGCAACCCTGTGTACAACAGACAGAAACACTGCCCAGTCCTGCTCCATCCTCACAATCATGGCTATGTTTGAGCCCATTGTTGTAGCCACTGTGTCAGTCAATATTGTTCAGGGTCTTCCTCTTTTTCACTGACCCTCTACTTTACCAAGCATGATGCCCGTCTCCAGGGACTGGTCCAAAGAGATGAAGTCTTGCCATTTTCACTTCCAAATAGCACTCTGGCTGTACATCTTCCGAGACAGACATGTTCGTTCTTCTGGCAGTCCATAGTATATTTCACAGTCTTTGCCACCACCATAATTCAGAGGCATCAAGTCTTCAGTCTTCCCTCTTCTATGTCTTGCTTTCACATCCATATGAGGCAGTTGAAAGTATCATGCCTTGAGTCAGGTACACTTTGACTCTCAAACTGACGTCTTCGCTTTTCAGCACTTTAAAGAGGTGTTTTGTTTTGTAGCACATTTGCCCGATACAGAGCATAGTTTGACTTCTTGACTGCTGCTTCCATGGGCGTTGATTATAGATCAAAGTAAAATGAAATCCTTGACAACTTCAGTATTTTCAGCATTTACCATGATGTTGCTTATTGGCCCAGTTGTGAGGATTTTTGTTTTCTTTGTGTTGAGGTGTAATCCAGAGTGAAGGCTGTAATCTTTGATCTTTATCAGTAAGTGCTTCAAGCTCTCTTCACTTTGAGCAGGCAAGGTTGTGTCATTTGCATAACGCAGGCTGTTAATGAGTCTTCCTCCAGTCCTGATGCCCCGTTCTTCGTATAGTCCAGCTTCTTGCATTATTTGCTCAGCATACAGATTGAAAAACTATAGTGAAAGGATACAACCCTGATGCACACCTTCGTTATTTTAAACCACACAGTATCCCCTTGTTCTGTTTCAACGACTGCCTCTTAGTTTGTATACAGGTTCCTCATGTACACAATGAGTGTTCTGTAATTCCCATTCTTCACAATGTTATCCATAGCTCGTTACGACCCACACAGTTGGATGTCTTTGCATAGTCAAACACAGGTGAAAACATCTTTCTGGCATTTTGTGCTTTCAGCAAACATCCATCTGACATCAGCAGTGGCGTCCCTCTTTGCACATCCTCTTGTGAATCCAGCTTGGATTTCTGGCAGTTCCCTGTCCATGTACTGCTGCAACCATTTTTGAATTATCTTCAGCAAAATTTTACTTGCGTGTGGTATTAATGATACTGTTTGATAATTTCTTCACTCCCTTGGATCACCTTTCTTTGGAATGGTCACAGATACGGATGTCTTCCAGTTGGTTATCCAGAGAGCCGTCTCCCAGATTTCTTGGCCTGGACATGTGAGTACTTCCAACATTGTATCCATTTGTCAGAACATCTCAGTTGGTATTCCTTCAGTTCTTGGAGCCTCATTTTTCACCAGTGCCTTCAGTGCAGCTTGAACTTCTGCAGTGCCATGGATCCTGGAATATATGCTACCTCCTGAAATGGTTGAATATCGACCTTTTCGGTATGCTGTCGTTATTGTTAGGTGCCGTCGAGTTAATCCAACTTGTAGCGACCCTACATAAAACAGAACAAAACACTGTCCGGTCTTGCGTCATCCTCACAATCCTTGTTATGCTCGACCCCACTGTTGCAGCCACTGTGTCAGTCCATCTCTTTGAGGGTTTTCCTCTTTTTCGCTGACCCTGCACTTTACCAAACATGATGTCCTTCTCCAGCGACTGATCCCTCCTGACAACACATCTAAAGTATGTGAGACACAGTCTCGCCACCCTTGCCTCCAAGAAGCACTCTGGCTATACCTCTTCCAAGACAGACTTGTTTGTTCTTTTGGCAGTCTGTGGCATGTTCAATATTCTTAGCCGACACCACAATTCAAAGGCATCAGTTCTTCTTTGGTCTTCCTTATTCATTGCCCAGCTTTCACATGCATATGAGGTGATTGAAAGTACCATGGCTTCGGTCAGGCATACCTTAGTCTTCAAGGTGACATCTTTGCTCTTCAACACTTTAAAAAGGTCTTTTGCAGCAGATTTGCCCAGTGCAGTGTGTCTTTTAATTTCTTGACTACTACTTCCATAGGTGTTGATTGTAGATCCAAGTAAAATGAAATCCTTGACAATTTCAGTCTTTTCTCCGTTTATCATGATGTTGCTCATTGGTCCAGTTGTGAGGATTTTGTTTTCTTTATGTTGAGGTGTAATCCATACTGAAGGCTGTAGTCGTTGATCTTCATTAGTAAGAGCTTCAAGTTGTCTTCACTTTCATCAAGCAAGATTGTGTCATCTGCATAATGCAGGCTGTTAATGAGTCTTCATCCAATCCTGATTCCCCATTCTTCTTCTTCATATAGTCCAGCTTCTCAGCTTATTTGCTCAACACACAGATTGAGTAAGTATGGTAAGGATACAGCTCTGACGCACACCTTTCCTAGCTTTAAACCATGCGATATCCCCTTGACTGCCTCGATCTATGTTGAGATTCTACATGAGCACAATCAAGTGTTCTGAAATTCCCATTCTTTGCAGTGTTATCCATAATTTGTTATGATCCACACAATCAAATGCCTTTGTTGCATAATCAATGAGACACAGATAAGCATCTTTCTGGTATTCTCTGCTTTCAGCCAGGATCCATCTCACATTACAGTGATATCCGTTATTCCACGTCCTCTTCTGAATCTTGCTTTAATTTCTGGCAGTTCCCTGTTGATGTACTGGACATCTGCTTTTGAGTGATCTTCAGCAAAATTTGTCTTGTGTGTGATATTAATGATGTAGTTCGATAACTTCTGGGTTCTGTTTGGTCACCTGTCTCTGGAATAGGCATAAATATGGATCTCTTCCAGTCAGTTGATTGGAAGAGATTTGCCCATAGAATTCTTCAGTATTACAACTCGAGGCTTGCGTATTTCTTTGAGTTTGAGCTACTGCCAAGCATATTCTTCACTTTTGGCTCTGATTCCAGGTCTTTGCACATTTCTTTACTTTGTCTTCTCGAGCCACTCTTTGAAATCTTCCCTTCAACTCTTTTACTTCATCATTTCTTCCATTCGCTTTAGCTACTCTATGTTCAAGAGCTATTTTCAGAGTCCCTTCTGATGTCCATTTTGGTCTTTTCTTTCTTTCCTGTCTTTTTAATGACCTCATGCTTTCATCACATATGATATCCTTGATGTCGTTCTATAACTTGTCTGATCTTCGGTCATTAGTGTTCAGCTCGTCAAATCTATTTTTGAGATGGTCTCTAAATTCAGGTGGGATATATTTACAGCCATACTTTAGCTCTCGTAGACTTGGTTTAATTTTGTTCAGGTTTAACTTGAACTTGCATGTGCACAATTGATGGCCCGTTCCACAGTCAGTCCCTGGCCTTGTTCTGACTGAAGACACTGAGCTTTTCTGTCATCTCTTCCCACAGATGTAGTCGATTTGATTCCTGTGTATTCCATCTGGTGAGGTCCACGTGTATAGTCACTGTTCATGTTGGTGAAGAAAGATATTTGCAATGTAGAAGTCGTTGGCCTTGCAAAAATCTGTCATGTCATCTCCAGCATCATTTCTGTCACCGAGGCCGTATTTTCCAACTACTGGTCCTTCTTCTTTGTTTCTGACTTTTGCATTCCAATCACTAGTAATTATCAGTGCATCCTGATTACATGTTTGATCAATTTCACACTGCATAAGTTGGTAGAAACCTTCCAATTTCTTTATCTTTGGCCTTAGTGGTTGGTGTGTAAATTTGAATAATAGTCATATTAACTGGTCTTCCTTGTGGGTGTATGGGTATTATATCTCTGACAGCGTTGTACTTCAGGATGGATCTTGAAATGTTCTTTTTGACGATGAATGCAATGCCATTCCTTTTCAAGTAGTCATTCCTGGCACAGTGGACCATGTGATTGTCTGACAATACCAGTCCATTTCAGCTCACTAATGCCTAGGATATTGATGTGATTGTGTTCCATTCCATTTTTGATGCCTTCCAGTTTTCCTAGATTCATACTTTGTGCCTTCCACATTCCAATCATTAATGGATGTTTGCAGCTGTTTCTTCTCATTTTGAGTCGTGCCGCATAGCAAAGGAAGGTCCTTAAAGCTTTGCTCCATCCACGTCCTTAAGGTTGACTCTACTTGTCTAAATGAATAATTTCTTTTATAAGGATCAGCACAAAGCTGGTTCCTATGAGGTGGAGGTTAAAGACGTCCCACATGTCTGACTTTTCCATACTCTCTGTCAGCCCATCATCGCTAACATCAGCTGTTCCCCTCCTCAGAACTCTCTCCCTCCCATCTTTGGCTTCGGTAATTCACTGCGACATTTCACAGAACTCAAAAACCATACTTACAATAAGTGGTTTATTAGGGAGATAACGGGGTACAGCTTGGGATTAGGATCAACTTGGAAGTAACAGGAACAACAACTCAGGATGCAGTTCCTTGATCAGGGCAGCTTTTCCTTGCCACTTGTCACTGGGTCCTGCTGGGGCCTTTTGGGCAAGCGGTTCACCTTTTAGCTCTCTGGGTTGACAAGCCCTACCACACACGTGCTGGTCTCCTGGTTCCTGTCATTTCATGCCACCACAGGTACTCATCTCTTATTAGAACAGAAATTAATAAGTACAGAAATTAGTGTAGGAATAACTAATAGGTGAACTAATTAGTAGAAGAGTAAATGATTTTTTATTAGTACAGGAATAACTACTAATAGGAGATACACCAGGATGTTGGTAAAATTTGAGATTAGCAAAAAGTCAAAAGAAAGACATTTTTCCATCCTTGTCTCAAATGAAGCAGCATTGTAGAGTGAATGCTAGCGCCCCATATGTAAACAAAACTGTGGAAAAGCTTAGACGTTTTTAACTTTGAAGACATCTAAGAAGGGAGGGAAGTGTTCTTGGTGTTTTAGGTGTAAGTCTCCTGGCAGACTGCTTAATGGCAGCCACTTCTGCCTGGTCTGCAAGGGAAGTCTGAACGGCTTCCCTCTGCACCCTTGCCTGATCGAATCAGTGCTTCCAGAGGTCTCCACCAGCGTCTGCCCCTAGGAAGCAAGCTTGAGTTTCTGACTGATTCCGGCCTGTTAGCACACTCAGCCAAGCTTCCTCTCCAGGTTAGTACTCACCACAACTCCCCGAGCAGAGTCGTCATGATCTTGCAGGGAGAGTTCTATCTGTCAAGCGCTGGGGACTTTAAAAAGTGTAAGGATTGAGGAATATTTTCCTGAATCATTTTTTGATTATTTAAAGTGGCACTGTGCCCTGTTATTAAACTGAGGGCTGAGGTGATGAGAGCATCTCTGTAGCCTCTACCTTCCCCTCCAGTGTGGCTCTGCTGGGCTAACATCACTGAGGGCGGGGCACCGATGTGGGTGCGGAAGGGCAGCTTGGACAGAGAGACTGAATCAAAGGCATGTGCTCCTTCTAAATCTGGAGATGATGACCGTTGTGTTTTTTTTTTTTTAACCCAAGGGTAGCGGGGGGAAATCAGCTGTTTTGGCATGTTTCCATGATACCTGTTTAAAAACTCCGCCAGTATCCTTTTATAGGTAAAATCAAGCCCCAGACAGTTTTTAAAGTAGGAATGTGCAGCAGTTAGCAGGAAAGGTAAACTCTGCTGTGAAAGCCATTTGTTCTGAGGCCTGACATAAATCAGGCTTAGTCACCTTAACAGTGTTCACCTCAAGAAGGTCCTTGTTCCACTGGAGGAAAGGGTCTTAATTTCAGTTGGGTTTTCTTTTTCTTTGTCCATTTTTTTTTTTTTTTTTTTTGGTAACTGAGCATAAAAAATCATACCCATCGTTTTCATAACAAAAAGTTTAAGAATAACAACAAAAAATCATACCCACAAATGCTGATCTCACTAAATAAAGCATGGTGGGAGGAAGTCCAGAGAATGTGTGTCTTCAAAGGTGTGTTTTCCCTGAGGTTTGTTTTAAAAGGGGCCTATTAATGGTTAGACAGTTACAAACATCTAAAACTCCCTGAAAAAAGATTCTATTTCTATATGGTCTATGTTGGTATATTGCTGCTGTTAAGTGCTGTTGAGTCCGTTCCAAGTCATAATGACCCGGTGTACAACAGAATGAAACACTGCCCAGTCCCGTGCCATCTTCACAGGCGTTGGTACGTTTGTGCCCATTGTTGTAACCACTGTGTCAGTCCATCTCACTGAGCGTCTTCCTCTTGCACTGAGCCTCTACTTTACCAAGCATGATGTCCTCCAGGGACAGGTCCTTCATGATAACATGTCCAAAGTACTTGAGTTGAGGTCTTGCCATCCTTTCTTCTAATGAGCATTCTGGGTGTACTTCTTCCGAGACAGATTTGTTCATTCTCCTGGCAGTCCATGGTATATTCAATATTCTCCACACCACTCAAAGACATCGATTCTTCTTCGGTTTTCCTTATTCATTGTCCAGCTTGCATGCATATGAGGTGATTAAAAACACCATGGTTTGAGTCAGGGGCACCTTAGTTCTCAAGGCGACATCTTTGCTATTTAACACTTTAAAGAGATCTTTTGCAGTGGGTTTGTCCAGTGCAATACATTGTTTGATTTCTTGACTGCTGTTTCCATGGGTATGTTGGTATATTAACATACATGTATTTTATTATTCATTTATCAGTGTATCAGAAAATGAAGTGTTCTCTCCAATTGAATTTTCCTGACTGAAACATTTTTTAGCGATCTTTGGGAGAAATCTAATATGCTATGTTTTTTCCACTATGTAAATTGTGCTGAACATAATTTAACTTTTTCTTGATAACTCAAGATACATCAGTTACTTGCTTCCTGTGTTAACAGATTCTGGGCTTTTACAGTTCTTTCTTTTACTTTTTATACTTTCTCTCAACTCTAGTTTGGCCCTAGCTTCCCTTCCAACTGTCTCACTTACTCCTGAGGTGTTGCTGCTTAATTTTACTTTACACAGTTATGCTTCAGGTGCCTTCCTCTGCCCACTCTCCTTAGCAGATCCGTCCGCTCCCATGGCTCGACATCACCTGCTTGTGGAGGCTGCCAGCTCTCATCTCCGCCCAGACCTTGGAGCTCCAGGCACACAAGACCACTTGCCTCCTGGACACTGGGGCGTGGGTGTCCTGCAGGCATCACACGGGTTCCCAGCTAAACTGCCATGTACCACCCCCCCATCTTAATCCACCTACCTGCTCCTGGGTCACCTTCTCAGTGTATGGCATTCATGATTACATTCTCTTACCCCTCTATCGCATCAGTCACCACCCCTCATGGCCACTGTAGTGGGGCACCATCTTATCCCGAGGTGATCATGGTGGCTTTCTGTGTTCTCCCAGCCTCCCTCCTGCCTCTTTATAACCCTGCTCCACACTACTGCCTGAAAGCCCTGCCCTTCATCTTCCCAAACTTCTACCTGTACCTCTACCACACACTGCCTTTCTGTTACCTTGGACAAAATGTCCATGCTGCCACCTCAGGCCACCCCTTCTCACCTCCCAGGACCTTAGTCCCATGTCACCCAAGGCCTCTCTGGTTGTCTGCTTTCCCTCTGCAGCAGCTGAGTGCAGACGTGCTCGAGTTCCTCCCACATCTAAACCTTCTCTGTCTTGATATTCCGTACCTCCCTCCAGCTGCCAGCCCATTTGTTTGCCCCCTTTCACAGAAGAAAATGTGTTGAAGGGGTTGTCTCTGGTCTCTGTCTCTGCTTCCTCACAATTCTTACCTCATTCAACTCTTTCTCAGCACTCAGGGACACGGTCCTCACCTCACTCAGCTTTTTACTCAGCACTCAGGGACACCGTCCTCACCTCAGTCAGCCTCTTCCTCAGCACTCAGGGACACCATCCTCACCTCACTCAGCCTCTTTCTCAGCACTCAGGGACACGGTCCTCACCTCACTCAGCTTCTTATTCAGCACTCGGGGACACCGTCCTCACCTCACTAGCCTCTTTCTCAGCATTCAGGGACACCGTCCTCACCTCACTAGCCTCTTTCTCAGCACTCAAGGACACAGTCCTCACCTCACTAGGCCTCTTTCTCAGCACTCAGGGACACCATCCTTACCTCATGCAGCCTCGTTCTCAGCACTTAGGGACACAGTCCTCACCTCACTAGCCTCTTTCTCAGCACTCAGGGACACCGTCCTCAACTCACTCAGCCTCTTTCTCAGCACTCAGGGACACAGTCCTCACCTCACCAGCCTCTTTCTCAGCACTCAGGGACACCGTCCTCAACTCACTCAGCCTCTTTCTCAGCACTCAGGGACACAGTCCTCACCTCACCAGCCTCTTTCTCAGCACTCAGGGACACCATCCTTACCTCATGCAGCCTCGTTCTCAGCACTTAGGGACACCGTCCTCACCTCACTCAGCCTCTTTCTCAGCACTTAGGGACCCAGTCCTCACCTTACTCAGCCTCTTTGTCAGCGCTCAGGGACACAGTCCTCACCTCACTAGCCTCTTTCTCAGCACTCAGGGACACAGTCCTCACCTCACTAGGCCTCTTTCTCAGCACTCAGGGACACCATCCTTACCTCATGCAGCCTCGTTCTCAGCACTTAGGGACACAGTCCTCACCTCACTAGCCTCTTTCTCAGCATTCAGGGACACAGTCCTCACCTCACTAGGCCTCTTTCTCAGCACTCAGGGACACCATCCTTACCTCATGCAGCCTCTTTCTCAGCACTCAGGGACACCATCCTCACCTCACTAGCCTCTTTCTCAGCACTCAGGGACACCATCCTCACCTCACTAGCCTCTTTGTCAGCGCTCAGGGACACAGTCCTCACCTCACTAGCCTCTTTCTCGGCACTCAGGGACACCGTCCTCACCTCACTAGCCTCTTCCTCAGCACTCAGGGACACCATCCTCATCTCACTCAGCCTCTTTCTCAGCGCTCGGGGACACAGTCCTCACCTCACTAGCCTCTTTCTCAGCACTCAGGGACATAGTCCTCACCTCACTAGCCTCTTTCTCAGCACTCAGGGACACCGTCCTCAACTCACTCAGCCTCTTTCTCAGCACTCAGGGACACAGTCCTCACCTCACCAGCCTCTTTCTCAGCACTCAGGGACACCATCCTTACCTCATGCAGCCTCGTTCTCAGCACTTAGGGACACAGTCCTCACCTCACTAGCCTCTTTCTCAGCACTCAGGGACACCGTCCTCAACTCACTCAGCCTCTTTCTCAGCACTCAGGGACACAGTCCTCACCTCACCAGCCTCTTTCTCAGCACTCAGGGACACCGTCCTCAACTCACTCAGCCTCTTTCTCAGCACTCAGGGACACAGTCCTCACCTCACCAGCCTCTTTCTCAGCACTCAGGGACACCATCCTTACCTCATGCAGCCTCGTTCTGAGCACTTAGGGACACCATCCTCACCTCACTCAGCCTCTTTCTCAGCACTTAGGGACCCAGTCCTCACCTTACTCAGCCTCTTTGTCAGCGCTCAGGGACACAGTCCTCACCTCACTAGCCTCTTAGCATTCAGGGACACCGTCCTCACCTCACTAGCTTCTTTCTCAGCACTCAGGGACACAGACCTCACCTCACTAGCCTCTTAGCATTCAGGGACACCGTTCTCACCTCACTAGCCTCTTTCTCAGCACTCAGGGACACCGTCCTCACCTCATTCATCCTCTTTTCTCAGCACTCAGGGACACCGTCCTCACCTCATTCAGCCTCTTTTCTCAGCACTCAGGGGCACTGTCCTCACCTCATTCAGCCTCTTTCTCAGCATTCAGGGACACCGTCCTCACCTCATTCAGCCTTTTCATCAGCACTCAGGGACACTGCTTTTGTCAGGGCCACCAGTGCTCTCCTTGTTGCCAGTTCAGTCTCATCTTTGCCATTCTGTTACCTCACCTCTCAGCTGCACATTCTATCTTTCATGCAATACCATCTCTTGGTTTCTGAGACACCTTCCACCACCGCCTGCCCACCCGCCCCCGGCCGTTTCTGGGGTCTCCTTTGCCAGCTCCTCCCCTGGCCACCTTCTAAACCTGAGTGCCCTGTGGCTTTGTACTGAGACTTCCCTGGTCCCTGTCTGCACTCATTGCCTCCGGCTCTCCTTTGGGCCCGGCGTTTTAGTAGTCTGTATGTTCATGAAGCCCAGATTCAGAGGTCCAGGCCTGGCCTTTGCCACTAGCTTCGTATTTCCAGATTCATTGCCTGTCTCAGGGCGTTTCCAACAGCCCACATCCGACACAGAAGTCAGCTCTCTTACCTGCTCCCTTAGCCGTCCCTGTTTCAGTGAATGCGGCGACCATCCCCTGACTTGCTCAAACCAAAACCTAGGTGTCGTCTTAGATGCTCTCCTTTCTTCATTGCCTTCATCTAATCCATGGAGCAAGTTCTCCTGAGTTCCGCAGCCAGACACAGCTTGACCCTTTCATTTTTCCCCACTCCCATTCATTCTTTGCCCAGTGTACTGAAATGCTTTATGTCTAGTCTCCTGGCCTCTTCTTTACCACCTCTTGAATGTTGTCACACACAGCAGCCAGAGTATAAAACCCTACTGTGGCTTCCCATTGAACCTGGAATAAAATCCAGATTTCTTACCCAGGAGCCTCACATAATGCCCCCCACCCACCCACCTTCTGACCCCGTCTTGAACCCCCACAACCTCCCACCCAGCTGCTGTACTCCGGCCATGCTGGCCTTCTTCAAAACACCAGGCTTGTTCCTTCTCTGGGCCTTTGTACTGGCCGTGCCCAGGGAGCAGTCCCCAGGTCTGCACAGCTACTACTTTTTTTACCATTCACGATCTCAAATTGATTGCACCTCCTCAGAGAAGAATTCCCGGACCATCTAACCTAAAGTACAACAGCTTCTTCACTCCTACCACTCAGGTCCTCTCGGACATTAGCCTGCTTCATTTTCTTCACAGCACTTGCTGCAAAATGAAATTAGATCATCGGTTTTCTTGTTTCATCTGTCATCCAGAAAGAACATAAATTCTGAGTGAATGGAGACCTTATTTATCTTGTTCATTGGTGTATCCTCAGCACCCATAACAGTGCCTGGCACATAATAGGCGTTTAGTAAATAGTTGTTGAATGAAATCTGCTCACGTTGCTTCTACCATTTCAGTGGCTCCCTCTTCCCTTGAGAATAAAGTCCGGGTTCCTGGAAACAGTATGTAAGTCCCTCCCTGACCTGGCGCCTGCTTGTTCTCCAGCTCAGCTATTCTTAACTGGGGCACATTTACCCCCAGAAGACCTTTGGCAACATCTGGAGACAGTTTTGATTGCCGTAACTAGGGTGATGCTAGTGGCATCTAGTAGGTAGAGGCCAGGGATGCTGCTAAACATCCTGCAGTGCAAGGACAGACCCACCACAAAGAATTGTCCGGTCTAAAATGCCAATAGTGTAGAGAAGTCAGTACAACTGGACCAAAGCAGGAAAAAATAAATAACACACCAGCATTGCTGCGGTCGAGAGTCTAGCTGTGTCTTTCATGATCCTTCTGTCACACACAAACTTCTAGCCGTACTGAAAGGCCATGTTCTCTCTGCCTCTGAGCCTTGTCCTTGCTAGTCCTCCACCTGGACCACTCCCTCCTTCCTCCCCCCATCACTCCCCTCTGCACACTGTTCTTTGTCCAGATAGTCTTTGGGCAACTTAATTATTAACCTTTACAAAATGAAGTTCGTTTATTTTGGTAGTTAAAAGAGTTTATAAAAGTAACTGAAGTTTCCACCTCAAATTGAAAGTAACTTCCATATAAAATGTTTTCTTCATTCATTTTTTTAGATGAATAAAGCTGTTATGGAGGACTACAATATGATTTCTTTTGCTTAGCCAATCGCAGAGAAAAAAATGGGGTGAATTAATAAAATGGCACCTGTGCAATTAGAAATTATAGCCATAAAGTTAAACTTTCTCAGTTTTTAAATATGATGTAAGATATTAAATACATACTAATGAATTTTAATTTTTTTTTATATTTTGTGCCACATAAAAATATTTGCTTTTCTTCCTTTTTAATGATTAGTACAAGTGGTTTTCTTACATTGCATCAAAAATTATGAGTAAGATAATGCCATTAAAGAACAAAAATGAGGTTTGGTTAACTCCTTTAATTTACTAAAATAGCTCGCCAATTCATTTTATAACATTTAAACGCCATCCATAGGACGTTGACCCCAGTGTTGCTTTTTGGATGGACATTCTACCTTTATCCTACTTGGAAGGCAAAGCGGTGCAGTCCTGCTTCTCCCAGCATCCCTAGTATTGCCGACAAAGGAAAATCCTCGGAGGCACTGGGACTGCAAAGACCCCACATGAGGATCTGAAAGCTATATAGTCGTTAGTCTTTATGAGCAAGTGAATTACAGCCCATTAATTTGTTTTAAAACTACAATTTATATTTTATCATTTTTCAAATCATAAAGAAGACTCTTTAAATAATTGTATTCATATAATGCTCTGCTTGCATGCTTATGGGTTTATAGCCTATTTCAAATCAGCTCATACTATTAATTAACACTGCTTTCATTGCAGCCTTTTATTTTTGGGCAAATCAAGGGTTTCATGCCCTGATTATTATTATTTTTTTTAAGCTTTCCAAAGAACAAAATGTCTTAAATGCTTTAAAGGATAAAAATATTCTCTCTGCCATTACATATTTGTTCTGTTGTGTTTCTCACACTGTAGAATTATTTTTGTATGTGACCAGATTTAAAAAGCATGCCTTTGTGTTTTTACTTGGTAAAGCTAGGTATAGGCTTTGAAAATAGTTAAATCATTTAGCTTATTCACAGTTTTATTTGAAATTCTTGCATCATCCTTGCCAAGACACCCCAAACGGGCACCTATCCATTTTCCTTACCTCTTTATCCGGAAATCTCTCACCAGGTGGGCGCTCTAGCCCTGCCTTCCCGTAGCTCTCACACGTTTTAGTCCTCCAAACGCATTGCTGTCGAGTTGATTCTGAGCCGTGGTGACCCGTTGTGTTACAGAGCAGACCTGCTCCATAGGGTCTTCTTGGCTATAATTTTATGGAAGCAGATCTACAGGGCTTTCTTCTGCAGTGCAACTGGGTAAGTTTGAGGGGCCAGTCGCAAACCGCTTGTGCCACCCAAGGGCCTTTTAGCCCTCCAGCTTCATGATTTCTATAGCTATTTACTCTTTCTTTCCTACTACAAAACATTTACTGAATTCCCTATTCATGTGCCACGCTCTGTTCTAGGGGACGGGGATGTGCTGGTGAATCAAAGGGTCCTTCTTGCAGTGACAAAGTCATAAGTAATTATACTTAATTATGCATGATAAAAGGAGCCCTGGTGGTGCAGTGGTTAAACGTTTAGCTGCTAACCCGAAGGTTGGTGGTTTGAACCCACAAGCCACTCCCTGGGAAAAAGATGTGGCAGTCTGCTTCCTTAAAGACTACAGCCTTAGAAACCCCAAGGGGCAGTTCCACTTTGTCCTATAGGGTCACTCTGAGTCTGAATGGACTGGACGGTGGTCAGTTGGGTTTTGGTATGCATGATAAATCCTCCAATGGACGGAGATACAAAGTACAGTGGTGAGATAGGATTTTAAAAGTTAATTTGGCCTGGGGGATTGGAGAAGACTTGACCAAGGACAAACTTCCTGAACTGGACTCCTGGATAGAACAAGGAGGGAGGTAGAGCTGGGGTAAGATTCCAGGTGGAAGGAATAGCAGGACTTAGTTGTGACCGTCCTTGGCCTAGAGGCAGGCTTGTGGTCTTCATTTCCTTCTCCCTCCTAAATGGTGTAACCAATGTAGCAAGTCTTATTCCTGTCATTAGCTATAATGTTACACTGCATCTTGAGTAGATAACTTGAGGTAGGTTTTCTACTCAAAAGGAATAATGAGCCTTCTCAGATAGAAAGCCATCAGGGAGCTGTCTGCTGTGTTGGGCGTTCTGCGCCTTGAGTAGACGTAGATTAGCTGGGAGGAATGTGTGTCTCTTCATCTTCCTTAGCGCTCTCTTTCTTGTCTTGAGACTTACTGTAAATAAAAAGTTGCTTCGTTTGGGGTGTTTTTATTTTGGAGATTATTATTACTTTTTTTTTTTCCTTCAAAATTGATTTATTTGTGGCTAAGAGAGAAAACTGAAGAGGCAGCTATTAGGTACTTCTGAAGAGTTTCAAACTCTACAGAGAAGATTACAACAGAAAGAAACCATCCAGCTAAGAGTCTTGAATTTCACCCTCCACAGCACTTATCCTGAAACGTGGCTTGACGGGTCAAAGGGACCCTAGAGAAAGAAGGTGGGAACAGGCTTCAGGTTAAGACATTTCAGGTTATGTGGGGATCAAAGAAACTGTAATTATCAAAAGTCAGCCCTTTGAAAGGATTCCTCTTTCCTCTGTTGGAAATGTTGGCCACTATTAAATAAAGATTATTTTTAAATTCCAGTTTGGAATTTGACAAGTGGTTGCCATAGATCTGACTGCCAGTGCTGAGAGAATTAATATATGTGGTGCCCTCGTGGTTAGTGTGTCACTGAGCATGTTCCTCTGTCCCTCAGTCATGGGACAGGAGCCAGTGCCACCAGCAGGCCACACTGAGACAGGCGTGTAGTGCTTGCTGACGGCCATACTCTGCTCTCCCTCCACCAGCTCACCAACTCCTTCTCACGTTCCTCTTTTCCCGGACTGCAGTTTGGTGGCAGGAAGAAGGAGAATACCTTTTCAAGTCCTGAATATCAATTCATCATTCTGTCAGGATGCAGTATTCTAAGACTGAGTTCTCTTTTTGCGGACTGAGGGGCTGCTTGTGTGCGGGCCCCACGAGAGGAGAGCGTGTCGTCTCAGGACAAGAGTGCGCTTGGAGGGGCCATTCCAGGGTCTGGCTTCCATTTCAAAGTGGGGAGAAAATGCCACCTCTTTCTGTTTGGGCCTCTGTAGTTTAATGTGTTGGAGTATATATTTCATCAGATATAAAGTTTCTATCTCCCTCCATAGCAGCTTTGTAGGACTGGCCAGAGGGACACAGAGGAAGGCCAGATGTGTTTACGCCATGCTGGACTAGCTCACTAGTCTTTTCTTTTGCTACTTTAGTCACTAACCTGATTTGAGCATTTGTTAAAAACTGCCATTTTAAGGTCACTTACGATATATCTTCATTTTAGTTAGACGGTACATCACCACCTTCCTATTTGAGAAGTCATTTTTAAGTGGGGCTCACAATGGCAAGCCTTTAGAAAGAAGCAGCAGCCTCCCCATATGAGCATTCAGCACTGGACTGAGTCCCAGTCGGCCCTGCTGTGGTGCCAGGCCCCTGCTGACTTTCTCCACAGCTGTTGGTCACAGTCACAGGGGAATGAAGCAGTGGCTTCTTCCAGATAGAGACCACATAACACACCGTCCTGTTCTCCTGTGGATGCGGGAAACAGTGCAGGAAGCCATTGGTAGGACCAGCCATGTGCAGCTCTTCTTAGCAGGGTTACGGATCAGCAACACACAGAGCAACGCCAGGCAGGGGTCAGGCCTGGCTTGACCAGTTGTGAGATGTAGTAGCCGTGGGTCTCTGCGAAGTGGGGACAGCATGTGTCCCGCCTGGTCGTTGTGAGGGCTGAGTGAGACAGGTGCCTAGCATCCAGTCAGGGCTCTCTGAGTGGTGTCTGTGCTTGGTTTCCTCTAGGCCTCACTCCTGGGGCATGGTGGCTCCATTCTGTCCCTTCAGGAAGCTACTGGAATGTGAACCAGAAAAATGCTACTAGAGGCCATCTGGTACCTGCTCTAATATCTGAAAAGTCAGTCATGTCCAGCCTTCAGATGTCTATGTCATGGCAAATCACTTGTAACACATTTCGCAGTGATCATGACACTCCATGTGAGACCGCTGCCTTAGACAGTCGTGGTTTCTGGTCACATCACAGCCCAGCACCGCCAAACATTAAGGCTTTGGGACTTGAGGGAGCGGTGCTGGCAGTGGTCAGCTCCACACTGGGGAGCACCCGCCACGCCTCAGTCTTTGTGGGGAACACAGGCAGCCTAGGATCCAGAGCCATGAAAAAGGTCTCATGGTCAGAGGGGGGAGAGAACCACAGGGAAGGGGCCCCACGAATTGGAAAATGTGTCAAGAGTAAAACTGAGTTGTTGGATGGGGACTCGAGTCCCACTGCGCCCCATCTTCACCAAACTTTTGGGGTATGGGTTGGGGGGGCACGTCTGTGGAAATAGCTGTGATTGTTATCATGGAATTCAGCATATTTACGTTACACCCAAATTTGCTTAAATGCATTCAGTCCCTAAATCTTTTCCAGCACGTTTTTAAGCAGGAGAATATTCTGCTCCTGGGTATAGAGTATCACTGATGAGACCAACACCTTTTTTGAACTACATGTCAGAAATTGATACAGGTGGGAAAACGTGAAGGTCTTCACTGATGATTCATGTCATGGAAAGAGTGCAAACCTATAAGACCAAAGAATTAATGCCTTTGAGTTGTGGTGTTGGCAAAGAGTATTGAATATACCATGAATTGCCAAAAGAAGGAAGAAGTACAGCCAGAATGCTCCTTAGAAGCAAGGATGGCAAGACTACGTCTCACATACTTTGGACATGTTATCAAGAGGAATCAGTCCCTGGAGAAGGACATCATGCTTGGTAAAGTAGAGGGTCAGCAAAAAAGAGAAAGATCCTCAACGAGATGGACTGGCACAGCGGCTGCAATAATGGGCTCAAGCATAACAGCAATTATGAGGATGGCACAGGACCAGACAGTGTTTTGTTTTGTTACACGTAGGGTTGGTATGAGTCAGAACTGACTTGACAGCACCTAACAATGACAACAACAACAAAGCCTTCTGTGGAGCCCCACTGGCTAAAGGAGCTTGAGGCCTGTTGATAACTGACTTGGAGGCTCTGGGTTTGTTTCCATCTCCATACGCATACAGTTAAAGGATGGGGCCACACGGCATTCTCATCCCACTGCCTCTCTCCTTTACTGACAGGTGAAGCCCGTTGTTTCCTAGTTGAGTTTTTCAGACGTAAGTTCATCCAGTGGCTCAGTTTCTCCTTTCTGACGTGGGAGCAGGTCAGTAGCAGAAGACTTGGGGAATGAGAGGGGCTAAGAAGGTGAACAGGAGGAGGGCAAGGGCGCACTGTGGCCTGACGCAAAGCAGCCGTCCTCCATGCCCCTGCCTTGTCCGCGGCCCCCAACCCCCCAGCCCCTCCCCCCCCAACCATGTTTCACGAGTGGCTCTACTCGAGGCCAGGCTACCTGATGCCCCTTGAAAACTGTCATTGGGCAGAGTTGTAACAGAGGCTCAACCAGAAAGACGGAGAGAAGGAGCCAGACAGCATGTTGTAAACCCTGGCTGGGAAGATGTCTTCTTTTCATAGAGAAAGTCCACGCAGAGTTCCTCAGTGAGGTGCTGTTGGTGTTTGGGTGAAATGATTGTTTTTGTGGGGCATCATGGGTGTTTATCCTCCCCACCTCTTCCACCCCCACCAGCAAACAGTAGGCTACAGGGCTTGTCACAGCCAAAAACACCCCCGTTTCCACAGGGCGGCTGGCACAGGCCTCACACAGGCGACGGGATGGACGGCCTGATGGATCTTCCAGAGTCGGCACATTGAAGCCAAGATGGCGCGTAACTCTAAAGTGGTTCTTCAACAACATGCCGTGACATCTAGCCTGTGTGAGCCTCCTGCTCGGCACACGGCACACGCGTTTCCATGAGGCTGTGTCGACGACGGTGGACATACGAGCATTCCCCATGTTAGGTGGAGTGCCTCATGTGCAACATCTCAGTTACTCTTCACAGCTCTCCGCAGGTCCTCCTCACCCCACCCTACGGTGGACACCTCGAGTAGAGAGATTCGGTCAGTCTCCGGTGGTGGAGCTGGGATCACACAGAGACCTGTCTAATGCCGGAGGATGGGCTTCTAACGGTGCTGCAAGGGGTGGAATCAATGTCTAGGAAGCGACAAGTCCCAAACAAGAAACAGAGTCAACCTCAGGTTAAATAAACATCTACATAAAAAAGAGATGAGCTGATTCTCAAACTAACCGTGCGGGGAAATGACTAGCATGTTGCTGACGAGACCGAGGAGGCTCACAGCTCCAGTCAGGAGCTTGACATCCTCAGGAAAGTATGGCTGGGCCAGGGTTGGGAGAAGAAAGCTGAAGCCCAGTGCTGTAGTGCCTCTGAAATGGTGCCAGCGTAACAGGACCGGTCAAAAGGACGCACTAGAGAGCGTGCAGCCAGTACTGTCTAATGGAAAGATTACCCTGCTCCCATAAATCTTGAGGGTGTGCACCTAGAGCAGGCTCCCCAGGCGAACTGCGAGACCAAGTGAACACACCGTATTAAGACATTCCAACTCCTCTGCTCTGCCTCTCGGGCCCCGAAGCAACCTTCTGCTAGTAATAAACCCCTACACAGAGTTTTCAACACACCCAGCACATAGGACACTGTGGCTTAGCTGCCTTTCATTGATTCATTCTTTCAACAGATTGATGTAACCGTACTAAGTTTCTTCTCCCCACCCCTTCCCTCTGGCTCTGAGGTTCTGCTTACTGTGAATGACCTGATCATATTCATTTCTTCAGATAGTCAGCTGCATCCTTAAATATGAAAGCCAGTTCCTGTCCCTCTGATGGGAAGGAACAAGTATCATGGAGGGTTGATGGTTTAGGGCACATTGCCTTCCAGATTCAGAGTGGAGCTGTATGTTTAAGACCGGATAGATTTATACTTGGAAGAAGAAAAGAGACATGTTTCATTTTTCTTCCAAGGTAGCTGCCGTGTAGTCCGTCCTGTGTATCCGTATTCAGGTGATACTCTGCTCCACGCCGTGAGCAGTGAAATATTATCCAGTCAGCACTGGTGTCAGTCTCTAATAGCTTTGGCTATTTTCCCCTTCTTTTAACATTTGATGCCTAATCTTTTTTTCTTCTTTTAGATGAAAGAATTTCGAAGTAAAATGCAATCAATATTTCCAACAATTCCCAAGAACTCCAAATCAGCTGTTGAGTGGGAGGAAGTGTTGAAATCCAAATAAGGTGAGCATGGGCGAGTTCTACAGCAAGTGTTCCAGAAAGGGCAGGTGTGGACAAGGCATCGCAGCAGAGGGACTCGGATGGGCTGCTCCTTAGGGACATGCGGAACCCCGGCTTCGCCTCAGCTTCCTTGCCAGAGGCCTGGTGACCAACCACGTTCCTGTGTGCTTCACTTTAAAACGGATTTGAGCAGGATGGGGAGGGGGGTGGTGATGGGGGGGTAAGTTTTCCCAAAGTGAGGAAGATTATTTAAAAATCATAATGATAGGACGTTCCTGTGTGAGGAGACCCGGGGTAAAACTTCTGTTTATGGCTGTAACCTTTGTAACCAAGTTCCTACCTTGAAAAAAATTTTTTATAATCAATACGTGATGAAAGTTTTTATATGAACAGACTCCTATATTGCTGCATGTCCAATTACGTGAGTTTCAAGAGCTTTTCTTGTAAGCGTGTGACCATCAGAGTTTGATGGACTCCTTCCTGTTAGTAGACTGAAGAGACAGATGGACAGGCAAATCCTGGACACCAGGAAGTGGGAGGGGCTCCACTGTGTGGCCGCAGTCTTCACTTTGTAGCTAGCACCTGCTGGTCACCTGCTGGCCTCACCTACAGCCTGTGAATTCCTACACTTAGGACATGAAGCCAGTGACAGATCCTGATAACTTGAAAAGGTGCAGTTGAGCTAAAGATGATGATGATGGTGTGGGTATAAAATGTACTTTTTAAAGAAGTTGGCTCTGGGTCCCTGAACATTGACTGACAATTTGTAGTTCTGACTCAGCTGTCAAAGTAAAAATAGCCCCGTTGCCACCTATCTTAGTACATTTGTTTAAACACAAAGTCACCTGAGTATTGAGTCTAAATATTCTGTATTTAGTCCTACCTCCTTACTGAGACTGCAGCCATTGGGTTCTTACATACACACTCAAGCCTTGCATGTCCTCCAGGATCGCTTACAAAGAAACAGATGGAGAACAATGCCTACATGCAATTATTTTTAGTGGAGATTAAAAAATTTTTTTTTTTATTAATTTTTATTAAGCTTCAAGTGAACATTTACCATTCCAATCAGTCTGTCACATGTAGGTTTACATACATCTTACTCCCTTCTCCCACTTGCTCTCCCCCTATTGAGTCAGCCCTTTCAGTCTCTTGTTTCGTGCCAATTTTGCCATCTTCCCTCTCTCTCTATCTTCCCATCCCCCCTCCAGTCAAGAGTTGCCAACACACTCTCCAGTGTCCACCTGATTTAATTAGCTCACTCTTCATCAGCAGGAGATTAAAAATTTTTGAAGAAGAGAACTATTTTAATATGTCAGTATGTCCAGAGAAATAACCTCTGTTTGAATTATCAATTGTACAATTTCTTTATAATTGCTTAGGTTCTAATTAGTCAGGAATCAGGTTTAATAAAGTACATTTGAAATTTATCTCTTATAATGAAACCTTTAAGTTCTAAAGAAAAATTTTAAATGAAATGTCAGGTGCATAATGTAACATTTTTCTCTAGACCATGTTACCCTGTTAGCATCGCTGTATTGTTAATTAAACAGGTGTAATCAGCACCTGCGATTCATATGTAACCTGTTGGGAATCCAAGACGAAAAGGCAAAGGATTGTGAAATTGATTGGGGCCTGTGAGATAGCAGAGAACTCTTCACGCATGTTTTATTTTCTTAACCAAATCTTCACTAAGGAAAGGTTTCAAGCCTTTGAATGAAACAAAGGAAGAAAAGGCTGGAGCCAAACTGAGCAGGTCCTTGTCTGCATCATCAGCCTGAGTCCCGGATGCCCGTCGTAGACGGAACAGGCGCCACCTAAAACCCTTCGCAACCAGGATTCAGATGGAGCTTTTCCTTCAGTGGAGGATGCCTACTGGTTTTTAAAGAGCTGCTTATGCTACAGCTGCTAACTGAAAGGTCAGCAGTTTGAATCCACCAGCTGCTCCCTGGAAGCCCTATGGGGCAGTTCTACGCTGTCCTATAAGGTCACTATGAGTCAGAATTGAGTCAGCAGCAATGTATTTGGTTTTTTGGCTTGGTAGGAGAAAGTGAGTGGTGGCTCTCCTGGAGTGGTGAAAGAGACATTAGGAACAACTGTGATTCTATTTAACAGACTCCTGCCCTGGAAGCTCCTTGAGGGCAGCAGGGACTTCTCAGGGCCTGGTGAATTTGTGATGGCACCTGCCGCAGGTGCTGCAGACCCAGGACCCTGGGGTTGGGGGCTGGGGGAGAGTCCACACGATAGGCAAAGCATTTTGATAACTAAAACAAACTGGCAAAAACCAAAGAGGATACTAGCTACCTGTGTGAAGGGCACTTGGAGTTGATGCTAACCTGGCATCACACCTGGAAAAGCCATGTTTCTCGTAGTGCTGGAGTCTCTGGGTGATGTAGACGGTTAGCAAAACCAAAAGGTTGGTGGTTCAGACCTACCCAGGGGCACCTCAGGGGGAAGGCCTGGCAATCTACTCCTGAAAAACCAGCCACTGTAAACCCTGTGGAGCACAGTTCTACCCTGACACGCACGGGGTCACTGTGACTCAGAAACGACCCCACAGCAAGTGGTTTTAGCGGTTGCTTTCACATAGCTGCATGAAGGCGAGCTTACGGTAACACCCCAACTTCCGTAGTTTTCACTGGTTGACTAAGTGACGTGCACCGCTGTGTTTCTTAGGGAAGGGAAAACAGTAACTTTTTATGCTCTATTAGGTCATTTCCCCTGGTTTTGGATCTATTTTAGTTTCATTTTCTGAAATATGAAGAAATGCAAGTTAAACCTAAAATTTCCAGGGAAAATAAGTGCTGCTTCATGGGCACTCACAGTAATTAGCGCACAGGTGAGGGCGGCCATTCACGAAAGAGACGGTAGTGTTGGCGGGCTGCCGTGCCCTGCGTGCCCCTGCCCACCGGGCTCCCAGCACCCGAGCCACACACCAGGTGGGTGCGCTGGCCCCTCAGGCCCAGCTCGTGGGAAGCCTAAATAAATGTGTGCGGGGGAGCGAGTGTCTGAATGCATATGTGTGTGGTATGTATAGTGCTTGCTGGACCCTTCCTGTGTACGTTACTGTCCTCAAGTGTTGACAGACACAGTCCCTAGAATAGAACCAGATCAGACTCCAGTTACAGTTTAAAAGCAAAAATGAAGTAACCAAGATGAAAAAAAAAAAAAAAACAAGCTGTATGACCAAAATGGTATTTTTCTGCCATCAGAATCCTGATACCAGAAGACTTAGTCATTCGTCTATTCCTTTTATACCAGAGGCATATTGTTAAACTGGTTAATGGAAAGGAAAAGTGTTTAACAGATACTGTTATCCTTTATGGGAAGTACCATCTGTGGATTGAGCTCTGAATGTGCCTGCCTTGGAAGAGAGAAAATGGTAGGAATTTCAAGTTTGCCTTCTTTGCTGTCTTCGTCTTGGGGAGTGTATGACAAACATAATCACATTTATCTCCTGGAGCATAAAGAGTTTTAATCACCCTATTAACCAGGATGACATTTTTTCACAGACTTAAAAAGGAATAGAACAGACATTATCTTCCCATAAGCAATCCATTTTATGGAGGCTGAGCACTAGAAATTTTTTAAAGGCTAGGATAGCACAAGCCCTTTCCCTGTCACGTCCAAGCCGACGTTAAGGAGGCCTTCACAAGGATGTTGCTTACACTGCCTGAGCGTTAAGCTCTGCGTTAGGCTCTCACCACGCAGAAGAGCTATTAGGGGAAGTAGTATCGAGAAAACGCCACGGGCAGAGAGGGGAGGCTGCCAGGGCCTAAGGTTCCATTCAAGAAAAAAGGCCACATTGGTGGGTTATTGCTGCTCAGTAAAAATGTATCCGTGGGCTGCTGTTAATTTCAGAGTGAGAAAAACGTGGCTTCTGAACAACCTGGGAAAGAAAAACAGGGCCTGGCAGCCTCTCACGAGACGAAGTGGGTTATCATGAAACGTGGGAGGGAGTGGCTGCAGAGGCCCGGGAGGGACGTGTCCGCGGGTGACCCCATTCCAGTGTGTGAACGCAGGCTGACGTCCATCCAACCACAACCTTCCGTCGGTGCTGGGTTGGAAGGGACACCAGGTCACCTTGTCAGTCACATCTTGTGTCCGGTTTCATGGGCAGTACAGGACAAAACTTGGAAATTAATCATTGCAACCTAAGGAGGAAATATAAGAAATTAAGGGATGGGGACACCCATGGGGACAAGAGTCATTAAAGTCCATTAAATTTAGTTATTTCCCTTGGGGCAAGATGCTAGGTTTGGTTTATGGAGAATGTTGTTTTTCATCTCATTTTCATGTCTTCTTTAAAGAGTAAAACACATAGTCAAGTACAAATGAATATCAGCAGGTGGAATACAGAACTATTTTTTTCAAATAGAAGTTTCTCCTGAAAGTGAGTAAAGTATACATTTTGGTAGCATTTTATCCTGTTCAAGTGAGGGGCTTTTCCTCTCTGCCCGAAGAGCCCTACAGTGACGGAGCCACCATTGGGGTCTTGTGTTGATGTCTCCGGTTAATTATCAAAGGCGGTGGGGGTTTTGTGAGCATCACAGAAAAGGAAAGCAAGCACCTGTTGCTAGCGGCGACACTGATCTGTTGCAGCGAGTGAGGCTGTTAGCAAACTGGTTCTGGGTGGCAGATACTCAGTCGTGGAGAAAATCACAACGGTGCTGACCAAGAAGCACACACGGTTTCAACTTTTCTGCCCAAGTTCCAAGGGGAGCTAGGACCTTGTATTTCCTACATAAGCCAGGTCAGGCCCCTGGCCCATTTTCATTGGATGAGGCAGTTTTATGACTTTATTTATTCTTTTCCTTCCTATCAGTATAATGTCCAAAAAAAAAAAGAAAAACCGCTTACTAAAAAGTGGCCAACAGACTTAAGAGGCAAGAGAGTGTACAGATGCCCTTAGAGACATAAGGACGTTCCTAATGGACTTTCCTGAGAAGCTAGATCAGGCAAACTGAGACAACAGGGTGCAACTCTAAGACCTATTGTCTGCTAACCGAAAGGTCAGCGGTTCAAACCCACCAGCTGCTCCGTGGGAGAAAAGACCTGGTAATCTGCTTCCCTAAAGATTACAGCCTTGAAAACCCTATGGAGGAGCAGTTCTGTTCTGTCTTACAGGTTCGCTATGGGTGCGAGTCAACTTGATGGCAATGGGTTTGGTTGGCTGGTTGTTTTTATTATCTACTCAAGGAGCCCGGGTGGTACAGTGGTTAAGTGCTTGGGTGCTAAGTGGGAAAAGGTCAAGGGTTCGAACTCATGATCTGCTTTCATAAAGATTATGGAAAAAGCAGTTATATGTTATCATACTGGAGCCGTGGTGGTTCAGTGGTTATGAGCTTGGCTGCTAACCAAAAGGTCGGCAGTTCAAATCTACCAGCTGCTCCATGGAAATCCTTGAGGGCAGTTTTACTCTCTCCTATAGGGATGAGTTGGAATCCACTCGACAGCAATGGGTTTTTCTTTCTGTTTTTTTTTTTTTTTTTTGGACATTATACTGATAGGAAGGAAAAGAATAAATAAAGTCATAAAACTGGAGAACAAAAAAAAATTTACAGCCTTGGAAACCCTATGTTGCAGTTCTCCTCTGTCTTATAGGGTCACTATGAGTTAAAGTCAACTAGATGGCACACAACAACATTTTCTGCTCATCTGAAAACACTCAGAAAGTTAATCTTCACGCTCCCCTTAGATCCCAGGTTGAGTCTTACTCCAGGCTTGAAGCCTGACAGATCCCTGAGATAACATCCAACTGGATGTCCTGATCACGAGGCTATGGGCCCTGGACTCCAGTTCTCCTGTACCACGAACCGACTGTCTTAAAGGAGCAAGCTGGCAGAACTGATTTTACAACAGGTTTGGATTTAGCAGTCCTCAAGGAGTTGTATCAACTCTGCAGTTTGCCCCTTTGCCACGCTGAGTGATGGGGCTGTGGTTTTTGTCATGGCGACTGGTCCAAGTCTGAGCCTCCCGCTTCAGTTAATGCACGCCAGTGGTGACCTACTGCCTTGTACTGCCCTCTCATCTCCCAGAAGCCCCTAAACTGTCTTCTGCAGTTTTTTCCTGTTGTAGGGTCTGAACCCCTCTGTTTCCTAATCTCAGCAAAGCCTAAACAGTGAAAAACCAGTTGCCCCTAGAGTTGACTCAGTCGTGGCACCCCCACGTGTATCCGAGTAGGACAGTGCTCTGCAAAGCTTTCTGTGACTGACCATTTGGAAGTAGATCACCAGGCCTTCCTTCCAAGGCACCTCTGGGTGGACTCAAACCTCCAACCTTTCCGTCAGCAGCTGAGCATGTTAACTGTTTGCACCACCCAGAGGTTCTGCCTGAGCAGTAGCATCACCATGTGGAAATCTCAGGGGCGTCACAGCCGCCTACAGGCGAATCATCACTGCAGCGGCCACCTTTGCCTGCATCCTTCCATCTCCCTGCACATGCACGGTGGCCGTGGCTATAGATCCTTCTGTGGGACTAGAGGTTACAAAGGTAAAAGAATTCTCGTGCAGCAGGACTCATGCAGGGCTGAAATAAGACCTCATCCACAGATCAGAAGGACTGCGGGGACCCTTTGCTCCCAGCTTGCCCGTGGGCTGCTCTGACGGGCTTTCTCAGATTTTTATTACAAACGAGCGTGGTAAGTAGCTATGGCGGCAGCACGTTAGCCAGCCTACCAACCCCTGTCGAGAGGAAGGCTGGAGCTTTTCTGTGCACCGAACTGCAGAATCAGGGAGGCTCAACTACAGCCGCCGAGAATGCTTCCAGGTGGACTCGCACGACACCTGATTCAGGTTTGTCCAGAGCTGGAGGTAACACAGCCCTTGACTGCCAAGATGTCGCTCTGTTCAGCAAATGAACTTGCATCCCACTTTTCCCTGTGTCTATCCAAACATTTCTCGCCTACAATAGTGTCCCCGTGGGAATTGAACATCTCTGATATGTCTCCTACTCAGTGAGCTGGGGATGGAATCCCTATTCTTTGCAGGGGTACATTAGCTTTCATCTCAGTATTGCAAATATTACTGAAAGAGCTGAAGTGAAGGGCTGGGTTAAGAACCAAAGAATCAGGTGAGACTTGAGAGAAACCCCTGTGAGCCCCTCAGAGAAGTGGGCATTCATCCTCAGAGAGTTTCTTTAGGTTCAGGACTAGGCCAGTAATGAGCCCTTAGTAAATATGCAACACCAGGCCGTGGTGGTTCAGTGGTAGAATTCTCGCCTTCCATGCAGGAGACGGAGGTTTGAGTCCCAGCTAGTGCACCTCGTGCGCAGCCACCACCCATTCGTCAGCGGAGGCTTGTGTGTTGCCGTGATGCTGAACAGGTTTCAGCAGAGCTTCCAGATTCAGACAAACTAGGAAGAAAGGACTGGCGATCTACTTCCGAAGATCAGCCGGTGAAAACCCCGGGAGCACAACCATCCAGCCTGCAACCGACCAGGCAGTGTTTTGTCCTGTAGTACGTGGGATTGCTGTGAACTGGGGAGGGGAGGAGGGCGGTAGGAAAGGAAGGGATGGTTTTGAGACTCTCCGTTTGGCTCCCTTGAGTGTTCCTCGCTGGGAAGAGGATGCATGTGTGCAAGACCACCCAGCCAGCTCCTGGTGAAAAGGAAAGTTGCCTTCTCACTCATGGCTGACCATATCTGGTTTAGCCACCAAGACCCAAGGAAATGAAATTCACATGAAGATGATGAAAAATTATGTGTATAAATTGTTCAATGAGAAACTAATTTGCTCTGTAAACCTTCTCTGAAACACAATAAAAAGACAGATGAAAAATTAGCTTGAGGTAGGTCCTGGGCTCTTAGAGCCAAAGGGTGCAAGAGTGACGGGTCTCTATCTCCTAGTCCTATGACCAGGTCTTTAAAGATAAAAAACTAAAAGCCAGCTGACAAGATGCTAATACGTTTCATCAGTTCTGACCTACCAGGTAGGAAGAACCAGGTAAGTAACGATTCGCACAACAAATACTATTCAGAAGAACCTTGCGTTTGCCAAGGAGAAGTAGTGGTTTCACCTTGTGGGACGCAGCAGACGCCCTAGTCAGGTGCCTTGCTTACTGGTTAATCCACCCCGGGTTAGAACCCACCCAGCTGTACCACAGACGAAAGAACTGGCCATCTGCTTCCGTTAAGATTACAGCCAGGAGAGCCTTATGGAGCAGCTCTGCTCCGTCAACACGCGGGTCGCCACGCGTCACGGTTGACTCACCTCCGGGGGGGGAGACTTCTATTTTGTTGCCAGAGAACGAGAGCTGAAGTTTTACCCTGAGCGGGCCTGGGTTTAGGGAAGGCACACGGGGGCACGTTGGCCGGGTCACCTGGGCACAGAGCTGTTCGCGGAAGAAATTAGAAACCAGCCCAGCCACCATCCGTTGTTAGTTAGGTGCTGTCGAGTTAGTTTGACTCGTAGCGACACTCCGTACGATGGAAGGAAACACTGCCTGGTCCGGGGCCGTCCTCACAGTTGTTACGCTTGAGCCCATTGTTACGGTCGCTGTGTCGATCCATCTCACTGAGGGTCTTTCTCTTTTTCGCTGACCCTCTACCGAGCATGATGCCCTTTTCCAGGAACTGGTCCCTCCTGATAACACGTCCAAAGTATCTGAGACGAAGTCTTGCCATCCTTGCTTCTAAGGAGCATTCTGGCTTCCAAAACAGTCGTTCCTTCTCCTGGCGGTCCACTGTATATTCAATATTCTTTGCCAACACCGTAATTCAAAGGCATCAATTCTTCTCCAGTCTTCATTATTCCTTGTCCGGCTTTCACAAGCGTATGAGGCAACTGAAAACACCATGGCTTGGGTCAGACGGTGCACGTTAGTCCTTAAAGGGACATCTTTGCTTTTTAACACTTTAAAGAGGCCTTTTGCAGCAGATACACCCAATGCAATGCGTCTTTTGATTTCTTGACTGCTGCTTCCACGGGTGTTGATTGTGGATCCGAGTAAAATGAAATCCTTGACAACTTCAGTCTTTTCTCCATTTATCGTGATGTTGCTTATTGGTCGTGCTGTGAGGATTTTTGTTTCCTTAACGTTGGGATGCAATGCATACTGAAAGTCTTTGGTCTTCATCAATAAGTGCTTCAGGTCCTCTTTACTTTGAGCAAGCAAGGTTGTGTGATCACAAGGTTGTAAACCCAGTATGCTCTAGAAAGAAGTCCAATAATTCCACCTAATCTACCCAATTTGTGCCGTTGATGTGAGCGTCCGCATCATTTCTCACTTTCTCACTAGTCACCAAATGATTCTGAGCCGAGTGCCATCACACACTGATTACCGAGCATGACAAGCCCTAGGTCAGCTGTTCCTGGGTTGTGTCTCCTGGGAGGCAGCAGGGGCTGTTAGGAAAGCCGGGGCTGGCAGGTCAATATCATCCCCTCCAGTACCAGCCTGTGATGCTACGCTCCGTGCTTGGGTCTTAAATGCTAAAATTAAAAGCAGTTCCCTCAAACACATGTCAGGCTGGGAGTCTTCGGGGCCCTGAGCCATCCTGGCTGGGCGCAATGACTTTATTCCCTGTATTTCCAGACTTCTGAATTGTCTGCTCAGAGGCTCAAGAGCAGGGCCTGGGCTGGGAGCCCACTGGCTCCGCTTCAGGGGTGATATCCTGGATTGGCCAATTACAGGGCTGGCCAAAGTGGGGCAGAGGCCTTCTCTAAGACAGCAGCATTGCCAGTGAGGACAGTGCTCAATTCGAGGAGCTGAGTCCTGTTCCTCAGAAACTGCTGTTCAGAGTGCCTGTGTGTGTTTGGTCTGCCCCAGAGAACATTCGTAAGACGGTAACTTCGTGTGGATACCGACTATGAAGGGTGCCCCTTCCTCTGCCTTCTCTGAGGACAACCCTAACTGTAAACGTCCTCTCTGGCACCAGCTGCCCATGCAGCACCTCCTGTGACCCAGACCACCAGAGTTAGGGCACATCTCAGTTCTCCCACATCTACCAAAGACTTCAGATGCCAGCTGAAAACTTGGGGGTCCCCATGACACC
The DNA here is from genome assembly GCF_024166365.1 of Elephas maximus indicus. Taxonomy (NCBI): domain Eukaryota; kingdom Metazoa; phylum Chordata; class Mammalia; order Proboscidea; family Elephantidae; genus Elephas; species Elephas maximus. The sequence continues at coordinate 229,501,063 of NC_064819.1, read as the reverse complement.
CACACTTCTCTGGGGCTGTGAACTTGGGGTTTCCCACCAGTCATTCAGGATGCCAGCCATAAACTCAGGAGTCCCCAGGGACCGCCTCACATCTGGCCCACTGGCTACAAATTCAGGGATTTCCATTACCCCCTTGAGTTTAATAATTTTCTAGAACAACTCACAATAACCCAGGAAAGTGGTATACATACGGTTACGATTTTATTATAGCAAAAAAGATACAAATGAAGTGATACGTAGGTGAGGTCTGGGAGTGTCCTCTATGCAGAGTTTCAGTGTTCCGAAGGACATGCTACCCTTCCCCCATGCACTGATGCCTGTCACCAACCAGGGAGCTCATGGAGCTTCCGTGTCCAGACTTTTTATATTGGGATCTCATTACGTATGTGTGACTGAATAATTGCCCACATGGTTGACCTCAACCTCTACTCCTCCTCCCCGAAGTTGGGCTGATGTCATGTGGTGGATCTTTCTGGCCTGGCCACTCTCACCCAAGAATCCCTTCATTGGCATAAACCCTCAGGTGTGATCTGGAGCCCTCACGGGTACCAAAGACTTCAATTACTGGAGAAATTCCAAGGTTTTAGAGGTTTTCTCTCAGGAGCCAAGGACAAAGACCAAGTTCTTTGGATAAAGCCCACACTCGCTAAAGGCAAGTCATCTTCAGTTGAGTCACAGCGTCACTGCTGTCTGTGGTTTACTTATTCCTCATGGGGCTGTCCACTCTTTCCTCCCTGTTTCCGTCTTGTTTTATTCCTCAGGTGCCAGAAGACGACCGTGCTTCCCTTGTGGTCTCAGTCTCTTCACACCACCTTTTGGCTCACCTACACTTTTTCCATCCCGTTCTAGTCTTACGCTTCCTCCACAAAAGGTTTGGAAAAGCAAGGCATGAATTTGCTTCTGTTCATATGTAAACCAGTTGCCGTGGAGTCGATTCTGATTCATGGCGCCCCCATGTGTGTCAGAGTAGAACTGCACGCCATAGAGTTTTTAATGGCTGATTTTTCAGAAGTAGATAGCCAGGCCTTTCTCCTGAGGCACCTCTGGGAAGACAAAGTACCACCCTTGTGGTTAGCAGCGAAATGCTTAATGTTTGAGCCGGCCAGGGATACCGATTCCTAAGTACATTCACTCTCTCTCGGGGAAAATCTGCCCTATCTCTTAGCTGGAAGATCAAGGGACGCTTGTGTTTTTCTGGGTGTCCACATCCCCCTCCTTCCAGAAACCTCCTTCACATGTTACCCAGGAGTGCCTAGATGAATCCTCCGAAGGACCAGCCCTAAAACAAAACAAAACAAAACCCATTGCTCTTGAGTTAATTCTGATTCATAGAGACCCTACAGGACAGAACTGCCCCATAGGGTTTCCAAGGAGTAGCTGGTGGATTTGAACTGCCAACCTTTTGGTTAGCAGCCATAGCTCGTAACTGCTATGGCACCAGGGCTTAACTCTAAGGGAAATAAACAGTGCATTGGCAGCTTAAATTAGCCTCAGGTTTTGTTTCTTTGTCTCACAGAACAAGGACACGTTGATCCCTGATTTAGCAATGCAATGTGTCCAATTAAGCTTTGTTACCTATTCTTCCCCTGTGCCAACAATCTGCCAGCCGCATTTCTCCTGCCCGGTGGCCTCTCCTTGGCCAGGAGCGTCCTTTATGGACCTGGAGGAGTGATTTCCCGAACCCCATCCATGTTCTCGATCAGTCACTGAGCATGTACACAGTACTGCGATGTGCCAATAAACATTTCTTCTACAGCTAAAACTCCTTCATGACAATCCACCACTACAAACATTTTCTAAAATCTTCACAGTCATGCAGCGCCCTGTATCCAGGCAGTGGTAGCCCTGAAGGAGTGTTCCTACAGCCACAGGTGGAAGGGAAAGTTGAGTCCTTCAGTTCCAGCTCCTCCCTACCTGACCTCATCCTCCCAGTGTCCTCCAGCGCCCCCAACCTTAACCCCGAACCAAGCCGCCGTACATCCAAAGGCACACACATATAGCTACTATAGCAAAAAAAACCATTGCCGTCCAGTCAACTCCAACTTATAGCGACCCTATAGGACAGAGTAGAACTGCCCCGTAGGGTTTCCAAGGAGCAGCTGATGGATTCGAGCTGCCAAGCTTTCAGTTAGAAGCTGCGTGCTTAACCAGTGCACCACCAGGGCTGCATAGCCAGTATGCCTTTGGGCAAATGACCCCACTGTCTTTATCTCTAAAATGGGTATAAGAACGCCTCTGTCCCAGTGTGGTTGGCGGGGTCACATGAGCTCATGCTTGTGGTGATCAGTGTCCTGTCCAGCTCCTGGAAGACCTGCCTGTGTTTGCTAGTGTGCTGGATTGTGTGTGTGTGCGTGCGCGTGCTAGTTAGCACTGGATAACACACCAAGCACTCCTTCTTAGAGCACATTCCTATGCACCCCTCAGGGCAGGCTTCTGGGACGGAGGACTGCTGGAGCCTCCTACCTGCCAGCTCCTCCCTCCCTATACCCGCCCCCATCCCCGACCTGCACCTACCAGGTGGGAGGCCCCTCTGACCTGAGCTTCAGAGGCCATACCTGCTGGTGAGCTGGCCACCAGCCCCACCCTAGGACATGCCTGAGCTCTCAGGGTTCACTGGCATCTAATGGGGGGTAGAGGGGAGGCTCAGGTGCCCACATTCTGGGGTAAACAGGGCCCATGGGTTCACTCAAGTGGGGAAAGGCAGGGGCTTAGGCACCCCTATTACCCTGCCTAGATCGGGGTTCTCAAACTTCAGCCTGAATCAGAATCACCCCAGGCTTGTTAATACAGACGGGTGGACCCCACTTCTTCCTGGGCCTGGGAGGGGTCCAAGAATTTGCATTTCTAATAAATTCCGGGGGTGATGGTTGGGGACCATAGTTTGAGAACCATGGCCCTATTCTGTTTCTACCTCTGACGGCGGCCTCTGGGATGACATGTGTTACAGGAAAGCGTCTTTCTTGCTAATGGTTCACTTGTCCCACAAATACTGTTCTCAGGCTTCCGTGACTCGCTAAAGGGGCACTTCCGACTCACTAATCAGAAGCAGCTGGGCTCGCTGGGCGGAAACCCCATCGACTTGCTGGGCCCCTCCAAGCCCTATGACACAGCAGGCCAGCTCCCTCTCATCAGCCCTGCACGCTGGGGAAGAGTCTGCCTTTCACCCAGTGTCTGATGAGCGACACCCACTGCCTGCCCCAAGAGCGCCCCTGGAGGGCCAGACACACAATCCGCAAAAGCCCCACGGACCACTCCAGCGGCCTGCAGACTTGCTTAGTCAGCACCTAGTAACACACGGCTAGGGCCACAAGTTGCTGACCATAAAATGGGGGAGCGAGATGAGGTCTCGATAAGTGTCAGTTAAGGAGCTGGCAATGTGGAGCAGAGGGGACCACATGGGCAGGGGGAGGGTCCTTCCCCTGCAGACCCTGCCTAGATGCTGGCCTTAAAGGTGGAGGTGGGACGAGAGGAGGCTGGTGGAGGCCAGGATGGCTGTGGTGGTGGGCCTGGCTGGAGAAGGGGAGGGGATCTGGACGGGTCAGTGGGGGGCAGTTTGTAAAAGGCCTTGACTGGCAAAATGAGAAGTGTGATTTTGCCTGTGAGCACTCGGCAGTCCCTAAAGGTTTCCCAGCCTGAGGGACATGATGGAATTGGTATTTTTGCTCATTCATTCACTATTTAAAACGCAATTATTAAGTGCCTAGTAGGTGCTAGGTGGGAATTCCCGGGTAGTACAAACATTGAATATGCTCAGCTACTAACAGAAAGGTTGGCAGTTGAAATCCACCCAGAGGTGCCTCAGAAGAAAGGCCTGCTGATTTACTTCCAGAAACTCAGCCACTGAAAGCCCTGTGGAGCACAGTTCTGTCCTGACACACATGGGGGCGCCACGAGTCAGAGTCCACTGGCCGGCCCTGACGACAGCAGGTGCTGGGTGGGGCTGCAGACTGATCAGACACCCGCCCTGCGAGCTCGCAGGTTAGTGAGGGTCGGGAGGGCGGGCTGTTTGGACTCAGTGTGGAGTAAAGGCTGGAAAGAAAGGAGGCCACGGGGATGAGAGCGAGGCCCCTACCCCGGATGGCTAGCAGGGGGCGGCCAAGCAAGCCAGAAGGGCCAGGGAACACGAGGGCGTGTATGGATTGCACTGTCAGGCTTCGGTGGCATTAGCTTTTCTCCTGTTCTTTTTAAAAAGAGAAGACGAGAGCGGACACCCGAGCTGTACCGAGCAGGCCCCTGCACTGCCTCTGCAATGAGGTGTTGCTTTAAGCTGCTGGCCGGCGAGAGGTTCTCCGTGGATGAGGACGAGTATCCGTGGGGACCATTCCCAACCCCGATGTGATGGTTAAGTATTCGCCGACCTCTGTGGCCCTTCCGCTTAACTCACTGGTGACATGGGAATCTGCTCGGGTTCCAGGGCTGGTGCTTCTGGCCAGCAGAGCAAGGGAGGTGTCAGCGAAGGGTCTGATCCAAACCCTGGGGTCCCCACTGAGGAGAGTTAGAGAAACAGCCAGTGACCCAGATAATAATACTAAGCAAAAAACGTTAACAATTATTTTTAAAAAAAAGAAAGAAAGGGCCACGTAAACCAAAGACTCCATCAGCCTGAGACCAGAAGAAATAGATGGTGCCCAGCTACCACCAATGACTGCCCTGATGGGGAACACAACAGAGAATCCCTGATGGAGCAGGAAAAAAATTAAAGGAGTAATTGGCATAGAATTGACAGTTTTAACAAAACAGAGGCAAGGGCCAATCCACAAGATGGAGAAGCTGTTGATGATTTGGGTAAAGACCAAATCCAGAAGAGAATTTCTGCGAGTTACTGATGATTCAAACACAAGCACATAGGTTTTCTGAAAACCTGAAGGAACAGCAAGGAGAAGACTACCTCGAGCACTTTAATGCCAGCAACAAGGGCTAGTTTCTTTGCTTCAAATGCACATTTGGCTACATAACTTGTATGCAACTGGAGAAGCAGGAAGCACCAATGTCGAAGCTGCCGAAAAATTCAGGGATGAGATGGACAAGATAACACAAGATGAAGAGGAAGGAGAGAAGTTGTCAAAAAAATTTTAGTGATAGGATTAGCTGGAGTTTTTTCTAAACTAAATCAGGGGCTTCAGTTGCTTGAAAACATGGAACCAAATGCTGGTCGCTTGGCTAAAGTCGACAGGCAGATTCAGGAAACAGTGAGATGTTACCACGAAATACATGAAGAAAAAAAGAGAAGGACCATACAGACAACTCTTACTAATTTTCTCACTAGAAATGCCATCCCCAATCCCAGGGACAATCCAGATGATCCAGAAACTTCCACAAGTGGAGCTATTACTGCAGCTGACAAAATGCCAGAGTCATCTAACTCATCTTCATCGTTGGAGTACATTTTTGGGATTTGTGTATTTTTTTATGTATGTATGTATTAGGATGTATCTGTAAGTTTATATATAATGTTTCCAACCCTCAAAGACAAATAAAGATCAGATTTATAAAGATACTGATAATAAAAGGCAGTAATAATGAAACCTAAAAAAAGAAAATATATTCGACTGACATCAGAACTGCTCTACGATGGAGTTGTCGGAATGGAGCCCTGTCGTATGTCAGGGACTACAGCAAAACATACAGCAGTTCAACAATTTTCACATGTACAACTCGGTGACGCAAATTACATTCTTCAAATTGTGCAACCATCCTTGCTAACATTTTCCAAATTATTTCACCACCATTAACCTAAGCTCACTGTCCTCTAAGCTTCTCATCTAACCTTTTGAAATGCTGTTGTCAGTTTATCACATACAGATAATCCTTCAAAGAGCAAAATGTTCAAGGCAAACATTCTTTAAAATTAAGCAAAACTATTGTTTGGTTTGGAAACTCTGGTGGCGCAGTGGTTAAGAGCTATGGCTGCTAACCAAAAGGTTGGCAGTTCGAACCCACCAGGCGTTCTTTGGAAACCATATGGGGCAGTTCTGCTCTGTCCTATAGAGGGGCTATGAGTCAGAATCGACTCGACAGCAATGGGCTTTGTTTGGTTTAAAGATGATTTCAGGGAATATTTTTGGTTTAAGATTTAAGGATTACCTCAGTGCAATAGCTTGAGGGGATCATCCAGCCTCAATGGCTTCAGAAAGTCTACATTCTGTGAGGATTTCAGATTTTGTTCCAAATCCCCCCCGCCCCCCTTTTAACCAGGAGTCTTCTATAGAATCTTTGGTCAAAACATTCAGTAATGGTAGCTGGGCACCATCTAGTTCTTCTGGTCTCATGGCAAAGGAGGCAGTTGTTCATGGAGGCAATTAGACATGCATATTCCAGTTCCTCCTCCAATCCCAACTCTCCTTCTTCCTCTGCTGCTCCAGGCAAATAGAGACCAATTGTTGTGCCTTGGAGGGTCACTTGCAAGCTTTTAAGACCCCAGGCACTGCACAATGAACTAGTGTTTAGAACAGAAACACTGAAAACAATATTAGACCAATTGACTGGGATGTCCCACAAAACCATGATCCTAAATCTCTGAACCAAAGAACTAAATCCCACAAGGTGTTTGGTTGTACCTAAGCAGCCTCAGCAGCTGCTTCTTTTTGTTGTTGTTAAAATATATATAACACAACATTTGCCAATTCAGTCTTTTCAGGTGTACAACTAACTCAGTGATATCACTTCCCCTAATCACACTGGGCAATCGTTACCCTTAATGGATGCCAAATTTCTCATCACCATAAGCAGAAACTCGAAGCTTCCCAAACAATTACCACCCCCCTCTCCGGACCTCCCTCCCACCCCCGGTAACCACTAATAAACTTTGGCCTATTCTTGCTATTTTGTGTAAATGGGATCATACAATATTTGTCCTTTTGTGACTGACTTATTCACTCAGCATAATATTTTCAAGGTTCATCCATGTTGTAGCATGTATCAGGACTTCATTTCTCTTCATGGCTGAGTAGTATTCCATTGTATGTATGTACCACATTTTATTTATCCATTTATCTGTTGATGGACATTTAGGCTGTTTCCATCTTTTGGCTATTGTGACTAGTGCTGCAATGAACATTGGGGTATACATGTCCGTTTGCATCTCTGCTTTGAAGTCCCTTGTGTATATAGCTAGGAGTGGGATTGCTCGGTCATATGGTAGTTCTATTTTTAGTTTTGGGGGGAACTTTCACACTGTTTTCCGCAGTGGCTGTACCATTTTGTGTTCTTACCAGCGATAGATGAGGGTTCCAATTTCCCCACATCCTCACCAACGTTTGTTCCTTTTCCTTTTTGTTTGTTTGTTTAGCCTTTCTTTGACAAATCCAGCTCCATAGCAGCCTGGAGGCCAGCTTCAAATTTGGAATGCTCAGTCCCTCAAGGGTCTACCCAGGACTCCATGGTATAGGGTGACTTTGCCCCTGCCCTTCCTCCTCCCTCCCCCAGCTCCATAGGGTTTTCTTGGCTGCAACCTTTACAGAAACAGATCACCAGGCTTTTCCTCTGTGGGACCACCTGGGTGGGTTCGAACCACCAAAATTTAAGTTAGCAGCCCAGAGCAAACCGCTTCACCACTGGGGTCGCTATGAGTCCAAATTGATTGGACAATTATTATTATTTGTTTTTGGAGGGTGGCAGTGGCTAGTGGATTTTTCATCCCATGGGGAGGGCCAGCCGGAGAAGCAGGGCCCTCTGCAGCGAGGGGCTTAGACGCAGTGACGGCACCAGCCCTACTCCAAAGCCCAGGCTTCTCCCACCCTGCACTGCCTGCTGCTACAAAGCTCCCTCGTCCTGCCTCTACTGCTCCCTGACCCCGCTACCAGGCACTGTGAGCTGGACCCTCCCATCGGGAGCCCTCGGGGGAGCCTCCAAGTGGAGAGCATGGGACGCAGTGACACCTCTTGGAGACCTAAGACACTGCTTGCAACTTCATCTTTTGACTCAAACAGGGAGATGTAGGCAAGCCTTCGTGTTTCCGTCTTTGCCGTAGCTGCCCAAAAACTCAGAGCTAAATTTAATCGAGTCATGGCAATTTTATTACCTTCTTCGCTTTCTCCTTCTACATGATTTCTAATTTTCTATTCCCATTTTAGCAACCTTACTGTACTGTACACACATCTTTTATTGGGAGCTGCCTCAAATCCTTTTTTAGAAGCTGACAAGGTATAAATTATAAATAAAAATAAATACCACTGAAATCTTCCCTTTGTAGCATCCTTATTTCCGGTGGTATCTGCAATACTTAGTTGGCATTTTAGGAGAAATTTGACACAAAGCAACATCCAACCCAAAACCCAGTGCCATCAATGTGTTTACAAAGCAACATATGCTCCAGCAATTTTTTTTTAAAAATTTGTTTCTGTAAAAGATCTTGGGTTGCCATAATCCTGGACTCAGAGCTGAAAACTTTTCAAGGGAAAGCAGTTTGTCAGCATCGTTGCCTCAAGCAGTGGCTGTTTGCAACACCCAGCTTTAGTCTTAAACAAGTATTGTTTAAAATCTGGGGATTATACTTAGCTGGCTGGGAATAACTGGAGTGGGAGGCTGGGAAAAGCAATGCAGAGTCACCTTCTGGCTGGAGAAAAACAGTCTTGGGGAATTTATACTCAGAGAAGGGAGGATGACCTTGATGATTTGGAAGGCAGTTGTTGTTAGTTATTTTCAAGTTGGCTCCAATTCATGGCGACTCTGTGTAACAGAAAGAAACGTTGCCTGGTCCTGCGTCACCTTCATGATTGTTGGTATGTTTGAGTCCATCATTGTGACTATTGCATAGTGCCTTCCAGCCTCGGGGGCTCGTCTTCCAGCACTACACTGGACAATATTCTGTTGTGATTCATAGGTTTTGATTGGCTGAAGTAGATTGCCAGGCCTTTCTTCCTAGTATCTCTTAGTAAGGAAGCTATGCTGAAACCTGTCCGCCATGAGTGACCCTTGGTGGTGTTTGAAATACCGGTGGCATAGCTCCCAGCCTCACAGCAATGTGCAAGCTACCCTAGTCAGAAAAACTGGCAGATGGGTGGGGTTGGGAGTGCAGGAAAGGTAAATTAAGGCTACCCCTGGAGTTGGTTTAATTCTAAAGGGAGCCACCCAGGGTCAGGCCCAAGGAACTGTCTAACCTAGGATTGGGAGGAGACACAGTGAGGGGGGCGTCAAGGGGCACCTTGGTTACCTGTGTTTATTTCCTGAAATCTTATCCAATGAGATTAGCTATTTTACCATTTAATGCTATTGGTACTGAGCAGTTGTAACTGATAACTCTGTCTTGTTCAAAAGAAGCAGTAAAAACACAACAAAACCTTCTCGATCTTGTCTGGCCCCTTTCAGCCCCACAGCAACGCCATATTGTGCACAGAATACCCAAGAGGGGGCTTGGTGTTGATGGGTCTTCAGGAGGATTGTTCTGGTCTTCTCACCTCTACTCCTTCTCTACATCCGATTCAGCCCTGCTTCTCACCTACAGACCCTGGTGTCTCTTTGCCTGTTCCCATCTCCTCTGCACTGTTTGTGCTTGACACTCGGCCCCCTTCCCCCAGCTACTGCCTTGGTTCTCCTGCCCTGGCTGTCTCCTCAGATGGACACGGCTGCTGCCTAGCTCGAAGAATTTTCTGTGGCTGCTGTAACAGTGCCACAAACTGAGCGGCTTAAAACAATAGTAATTTATTCTCTCACAGTTCTAGAGGCTAGAAGTCCAAATTGTGATGTCAGCAGTCCCGTGCCCTCTTTGAAGGCTCTAGGGGAGGAACCTTCCTTGCCCCGTCCAGCTTCTGGTGGTTCCTGGAATCGGCTCACAGCTGCATCACTCCAGTTTCCACCTCTGTCTTCACGTGGCCGTCTTGCCCCTGTGTGTCTCTGCCTCTGGGTCTCTTCTTTTATAAGGAAACCAGTCATATTGGATTAAGATCCGTCTGGCCCCAGTATGACCTCATGTTGACTAATTACACCTGCAAAGACCCTAGTTCCAAACAAGGTCACATTCCCAAGTACCAGGGCTTAGGACTTCAGCTTATCTTTTTGAAGGACACCGCCTAACCCGTAGCCACCACCCTCCCACCATGCTCACCTGGGCTCATCTAGGGAGCTCTGGCCCTCCCTGTCTCCAGGTCACATGACCAAAGCACCTGCTACTTTTAAAGGCACTGGATCGTAATTGCAGGTCAGATTTTCAGGGACCCATAAATGTCTAATAAGGAGTGTAGAAAATTGGATTTATAAAGTGACAGCCGAAGTCATAGCCCCAGAAGGGTTGGCTGTGCGACATTATTTTCAATGTGAACGGTGTCATCAAAATAATTTATGTACATAGATGCCCCTGTTTACAGGCAGTTATCACTGGGTTCGGGGTTCAGGGAGATTTTGAAACCCTTCTTTATGCTTTACTGTTGTAGCTGATTTCTTTTACCTTGTGAGCATGGCTTCCTCTTCTGACTAAAAAAAAAAAGATGGAGTTGCTTGTCTTCATTTTTTGAGAATAACAACATCGTTGCCCGCAGTATTTTGGTTAATTAAAGCTCCAGGCAGCTCCCAAGTCCCAGTCCCCCTGGCCCAGGGGAAAAGCCCAACGCCTCCACTGGCCTCCTTGCTGGGAGCCTCCAGACTCCTGTCTGCCAGGCCACACTCCCCTTTAAGTCAAGAAAAAATCTTCTGACCAGAGCCACAACCGATAAATTCTGATAGAACGGGAGAAAAATGTGGAAAAGAACTCTTAAAATATCCAGACTCACTGGTCCAGTTGAGACTAGAGGACTCCCCGAGATTATCGCCCTGAGATACTCCACAAACTTTGAACTGAAATTATCCCGAGGTCACCTTTTAGCTAAATGACAGATTGGCTCATAAAGTAAACAACATCACCCGTGAGTAATGAGCTCCTTTAAAGAATTGTCTGTATGAGACCCAAAGGTCAAAAATTACTCCAAAGCAGAGATGAGAAGATAAGGGGGCAGGGAAACTAGAATACCGGAAATGGTACAACCAGAGCGGAATGAATGAGAATGCTTACATATTGTGAAAAAGGTAGCCAATAACACTGAACAATTTATGTAGAAAATTTTAAAAGAGAACCTGATTTGTTGTGTAAACTTTCGCCTTAAACACAATAAAATATTATTTAAAAAATTAATTATTTTATGGTTCTTTTCCAGAAAAAAAAAAAAGATCAATTTTCTCTCAGCCTTGAATAGTCCAACGCCGTCCTCTGGACCCTCTGGCTACCCTGAACTTGGCCTTGTTTCTTCCACACCCCACTGCTGGTCATCCCTTCTGAGATACCCTCTGCTTACCCACATCCTGCCCAGTGACTGTCACTTGCTGATTGCCACCTCCTCTAAGAAGCCTTCCAGGCTACTGGCCCACCCCGCCAGGCTTCAAGGGCATATCTGTCTGCCTGCTGTCCCTGTCATAACGTGCCACCTCATTGAGGAGTTGGGTTCACACCTTGCGTCCTCCCCCCCCCCCACAATGCATTCAGCACTCTGCATACAGTCGGTGATCACACATGTCTCCCCAACACAGGGTGGGTGGGAAACTGGGTCCCGCAGAGCTCAGCCTCTCCCTTCCCCGCGGACACGCCCACGGATGCCTTTTCTCCTGACAGGTCTAACCCGCCACGCTCCCCTTTTCACGATCTCCACCCCCTTGCCCCCCAGCTTCTCCTTTCTCAGTAACAAACGTGTGACGTCCACGCTGGAGGAGACACCGATGTCCGTCCATCCAGCGCAGTCGAGCCTGGACTGAAAGCGGGCCGCGGCTCCCCGTCATTTGCGCTTTGGCCAGCAGAGGGCGCCCGAGGACCGCTGGCCGGGCAGGCACTGCGAAGAGCGGCGGTCGGAGCAGCGCAGGCCCCGGGAGGGAGCCCCGCGTGCAGCCCCGGCCCCTGGAGGGTGACCAGGCCGCCCGGAGGAAGGCCCACTGTCCCGCGCTCCCGCACCTGCGGGGCCCCCTACCTGTGGCAGCATGGCCGCGGACACGGCCTCCTGCCTAGGCTTTCTGTCCTCGGGGCCCAGCGTTTGTGACAGGGAGCAAACTCACACCAGTTGCCTTTGACTGTGACTCATGGCGACCCCGTGCGGGTTGGAGTAGAGCTGTGCTCCGTGGGTTTTCAGTGGCTGATTTTTCCGAAGAAAGGCCAGGCCGTTCTTTACAGGTGCCTCTGGGTGAATTTGAACCTCCAACCTTTCTGTTAGGGCACGTTAACCGTTTGCACCACGCAAGGACTCTGAGCAAACTAGAGACCCTTCTCTTTGGTCCTGCCTGTTTGGTTTGTTGGGCTCAATCCCCTGGACCCTCAGCCATGAGAGGGTTCTGGAAACACCCATGGCACCTCTCGGAGGGTTCCCTTTGGCACCCACACGGGAACACCCAGCTGGTCCCTCCATGTGTCATAAACCCCTGATCAGAAGTCCTGGGCCCTGCTAGTCTGCTTCACCAGGGAGCACGGCAGGACCCTGTGCCTGAGCTGTCCCCAGCGTCCTTGGCTTCTCCCCTGGCTGCCACCCCAGGCCCCAGAGGCTGCACAATCCCCAGCAAAGGTCCTCCCAGGTGTCAGGGCTTGCACACCCCTCCCTGGACAATGTGGCCGACCCGCTGGGCTTCCTCACAGGCTGGACTGTGCACTGCCAGGCCCTCTGCCTCCCTCCTGGTGTCTCGTGGTCTCCCTGACCCAGCCGGGCCCTCTCCCACTCCTGGCCCCCAGGCCTCTCTGAGGCTTGGGGAAGGACCCACCCCCTCCTGCCGCTGGGCGCCACCGGGCAGTGTCTCTGCCAACCGCACAGGACCTGAATTATTTATTTGCACATCTATCACTTTCTCAGCTCCGCCCTCTGGAGACAGGCACTGGTCTACCAATGCTCAGTGCGACAGCCTCCCCCACGTCAGCGCCCAAAGCGTGGCCCGCTTTCCTTATCTTTCCTTATTCCCTCTGGGTGGCCAAAGTGATGTTTCTGGCAATTTGAATTCTAAATGTCTATTTTAAATGCCTAAATGTTTACTTTTTCAAATGACTTTCCCCCTCTATGAGTAACTACACATTCAAGGTGGAAAAAATGAGAAAACAGATAACCAAATGAATTAAAAACAAAAAAGTCACCTAAAATCCCAGCTTCTGTAACTAACCATATTACCATTTTGGTGTTTCTATTTCCAGAATTTTTCCTTATGTGTGTGTGTGGGTGTGTGTGTACACCCACCCAGCCACCTTAGGGCACTGACAGCTACTCTCTGGAAGGTGACGTGGGACCTGAGAGGCCTCAGAAGGAGACAAGGTGAGCTACCAGGTGGGTAAGCCTGAAGCTCTGGCTTACCTTCTACCAAGGATACGGATGGGCACCTCCTGGGGAGCGGGACCCAAGCCCGGCTCTGCCCGCCCCCCTGTCCCTCAGTGGTCCCGTCTAACCCTGACCACAGCTCCGAGGCCTTCCGTCTGTCAAGTTCAAGAGCATTTTGAAGAGGAAAATCCTGTTCTGTTCCGTTCCTCCAGTCCTCACGGGCCCATCTGTGAGTTGACACAACTCCGCCCTTTGCAGAGGCCCTTCTTTCTTGGGTGAATTTAAATCTAAGAAATACAAAATAAATCTGCACCACACACACACCGGAACGTACTCCCTTTCTGCCTCTGGGACGAGAAGGAGAGGCTCCAGGTCAGTGGTTCTCAGTGCAGGGAGAGGGAACCTGCCCCCCAGGGACATTGTCCATGTCTGGAGATGTTTTGGTTGTCATGACTCGGGGGAGGGGTGCTACTGGCATCTAGTGGGTAGAGGCCAGGGGTGCTGCTAAACACCATGTGGTGTTGTTAGTTGTTGTCACATCAAATCTGACTCATGGCACCCCCATGTGTCCGAGTAGAGTAGAACTGCTCCATAGGGTTTTCAAGGCTGTGAGCTTTGGGAAGCAGATTGCCAGACCTGTTTTCCAAGGCACCTCTGGGTGGGCACCTAGTAGTCTAGCACTTAACCATTGTGCAACCCAGGGGCTCCTGCTAAGCACCCTGCAATGTCCAAAGCAACCCCCACAACAGAGTCACCCAGTCCTAGTGTTGTCAGGACAAAGATGAGAACCCTGCTCTGGCTAGTGGGTGTCCTCAAAGCCCTCCCTTGGGGCCCAGGAGCCTCTGAGGAGCCTTAATCCACCTGTAGGCGTGCCAGGGGCTATGGCCTTAACCAAGCACTCCAAGGTCACGTCCACCATTCCAGGCAGGAAAGGTCTGTGACAAAGGAAGGTATGCCCCTGCTGAAACAGACAGACCTGGGCAGTGAGGAAGGAGTCCTGGTGGCACAGTGGTGAGAGCTTGGCTGCTAGCCAAAAGGTCGGCCGTTCCAACCCACCAGTGGCCCCATAGAACAAAGACCTGGTGATTTGCTCCTATAAAGATTCTAAGCCAAAAACCAGACCCACTGCCGTCGAGTTGATCCCAACTCGTAGCAACTCCACAGGACAGAATAGAACTGCCCCACAGAGCTTCCAAGGAGCGCATGGTGGATTTGAACTGCCAACCTTCTGGTTAGCAGCCGTAGCTCTCAACAACTACACCACCAGGGTTTCCTTGGAAACCCTATGGGGCAGTTCTACTCTGTCCTGTAGGATCATTATGAGTTGGAATCAACTTGACAGCAACAGGGTTACCGTGGGCAGTGACGGAGGGTCAGGGGATGAGAGATGGGAACAAGGGGCCGGGGCCACCAAGGAGCAGCTAGCAGTGAGTTTGATTTTGTTTCATTGCTGTGGATTCCGGTGGTGTCCTGAGGCGCTAGGGGAGAAGCTGTGGCTCGTTCATGAGTCCTTTCTTCTAGGGTCATTCAGGATTGCCCTTTGACTGCAGAATCCCGGATTGCTCCAGCTCAAAGGGACCTTAGATGTTTTCTCCTCCTGCCATCTCGTTTCCCAAATGGGAGACAGAGCCCAGACTGAGGTTTATTCAAAGCCTTGGTGCCTCAGTTTCTTAATCAGTAAAATTACATGTAATCACACCCCCTTGTGCCAGGCACCTCCTGCGCTTCAGGCCCTTTCTCACACATTAGATGTAATTCTCATAATAACCCTGTGAAGTTGGAGTTACTCATCCCATTTTACAGGTGAAGACACTGAGGCATTCAGACTCCATGGAACTTACCTGAAGCTACCCAGCTAGCAGGTGGTGGAGTAGGAAGTCAACCCCAGACTTCTCTAACCCTAAGACAAAATCAGACCTTGGTTTCCAAACATGGTACCATTGGAATCCCCTGAGGAGTTTTAAAAATCTTGGTGCCTGGGTCCCACCCCCAGAGATTCTGATTTCACTGGTCCAGGTGCAGCCTGGATATTCAGGTTTTCCAAGCTCCCCAAGAGCCTGATTGCCACAGAGTTTGGGAACTCCTGCCTATACCGCTCGCTCAGATAACATCACAGATGTGATGTCAGGGCACTGAAGAGTCTGTTTAAGAAATCTTGAGACCTTGAATATCATCTTGGTAACAAGCACATATTTTGGGGTCTGGAATCATCAGTATTGGCTTCATATGAGCTTTCT
The DNA here is from genome assembly GCF_024166365.1 of Elephas maximus indicus. Classification (NCBI taxonomy): domain Eukaryota; kingdom Metazoa; phylum Chordata; class Mammalia; order Proboscidea; family Elephantidae; genus Elephas; species Elephas maximus. Next base: position 229,485,582 of record NC_064819.1, on the reverse strand, counting down.
TTCCATCCAAATATTGAGATCAATATTGACCTGGTCAATTTTAGACCTATATTTTCTAGCAGGGAGTCCCTGGGTAGTGCAAATGGGTAAGCACTCAGCTAACTGAAAAGTTGGAGGTTCAAGTCCACCAGAGACACCTCGGAAGAAAGGCCTAGAGATTACTGCTGAAAAATCAGCCATCGAAGATCCTGCAGAGCACAGTTGTACTCTGACACGCATGGGGTTGCCTGAGTGGGAGTTGAGTTGATGGCAGTTGGGTTCTGGGGTTATTTTCTAGCTGCTTTCTTTCCTCTCTGGGTTTTTGGAGTGTTGAGATACCAGCTTAAAATATACCTGTGGGGCAGAGAACCCCTGGGGGAGCAGGAGAGCAGTGGGATGCAGACCCCAAATTCTCATAAGACCAGACTTAATGGTCTGACTGAGACTAGAAGGACCCCAGTGGTCATGGCCCCCAGACCTTCTGTTGGCCCAGGACAGGAACCATTCCTGAAGCCAACTCTTCAGACAGGGATTGGACCGGACAATGGGTTGGAGAGGGATGCTGGTGAGGAGTGAGCTTCTTGGATCAGGCGGACACTTGAGACTATGTTGGCATCTCCTGCCTGGAGGGGAGATGAGAGGGTGGAGGGGGTTAGAAGCTGGCGAAATGGTCGCGAAAAGAGAGAGTGGAGGGAGGGAGCAGGCTGTCTTATTACGGGGAGAGTAATTGGGAGTGTGTAGCAAGGTATATATGGGTTTTTGTGTGAGAGACTGACTTGATTTGTAAACTTTCACTTAAAGCACAATAAAAATTATTAAAAAAAAAAAATATATATATATACCTGTGGGCTGTGGGGTGAGGACTTAGCTCCAACTTCCCAGATCCCTGTGTGTGGCAGGGAGGGAGTGGGCCTGGGAGCCATGGCCCAGGTCTGAGGACTAAGGTGCCCCTTCTCCCAGAGAGATTTGCATTTGAAGCAGAAGCCCTGGGAAATGGAAAGTCCTTCAGATTAATAAAAAAAATTTGGAAGGTGGAATTTCAGGCCCCACGGCGGGGTGGGGGGCAGGAGCGGAGCTGGACCTTTACACCTGACCCCTGTGCTTCAGCTACACATCCCTCCCAACACCTTCTCTTTTCCAGGTTACCTGTTCATTCCCTTAAAAACGAGTCTCAGGTCTGAAGCCAAGGGACGAAGATTCCATAAAACTTTACCCAGCCTATTCTTATCTCGAGTTGCTGTAATGTCTGCGCTTTGTTCTAACTTTGAGTGATGAGAGCACTCTGTGCCAAAGAAAGCAGTGGACGGGTGTCATCTCATGAAGTCCTCACCACAGTCCTCCCCGTGTCTACAGGTATCAGCATGGCGTAGACAAGGCCGCTGGGATCTCAGAGTGGCTCAGCTGCTTGCCAGTGGCTGGTGGACAGTAGGTCCTGGGTTTCGGCCTTGGGGACCTCGATTTATTCCATGTCTCAGCAGCCTCGTTCCATGGCTGACATTGTTCCTTGGGGGCAGGGGCAGATGATCCAATAGGCAAGGTAAGCACAGTGCTTACCCTGTTTACCAGGTCACCTGTAGTGAAAAATTGCACATTTTTTCACCACATCGAAGATCCTGCTTCTAGGTATGCCTGGCATCTGTCTCTCTCCCAACCCCACAGCACCCTCCTACAGAATCAAAGCCTCTTTTGAAATCTACAGTCCCTGACAGGGGCGGATGACCCAGTAAACAAGGTAAGCACAGGCTTACTTGTGCTTACTTATTAATCTGTAGTGAACAACTTCACATGGGTTTCACCACATGCTTGGGGGATTTGTTTCGCTTGAAAACAGGTGTGGGCTGCATCAATGCAACTTAGTCTGGCTCTCCATCCCTCACGGCCCCTTTCCTGGAGCAAAGACACCCCCCCCCCCCCCCGCCACAGGACTTAGCCTCACTGCCCGCTGCTCCATGGTCAGGTCTTTCATGGTCTGGCCTCTGCCATGGGCTGAATTGTGGCCCCCCAAAAGATATGTTGAAGCCCTAACCGCCTCACCTGTGAACATGAGCTTGTTCTGAAATAGGGTCTTTGAAGATGTTATAGGTAACTTGAGGTCATACTGGTAGGCGGGTCCTAATCCAATATGACTGGTGTCCTTGTAGAAGACAAGAGACACACTCAGAGAGTCGAGGAAGACGGCCACGTGAAGACGGCGGCAGAGACCGTAGTGATGCAGCCTGAAGCTGAGCGTTGTCAGGAACCACCTGAAGCTGGAAGGCAAGGGAGGATCCTCCTCTAGAACCTTCAGACAGAACATGGCCCTGCCAACACCTTGTTGGGACTTCTGGCCTCCAGAAATGTGAGCGTTTCCAGTTTGTGGTACTTTGTTCCAGCAGTCACAGAAAACCAAGGGGACAAATGCAGCCTCCAATTCCAGCTCTTCTTGAAGTGCTCCTTCCCCTGCTTAGCGTACGTTGAGCTTTGAGTTTTAACCTCAAAGCTCCATGTTTTCTGTATGTCCTTGTGTGCTGGCAAGTCAATGCCAGCACACTCACAGGGTTTTCTAGGCTGTAATCTTTATGGGAGCAGATCGCCAGGTCTTTTCTCTTGCCAAGTTGCTGATGGGTTCGAACTGCTAACCTTTCAGTTAACAGCCAAGTGCTTAACCATTGTGCTACCAACCAAAAAACCCGTTGCCATCTAGTCGATTCTGACTCCTAGGGTCATTGTGTGTCTGATTTTCTAATTGTTGTTAGGTGCCATTGAGTAGATCCGACGCACAGAGACCATATGTACAACAGAACGAAAACACTGCCCAGTCCTGCGCAGAGTCGTTGTTATGCGCGAGCCCGTTGTTGCAGCCACTGCATCAATCCATCTGTTGAAGATCTTCCTCTTTTCTGATGATCCTCTACTTCACCAAGCATGACGTCCTTCTCCAGGGACTGATCCCTCCTGATTCCATGTCCCAAGTAGGGGAGATGTAGTCTCACCACTCAGGCTTCTAAGGAGCTTTCCGGCTGTACTTCTTCCAAGACAGATTTGTGTGTTCTTTTGGCAGTCCATGGTATATTCAATATTCCTCGCCAACACCGTAATTTAAAGGCATGAATTTTTCTTTAGTTTTCCTATTCATTGTCCAGCTTTCACAGGCATATGAGGTGATTGAAAACACCACGGCTTGGATCAGGTACACCTTAGTCTTCAAGGTGACACCTTTGCTTTTTAACACTTTAAAGAGGTCTTTTAGAGCAGATTTGCCCAGTGCAATGCATCTTTTGATTCCTTGACTGCTGCTTCCATGGGCGTTGATTGTGGATCCAAGTAAAATGAAATCCTTGACAACTTCAATCTTTTCTCCGTTCATCATCATGTTGCCTATTGGTCCAGTTGTGAGGATTTTTATTTTCTTTATGTTGAGGTGTGATCCATACTGAAGGCTGTGGTCTTTGATTTTCGTCAGTAAATGCCTCAAGTTCTCTTCACTTTCAACAAGCAAGGTTGTGTCATCTGTATAACGTAGGTTGTTACTGAGTCTTCCTCCAATCTCCATGACCCATTCTAATTAAGTCCCCCAAATTCACGGCTCTGGGCCAATCGTAAGGGAGCCCTGGTGGTGTGTTCGTTAAGAGTTTGGCTGCTAACTGAAAGGTCAGCAGTTCGAACCCACCAGCGGCTCCACGGGAGAAAGACGTGGCAGTCTATAAGATTTACAGCCTCAGAAACCCTATGGGGGCAGCCCTGCTCTGTCCCACAAAGTTGCTATGAATCAGAATGGACTAGATGGCAATGGATTTTTTTGGAGGGGTTCCATCATATTACACTACTTTCCTCAGCTGCTTAAATGATTTTAAAGTGACTTTATCTCTGTATTTTATTTTATTTTAATTTCTTTACATCCTTCAAACTCTGCTTTGACAGGAATCTTTACACAAAAAAGGTTTGATCCCTTCTGTGGGTGTTCATGTGAGTACCTATTTGGTGAGTGTGTGTATGTGAGTGTGTACGTGACAGCATGTGTGAATTGTATGTGTGAGTATGTGTTCTGCATGTGTGAGTGTGTGTGTGTGTGTGTGTGTGTGTGTGTGTGTGTGTGTGCGAACCTATTGTAGTGATTCTCAAGCAGCAGCAACACCCCTGGGAACATGTTAGAAATGCCAGTGATCAAGCCCTGCCCCTACTGAAGCAGAAATTCTGGGATGGGGCCTAGCAATCTGAGCTTTAAGAAGCCCTCTGGGTGATTCTGCTGCCTGATAAAAAGAACCACTGACCTTTGGTATAAACCAGTGTTCACGATTTGTTCTTTACCAGGGAAAAAGGGACTCTGTGACTTTGTTAAGATAGAAACCTGTGAACAGTAACAGCCTTGACATGGCTGCTGACTTTTTTTTTTTCCTCCAAATTTCTTCATTCATGTTTTTTTTTTTTTAATTTTTATTGTGCTTTAAGTGAAAGTCTACAAATAAAATCAGCCTCTCATACAAAAATTTATATATGCCTTGCTTATATACTCCTAGTCTGTCTCCTCCCAATGAGACAGCACACTCCTTCTCTCCACCCTCTATTTCCATGTCCACTCGGCCAGCTTCTCTCCCCCTGTGCCTTCTCATCTCCCCTCCAGACAGGAGCTGCCCACATAGTCTCATGCATCTACTTGATCCAAGAAGCTCACTCCTCACCAGTATCACTTTCTATCCTATAGTCCAGTCCAATCCCTGTCTGAAGAGTTGGCTTTGGGAATGGTTCCTGTCTTAGGCTAACAGAAGGTCTGGGGGCCATGACCACTGGGGTCCTTCTAGTTTCAGTCAGACCATTATGTCTGGTCTTTTTATGAGAATTTGTTTTTTTTTATCCCACTGCTCTCCTGCTCCATCAGGGATTTTCTGTTGTGTTCCCTGTCAGGACAGTCATTAGTTGTAGCCTGGCACCATCTAGTTCTTCTGGTCTTAGGCTGATGTAGTCTCTGGTTTATGTGGCCTTTTTTGTCTCTTGGGCTCATACTTACCTTGTGTCTTTGGTGTTCTTCATTCTCCTTTGCTCCAGGTGGATTGAGACTAATTGATGCATCTTAGAAGGACGCTTGCTGGTGTTTAAGACCCCAGATGCCACTCTGCAAAGTGAGATGCAGAATGTTTTCTTAACAGATTTTATTATGCCAATTGACTTAGGTGTCACCTGAAACCATGGTCCCCAAACCCCGACCCCTGCTACCCTGGCCTTCGAAGCATTTGGTTTAGTCAGGAAACTTCTTTGCTTTTGGTTTAGTCCAATTGTGCTGACCTCCCCTGTACTGTGTGTTGTCTTTCCCTTCACCTAAAATAGTTCTTGTCTACTGTCTAATTAGTGTTCATTCATGTTTTAATCTATAAAACACACATGTGCAAACGCGCCTGCACACACAACTCATCTTCCAACCCTGCTCCCACTCTGAGAGGCCTCCGCTCAGCATCTGGCTCTCTTACTCCTAGGGACATTTAATCATTGAGAAAAGCAGTGCTGAGTCCCACTAATTCATACCAAGGTAACATCTCCAGGGAGAATGGCTGAAGAATGCAACGATTAGGCCAAAGGCGTAAAGTTGCAATGGTGGAATTTTAGGCACCTAGAAGAATGACAGAGCCAGTCGGAATCAACTTAATGGCAACATAGTGGGGGGATGGGGAGATGAGTGATGGTGTTGGTGGAGATGATGGTGTTGATAGTGGTGATGATGGTGGTAGTGGAAGTGATGGAGATGGAGGGGGTGGTGTTGATGATGGTGTTGGTGTTAAGGTTGTTGTTGGTGGTGATGGTGGTGAGGGAAGTGGAGGTGATGATAGTGATGGTGGTATTGGTATTGTTGGTAAGGGTGTTGGCAGTGGTGGTGAAGGAAGTGGAGGTGACGGTAGTGACGGTGGTATTGGTATTGTTGGTAAGGGTGTTGGTGGTGATGATGGAGGTGGTAGTAGTGATGGTGTTGGTGAGGAGGGTGTTGGTGTTGGTGAGGAGGGTGTTGGTGTTGGTGACGCTACTGTTAGTGATGATGGTAGTGGAGGTGGTGGTAGTGACGTTATTGGTGGCGATGGTGCTGCCGCTGCTGTATATATACCAGTTCCTCAAATCACATTACCTACCTCCCCCATTCCAAACCCCACACATCTGCCCTATATGTGTCATGATTTGTGCCATGGTGTACATGTGCATGGGCGTGTATATGTGTCTGACCACTTTGACTTTAGCTCCTCCAGTTTACAAAACCTCGAAAGCTTTTAAAATGAAGGTAGGGGTTAAACCATTTGTATCCTCCAAATTAGAAAGAATAAATGAACCACCCAGCTGTAACTATAGGCAATTAGTGAGATTCTGGGAGGGCTTTGCTGCAAGATAATGGAAAAGCTGATTATAAATGAGCCAGGAGTCACGGGGGAGGTCACAATAGTCCCTTAACTCGGATCGAGAAGCCAACAATCTGCTCTGTCTGATGCTGGCTGCTTCAAGGCCAGGTCTCCATCCGTACTGGCCTCCAAACCTGGCTGTCCCTCACCCAGACAGGAAGATAGGCTGGAGGAGCGCGGAGCCTAGCCTTGTTTACCTGGGGGAGGAAGGCCACAGGGTGACCTGCCCAGCCCAGGCGGGAGTGCTGGAATGTGAACTCTTCATGTAGTCCCTGTAACTTCAGAAACAAAAGGCTGCCTAAAACAAGCCCAGAGAAGGGCGAGGAAAATGGGGACAGGAAGGGAGAGCCAGCAGGAGGGGCGTTCCCTTTAAGAAGAGACTACAAAGAGACTTCCAGGCTGGAAAGACACACCGGTCGAAACAGACCCCGAATTCAGCAACCACCGCTGACCAGGGCTGGTAGAGGCAATCCTAGAGCCAGCGGCTGGAAGATGTAGGAGAAACAGCTGTCAGTTGTTGTTAGTTGCCACTGAGTCAGATCCAACTCGTGACAACCTTATGTATCAACAGAATGAAGTGTTGCCAGTCCTGTGCCATCTTCACGATCACTGATATGTTTGACTCCGTTGCTGCAGCTGTTGTGTCAATCCGTCTCATGAAGCGTTTGCCTTGTGTTTGCTGGCCCTCTGCTTGACTGACTATACACGATGACCTTTTCTAGTGGTTGATCTTTCCTGCTATTGTGTCCAAAGTAAGCCAGCTGAAGTTTCCCTATCATGTGGCTGGTTGGATTTCTCTTTTCACTCTGGCAATCAGGAATCTCAAAACCAAACTTGCAGATCAACTGTGGCTTTGTTGTTGTTGTTAGGTGCTGTCGAATTGGTACTGACTCATAGCGACCCCAGGTACCACAGAATGAAGCACTGCCTGGTCCTGCACCATCCTCGCAATTATTATGCTTGAGGCCATTGTTGGCGCCACTGTGTCGATCCATTTCATTGAGGGTCTTCCTCTTCTTTGCTGACCCTCTACTTTACCAAGCGTGATGTCCTTCTCCAGGGACTGATCCCTCCTGATAACATGTCCAAAGTATGTGAGACGTAGTCTCGCCATCCTTGGTTCTAAGGAGCATTCTGGCTGAACTTCTTCCAAGACAGATTTGTTCATTCTTTTGGCACTCCATGGTATATTCAATATTCTTTGCCAACACCATAATTCAAAGGCATCAATTCTTCTTCGGTCTTCCTTATTCATTGTCCAGCTTTCGCATACATATGAGATGACTGAAAACACCATGGCTCGGGTCAGGCACACCTTAGTCCTCAAGGTGACATCTTTGCTTTTCAGCACTCTAAAGAGGTCTTTTGCAGCAAATTTGCCCAATGCAATGAGTCTTTTGATTTCTTGACTGCTTCTTCCATGGGTGTTGATTGTGGATCCAAGTAAAATAAAATCCTTGACAACTTTAATTTTTTCTCCTTTTATTATGATGTTGCTTATTAGTCCAGTTGTGAGGATTTTTGTTTTCTTTATATTCAGGTATAATCCATACAGAAGGCTGTGGTGTTTGATCTTCATCAGTAAGTGCTTCAAGTCCTCTTCGTTTTCAGCAAGCAAGATTGTGTCATCTGCATAACACAGGTTGTTGTCTTCCTCTAATCCTGATGCCCCATTCTTCTCCATATAGTCCAGTTTCTTGGATTATTTACTCAGTTTACAGACTGAATAGGTACGGTGAAAGGATACAACCCTGAGGCACACCTTTTCTGACCTTAAACCACAGAGTATCCCCTTGTTCTATTTGAACAACTGCCTCTTGATCCATGCATATGTTCCTCATGAGCACAGTTAAGTGTTCTGGAATTCTCATTCTTCCAAATGTTAACCGTAGTTTGTTATAATCCACACAGTCAAATGCCTTTGTATAGTCGATAAAACGCAAACATCTTTCTGGTATTCTCTGCTTTCAGCCAGGGTCCATCTGACATCAACTATGGTACTTAGACATTTTTACTAGTTAAGCTAAATTATTTTTGGTTTTTAGGTGACTTCAGGGGATATTTTTGGCTTAAGGTTTACAGGTTATGTCAGGGCAATATTTGCATTCTAATTTTATCCTTAGCTTAGTCTTTTTTACTTTTTTAAATGACTCTCCTGGATATTAAATGCATTGAATTGTGTGTGTGTGTGTGTGTTGGTTTCTTATATTCTACTGCAAATTCTTTTTTTCCCTGAATTTTATATCTTTTGTTGTTGTTGTTGAAAATACACATGGCAAAACATACACCAATTCAACAGTTTCTACATGTACAATTCAGTGACATTGATTACATTCTTCAAGCTGTGCAATGATTATCACCCTCCTTTTCTGAGTTTTTTCTCCCTCATTAACATAAACTCACTGCCCCCTAAGGTTCCTCTTTAATATTTCAGGTTGCTGTTGTCAATTTGATCCCATATAAACCAAAAACCAAACCCAGTGCCGTCGAGTCGATTTCGACTTATAGCAACCCTATAGGACAGAGTAGAACTGCCCAATAGAGTTTCCAAGGAGCGTCTGGGGGATTTGAACTGCTGACCCTTTGGTTAGCAGTTGTAGCACTTAACCACTGTGCCACCAGGGTCTCCTGATCCCATATAGGTAGATCTTAGAAGAGCATAATGCTCAAGGCAGACATTTTTTACTAGTTAAGCTAAGCTATTGTTTGGTTTTAAGATGACTTCAGGGGATATTTTTGGTTTAAGGTTTAAAGATTAACTCAAGGCAGTAGTTTCAAGAGTTCATCCAACCTCCATGGCTCCAGAAAGTCAGGAGTCTATGAGAATTTGAAATTCTGTTCTGCATTTTTCCCCTTTTGATCAGGATTCTTCTATAGAATCTTTGATCAAAACGTTCAGTAATAGTACTCAGGCACCATTCAGTTCTTCTGGTCTCATGGCAAAGGAGGCAGCTGTTTCATAGAGGCAATTAGCCACATATTCCTTTTTCTCCTCCTGTTCCTGACTCTGTTTCTTCCTGTGTTGCCCCCAGTAAATAGAGACCAATTGTGCCTCGGATGGGTCCTTGAAAGCTTTTAAGACCCCAGGTACTATGCAACAAACTAGGAGGTAGAACGGAAGCACTGAACATGTTATAAGGCCAATTAACAGGGGTGACCATGAAACCATGACCCCAAACCTCCAAACCAAGGAACCAAACCCTATGAGTTATTTGGTTGTACGTAAGCGGCCTCTGCAGCTACTCTTCATTTATTTTTTCTTGTCCTTGTTGTAAATATATCTACACACAACTTTTGCCAATTCAACTTTTTACAGGTATACAACTTATTGACACCAATTACAGTAACCAGCTGTGCAACCCTACCCTAAATCAATATGATTTTTCCATCATCATTAAGCCCACCTTTCTCTCTTCCTCCTGCCTCTGGTAACCACTAATAAACTTTGGCCTCTATATATTCGTCTTTTCTTTTTATATAAGTAAGGTCATACAATATTTGTCCTTTTGTGATCGGCTTATTTTGCTTAGCATAATGTCTTCAAGCTCCATCCATAATGTAGCATGTGTCAAGACTTCATCTCTCTTACTGGTTGAGTACTGTTCCGTTGTATGTATGTATGACATTTTGTTTACCCACTCTATTTCCTCTTGAGTCAGTTTGGGTAGGTTATGTGCATCTAAGAACTTGTCCATTTCATCTAGGTTATCCAGTTTGTTGTCATATAGTTGTTCATAATATTCTATCATAGTTCTCTTTATTTCTATTGGGTCAGTTGTAATGTTCTCTCTTATGTTTCTTATTTTGGTTATTTGCATCTTTTGGCTTTTTTTCTTTGTCAGTAGCTAAAGGTTTGACAATTTTTGTGATCTTTTCAAAGAACCAACTTTTATTGATTCTCTGTTTTCGATTTTATTTATTCATGTTCTGATCTTTGTTATTTCCTTACTTCGGGTAGATTTCGGCTTAGCTTTCTCTTCTCTTCCTAGTTCCTGGAGTTGCTGAGTTAGGCAGTTGATTTGAGATCTTTCTTCTTTTTTCATATAGACATGTATTGCTATAAGTTTCCCTCTGAGTACTACCTTTGCTGTATCCCATACGTTTTCGTGTGCTGTGCTTTCATTTTTATTTGACTCTAAGAAAGTTGTGATTTCTTCCTTGACCCATTGGTAGTTTAATCATTTGTTGTTTAATTTCTGTATGTTTGTGTATGCAAATTCTTTTTTTTACAAGCGGGACAGTGTGAATGCATAAAGGAACAGAGTACTGGACACTCTGACCTTGCATGGTGCGCTAACCAAATTAACTAGGAAGATGATGTTGGGGGTTGAGCTCTGGAAAGCTGCAAGCCCAGCCTTTCTTTAAATCCAGAACCTGGTGGGGTGGCGTTGCCCTCTCTCTGGAAAACTGCCCCATGTCACAGGAGCCTTGCACATTTTATGTCAGGCTCTGGGCTTCCCGGTTGTTGCGTAGGATGGAGAGACTAGCTTTCTGGCCCTGTTCAGGTCTCACAGGGCTTCTATATTTCTGCAGTTTTGCAAACTTGAGGAGCTGCAGAGAGGCCTCCCCAGGGCACAGCAGGGCTCCACTGTGGGTGGACCTTTGGCGGGATCTTTAGTGGGTGTCCCTATCTTTGGGAGATAATCATTTCCCCTACAAACCCCACTTGTCACACTGGCTCTTATGGTTAATTTATGTGATGCACTATGGCCTTCATTTTGTGTTATATGTGGCTAAGTTGGGAGTGAGACTGAGAATTCATATTCGCAGACCGTAAAGCAGCAGGAGGCTACACTGACTGAGGCACAGGTCCTGAAGCCAGGCTGCTTGAGTTCAAATCCTGGCTCCTCCTCTTACTGGTTGTGTGGTTTACTGAGCCTCTCTGTGCATTGTTTTCTCACCCAAAAAGTGAGTATAGAAGACCCTGGGTGGTGCAAACAGTTAACACGCTTGGCTGCTAACTGAAAGCTTGGTGGTTTGAATCCACCCAGAGGTACACTGGAAGACAGGCCTGGTGACCTGTTTTGAGTGGTCATAGCCATGAAAGCTCTGTGGGGCACAGTTCTACTCTGACACATATAGGGTCGCCATGAGTCAGAATCAACTCTACAGCATCTGGTGCTGGTAAAATGAGGATGGTGATAAACCCACCCAACATGGTTGTTGTATTTAGAGATAAGGGATTTACAGAGGTTTAAAGTTCTATCCCAGGCACAACACAACTCATGATAATGATCGTTTTATTATTATTATTACCTTGGGCATTGGCCTGATAAGCTGTTGAAAAAAACGCACCATTGGCCCTTTGATCAGGGACTGTTAGAAGCCACAACACACGGTAACCAGGAAGTTCACCCGTGGGACCTCACACCCAGACGTCACTGCCCTGCAGGGGCTGTCCAGCTCTGGCTGTGCCCATTTTACACACACCCAGTCAAATGTCATCAGTTCCACAACATCCTTCCCCATGAGAGCGCCACGTCACCACCTCCACCAAGACTGAGGCCACATGGGCCTTGTACAGGCAGACCAAGCCTTAGCCTTCCCAGCCAACCACGTGTTCCTCAAGTCGGTGAAGACTACCTTTAAAGCTTCCTTTTCTTGTCCTTTCTTCTTTCCTTTTCCTTTCCTTCTCCTTTCTTGCTCTTATGCTCCCTGTAGTACATAGCTGTCCCAGTTGCAGCTACTCCTCGGTTTTGAATCACCCTTCTCTATTTGAGTTTTGGCTCCCCAAAGTAGAATTCGGGATTCAGGTTCCAGCTTCCCTTGCAGCTCGGATGCAGGCTGCATTGATCAGACGTGACCGGGCAAGACATCGATCCAGGGGTGAGCAGTGGCTGAGGACCAGCTCAGGTGGGGCTTCCATTGTGCTGGCACAGGTGTAACAACAGTGTCTGTTTGGTCCCTGTTGGTGACAGTGGCAGGGGCAGCAGGGTAAGTAGCTGGGGCATTGAGCTTCTGACATCTGGTGTTTGACTGTAGGTGCTGACCCTGGAGGGCCAGCCTCGGTCTATTTCTCCAGCCCCGCAAGATTCTGCAAGCCCCTCATGCATGTGAATAATGCCCTTTCTGCTTAAGCTCGTCAGGTGCATTCCATTGTTCCCAGCCAAGACAGCTGGCTGGTGAGCCGCCATGTCCTGAGCACCCCCAAGTGCCAACTCTCCACTCCTCAGCCCGCTTAGGCTTTACCGTACCTCCTCATTCATTCTCACAGCAGCCTCGAAACAGGAACCACTGGCTTCAGAGACTCAAGCTCCTCATGTCTCTCAGGCCAGGCTGACCAGGGAGCCAGTGCTAAGGGTTAGGCCTCTTCTGGGGTCAGTCATTTTTCTGTCTTCATTAGACTACTTTAGACCTTCTCTAGAAGAGCTGGGAACACTGAAATGGGCATTGGAGCTCACCCAGGATCTCCAAGACGCTTTGTGGGGCAACGGGAACTTCCTGGGCATCTGGAGTCTGCCTCCTCTGTCCTCAGCCTGGAGCTGGTGGGTCTGAGGACAGAGGAGGCAGGAACTCCCGGCCTGGTGGAGGAGCCTGCGTGCAGGGAGCCCTGTTGGACCCTCAAATCTTGGCCCGTGTCCAGACTCCCAGCTGCCTGCAGACCACCCTGCCGCTGTGCAGAAGGGAAGGACGCAAACTTAAAAGATGAGAGGGAGTTGTGTGAGTGTGTGTGTGTGTGTGTATAGGGGGGCTGTTCTTCCTCTGTGCCCCATCTGTTACCACAGTTTCTAATTTTATTAAAGCATGAGAGCCGTGCAGGGAATATTTGGGATACTCATATAGTCGCATCTCTTCAGAAGCCAGTGCCAGTACCACCAGAGACAAGTTGTAACAATTTCCCTCCTCCAGATGACGCTCATCCCAAATCAAATTCACAGAACATTCAACTCCTTCTGCGAACAACACTTTTTAACTCCCTTAATTACCTCCTCCAAGCCAAAAACTGAATCTAAATTCTGAAATTGGATGGTGGTTGCTTTATGGTCTCCATTCATTCATTTAATGGAAGCTTCCAGAGCACACCTTCCATGCCAGGCCCTGTCTTCAGCATGGGGACTCTCGATATACAATAGACAAGGTCACTCTGCTCACAAGTGGCTTACAGTGTAGTGGGAAGAATCAGACGCCACAGTACAGGAGCCGGTTAATGAAAGAATAAGTGCTGTGAGGAAAACAACAGGGTGATGAGGTACTGGCGTTTGTGTGGCTTGAGGGAGGGGAGCCCTGGGCCGGGATGTCCTCTCTGGGCCAGCAGGCTGAGAAGGCAGCATCAAAAAGCAAAGATCCAGGAAAATCATCCTGAATCCAGAGGAAACAGCCAACGCCCTGAGAAGAATGAGGAAGCTTGGGTCTTTAACAGACCACAGGCGCTGGAGTGTGAGAAGGGTGGGAGAGCATGAGGACAGGACATAACTTGAGGGACCCCGTGCAAAATGAAACTGTGGGGTCCCTTGTTGAAAACTTATTAAATGGTTACACAACATGAAAAATGTAACAAATGTCACTGAACTACGCATGTAGAAATTGGCGAATGTTTCATGGTATGTATTTTCACCACAAGGAGCCCTGGTGGCACAACAGTGAAGTACTCAGCTGCTAACCAAGTACTTAACCCAACCAGTCACTCAGTGGGAAAAAGGCCTGGCCATCTGCTCGCTTAAGATTATAGCCTAGAAAACTTTAGAGGGCAGTTCTACTATATCAAATGGGGTCACTATGAGTCAGAATCAACTTGACAGCACCTAACAACGACGTTTTCACCAGAAAAAAGAACAAAAACAACTCATTGGGAACTTCAAGACAGCAATATCACAGTATTAAACCAAGTAAGGTGTCATAACCTCAGGGCTCGGTGTGATTGCTGAGGTCGCACGCCCATGAGGCCAGTCCTCGGTGAGGAGAGGGGTTGACAGACAGGTAGGGGGCATCAGATCACGAGGCCTCAGGCCAAGGGAAAGATCTGGGCTTTCCTCCCCTTGAATGGGAAGCCATAGGAGGGTACAAGCAGCAGAGAGATAGGACATGGCCTGTTTTTACGTTTGTTTGTTTGATTTTAAATAATATTTTATTGTGTTTTTGGTGAAGGTTTACACAGCAGTTTAGGTTTCCATTCAACAATTTCTACACAAATTGTTCAGTGACATTAATTACATTCTTCACCATGTGTGAACATTCTCATTACTCCCGTTCTGGCTGTTCTGTTTCCGTTAATCTAGTTTCTCTGCTCCCTTATATTCTCATCTTTGTTTCAAAGTAATTGTTGACGATTTGATCTGATATTGTTGTTGTTGTGTGATGTAGGGTCGATTCTGACTCATAGCGACCCTATAGGACAGGGTAGAGCTGCCCCATAGGTTTCCCAAGGCTGTACTCCTTATGGAAGCAGACTGCCACATCTTCCACAGAGCAGCTGGTGGGTTCGAAGCACTAACCTTTCAGTTAGCAGCTGAGCACTTAACCACTGTGCCACCAGGGCTCCTCACGTAGACGATTTTTTTAAAGGAGCATAGTACTTGCAGGTGATATTCATTGTTTTATGAGCCAACCTGTTATTTAGCTACCAGGTGACCTCAGGGGTTAGTTTCAGTTCAAGGGTTGAAGAGTGTCTTAGGGCAGTAGTATCGGGAAGTCCCCCAGTCTCATCCATGACATGGTCTCTGTTTGTCAGTGATTCCCTGGCCGCTGTTAGGAGCCCGGGTTGGGGAGGCGAGTGTGGAAGCAGGGCGACCAGGTGGGGCTGTTGTGTGTGCGCGTGGATGGTGGTTTGGACTGGGGTGCGGGGCAGAGATAGTGAGAAGTGGTTGGGTTTGGGGTCCCCTGTAGAGAGAGAGACAGGCTGTGGCGGGTGAGAGGACAGGAAGCTGTAGAGCTCCTCTTGGTATTGGCAACTTCGAGATGCCCCTTAGACAACCAGGTAGGACTGTGGCACTGACCCGCCTCTCCTGTTGAAGAAACTCTTTTTGAAGCAGATATCCCTGCTCCCTCCTTACAGAAGTCTGATTTTTAACAGTCCTTGTTAGGAGACTCCTCAGAGTTAGAGGCCACTTTGCCAGACGCTAAATCTTCCCCATAAGACAGCTGAAGACAAAATCCACAGCAGCCACTGTCCAAAGCCAATATGTACCAGGCAGCACAGAGCCCGGTGAGAGCAGCAGGTGTCACCATGGTAAACACTGGAGCCCAGTGTGTTGACTTTGGCAACACTTGTGTGTGTCTTGTCATGGAAGTACAGTTTGTTGAGACTTGAAACTGGGAAGAGACAAGGCTGTCCCCTCTGACTGTAATCCCAAGTAACATTAGGAGAGCAGTTGCCACTGATTCAGCTCTGACTCATGGCAATCCCAGGTATGTCAGAGTAGGACTGTGCTCCATAGGGTTTTCAAGCGCTGATTTTTTGAAAGTAGATTGCCAGGCCTTTCTTCCAAAGCACTTCTGGGTGGACTTGAACTTCCAACCTTTTGGTTAGTGGCCGAGTGCATTAACTGTTTACAATACACAGGGACTTCAACGTTAGAAATGTGATAATTACCGCTGCTTTTTATTTTTTTATATTTTATTATGTTTTTGAGAAAATTTACATAACAAATTAGGTTCCCATTTAACAATTTCTGTACGTATTATTCAGTGCCATTGGTGATACTTTTCACAATGTGTCAGCATTCTCATTATTTCCATTCTGGTTGTTCTGTTTCCATTAATCTAGCTTCCTTGTTCCCCTTACCTTCTCTTGGGTGAATGTTGACTGTTAGGTCTTGTTTAAATGATTGTTCAGAGAAGCACAGTACTCATGGGTGATATTATTTATTTTATGAGCCATCTGTCTTTTTGCTGATAGGTGACTGCTTGGAGTGGTTTGAGCCCCAAGTTTAAAGGGTATCCCAGGGCAATAATCTCGGGGGTTCCTCTAATCTCTACTGATCCAGCAAGTCTGGCCTTTTTAGAAAAGTTTTGTTCTACATTTTTTCTCCCATTCTATCCAGGACCATCTATAGCGTCAGAACAGTAGGTAGTAGTAGCTGGGTGCCATCTAGTTCTGGTCTCAAGGTAGGTGAGGCCTTGGCTCATGTAGACTATTAGTCCTATAGACTAGTTTCTTCTTTGAGTCTTTGGTTTCCTTCTTTCTCCTTTGCTCCAGGTGCATAGAGGCCAATAGTTGTTTCTTAGATAGCCACGCAAAAGCTTTTAAGGCTCACCAACCTAGGACGTAGAACATTATCTTTATGAGCTATGTTATGTCAAATCACTGCAAGGTATTTGGTTATGTATAAAAAGTATTCATAACTGTGCCCTCTATGTACTTTATTTTATATGTGAATATATATGCAGCACATACAAACATGTATATACATTTGCCAGCAGAAACCCCATATGTGTGTACCTGCATATTCATATGTGCTTACCTACACCTATATAAGCACACATATCTACCTATGTAACCACACATGTATTTTAGGGTTGTTATTACTGTTGTTGCAAAATTGTATATGTCATGGCTTTTACCAAAATCGACCTTTATTCTTGTGTACTTCTTGGGGTCATCTTTTACCTTGGTCAAGTTATGCTGACTTCACCCTTATTTGGTATTGCCTTACCCATCACCAAAACTTACAAGTGATTCTCCCACCCTCTCTCTCCCATCCCTGGAAACCATCAAAGAATGTTGCTTTATGTACGTGTACCTATTCTTATCTTTTTATAATAGTGAGATCCTACAGTATTCATCCTTTTGTGATTGACTTATTTCAGTCAGCAGAATGTCTTCCATCCATGTTGTAATATATTTTGAGAACTCATCCTTATTCGTTATGGCTGCATAGTATTCCATTGTGTGTATGTACCACAGTTTGTCTATCCATTCATCTGTTGATGGGCAGTTAGATTGTTTCCATAGTTACCACTTCTTGAGGGCATGGCATACATGTGGAATGGGCAAATATCCTGATAGTCTTAAACACATCATTGGACTTTGTCCTCCCAAAAACCCTTTGAAGTTGATCTTATTATCCCTGTTTTTCAGATGTGCAGGGAAGCTGAGTGATTTGTTCAGGATCCCACAGACAATTAAATAAATCCCAAATTAAAAACCAGAGTGGCAGATCCTGTTAGCTGCCTACCAACTGCCAGTCCACCTTTTCCTTGCTGACATTACTAATTTTTTATGGCAATCTAGTTAGCCACAGGGATGAATTATGCTTGGTCATAGTCACAAAAACACTGTTCCCCTTTGCAGTGACTGGCATGGGATAGAGCATGTGAGCAATTCTGGCCAATGAGAAGGAATAGAAAGCCATTGGAGGAGAGGCTTCTGGGAAGGATTTTTCTCTCTGGTAAGAAGGGAAGGACAGTTCAAAGCAAAAAAAAAGCTTTTAACCCTCCATCTTTCCTTCCTGCCTGTGGGACATGTGGGAGAGTACCATGTTTGGCCTGTGGCACCCTTCTTAGACCTATCAGGTGACAAGGACAAAGCCATCAAGTCCAAGACGCAAAATGGAAGCTTGAGCTGTGTCCAGGTCGAGGGCGAGATCACTGAACAGTCAAACCAAGCTTAGGACCACCTCCTCCAGACTTCTTGTTGGGTAAGCAGCAAATGCCCTCATGGTTTAAGCTACTGTTGGTTAAGTATTCATAAATTACTTTAGCTGAACACCTAACATACATCCCAGGTTGGTCTGACTTCAAAGCCTATGCTCTTTTTCCTGTTAGATTCTGATGTTTGCGGGAGGGTCCAGCTCTCATCTGATATCCATTGTCAACCTAATGTCAGCAGTTATTGAAATAGACAATCAGATTTAGAAACGGGTAAGAGAGCTGTCAGATGAAACAAGGAGAGGGGTCAATTCAGAAAGATCAGAAATCTGATTCTAGCCTTAAGTGTTCTTGGAATAAATTCCAGCATTGCAGAGATTCAAAACAATTATGTGGTCCAACCAGATGGTATATAGATGAGGAAGCTGAGGATTCAAGAGGCTAAGTGACGTGCCCAAAGGACCAAGGCAGCATCAGCGCCAAGACTGGAATTCAACTCTCCTAGTTGGCCTCAGCCAACTGATCTTTCCCTTGCTTCCCACTCAAACTCTTTGTTGACTTCATCCTAAGCCAAAAAGAGATTCTCAATTTAATCATATTCTTATGGCAGGCTGCTAACCAAAAATGTTGGAGGTTTGAGTCCACCCACAGGTACCTTGAAAGGAAGGCCTGGTGATCTACCTCCAAAAGGTCACAGCCACTGAAAGCCGTATGGAGTACAGTTCTACTCTGACATACATGGGGTTGAGTTGAGTCGACTCCAAGGCGACTAGCTGGTTGTTTGGTTGTTGTGACAGGACAGAATCAGGTGCCATTAGCTGAGAGTTCTTTCTCACACCTTTCCGTGTGTCCAGTTATCACCCTCCTCCAATAAACTCAGCAGCATCACTGCCCCAGGGGATAGAAAGAACCCAGGGACAGGGGGTCAAGTTCTTGGCTTTTGAGATTGAAATCAACTCTTGAATCTCAGCACAGAGACAATTGTCTTAAAAGCAAGTTCTGAGGGTTTAAAAATCAAGAGACTAAGCCTGAAGAGATCATCAGAAGTGTGTACCATGAGCAAGAAACTGGGAAGAGAGGAGAGGGAAGCTCAGACCACCTCACCCCAAGGAGTTACTGGAGACTGTCCAGGCTAGAAAAAAAGGGAGCTTAGGTGCTAGGGAAGAGTCCTTGGGTGGCGCAAACGGTTAAGTGCTGTGCTACTAGCCAAAAGCCTGGTGGTTCGAACTCACCCAGAGGCGCCTTGGAAGATAGGCCTGGCGATGTGCTTCCCAGAGGTCACAGCCTTGAAAACCCCGTGGAGCAGTTCTACTGTGCACACACAGGGTCCCCATGAGTCAGAATCAACTCAACGGCAACTAACAGCAGCAGGTGCTGGAGGTCTCTCAACAGGGGACTGGCGTCCAGGAAGGACAATAAGGGTGGACAATAAGACACCCGCCAGGCTTAAGGAGGCGAGTCAGAGCTCTTCTTGGGGGAGTGGGACAGTAGACAGTGGGATACCAAGACGGGCTTTCGGGATCTGAAGACAGAGGGTGGGGTTCTGCTTCCTGTCTGGAGTTTAGGGTGGGCAGCACACTGAGCAGAGAGAATCCATGCTGCTGTGGACCAGGGAGAAATAGCATCAAGATGTTTTCTTGGGGGACCAGGAAAGAGGGATGGCTGACATTCCTGAATCTCCCACAGCCCCAGGAAGGTTCTAGAGGGCAGTCAACATTCCTAGTGCTCCGAGAAGTCATGGGCATTGGCTGAGGGAGAGAACTGGTAGCTCAGATGGCACACGAGGAAAGGCAGAGCCACAGATGTCCCAGTGAACTACACAAGGCCAAGGCCACACAGAAATGAGGGCAGTTCTGGCTGGTGGATCTCTTTAGGGATCGATGTCAATAATGAAATATGAGAAGAAGACTTTACATCTTGGTAAATGCTAGTGCCAGAAGGGCAGACGCTGCTCCTAGGAAGAACACCCCCACGTGTATCACCTACTGCCCCCATAAGGCTACAGGAAAAACATCCCCAAAGCCTCAGGGTGTATACCCGTAACACCTCTTTAGCTCATGAGTCTGCAGGGTTCAGCTCACCTGAAATGGGCTCACCCCTGTGCCTGTAGCCATTGCGGGCTGGCTAGGGGGCTCTGCTGATCTTGGCAGGGCTCTTTCCCAGGTCTCAGTTTGCTGGTTGGTAGTAGGCTGATATAGGATGGCCTCAGCTGGGCTGGCCTGGACAGGTCTTTCTCTCGGTAGGATCAAGCAAGCTATGTGTTGCCAATGCTTTTCAAGCATGCAATTCCATTGGCCAAAGCAAGTCACACAGCTGAGGCCAGAGTCAGAGTAAGAAGGTACTAGAGACTTACAAGTCCAAGGATACAGATCTGGGGTGATGGGCAGAGAAGTGGGCCATGCTTGCAATCTGCCACCTCACACCATTTAAGTCACCTCGTTCCCCAACCACCCCCGAAATGAGATGCCATCAAAGGAAAAGGGAGAATATCTTGACTTCAACTGAGCTGAAGCACAAAATGGTGGCCGGTTCATGAAAGCATCTGAGTTTACCTGTAATTGCCTAGACTAGGTTTTCTGCCATTAGACAGAAATGGGAACCAGAATAAAAATGAAGTTTGATGTGGAAAAATAAAATTTGCTCAGGAAATTTTATCCTCTAAATTCCTTAAGCCAAAGGTTTGAAATCACCAGAGCTATCAATAAAAAAAAAATAAGTCACCTTAAATACTATAGAAGTTGGTCTCCTGAGACCTCAAGCAAACCAGGGAACGAACTCCAAAGCTGACATGGTTTTACTTTCAAAAAGCAAACGGAGAGGTGAGGAGATGGTTTAAAACTTTCTGTTTGGGTTACAACTGTATATTCTGGAGCAAAGAGTCCAGGAGCCCCTGACACCCTTCCTACAGCATCACCTTGCCAGTGACAGACGTTTCTGTAATTACGACAGTAATTGTGTCGAATGTAAAATACCACCTGCCTGGCTAGAGGATTGGCCTGCGTCAAGGCAGAAAAATAATGCTCAATTACTTGCTGTTGAATGACTAATGTTCTCACCATTAAAACAGTACTAGGGCATAATCAGTTAAATGACAGGTGGTTCCGTAAGGGACTCGCAGGGACCCTGTTTAACTCTACATACGAACATTTGATGTAGTTCCACGTGCCAGATGTTCCTTCTCAGTAATCTCCACAAAGTATCCAAAGCACATGGAAGAGCCTGGGCCTGGGCCAGCTCTGAGGTGAACAAGGTGGGATTCAAATGCCACAGAACGGACTGACAGACTCAGTCTGAGCAACTGATCTCAAGACAAAACCATTTCACAAAGCTCTGTCCTGGAGAGAGTCTGTGTTTTCCCATTTTCAAAGCAACATAAGCATGTTGCCTCTGTCGGGCATGTGATGGTGAATTTTGTGTGTCAATTTGGCTAGGCTACAGTGCCCAGCTATTGGGCCAAACACCAGTCTGGTTGCTGTTACGAAGTCGTTACACGTGATTAAGTCAGTTGGCCTCAAGTAAAGCAGATGACCCTCCACAACATGGGTGGGCCTCATCCAGTCAGCTGAAAGCCTTAAGAACAAAAAGGGAGTTTCCCTAGGGAAACTCTATGCATTTGCCTACTCTAGATATGTCATATAAGTGGGATCGTATAAGTTCTGATACATGATACAACATGGATGTACCTTGAAAACCTAATGCCGAGTGAAAGAGAAGCCAGACACAGAAGGACAAATATTGTATGATCCCACTTATAAGAAATATCTAGAAATGCACAGAAACCAAAGCTTATTAATGGTTAACAGGGGTTGACAGGAAGAGTGGGAGCTATTGCTTCAGGGCACCGAATTTCTGTTTGGGGTGATGAGAAACTTTGGGAAATGAATAGTGCTGACTGATGGTAGCACAACATGATGAATGTAATTTTTTGTCACTGAGCTGTACACTTAAAAATGGTTAAGATGGCAAACTTTGTGTTATATATGTTAACACACACACACAGCCCTCCAGGGGTTACCCTCATCAAGGGCTACAGGAAATTGTGTGGGAAGTCTGGCGTGAACATGCTAGAAAATGTTTGTGCAGCAAGAATTCGCCTGCAGGGGGACTTGCTGACTCTGGTGTTTCTGGGGAGGCTTGTAGTCCCTACAAATGGACGCAGCCACACTCACAGGGCTATTCTGCCCGATTTACAAGTGAGTCAAACAACCAGGGGTTCCTGTGCCAGCTGGGACACGGAACCGCCAGGTCTAAGGGCCATCCAGCTTCCTCTGGGTCTGACCTCTGCTGCCAGCTGTCCATGGGGACCTTGGCCCACCTTCTGGGGATAACCTCCAGATAGAGGGCCATGGCTCTAGACCCAGGCATTTAGCCCAAGAGTTCCCTTGTGGTCTTGCCTTCATCAGAAGGGGCCGTTCCCCTCAATACCCTGAGAACTCCCATTCTGGGGGGCTCCATGGGCTCTGAATTGAATCAGGAGAATGGCACAGCCACGGGCACTCCCCGTTCCTAGGCCTCGGGGAACTTGATTTCTGGTGTCTGCCATGTCTATGAGAAAAAGCTTCACAGAGTAGCCGCGGCCCCTGCAGCCCGGCCCAGCATGGGCACGCCAGGTGGGAGTGTCCCTGGTCATCCACACTGACTCCTGCCCCTCAGCCGCCTGACCCAGGTCAGCTGGTTCCGGTCCATGCGGGATATGCTTACCATGTATCACCCGGGCTCTTCATTGTCACGTGCCCTCTGTTTGCACCTGTACTTTCATGGCCCGTGACAGTTGACACATCTTTGACTAGAGAAATGTTTTGGCCTTAGAGTGCTGTTTCTAGAGCTCTCGTGGGTAAAGCACTGGATAGAGGACATGGTATATGGTGGACACTGGTACACGGAGTGATGATGATGATGACGACGGTTCTGTGAAGCATGGGGTTGAGCCCTGGCTGCTCCTCAGGCCCCAAAGGAGAACCTCCTTTCTAGAGGGCTGAGTGTAACAAAGAGCCTGGGACTCACCGCTCAAATTGCACCTCCTTAATCTCCACCGAATTACCCAGCCGCTGGCCCTCTCTAATGGTATTTACCTGCTCCTGGCGTTTTGGCTAATAAACATGGAGGTAACACTTCAAAACAATTAGCAAGATTGTTAGGGAAAGCCTTGCAGAGGAATGTGGGTTAAACAGGAACTGACAGGATGGACTTCTTCCTCTCATCGTTTCTGATAGAAGGCGTCTTCTGTCTGTGACCTCCTGGGCTTCTGGGAGCGGCTCAGGCCTCCCCTCTGTGCAGAGGCTGAGTCACCAGTAAGCACAGTACGCACGGACTTAATTGTGCTTACTTACTAATCTGTAGTGTGCAATTTCACCTGGATATGGTGAAAACCTAAGTAATCCATCCCTGCCTCCACGTCACTGCCAGTTTCCCTGGTGACCATCACATGGCCCATCACCAACCCCCCCCAGAAAAAGGGGGGCTGCTGCCCCAGAGGGTCTCTAGAAGGTGCAAATGATTAGCGCACTGGGCTGTTAACCAAAAAGGTGGGGGTTTGAGTCCACCCAGAGACACCTCAGAAGAAAGGCCTGGCAGTGTACTTCTGAAAAGTCAGCCATCGAAAACCCTATGGAGCACAGTTCTACTCTGACACACGTAGGGTGGCTGTGAGTCAGAACTGACTAGACAGCAATGGTCTGGGGCTGTTGCCAGAAGAGGGGGCCAGGGTGCACCATGACAGAGAAACAGCTGGAAGTGGGTAAAAACCCTAACCCAGGGGTTCATTCGTCACCTGTTCTCTCACTTGCTACACAACTGTGCCACGCTGTGGCCCAGGGGCTGAAGATGCAGAGAATATCCCTGTTCCTGTGGGACAGACAGATACTGAGCACGCGAAGGAAGTGATTTGGGTACTAATAAATGCTTTAAAGGATAATAAAGTCGGGAAAAAAGTACGAGAGTGTTAAGGTGGGAACAGGGGCAATCAAGGAAGATGGAGGCCCGAATGATGGGAAGCACACTGAAGACTGAGCAGGGGCAAGTGCAAAGGCCCTGAGGTCAGGGGCCAGCAGGGGGCTGGTGAGTTGGGACAGAGCAAGCAGGGTGGGAAGGAAGGAGGTGGGCTGGAAAGGCTGGTGTGGCATGTCGGTCAAACAAGGGGCAAGGGTCTTATTCCAAGGGTCACGGGAGGGTTTGGGGCAGTGCAGCGAGATCTGATATAACGTCCAGGTGGTGGTCCACTGTGTGGAGAGTTGGTGCAGGGGCGAGTGTGACCACAGAGAGGCCCGTCAGGAGGCCACCACAAACCCCAGGTGGGAATCTTGCTGCTTTGAGAGAAGGGAGGGGGGGGGAGTAGTGAGAAGTAGCCGGATGCAGGATTTGAGTGAGCGTCTTCCTCGTGGGCTTGCTATCCCTGGCTGCAGGGAAGAAGTGAACCCCTAAAGCCACTGTGTGATGGGTACAGGGGTTCAAAATATGAATCTCTTTACTTTTTATATATCTGAAATGATCCATAATAAAAAGCTAAATAAAAATGAATGACCAAGAGTTTCCCCCCAGCAGCTGGGGGAACTGTCGCCTCCCAAGATGGGGAAGATTACAGATGGGTTGCTGGAAGGGAGTGAAAGGGTGGAATAAAAAGAATTCTACTTTGGACCTGTGAAGTTTGGGATGCCATTTAGCCTTCCAAGTAAAGATTTCTAGTAGACAATGAAAAGGTTCTCGTCAAGGAGATTAGAGAAGGGGGCAGTATTTTTATATTATGGGATTTTTTCCAATGTACACAAACGGAGAGATAATAAAACTGGTTCCTTGTGGGCACCCATTCACTCATCCTCCAGTTTAACCATTATCAACATTTTGTCATTTTGAATTCTCGCATTTTCTTTCTCCCTGTCTCCTTTCCCCTCCCCATCTCTCTCCTCTCCCCTCCTCCTCTCCCTCTGTTCCCTGTCCTCCCTCCCTCTCTCTCTCCTTTCAATAGAATATTCAAAGCAAATGTCATTTCACCCGTAATTACTTTAGTATTCATCTCCAACTGATAAAGATACTTTTTAAAAACAACTACAACACCATTATCACACCTAACAAACTTAACAGAATGGGAAAAATTATACTGCTTGTCTGTGGAGGGAAACGATCCAATAGAGAGAGAAGAGCTGCTGGCGCTGGAGAGGGGGATGGGGCAGCCAAGTACTTCAGCAGGTAGGAGGCTGGCCCAGGTGGGCAGCATCAGGGGGCCATCTGCTGACGGGGGGAAGGACATGGATGCAGGTAAGGTGGGAGATTTGTTCATGTGGAGATGAGGAGACACACCCTTCCAATTGAAGAAACAAGATCCTTAGCTGAAGGTAAGGGTGTTGGAGGTTGAGGGGAGAGGAGAAGATGTGAAATAGGGCTGCAGGAGAGGGGGCGTACTGCCCAGAAAACCTGGCAAGTTGCTGGCATTTGGGGACCGCTCGAGGTCCCTGGCTGTCAGGCGAGACCAGTCAGCATAGCTGTGGTTTTCCTGAGCTCTGCTCAGCACTGGGGTGGGCACAGAGTGGTGAGGCACTGGAATGGGCCAAGCTGAATGCAAGATGGATGGCCTGGGGGTGAGGGCAGGATTGCACTGAGGGAGCATGGGATGCAAGCAAAGAAAGGAGTGACGTGAGTATGTGAAGGCCATGAAGAGTGAACGAAAGAGCAGTGGGATCCATGGGTGGTTGGGGTTCAGGGTACTACAGGGGGTCCAGTTCTAGCAGAAAGATGGGAGGTGGTAGCCATAGACAGAGATGCTGGAAAGAGAAATTCCGGAGGGTAGCACTGTTATGGGTAATGACAGGTCTTGGATATAACCATGGGAGTGTGTTGGTGAGGCTGGATGGAGGATAAGCTCATTCACTGGAAGGAAGGAAGTGCAGGAACTGGGAGTCCAGGAGGTTTGATGGATCACCTAGGAGGATGGTGACATTGCCAAGAACTGACAAGGCTCATTTAAGGAGAGAGAACACAGTGGCCCAGCTGCCAAAACTTTCAGTGGATAAAGATGAGCGGCTGGGAAGCTGAGAGATAATTACAACAGGAGGAACAGTGGTTGGCATGTATCTGACGGCATCCAGTTCCAACGAGCTGGGATTAAGAAGAGAACCACAGACAAGGTACAGAAAAGGTAAGAAGAAGCAAAGGGGTACAGGCCACTTGGGGGAAAGTACCTTCCACTTAAGAGGACTTCAGGGGATCAGCGTCCTCAGAATAGCTGAGTTTCAGTTGGTAGAAGAAAACACTCCAGATCTCTCATTCTTTGCCCACAGAAGACATCACTAACCAGTCATGACCCTCTTTCCCTCTGAGCCTGGACAGGTCTTCAAATTCTTCTCGAAACAGACCGCAGGCAGACAGTACCAGTTGAGAAGATCAGTGCACACTTTTTAAACCCCTGGCCACCTGACTGTAGCACTGACCCTCTTCACCATTGGGCTGTGCAGCCTTCCCTGGTGACTGTTACTTGGATCCAAAGACCAAGACCTAATAAAAGTCCTTAAAAAAAAGTCCCCTGGGTGTCATGGATTGAATTGTTTCCCCCAAAATATGTGTCACCTTGATTAGGCCATGATTCCCAGTATGTGTAGTTGTCCTCCATTTTGTGATTATTTTTATGTTAAAGAGGGTTAGGGTGGGATTGTAACACCCTTACTAAGGTCACATCCCTGATCCAACGTAAAGGGAGTTTTCCTGGAGTTGTGGCCTGCACCACCTTTTATCTTAAGAGATAAAACGAAAAGGGAAACGAGCAGAGAAGGGGTGATCACATCACCAAGAAAGAAGCACAGGGAGCAGACCATGTCCTTTGGATCCGGGTTCCTGTGCAGAGAAGCTCCTAGTCCAGGGGAAGATTGATGACAAGGACCTTCCTCCAGAGGTGAGAGAGAAAGCCTTCCCCTGGAGCTGATACGCTGAATTTGGACTTGTAGCCTACTAGACTGTGAGAGAATAAATTTCTCTTTGTTAAAGCCATCCACTTGCGGTATTTCTGTTACAGCAGCACTAGATGACTAACACACTGGGTGACACAAATGGTTTACACAGAGCTGGTAAGCAGAAGGTTGGCAGCTTAACCCACCCAGTGGCACCACAGAAGAAATAGGCCTGGTGAGCTGCTTCCATAAAGATTACAGCCAAGAAGACCCTGTGGAGAAGTTGTACTCCGTAGCACTTGGGGTCTCCAAAGTCACAAACCAAAAACAAAAATCAACAACAAAGAGTCCTTAAAAAGAAAAAAAAGAGCTAAGTTTTTTTAATACTTAGTGTATTAAAGTATCTATCTTAGTAGCGCTGACTTTTGCTAACATTGCAACCTCAGGGTTTCCAGGCCATATGAGAGGAGATTCATATCTTGAAATATTCTATTTTTACTTTTATCTTCTGCACATCCTTTTTTTAACCCTCCCCAGCACCCCAAAATGGAGGATTGGGTTCCTGCCACACAGACCTACGCTGTCCTTGAAGGAACATGACAGAGGTGAAGCCTGGAACCATCACCCAATACATACAACCCAGCAATTCCGCTCCTAGGTATAAACCCAAGAGAAAGGAAAACATGCCCACACAAAGGCTTATACGTGAATGTTCATAGCAGCATTATTCACAACAGCTAAAAGGTGGAAACAACCCAAATGTCCATCAGCTGACAAATGAATCAACCGAATGTGGTGTACCCACACAGTGGAATGTTATTTGGTCATAAAAAGGAATGAAGTTTTGATACATGCTACAACGTAGATGAGCCTCGAAGACGTTATGCTAAGTGAAAGAAGCCAGACACAAAAGGTCACATATTGTATGGCTGAATTCACATGAAGGTGAATGGGCATATCTATACACAGAAAATAGATTAGTGATTGCTTAAGGTTGGGGGAATGGGTGGCGTGGAAGAAGGTTGATAGCTAAAGGATAGTTTCTTTTTTTATTGTGCTTTAAGTGAGAGTTTACAAATCAAGTCAGTCTCTCACACAAAAACTTATACACACTTTGCTATGTACTCCTAGCTGCTCTCCCCCTAATGGGACAGCACACTCCTCCTCTCCACCCTGTGTTCCCCATGTGCATTCAGCCAGCTTCTGACCCCTTCTGCCTTCTCATCTCCCCACCAGACAGGAGAAGCTGCCCACATAGTCTCATGTGTCTACTTAAGCCAATAAGCTCACTCCTCGCCAGTATCACTACCTATCTTATAGTCTAGTCCAATCCTGTCTGAAGAGTTGGCTTCGGGAATGGGTCCAGTATTGGGCTAACAAAGAGGGTCCGGGGACCTTGATCTCTGGGGTCCTTCTAGTCTCAGTCAGACCATTAAGTCTGGCCTTTTTACAAGAATATGAGGTCTACATCCCACTGTTCTCTTGCTTTATCGGGGATTCTCTGTTGTGTTCCTTGTCAGGGAAGTCATCAGTGGTAGCCGGGCACCATCTAGTTCTTCCAGTCTCAGGTTGATGTAGTCTCTGGTTTATGTGGCCCTTTCTGTCTCTTGGGCTCATTTTTACAGAGTTTCTTTTTGAGGTGATGACAATGTTCTAAAATTGATTGTGGCAATGGTTGCACCTATCTGTGAAAAATACTAAAAGACACTGAATTGTACACTATAAATGGGTGAATCTTATGGTATGTGAACTACATCTCAATAAAGCTGTTAAAAAATAGCCCTGTTATGAATTGAATTGTGTCACTCCAAATATGTCCTGGAACCCTAACCCTTACAGCTGTGGATGTAATCTTGCTTGAAAATAGGGTTTTCTTTATTGTATTAATGAGCCCATATGAGTGTAAACCCAATCCTTCTGAGTTCTAAAAAGAGAAGATTAGACACAGAGGTGGCACATCTGGGGAAGACAGACATCATGTGTGGACTGCCTACAAACCAAGGAACTAAGGAAAGCCGGGGCTACCGACAAGAAGGAATCTACACGGCTGACACCCTGATTTGAACTTTCAGCCTCTAGAACTGTGAGAAAATTAATTCCTGTTCTTTAAAGCCACTCACTTGTGGTATTTTGTGTTACAGCAGCATTAGGCAACTAAGGCAAACCCTCACGACAATTCACAGGAGGAAGCAGAAAAGGGGTCACATCTCGCCAACGGCCAGTCTCACCCGCAGCACCCCTACATCCTGGCCCTGACGCCTCTGCCCTTCACGGGCCTCTGAGAGGGTGTTCAGCCGCTCCCCAGGCATCCCTGTGGGGAGCAGCCCCCGCTCGGGTCCACCCTCTCCAGCACCCTCCCTCCAGATTGCCCAGAGCTGAGTTCTCTCACCACACAGGGAAGACGTCCCAGCAGCATACTCAAACCAACCGTGGGCTGCTGCAGGCGGACACAAGTGCCTATTTCTCTGTGATCTAAGATCACCGAGTGCAAATGTTAGAGAAGGGATGCAAGCGTCCAGTGACAGTACTTCTAGATGACCTAGCTCTAAGGTCTCCTCCAACCCAACCAGTCTGGAATCAGTCAGGAATGCTTTTGATCACAAGTGACAAACAGGAGCTAAGAAATAAAGAAGATAATTCTCTCCCGTGACAAGAAGTCTGGAGGCAGCAGGCCAGGACTGGCACAGGTGCTGGGCCATTGGCCCCACGGCCAGGCTCTCTCCAGCTTCCTGCTCTGTCCACCTTAGCTTACCACCTCATGGTCACACAGTGTTGCCAATCTCCAAGTATCACATCATTATGCCAAAGCATTCAGGCAGGAAGGAGGGGAAGGTGCAAAAAGTCTTTTCTCTCAAGAGTATTTGTCTTTCGATTGGGGGAAAAAAAAAAAAACTTTCCCAGAAGCCCCAGCAGATTTCCCCTTCATCTCATTGGCCACAGCTGGGCCACCTGTCCATCTTGGACCGATCATAGGATTGCAGTGATTGGCTTAGATCAGGAGTCATTTATCTTCTGGGGTAGACATCATGGAATCCTATCCCTCAACCTTAACAAAAGCCAGGCTGTATTAACACGATTATTTTGCTGAAGATAATTCTGAAACAGTTGCAGCGGAGCATTGATAGAGAACTGCCAGAAATTCAAGCCCAATTCAGAAGGGGATGTGGAACAAGGGATATCGTTACTGATATCAGATGGATCGTGGCTGAAAGCAGAAATACCAGAAAGATGTTTGCCTGTGTTTTGTTGACTATGCTAAGGCATTTAACTGTGTGGATCCTAACAAATTATGGATAATTGCAAAGAATGGGACTTTCGGAACACTTAATTGTGCTCATGTGGAACCTGTACATAGACCAAGAGGCAGCTGTATGGACAGAACAAGGGGATACCACGTGGTTTAAAGTCAGGAAAGGTGTGTGTCAGGGTTGTATCCTTTCTCCGTACTTATTCAATCTGTATGCTGAACAAATAATCCAAGAAGCTGGACTATATGAAGAAGAACGGGGGATCAGGATTGGAGGAAGACTCATTAACAACCTCCGTTATGCAGATGACACAAACTTGCTTGCTGAAAGTGAAAAGGACCTGAACCACTTACTAATGAAGATCAAAGACCACAGCCTTCAGTATGGATTACACCTCAACATAAAGAAAACAAAAATCCTCACAACTGGGGCAATAAGCAACATCATGATAAATGGAGAAAAGACTGAAGTTGTCAAGGATTTCATTTTACTTGGATCCACAATCAACGCCCATGGAAGCAGCAGTCAGGAAATCAAACAACGTATTGCATGGGACAAATTTGCTGCAGAAGACCTCTTTAAAGTGTTAAAAAGCAAAGATGTTACTTTAAGGACTAAGGTGCATCTGGCCCAAGCCAGGGGTCAGTCATCTCATACGCATGAGAAGGCTGGACAATGAATAAGGAAGACCGAAGAAGAATTGATGCCTTTGAGTTATGGTGTTGGCAAAGAATACTGAATATATTATGGACTGCCAAAAGAATGAACAAATCTGCCTTGGGAGAAGTACAACCAGAATGCTCCTTAGAGGCATGGATGGAGAGACTACGTCTTACATACTTTGGACATATTGTCAAGAGGGACCAGTCCCTAGAGAAGGATGTCCTGCTTGGTAAAGCAGGTCAGGAAAAGAGGGGAAGACCCTCAAGGAGATGGCTTGATGCAGTGGCGGCAATGATGGGCTCAAGCATAACAACAATTGTGAAGATGGCACAGGACCGGGCAGTGTTTTGTTCCGTTGTACATAGGGTTGCTATGAGTCGGAACCTATTTGATGGCACCTAACAACAAGGGGTAGCTGGGAAGAATGGAAAAAGAGGGGAACAGCTCTGGGGTGGGCCATGAAAAGTATAAAGTGAGTGTAATAGAAGGCAGGAGAAAGACTGACAAGAGCTCTCTTGCAGAAATGCCATTTGACATTTAAGAGAAACATGCTCCAAGTCTAACCAAGGTCCCCCAGTGGGGCCTACAGCAGGGACCCTCAAAGTTGCCAGTCTTAAGACATCAGAGCCCTCACGTGGATGGTGACTGGAAGGACAGGTTTGATTGAGGAAGGAAAAAGTGACACTTTTCATTGAGTTGCTGGAAATACATTCCCGCTTGTCTCCTTGCCTCTATGGCCCTTTGTGAGCAGTGTCTCACTCTCCGGATGAGGAATGCAGTTGGAAATGACCTGTTGGCCTGGCCACGGGCTGGAGTATGATGCTGGGTGATAAGCCTTCAGCTGCGGTCCACATTGTGCGCCCATCCTCAGACACACGCCCTGAATGTCCCCACCTGCCCTGTGAATGCAGCAAAACAGCTGTGACCTTCTAAAAATTCATTAGTTTCTGGATCATTTGCATTTTATATAGCCTGCCGACAGAAGACAGGAAGGGGGTGGAAATTTATGACTGTTTTTGAAGAAATTCTCCAAAAGGGGAAGCAGGAAGATTTTTAGCAAGCCCCGTGGTGTTCATCTACACCTGACAGGGCTGTCCTTGCTGCCTCCCTCTTCTCAGGCCACGCCAGGCCCCCTGAGGTGGGAATTGACCACAGCCTACACTAACCAGACAGCTGCTAAGGACTCCTGGGCACTGCCCGGGGCTGGCATGATTTATTCAGGCGGCATGATGATTGGCCAGGGCCGTTTTCAGAAAACAATCGAGGCAGTTTCGGGTTTTGCAATCACACTAAAAATCACACTAAAGTCCGCATCAACAGATGAAGAAAGGAGGGAGTAACCAGGCAGAAGGAACCAAAGCCCTATGCCCCGATGACCACGAGGCGCTTTGTGTGGCGGCTGGGCCCGGGAGAAGAGCTGGGCCCGGATCTGCTGACGCTGCGCTGTCCTCTGTGGCCTGACGTGGGCGAGCTTATTTCACAGGGACAGTCGTGCGTAATGGAATTCTGCACGCGGCGCAGTGGAGTCTCCGGACTACAGGAAGCAGCTTCTGTTGTAGCTTTCTGATTTCTTCCTGACTGATACCTCTTAAAAGACAGCTTGGAAGTTTCCCAAAGTGGATCCTTAGTCTCAAACATGCGTCTGGAGAGGGTGGAAAAGCAGAGTGGAAGGAAGGGAGTTGGGTTTTGTTTTTAAATTCAGTCCTGACATTTGGAGAAAATGAATCTCTTTGGAAAATTGGCATGGGAGGAAAGAAAAATTGCTCCCTGCTACAAACTAACTGTGTAATAATAGGTTGGTGGGGGCACTGGTGGCTCAGTGATAGACTTCTCGCCTTCCATGCGGGAGACCTGGGTTCAGTCCCCAGCCAATTCACCTCAAGCGCAACCTCCACCGTCGGTCAGTGGAGGCAGGCAAGTTGCTGTGACGCTGAACAGGTTTCTGTGGCTAGGAAGAAAGGCCTGGGGATCTACTTCTGAAAACCAGCCAGTGAAAACCGTATGGAGCAGAACTGTCTAATCCCATTGGGCTTGGGGTCCCCATGAGTCGCGGCTGACTGGATGGCAGCTAACAACGTATGCCATGGTACCTTTGGGGAGACAGGCGTTTTCTGATCTTGGGGTTTCCAAGCAGTCTTAACCACCTGCTTCATCACAAAGCTCTGGCTGGTGCTTCCGCCCCCCACTCTTGCCACTCCAGACATGGGGAGTGTGGCTGGAAGATGCCGTTGCTTTCCACACCCCCCAGGCAGGGCATGCCTGGAGAAATGGGGGGGGGGTGCCCGGGGCAACCCCCAGCTTCTTCATTGTCTCATCCTTCACAGGTTCTAAGATTTCAGTTGAGAATAGAGCAACAAATGCTGCTTTGGAAGAAATCAGAACTTCTTATGGAATTTTCTGGAACACCATTTCCCAAGCGAGCTCCCTGTTAATAAGTGTTAAGTGAACAAAGAATTCTAAGCTTAAGCAAGTCTGAGGAACAGTTGAATTTAGCTAAGCAAACTTTTTTTTTTAACTTTGCTTCAGGACTTCTCAAGCCTTCAATACAGTAAAATGCCTATGAATCCCACAGGGGCAAAGTAGCTGTTCACAAGCGTGCTTTATCAGTAAACATCCCCGTCCCTTTTTTTGGATATCTTGGTGGGACTCTCTGGAAATATGGTTTTCTCCTGGATACAAATGATGTAATTTTCAGTCAGTTGAATTTACTAAATCCAGTACCTCACCCAGGGATGAATTATCCAATACGCAAAGTAAGCACAGTGCTTACTTTGCTTACCAGATCATCTGTAGTGAAAAATTTAACACTTTTTCATCACATCAAAGGTTCTGCTTCTAGGTATGGCTGGCATCGTCTCTCTCTCAACTCCACAGCACCTTCCCGCAGAACCAAAGCCTCTTTTCAAATTGAAAATCCCTGACAGGAATGGATGACCCAGTAAGCAAGGTAAGCATGGGCTTGCTTGTGCTTACTTACTAATCTGAAGTGAAAATTTTCACGTTTTTCACCAAATTAAGTGAAACTGTTCACTATAGATTAGTAAGTAAGCACGAGTAAGCCTGTGTTTACTTTGCTTAACAGGTAATCTCGCCTGCCCTCACCCTTAAGACAGCAGATGGAAGGTTTAGGAACACAGCCCCCTCCATGCCTGCCTTGCCAAGACCAATTTTCTTGAATAAGGAAACATTTTTATTATTCGTTTCCAGTTCGATGCCCATTTAATTATCTACAGAGGACGTGGCTTAAGGAATGAAACGATGGTGCTCTCCGTGGTGGGGGAAGGAGGCCAGTCCCATCCTGCCCTCCCGCCTTTCCAAGCCGTGCTAGGATTTTGGCCGACATTCATCGGAGGTCAGTAAAAGATAAATAAATGAAATGGGGCTCTACTGCAGGGACTTTTAATCATTTCATTAAGCATTCTATTGTGTCCAGGTGCTTTGCCAAGTGCAGAGCTGGTTATGGCTTCATCTAATTCCTAACTGCTGGGAAAACAAGTGCTCCAGTCCTCCAATGTTCCCTCTCCGTTTGTGCGGCTGCCCCAGAAGCTGCAGGGGGAGAGGCCACCCGAGTGGCTGCCGGAGTTAACCTTCCCTATTTTTTATTATCCAGTAGGCAAGGTAAGCACAGTGCTTAGCTTGATTACCAGATCATTTGTAATAAAGAATTTCACATTTTTTTTTTTTTTTACTACATTAAAGATTCTGCTTCTGGGTGTGGCTGGCGCATTTCTCTTTCCCAACCGCACAGCACCTTCCTACAGAATCAAAGCCTCTTTTCAAATTGACAATCCCTGACGGGAATGGATGACCCAGTAAGCAAGGTAAGCATGGCCTTGCTTATGCTTACTAGTCTGTAGTGAACAGTTTCACATGTTACCGATGTGAAACTTCACTACAGATGTGAAAAATATGTGAAACTGTTCACTACAAATTAGTAAGTAAGCACAAGTAAGCCCGTGCTTACCTTGCTTATTGGGTAATCCGCCCCTGCTTCCATGTGTTCAAAAGGCAGACGGCATCTTCTAATCAACCTTTCTCTCGAAGGCTCTCCAGCCTGATTGGAGTTTAAGGGGAGGCAGGGCTGGAGGATGGGAGCTTGGGGTGGGAGGAAGTGGAGCCGTGAGAACTCCAACTTGGCCGTGATTCCAGAGCATCTTGGGTATCCGGAGCTGTGGTCCAGAGTGGGGAGTGCTCTTTTGCATTATAGATTTCTTCCCCTTAACCTCCCCATCTCAGAGATCTGTGCATTTATCTCCACAAGGGCTCCACATATAAACTCCACAGGGCCTATGGGACTTCAAGGGTAAAGAAGGAGTAGGCAGTGGCCGTTGTGGTGGGACCAAGCACCGAGAGCTCTGCCCTTGGTGAGAGGAACCCTGTCTGGGGAGGAATTCAAGGAATGATGGCCCGAAGCAGAGAACTTCAATATAGGATGATAAAATGAAAACTGAGAGGCTATCTGGACTAGATCCCCACAGGTGTGGTAAACTGATTTTCAACAAAGGTGCAAAGGCAATTCAATGAGAGAAAGGATGTTCTTTTCAACAAATGGTGCTGGAACTACTAGACATCAATATGCGAAAAAGTGAACCCGGATCCACACCTCACACTATACACAGAACCTAACTCAAAATGAATCATGGACCTCAAGGTAAAACCTAAAACTACAAAATTTCTAGAAGAAAATTTTGACGTCAGCTAAGGCAAAGATTTTTTTGCTATGACACCAAAAGCACTATCCATTAAAAGAAAAAAAAAAAAAGAGGTAAGTTGGACTTCATTAAGATTAAAAATTTCTTCAACATACATTTTAAGAGACAGAAAAGACATGCCAAAACTGGGAGAAAATATTGACAAAATGTATATTTGATAAAAAAAAAAAAAAAAAAAAACTGTACCCAAACTATGCACACTTTTCTTGGATTATTTTTCTTTTTTATCATTGAGTTTCTGGAATTCTTTGTACATCCTGGATACCAATTCTTTGTCACATATGTAGTTTGCAAATAATTTCTTTAAGTCTGTGGCTTACCAATTGGTTTTGTTAATGGTGTCTTTTTTTTTTTAACTACCCACAATATATATTTTTTCAATCTTAAAACCCAATAAAAAAAAACAAAAACTAATTACAAACTGGATAAAATATTTGAACAATTTGCCAGAGAAGATATATGGATGACAAATAAGCACATGAAAAGAGGCTCAAATTCATTAGCCACTAGGAAAATGCAAATAAAAACCACAAGGAGGAAACTTTCCAAACCTATTACAGTAGCTAAAATTAAAAAGACAGACCATACCAAATTCTGACGAGGATGTGGAGCAACTAGACCTCAAATCTGAGTCAGATACGATTTGGTTAAGAAAACCTTGTTTCAGAGGAGCGCAATATTACAAAGCACAATGAGACCTGTGAGAGCTGGAACTCCACGGGACTGCCGCGTTTTTCTGGGTCTCACAAGTTTTCTGTCTTTGACAGGGCTATCACTCTCTATTTGTGGAAAATATTTGAGTTTTCCTTTTCTGACAGGTTTCCGCCTTACACAGGTTCTGGTTTTTGTAGGTTTTGCTGTAATAATTGCTTGATGCCAGGAGTCTACACTTCAGTGTCCTGGCTCAACAATTCCAGGCAGAAAGTATTATTAGTCTTATCATCCCCATTTATCAGACAAGTAAACTGAGACCCAGAGAACTTCAAGCAGGAAATGAGTTAGTGTTAAAGATTCAAAGCAGGCCTGCCAGTTTCTGAGCCCACTGCCTAACCACTGCACCACACGCCTCACCTTCCAGCTACAACAACGTGAAGACCACACAGGAGCTCATGCCATGTCAGCAAACACAGAGAGGAAGATTAATTTCCCCCAGACACACAGCCACCACCTTGCATCAGTGCAAGCCTTGTACAGAAATTTGGGTTAAAAATGAAACCTTGAAAATTTGGAAACATGAAGAATACCTCTAGGAAGAAAAGCAGACCTGGCAGTGAAGAGTTCTCTGTGTATAACTTCTCTTTCCTTGCTACCCTAAACCAGAAAGGAAAAAGTTAAGTATAGACTCTTGAGATATCTCTAGACTTGGGCAAATAGATGTTAGAAAGATCATTGAAAGTTACAGAAAACTGCAAAGTATAATTAAAACTCCGCTCATCGATCACTTACTATTTGCCAGGTTGTCTTCTAGAGGTTTTGTACATGACAGTGCCATTTAATTTTTGCAGGAAGGCGTGATTATCCAGATGGTAAAGATGACTGAACAGGCCTTCAGAAAGGTTAAGTAACTTGCCTGACATCACACAGCTAGTAAGTGGCAGAGGCAGGCTCCAGACCCAATGTGTCTGATGCCAGGGCCTGTG
Organism: Elephas maximus indicus; assembly: GCF_024166365.1. Lineage (NCBI taxonomy): Eukaryota > Metazoa > Chordata > Mammalia > Proboscidea > Elephantidae > Elephas > Elephas maximus. Next base: position 229,448,588 of record NC_064819.1, on the reverse strand, counting down.
TTTTTCTCTGCATCCACGGCCACCGCTAATGAATTAGTCTTACACTTGGACACCCACACAAATGTTCCTACTTGGGCACGTATGGGCCCTGATCTATCCTATCTGTCTCCCATTCTCTGTGTTTATGTAGTGGTGAGAGATTGTGTTTATAGTTTGCCCTGTCATTCCAAATGTAGCCTGTCTCCCTTCCCCCAGGCCCTGGCCCCCCCCACCCCCGCAGTTCATAAACACTTCCAAGGCAGGAGTTATAACCCCCAAGTTCTCCTTCCTGTCTCTCTTTCTCCATAGGACCTTGGGGCCTGTGTCACCAGCTGTGGGTAGATACCTAAAAAACATTAGCGACAACTCCAGCCTCCAGACAAGGAAAGCTGCCCACTCCGAGCCCCTTCAAGGCCCAAGTGTGTGTTAATACGGTCTCAGCAAACCTCCAAACCGTCCAGCTTGGAGGGTGGGGTGCTTCCATAGCCCTTCTCTGACCAGCTGTGGAAACAAGGCCATGTTTAACAAATAGCATTGTTCTGGGCAAGCGGCAGGCAACGCGCTTGGCATGAATGGAGACTTGGAACACGCCAGTGATTAGTTTTAATTGGATGGGCCTCGTGGCTGTAACAAAAACCAATGTCCTTATGATGTACTGATCCGTCTTGGCCCTGCAGCTCCTGGGCGGCTGAAGGACCTGGGCTCTGGTGGCGGGGGGCGGGCGGGGTGGTGGTGGCGCAGAGTGGCCCAGGGCCTTGGGTGGCCTGGGGAGCAGAACCACCAGACAGCCTGGCAGAACAGGGCTGGGGATAGGCTCTGAGGGACACAGGGGTATGGGACATCAGAACAGGTGAACATTATACCCTCAGCCTCAACTCTGAGGCTCTGATGTTTTGTGGAGAGGCTGACCCCTGCTGAGTGTCGTCACTTTGTGAGGGGTCCAGACCCCAGATCAGGGGTGACAAGTTCCCGAGACATGGCAGAGCCGAGCAGACAGTTGGTGAGAAAGATCCTTTAATGCTAGTATTTCTGGACAGAAGCACCGTTGTGAGATATGGAAGCTAAAGGAACAGACCATCGACTTCTTGGTTCTGATGAAAACCTGTCTCTTCACCTGCTGGCAACCTACTCAACCTGGGGACATGGGGACATTGGGGACATGGGGTTGCTGGTTGGTTTGTTTTTGCCTATTTTTTGGCAAGGGGGGCTTCTATGAGCAAAGTAGATGAGACAAACATTCTATGAGGCCTTTTTTCCCTTGTGGGAAAGAAAAGGAACTGGATACACACCCCCTAGAGAATCCTGGAACGTTTTTTAAAGGTTTTTTCTCGAAAAACAACGGCATGGCTTCCCCTGGGGTCCAGAAGTTTGTACATTGGGCGATCCCTCCTGTCTGTGGGCAGGAGGGGACCCAGAGCTTCGGCCTCCTGGGTCCTCTCAGGAGCTGACCCAGGAGCTGGTGACAAAGCCACTGGCAGACCCCAGCCCGGGAGGGCAGAATGCAAACGGGACATCTCGGTTTCCCAGCTGCAGTTGGAATGTTAGTGAGGGAACCGCCACCATGTCTAGGGGTTGAGGGGTTTTGGAAGCCCTCATCTCTGTTGAGGGGTTTTGGAAGCCGCTTCCAGACCACACTAGAGCCTTACCGGAAAGAAGAAAAAATTCCCTCTAGCCATCTGGGTGGCCCCTTGATTCCTGTGCGAAGGCTGGCCTGTCACTCTACTTCCCCTCTCTGAAAAGCCCCCACTTGGTGTTCACTAACATCAAAAACGACTTAAACCCTTTATGGCAAGCCTGGTTACAGTTTGAATCTTTGTTCTCAGTGTTCAACGCACACGCACACCCACACGAAGAAGAAATCTCAGAGTTCAGACACCTCTGTAGCCTGAGTTGAGCTCCAGTTCTCTGGAAAACACCCTAGATACCCACATTGGGAGCCCCTGGGAGCTTTGCAGCTGGGCTGCATTTCCTACAAAGCCTCTGATTTTCACAACTACAGAAGCGATTTCTCTCTCAAGGCATGGTTTTGTGTGGAAAATTATTATATTTTTTCCTCAGTCCAGAAGTGAATTATTACTTTTTTTTTTTTTTTTTGGGTGAAAACTCGAAGAAAATCCTTTAAGCTGTTTTGGACTTATTCAAGCATGTAAAAAGGGTATTTTCCCACCCATAGCTCAGCTGCTCATTGTGTTCTCCGATAGCCCAAATAATGTGAATTTAAAGCTTTGAATTGGGTCTCTTTATGTAGCACCTTAAAGACGTGCCATTTATTAAGGAAAATATAGTCCTGAAATAAAGGATATGGGGAGTAAGTGATCCTGCTGGTTACAGTAATAGATTGAGGCCCATAAATCTTACTTTCTATTCTTGACTCTGGAAAGAATTTATGTATTCACTGTATCTGGCACATGGAGGCAACAGGGAGATCGACTCAAGAACTTGGGTATGAAGGAAATAAGATCATCATGTGAAAGTCAAATTATGAAACCCACACAGAACAGACATGTGCAAAGCTGCCTTAAAGAAACTCAACAACCTTCAAGTCAGCTAGGTCTGCCCGGAAAACAGGGAGAGTCACAGAGGCAGCGGCTGGCAGTTCACGTTCAAGCCCAGAGTAAGGACTAGGGCGTTCTCTGTGGGAAGCAGAGAGCGGGAGTTCAAGCCCTTGCTCTGCTACTTACCAGCTGCATGAGCCTCATTTGGGCCAATGGAAATAGCAGTACTTACCCTATGGAGCAGGGGAGGATAAAAGGAGAACCTGTATGTATCGCTGAGCAGAGTAGTAGTGGTGGTGATGTGGTGGTAGTAATGGAGGCAGCGACTCTGGTGGTGGTGGTGGTAGTAGTTGTACATGTAGTGGTAGCGACGGCGGTGGTAGTATTGATGGTGGTGGTGGTAGTATTGATGGCAGTGATTGTGGTGCTGGTAGTGGCAGTAGTGATTGTAGTGGTAGTGATGGTGGTGGTAGCGTTGGTGATAGTATTGATGGTGGTGATTGTGCTGGTGGTGGCGGTAGTTTTGATGGTGATGATTTTTGTTGTGGTGGTGGTCATGGTGGTAGTATTGATGGTGGTGACGTGGTGGCAGTGATGATGATGGTATTACTGGTGATGATGGTGATCATAGTAATGGTGGCAGTGATAGTGGTCGTGGTGATGGTAGAAGCAGTGGTTGTAATGGTAGTGATGGTAATGGTAGTGTTGGTGGCCACATTGATAGTGGTGATTATTATGGTGTTGGTGGTGGCGGTGGTGGTATTGATGGTGGTGATTGTTATTGTGGTGGTGGTGGTGGTAGTATTGATGGTGGTGATTGTGGTTGTGGTGGTTGTGTTAGTATTGATGGTAGTGATTGTTATGGTGTTGGTGTTGGTGGTCGTATTGATAGTGGTGACTGTTGTGGTGGTGGTTGTGTTAGTATTGATGGTGGTGATTGTTATGGTGTTGGTGGTGGTAGTATTGATGGTGGTGATTGTTGTGGTGGTGGTGGTATTGATGGTGGTGATTGTTGTGGTATTATTGATGATGGTGATTGTCATGGTGTTGGTGGTAGTACTGATGGTGGTGATTGTGGTTGTGGTGGTGGTGGTAGTATTGATGGTGGTGATTGTTGTGGTGGTGGTGGTATTGATGGTGGTGATTGTGGTGGTAACAGTGGTGATGGTGATGGTGATGGTAGTAGTGGTGATGATGGTGGTCATAGTAATGGTGGCAGTGATTGTGGTGGTGATGGTAACAGCAGTGGTTGTAATGGTAGTGATGGTCGTGGTATTGATGGTGATGATTGTTGTTGTTACGGTGATGGTGGAGGTGGTGGTGGTAGTAATAGTGGTGGGCCTATCTTCAATGCAGAGATGGCCAGGTCAGGCTAGCAAAGCCGGATGCCATTCTTGATGCCCACAAACCAAAGAACTCCAAGAACACACATGCAGTCGAACAAAGTTGGGATTGCTGGCACTCGTACCACAGGGAGATCACACACCATGGAGATCTGTGGGCGTCTCAGAAAGAGGCTTCAGGAGAACTTGTCACAGGATCTGGGCTTGTGTTAGATGCTTACGGAGGCAATATCTAACACTGAAATTAGGTATGCTTGGGTGTTGGTGATCTTTATCTAGGAGTGGGGAGGAATGGAGCAAGGTTAAGCTGTAATTGGTAAAGAAGCAACAGTTGTTGACATCACCTGGGAGAGAGGGACATTTGGTCATTTTGTGGTTTGAACAGGGTGCTTCTTTTTGTCTATGTTCAAACATGATTATGACGTGGTCTTTTTTTTTTTTTTGTCTCCACTCCTGTCACAGAGTGGTTTTGTTCAATGTGGGTGTTCGTTGAAATTATGTTTGTTCAACAAGAGAAGGCAGGGCTGGCTGTGAGACCAGGCCAGCTCCCAGCTGACAGCTGTCGGCTGCCCTTTGTTTCTCACCATCAAACCCTAGAGTCCTAGCTTGGGGTCACCTCTCACTGAGCCCCTCTCTGGTTATCATTGGGCTTCTTCCTATGGGGCCTGCAGGGGACAATTGTGGTCCCGCTGATCTGAGTATTCCAGACCCATGTGCTCCTATGATGTGGCACCATATGAAATCGCCACCTTTGTATGCTGAATGCATCTGGATATCGGGAATTCCGTGCAGTTGCACCTAAATATTCTCACTGGAGGTTAATCAACTGTTGTTCTGGAGCCCACGACTATTCCCTGTGAACCCACTGTGGGAGGGAGGACTGTCTCTGTGTGTGAACGATCTAGGGTTTCTGAGCCTTTATGGCAGTGAATTTAACCTTATACCATGCTCACGATTATCCAGGTAGTGTGAGGCTTTTGAGAGATTATGAGAATTTTCCCTGGCAACACCTTTTTAATTTATCAGGGAAATCTGCCTCTATTACAAACTCTAGCCACGTCAGGAAGTCAACTAACTCAGCAACCTGTGAAATGGGTGACTAAAGTGTGATTTTTTCCAGGTGTAGGTGTTTCCCAGGTGTAGTGTTTCCCAGGTATAGGTGCTTCCCAGGTGTAGGTGCTGCTCAGGTGTAGGTACTGCCAGGTATGGTTCTTCCCAGGTATAGTTGCTTCCCAGATATAGGTGCTTCCCAGGCGTAGGTGCTGCCCAGGTGTAGGTGCTGCCAAGTGTGATGTTACCCAGGTGTAAGTGCTGTGCAGGTGTAGGTGCTTCCCAGGTTTTGGTGCTGCTAGGTGTGATGATGTCCAGGGGTGGTGCTGCCAGGTGTGATGATGCTCAGGTGAGGTGCTGCCAAAGTTTAGGTGCTGCCAAGTGTGGTGCTGCCCAGGTGTAGATGCAAGGGTGTAGGAGCTGCAGGGATGTAGGTGTTGCCCAGGTGTAGGTGTTGCCCAGGTGTAGGTGTTGCCCAGGTGTAGGTGTTGCCCAGGTGTAGGTGCTGCCCAGGTGTAGGTACTGCCCAGATGTAGGTGCTACCCAGGTGCAAGGGTGTAGGTGCTACCCAGATGTAGAGGCTGACCAGGTGTAGGGGCTGCAAGGGTGTAGGTGCTGCCTGGGTGTATATGCTGCCCGGGTGTAGGTACTGCCTAGGTGTAGGTGCTGCCAGGTGTAGGGGCTGCAAGGATGTAGGTGCTGCCTGGGTGTAGGTGCTGCCCAGGTGTAGGGGCTGCCCAGGTGTAGGGGCTGCAAGGGTACCTAGGTGAGGTGCTGCCCGCGTGAGGTGCTAGCCAGGTATAGATGTTACTCAAGTGTAGGTGCTGCCCATGCTCAACCCCAGGTAGAAGGAATCAGGTCCATGATGGTGGGTACATGAAGAGTAAACAAGTGAGAGAACTCATGACACAACTACCTGGGGTAGGGAGTGGAGAATAAACATTTACCTTGCAGGTGGCTGGAGCCAGACAAGGAAGCCACCTAGGGCAACATCCACTAATCGGATGCAAACCACCCTCCAGTATAACAGGTTCCTGGTCGCAGGCCTAATTTCGACCTCAGTAAAGTTCTCCTGGCGATGGCTACTTTAGTGGACATTTTTACCTGTCTGGAGTTGTGGAGCTCCTGAGGGTCAACAAGCCAGGCATGCAAACCACCTGCGTTTTGAATGGTGCTGTTACAACAGCAATTGCTGAGGCCAAGAGAGGGAAGCAGGACCTGGAGTTTCTCCATGCCAACCCCCCAGGCCTGGCTCCTCCTGCCAGTCTAGGCATTTTCGGCCTTAACGTTATCTTCAAGAATATTGGAACAGCTGCTGGGGACCTGGGTTAGCATGTACCTTTCAGAGACAGGTTTACAGAGGGGAAGGGTATTGGCTTCCTGTGGCTGCTATAACAAATTACCATAATCTGGGGGCTTACAATGCAGAAATCTATTCTTTCACAGTTTTGGAGTTACGGCTTTGGCAGGGCCATACTCACTCTGGAGGAGAATCCCTCCCCTCCTGTTCTCCTAGCTTCTTGTGGCTGTGGATAGTCCTGGGCATTCCTTGGTCTGTAGCCTCATCGCTCTGACCTCTGCCCCCATCTTCTCATTGCCTCCTCCTGTCTTCTGTGTCTTCTTCTCAAGTCTCCCTTTGCCCTTCTCTTATAAAGACCCTTGTCATTGACTTTGGGCCCACCTGGATAATCCAGTCTGATCTCATCTCAAGATCCTTAACTTAATTATATCTGCAAAGATTCTTTTTTCCAAATAAGGTCATGCTCACAGGTTCTGAGGACTAGGATATGGACATCTCTTGTGGGGGCCACCATTCAGTCCACTGCAGGGCCGTGGGGGAGGAGCCCGGCTCACTTCCAACTGCCTCCCTGCCCAGGCCCTTCACTAGTGGCCTGCTGAAAGTCTCTCAAACAGTTGGTACTTTGTAAACACTATGGCTTCTCTCACCACCCATCTGTCACTTTGTTATACTGTGGTGGCTTGAATGTTGCTATGGTGCTGGAAGCTATACCACCGGTATTTCAAATACCAGCAGGGTCACCTATGGTGGACAAATTTCAGCAGAGATTTTTGGCTAAAACAGACTAGGAAGAAAGGCCTGTTGATCTACTGAAAGTTAGCCAATGAAAACCCTATGGATCACAAAACAGAATATTGTCCACTATGGTGCCAGAAGATGAGCTCTCTAGGTTGGAAGGCACTCAAAATACACAGTAGTAGAAAAAATGGACTTGAGCATATCAACGATTGATTGTAAGGATGGTGCAGGACCCAGAGGCCTATGGGAGTAGGGGGGAGGCAAAGGTAGGGTGCCTGTCCTGAGCGCTTCTTGAGGTGGGATGCCAACGAGCAGTTTCTACTGGCCATCACAGTTTCCGTGGCCAGCTGTGAGAGACCATCCAGCAGCTCGACACTAATTGCCCTCAGCACCATTCTCTGTGTACAGGCCTTGGCAGGACCAGGCCATGCGCCATTCTGCTGTACGTCCGCTCTCCATGAGTTGGAGTCAACTTGACAGAAACTAGCAACAATAGCATTCTCCACTGTAAGGGATTTTCTTAATCATCTAGTGTTGCTTTAATAGAAATGCCACAGGTGGATGGCTTCAACAAAGAGGAATTTATTTTCTCACGGTCTAGTAGGCTACAGGTCCAATTTCAGGGTGTCAGCTCCAGGGGAAGCCTTTCTCTCTCTGTCAGCTCTGGAGGAAGGTCCTTTTGTCAATCTTCCCCTGGACTAGGAGGCTCTCCGCACAGGAACCCCGGGTCCAAATGACATGCTCTGCTCCCGGTGCTTCTTTCTTGGTGGGGTAAGGTCCCCACTCTTTGCTTGCTTTCGCTTCCTTTTAACTCTTGTAAGATAAAAGGTGGGGCAGGCCACACCCCAGGGAAACTCCCATTATTGGATCAGGATGTGACCTGAGTAAGAGTGTTACAGTCCAACCCAAATCCTCTTTAACATAAAATTACAATTATAAAATGGAGGACCACCAGACAATACTGGGAATCATGGCCTAACCAAGTTGACACATATTTTGGAGGGACACAATTCAATCCATGAGAGGTATATTATCCTCAGGAGGAGGAGGCCTTTTGGGAACCACCTCCACTGCCTGTCTCTGCCCCCCACAACACTTCCCTGATCACCTTTTGAAACCTGGCTGCCTGGCTTCCTGCCCTTCTGTCCTCTTCCTCCAGCACTGACCAGGTGCCAGGCCTGATGCCAGGGGCTGGTGACCCGCAGTTGGGGAATCGTCCCTTGAGGAGCCCACAATCTAGAGAGGCAGACAGACAGACAGACGTGGGGCGCAGGTGAGGATGCCCGGGCAGCATCGCAGGTACACCTGTTCCGGGCCATCCTCCTGCGATGAATACAGGCACGGATGCGCCTGGTCCGGCAGGACGGCTCCAGAGACCCCTAATCCCCCAGGCGGTGACTAAGCACCTTCAGTCACCGCTCCAGCCATTAATCGCAGCTCTGGCGCGGCCGGGATGTGCTGTGCTCCCGCGGACCCGATGCTGTCCACGCAGCCGTTGATTTAGGAGACAATATCACTGGCTTCCAAGTTTATGAGGCAATAAACAGCCCCGCATATTGATGAATGCTGAGGTGTTGGCTCAGCACATTTGCTGGGCGCATTTATTACCCAGGCCGGGCTTTTTTAAAGCAAATGAAACCGCTACTATTTTCATTTCCTTCGGCAGGGCCGAGCCCTCCCCCACCAGTCGTCTCCATGCACTTGATTCCTGGTCCCCCTGCCCATGGGGCCCGCTGAGGGCACCCACCGAGCACGCCTGGCTGTTGAAAACTCGCCACCCCCATTCTCTCGGGCCTCGGAGAGCCTCCAAGGACCCAGGACACACTGCCGGGGGTCTTGGAACTAGAAGGGAAATGAAGAGGGTCATTTTTCAGAGGGCCCCACCCCCGAGGCCTTCTCTGGGGCCTGGCGTCCTCCTGGGGGAAGAACGCACGTAGAAACAGTGGACCACAGCAGCCACGCCCCTCGCGGCCTAACACGCCAAATAAAATCCCTTTTAATCTTAAGAAGCCGGGACGCCTGCAAAGCTGGGCTGCAAGTCCATAAAGATGGATCTGCACGGCGCTGACCAGCTGGAACGCCTGCAAACCCAAACCGGTTTCTGTGTAAAGTATTAGGAAGGTTCGCAGGAGGTGGCGCAGGCGGGCAGTGAACGGGGAGATTGATTGCAAACTTTGTGCCAACTGAGCAGTACCCTGCGTGTCGGGCAGCGAGAACAACACTTGAAAAATGTATTAGATTATCCAAAACCCAAGGCTGATTTATGGCTGCGGTAATCCCCGTCTTGCCATCCATTTCAGTAATAGAGAGAGATTAGGACGGCAGTGGTGTTTTGTTGGGTTTTCCGGCTCAGTCCCCGCTCCCAGCAGCCCCCAAGCCCACCGTGAATCATGCCGTGAAATCACGAGTTTGCACTTTTAACCAGACAATTCTGACACGGAGGGTTTTGAGCTTTGAATCATCTCTGAGGTTGGAATAAAAAGAGGCTGGATGAGGAAGTTGTTTTCTTAAAACCGGGTGTACTGATTGCTTAAAATCACAGAACGTTCCCAGTGAGGAACCCCTCGGGCTGTGTGACATGTGAGGTGCATGTTTGGGCAGTTGGTGACTCACCTCCAGAGGCAACTGCACAACGTGTCTGTCAGTGCATAACTATGGTGCATAACTATGGCCCTGTGCACCTGGCATCTGGGGCTGCCTGGGCTGGGAAGGTGAAGGACAGAGCTGATCTCAGGGAGCCGACAAAGGCTGCCTTGGGAACATGACATTCACCCTTTACCTCTGCCCTGGGTCACTTGTTTGTTCAGTAGACATTAGTGGTTACTGATGACAGTTAAGTGCTCGACTACTAGCTGAAAGAGTGACAGCCCAAACCCACCCAGAGGTGCCTGGGAAGATAGGGCTGGTGATCTGCTTCCGAAGGGTCGTAGCCTGGAAAACACTCTGGGGCAGTTCTACTCAGCACATATGAGGCCCCCCTGGGTTGGAACCGACTCTACGGTAACAATCAGCCACAGTGTGCACAAAGCACCATGCTAGGCACCTGGGAGATGCCACACGTGCCATGCCCCCTGCTGTCTACTAAGTGCTTTATGTGGCATTCTAGGAAGTGAAGAGCCCTGGTGGCGCAGTGGTTGAGAGCTTGGCTGCTAACCAAAAGGTTGGCAGTTCAAATTCACCAGTCACTCCGTGGAAACTCTATGAGGCAGCTCTACTCTGTCCTATAGAATCGTTAGGAGCTGGAATTGATTTGATGGCAATGGGTTTGGTTTTGGTTTTTTATAGGAAGCAATTGAAGGGGCTGCCCTCTGAACCTTAGAATCTGCGCTGGAGCTGAGCACAGTATGCTGCAGGGAACAATGAATGAATAAATACGGAACAAGAATACAGACCACCAAAACAAGAACTGGCATCATGCTAAGTCAGGGGGTGAATGAATGTAGGCATGGGAGGGTGACAGAGAGAGGTCCTGGGGATGGGACGGGAGTCTGAGGAGAGCTGGGATATCAGGAGCTGTCTGGCTGGACATGGCCCATCCACAGAGTCTTCTCACCAGTGTTTTCTGTATCCAAAAGCTATATCAATAATCCTGCTCTTCTAGGGAAATCTCATTCTCAAAATATTGTTCTAAGAAGTAGTTTAGGAAACTCTCCTCTTTTCTTCCATCTCTTGCACATGCACAAGGCCAGGAGTGTTTAAGGACCTTTGGCAGCTCTAGAAACACTCCAGCAAAGCCTGCTGTGCCCGTGCTGGGCAGGAGAGCTGCCTATCTGGGCACCCATTTCATCAACAGAGGACTCAGACCTGAGAGGAACGGAGGCTCTTGGGAGACTACTAGCTGCCATCCAGGACTGATTTCCTGGCCCCATAGAGCTGACATGGGTGAGAGACAGGACCCCTGCCCTTGGGGTGACCCACAGTGTAGGATGATGAAAACTGCTGTGCACTGAAGCACATGGCGTGGACTGTAGGGGCAATAAACAGGGGAGTCTGTAGATAACAGCTGGATTCAGTTGTTGAAAGAGAACCTGGGGGTGACCGCTGTGACCGTCATCACTGCCATCACCACCACCACCATCAACACCATCATCACTATCACTGCCATCACCATCCCTACTACCACCACCATCACCACTATCCCTACTACCGTCACCATCACTATCATCACCACCACTGTCGCCATAATCACCATCGCCACCACTGCCATCAGCACCATCACCACCATCCTTACTACCATCACCATCATCACCGTCACTATCATCACCTCCACCATTACCACCATCATCACTATCACTGGCAACGCATCACTATTACCATCTCCACATCATCTCCCCACCATTATTACCATCACCATTGTCACCACTGTTATGGGTTGAATTGCATCCCTCAAAAATAAGTGTTTTAAATCCTAACCTCTATGCCTGTGGTTATAATCCCATTTGGTGATGGGTTGTCTTTGTTATGTTAATGAGGCAAGATTAGTGTAGGGTATATCTTGAGTCAATCTCTTTTGAGATATAAAAGAGATTAGACAAGCAAGCAGAGCAGAGATGGGGTAAGATAGATGCCAAGGCACATGGAGATCTCCAATGAACCAGGAAGCAGAAGCTGAAAAGACAAGGACCTTCCTCCAGAACTGGCAGAGAGAAAGCCTTCCCCTAGACCCAGTGGCCTGAACTCAGACTTCTAGCCTCCTAAGCTGTGAGAAAATTAAATTCTGTTCATTATAGCCACCCACATGTGGTATTTCTGTTATAGCAGCACTAGATGACTAAGACAACCACTCTCCCCACCATCAGTGTTTATTCTTGCGGGTGTGTGTGGGCCAGGCCCTTCACTAGGGGCTTTACCTGTATCTAGATTAATCCTCACAACAACCCACCGACTGAAGGACTGCCATGATCCCATTTTATAGATGAGGGCACTGAGCACCCAGCTAATAGTTGCAGAGCAGGAATTGAAGCCTTGTGACCTGGCCACAAAGCCTGAGCAGTTCCTGTATGTCCATGCACCTCCCGCTGCCCCCAGGCTGGGGGCTCTGGCTGCTTCTGGTTTTTTTAAGGTCTGGCCTGGGGAGTTTGATGAGATTGACAACTTTAAGTCCTGGGCAAGCTGCAAGCAAAGCAAAGGTGGAGATGTGGTTGCTACATCCATTTGTTCTTTGCATCATTCATTCATCCACCATTGCTCTGGGTGGAGATGGTGCCTCTCTGGGAGGAGCTCACCCACGGCCCATCAGGGACAAATGTGACCACATCTCTGCTTCTGCCTCTGCCTGGGAGGGACACGCAGGCGCCGGCACTGCAGTCTCTTCTCTGCTCCGAGAGCGTCCATGGCCCCAGGTGACCCTTGGCACCCTTCACCCGGGGCCTCCTCTCTCCTCACCTCCTCCGTCCATCCACCTGAATACATTCACGCACTTAGAAAAACAAAAACTACCCACACAAGACAAAACCCAGATCCGTCTTGCCAAAGACATTTAAAACCCTGTGTAATTTAAGAGATACGTAATTCATGTGCCTGCTTTTAAACCATCAAAGTGCTTTTAAAAGAGCTATTTGAAATCTTTGGAGCTTTATGAACCTTTAAAGTTCTTTCTCTGAAACGTGGGAATCACACACCGCCAAGGATAAAGATAGTCAAATACCAAAGGGCCAGGGGTGGGTTTGAGACGCTAAATCCGTGACATTTCACTTTACAAGACGGAGTTTGCTCATCTCTAACAGGCACAGCCACAGATGCAGGCTGGCGTGGGATTCTCCCACCTCAGCTTGGAGGGCCAGCCAAGGAGCCCCTCCGTGCCCAGAGACGCGCTAATAGCCCGACTGGACGGCACCCACGTGCTTTCCCTGGATGAGGCTCACCCCGGGTGCAGCGGGACTGGCCCGCCAGCGGGGGGCGCCTGGGAGACCGCGCTAGCCTGGACCAGTCGCAAACTTCCTGCCCAGGAACTGGTGTAAAATGCGGGTTCCCGGGCCGGGTATCCAGAGCAGCTGAGTCCGTGGGCTGGGCGGACCCCGAACGTGCGCCTTGACCACACGTATCTCTCAGTGATATCTGAGCCTGCGCAGGTTTGGGAACCCCACCGCCCAGGTCCTGCCCAGCTCCCCGCGTCATCCTCCCTGGCTCCGGGCCCCAGGGCGCTCCTGCCCAGCGCTTGGGGTCTCGGCGGGGACCCAGGGAGTCGTCGGGGCGGGCGGGCCTCGGGGCTTAGGTGGGGATCCGGGGAGGTGCCTGGGGAGGCGGGGCAAGAGACCTCAGCGGGATGGGCGAGGGCCTGTGTGGGGCCCTCGGTGCGGGTCCCGGTGGGGGGTCCCGGTGGTGGGGGTCCCGGTGGTGGGGGTCCCGGTGGAGCCGAGGCGGGGCTGCGCGGGGGGCCTCAGTCGTCGTTGATCTCGGCGGAGAGGTGCCACCCGCAGGGGCTGTCGCGCTGGGGGACCGTCCCTGGGGCGCGGGGTCGCACCCAGTCCCCCCGCGCGTCTCCGCGTGGATACTGCAGGCGGTGGGGCTGACCCACACTTCCAGCTTCGGGGAAGGTCTGGATGGTGCGCCCGCCCTAGGGGAGGCGACGTCCGGGGGACGCTCTGCCTGGCCTCGGCCGCACCCACAGGCGGGTGGACACGCGGGAGGAGCCCCGTCCCGGGCGTTGTCGTCCGTCAGTCCGAGCCGTCCTGTCCCCGGCCCAGCTCCGCCTCGCCTCCCCGCCGGGGCCGGCACTGCCCGAGAGCTCCTGGCGGAGGGGACGGGCTGGCCCCGGCCTGTGGGACGCGGCCACAGCGATTGGGCTGCCCTCTGCATTTGCGGCCCCGACGGCTCGGAGGGCAGCGCCTCGCAACGCTAGCCTCGGGGACACGCCGGCCACCCCGGTCGCCGGCTGCGGGCGACTCTGCGCGCGTCCCGCTGTGCCCGGAGGGAGCCACCCGCTCCCCGGAGGCGGGCAGGCCGGTCCCAGGCTCAGCTCCCCGCCTCCGGCCCTGGGAGGGCCGCCAGCCCTCGCCGCCGGGAAGGTGGCCGTTTATTCCGGCCGTTCAGCCGCTCTTCACCCCGCCAGAGGCAGCCGCTTTCCAGGTTAACGAGCTTAGCGAGGACGCGGCCTGGCTGGGAGAGTAGACGGCGGCCCAAAGCAACCAGGGGCAGCACCCCGGGACACATGGCTCCGGGTTCTTGGCAGAAGCCTGTTCTATCTGGTAACCTAGGGCCAGGGGCTGAGGCTGGCCCCTCCACAGCGGCTGCCTGTGGCGACCTGTCCATCCCAGAACCCTCTGGGGCTCTACTCAAAGCCCTTAGCTAGCAACTTTCAAAGGCTAAGGAATGCTTTTTTTAAAAAAAGAAAAATATACTTGAACAGAAGCATAAGATTTAAGGTCCTGGGGCCTTGAGCCCCTTTCCTCTGGGAAGTAGGGTAGCAAATGCAGAGCAGTAAAGAAATGTACCCAGAGGCACCTTTGAAGAAAGGCCTGGCAGTCTGCTTCCAAAAGGGCACAACGTTGAAAACCCTATGGAGCAATCCTACTCTGCACACATGGGTCACCATGAGCCTGAAGCAGTTCAGTGGTAACTAACAAGGAAGGAAGCCAAAACGGATTAACCAGGTTAAAATTGCCAGAGGAGAGGGTGCCCTGCACATGACCGCTCTCTCCTGCCTGCTCCACACCATCCCTCCACTCTGCCACCCCGCATCCCCGCCTTTCCTCCCCCTGCACACTCCCCCCATCCCCAGCACCTCTGACCCTGAGAGCTTCTCCCTCAGGCCCATTTCTGATCACCAACTCCAGATATCCACCCTCAGGATCGAGTCCTCACCTATCCTGGGGACTTCTAGCCACCTTTAGTGATGTGTCAGTGACATGGAAACTCACCCTGTCCAAGAGGAAAGACGGCATCTCCCCCAACCCACGGACCCCCTTTCCAGGTTCCCCACTACTTGGAATCTCTACAACCCCCTCGATCACCAACATCAGAGCCATTTGACCTCTTTTGACATCTTTTGACATCTCCCTGGCTCCTCCCAACTCCAGATTCTGATACAGAATGCTGCCAGTTCTCTCCCTGAAACCGCACTTGGATCGACACCATGTTCAACTACGGTTGAATCCTGAAGGTCAAGATTTGAGGGGAAGGGTTTTCTTTCCAGGCATAGTCAGGGCAGCGTGCCTTGGACATCGGCTCTGGAGGGCTCACTGGGTGCCTGGTCTGCTTCAGCACTTTTGTAGCTGACATACCCCTTCTAGTCCTTCACCCTCCAGAACCTTCCTCCCCTTGTTGGTTCTCCAGTCCATCCGAGGGCCCTTGGAATCCATTTCTGTTTTCTTCATCACTTCTCCCTGGAGCAATGAGCATCCTAAATTTATCACCCAGGTGTGAGCAGACTTCTTTGCACCGACCTGAAGGAAGTCTCATTCTCCCGTATCTGATTGCTTTCCTCCTTGGTAAGCAAGACCGTCCCTCTTTACCTGTGAAGACTGGGATCAGGCCACTGCCTTTCATGACAAGAGGCCCAGCCCAGCTTTCCCACCCCAGCCTCTCCTGAGATATGAAGGCATTGCCCTCCACCATTCAAACTTTGCCTCCTGGAGCTTCTGTTTGTGGAGTAACTGGGGTGTAACTGTAGGGTTGCTGAGCTGGAAGGGAGATGATGACCAGGAAGGAAAGGAAAGGTGTTTTGGCCTACTCAAGGCAAACATTGACATTAGTTTAATGAAATAACGGCAGTCATGCTAGGTGCACAAGCTCTGCGGCCTCCTGTCCTTAGGGCCATCATGGAAAAGAGGCCGGGGAGTGGGGGGAGTATCTTGTTATCCAGGCCTGTGTTAGTGGGAAACAACATGGACTCTCCAAATGCAAAAGGCTGCATTGTGACAACTGGAGCTGAGAATTCCCATAGCCCAGAATCCTTTACCACGTGCCTGTTCATATGTTTCCAGTTAGAGGTTCTGGTAGCAGCCACCAAACCAGCTTTCCAACAGATCACCCAGGAAATGGAGAGGCTGAACCTGGCTCCCTGGGTCCTCCTATCACCATGGAAACTGGTGTTGCGACTGCAGAGAAATAAAGCCAGTTGTTGACCAGATCCAAGTGTTCTGGGGGAGATGGTACCCGGTCAGGCTCACCCTACCAGTCTGCCCATGACCTGCCAGGCTTAGTCTCCTCTTCACCCAGCCTATGAGATTAAAGGGCCATATCCACCAGGCTTTCTCTGGGGGCTCCCAGAGGTTTCTTCCCCCAACCCCAAGTTCGGAGGTATAGGAGAAGGAACAAGGTATTAGTGATAGAAATGGTCGTTGTTGTTGTTAGCTGCCGTTAAGTCAGCCCCCGACTCATGGGGTGGACTCGTGGTGATCCCATGAACAACAGAATGAAACGCTGTCCGGTCCTGAGCCACCCCGATGATTGGTTGAGGATCTCCGTCTTTGTGCTCCATAGGGTTCTGATCGGCTGATTTTCAGAAGGGGATCGCCAGGTGTTTCCTCCTGGTCTGTCTTAGTCTGGAAGCTCCGCTGAAGCCTGTTCAGCATCACAGCAGCACACAAGCCTCCCCTGACAGGGGTGGTGGCTGTGCGTGACGTGCGTTGGTCAGCAATCAAACCTGGGGCTCCCTCACGGAAGGCGAGAATTCCGCCATGAACCACTAAAGCCCTGGCTGGTGCAGTTAACACACTTAGCTGCTAATGGAAAGGCTGGAGGTTCGAGTACACTCAGGGGCGCCTTAGAATAAAGGCCTTCCAAAAAATGAGCCACTGAAAACCCTATGGAGCACATTGCTGCTCTGACACACGTGGGGTCACCATGAGTTGGAATCGACTTGATGGCAACTGGTTGCAACAGAGGTTAGCAACTGTTGTAACCTCTGAGCCTCAAGTTCCTCAGTGAAGGTGGGAATAATAGCCTCAGTGCCTGAACTACATTGCCAGGTGGTTAAAGGAGATAAAGTATGTGAAATCGATTTGAGAATTACAAAGCACTGTACAAATATCAATTATTACTGTGCCACTTGACTTCCCAACAGTCCCCAAGGACCGGAACATGAACCAGTAACTTATAGAATAACAAGAATAATGACTAACAGTTATGAAGTACTTACTGCTGTGAGGAAGAATATATGAACTCTTTCATTTAATCCTCACATTGTCCCTAAGGGGATAGATACTATTATCATCTCCATTTTGCAGGTAAGGAGAGAGAGGTTAAATGACGTGCAGGTCGTAGGAATGACAGGTTTCCAGGCAGCTTGTGGAGGAATCCCATCACTGTTTGGAGGGAGTCCATCTTTTCAGAGCTGAGTCCTCACACTCACCACTCCGTGGAGAGCAAACACCGCTCTCCTTCCAGAGCTCAGCATGCGCGAACATTCTCCATCCCCTCCCTTGGCGTCTCTTGCTCCTGGGGACCTCGCCATGCCAGGTGGGGAGGGACTACCTGCCACTTGGAGAGGCAAGCCTCTGTGCCAGAGGGTCGTGTAAGAAGTCCTGCTCCATGGCCTAGAATCAGGGCCTGTCCCAAGTGGTTGGGGGGACATGTAGGTGGACAAGGGCATCTCTCTGGCCAGATGGCCTGGTGTCTGGACATCTTCTCCTACATGGACCAAAATTGTCACCAGGGAGCCATCACTGCCTGTAAGCCTTCAGAATCTGGACTTCTGGAGTCCCCTGTGGGCCAGACTTTGGGGGCGGGTGGCAGCATCCTTTCTGGCACACTCCCCTAGTTACTGCCACTGAGGCTGGGGTGAGGGGCAGTCACAGATGACACATCTCCTCCTGGCCTCAATTCAGCAGGGTTACTGGACCCTTTCCCACACCGGCGAGTGTCTTTCCTGCCCAGAGGTGGCTCCACTGAACCTCCAGAGGCACACCACGATGCCAATTTCAGCACGCACAGTATGTTTTCTTTCTTTAGTTCCGGTTTTCTTGCCACTCAACGGTGTGCTCAGAGTGCATGTTTCACACAAAGAATAAGTTATACATCACAAATAACAGCCTGCGCTCCTTATCACTGGAAGTGATTCTCCATTGTGTATGATGGTGTGTGTGTGTGTGTGTGTGTGTGTGTGTGTAGCGTGAGCCACAATCAACCCCCTGTATATAAACCACATTATGGTGATTCCATAGCCCCCAAACCAAAACCAAACCCACTGCCATTGAGTCAATTCCAACTCATAGTGACCCTATAGGACAGAGTAAAACTGCCCCATAGGGTTTCCAAGGCTGTAATCTTTACGGAAGCTGACTGCTACGTCTTTCTCCTGCTGAGTGGCGGGTGGGTTGGAGCTGCCAAACTTTAGGTTAGCAGCCAAGTGCTTCACCACTGAGCCACTAGGACTCCTCTCCATAGCCCCCAAAACCAAACCCACTGCCATGAAGTTGATTCCGACTCATAGCGACCCTACAGGACAGAGTAGAACTGCCCCATAGGGCTCCCAAGGCTGTAATCTTTATGGAAGCAGACTGCCATATCTTTCTCCTGAGGAACAGCTGGTGGGTTCGAAGTGCTGACCTTTTGGTCAGTAGCCGTGCGCTTTAACCACTGTATCACCAAGGCCCCTTTCCATAGCCCCAGGCCCCCCAATTCTGTTCCTTCCCTGTTCGTCACTAGGTTCCGGGCTCTGCCCCTGCATTGCAATGCTGCCTTCCGTGCTGCAGCTTCCCTTTTCTCCAAGTCCCTTCTCCAGTCGAGCAGGGCTCTAACCTCTGAAAAGGCAGACAGGTGTCCCAGGTCAGTATTGGATGAGGTAGCCCAGGACAACTAGTGTACAGATGAGGAAACCAAGGCCTGGAGAGGGAAGGTGAGTGCCTGACTTCACCCAGTGTGTTTGTGGCAGAGATGGGGCTTGAACCCAGGTCTCCACCTCATGCAGCCAGGGCATCCCAGAGGGTGGTGGTGGTGGGTGGAAGAGCTGGATATTGTTTGACCCCCACCCTCAGCTTTTGTCCTGCAAAACTCCTGCCTTATCTGCCCTGCTCTGTGCCCCACAAGATGACCTCTAGGGGCTGCTGATGCCTCTGGTTGCCACCTGGGTTTGACCAACAGAAGGCCCCAGAACGAGATGGGGGGTGGGAGGGGAGAAAGGCTGGGGTATGTCTTCCCTGCTTCCACCTGCTGTGTCTCTGAATGGCTCCTTCCCTCT
This sequence comes from Elephas maximus indicus, assembly GCF_024166365.1. Classification (NCBI taxonomy): domain Eukaryota; kingdom Metazoa; phylum Chordata; class Mammalia; order Proboscidea; family Elephantidae; genus Elephas; species Elephas maximus. The sequence continues at coordinate 229,429,562 of NC_064819.1, read as the reverse complement.
GTGACTAGGGTTCTTGTGGAGTAGCCCCCTCCACCCCTCCAGCTCTGGCAAAGCCGCCCTGCCCCCACCCACCACTTTAGGTTTTGGGGGGATAATGGCTTCCTGCTGTCATTCCTGTTGTTCTAAAGCCTCACCCGCTTATGGATGCCTGGAACTCTGCCCACCACTGTCCACGGGCTCTCCACTGAACCATCTGGGGAGAATTCTGTTTCCTGTGGGGACCTGCGTGATACCTGGGGTACCTATTCTTTTTTTTTATTTTTTAATTGTACAGTATTTTTAAAGCAAAGCCTACCTGCCACCTCATGCAGGTACTAAATCAGATGCACATTACTTGAGCTATCTCAAAGGAAGCGTATTGGACCTGTTAATAATAACAGCGAACTCATAATGTACCTTTCAATTTGAATTAATTTTGGTAGCTCATTCTAGCTACTGAACGTCTTCATTTAAAATATACATATACATGTATTTTGTTCAGTATTTTAATTAGGCCCAAAGGAACATACTTTCAAATTTTGGTACACTTCATTTGTTATATTAATGAAAAGGCACTTTAAATCAAGTTTCGTGTTGATATTTCATTATGTATGCTGTTCATACACATCTCTAAAAGAGATTTATGGCCCAGCGAGTAACCACAAATACTTGCAGTGGACATGCTGTTAATTTCAAATGTAAACTTTTCTTCTGAGGGGCAGCAAAAATATAAGGTTCCACTCTTCCGCGAGTGCTGCTAACTTCCCTACAAAGTGCCTGCGCCTTGAATTCTCAGTAGAAGCCCCTGCGCCCCCATTCCCCACCCACTTCTGGAGGTGGTGCCTACAGGTTCTGCCCCCCAGTCTCCCCGACCCAGCCACCCAGCGGGTGGAGTCCGCTGTTCACACCAAGTTTACAGGACCGGAGATAACATTTTAATATGGGGTTCAAAGCCCCAAACCAGAGGAGAAACAGCTGACATTGGCGTCGCATCAGTGGCTGGAAAGGAAAGGATTTCAGGGGCCAGGGGACATCTGGGTGACACAAAGAGTTAATGAACTTGCTTGGCTGCAAACTAAAAGGTTAGAGGTTCCAGTCTACCCAGAGGCCCCTCAGGAGAAAGGCCTGGTGATCTACTTCTGAAAAACAAGCCACTGGAAACCCCGCGGAGCACAGTTCTACTCTGACACACACGGGGTTGCTGAGTCGGAGCTGAGTATGGTGGTAGGGGGACATGTGGGGTATGGAATCACTGTGGTGTGATTTAGATATGGGGGCTTGACTGTGGTACACGCCATCCACACACACACGTGCACACATGTACACTTACACACAAATGCACACACTCACGCAGACACTCATGCACACGTGCACACACACTCATCTTAGTTTCCTAGTGCTGCTATAACAGAAATATCACAAGTGGGTGGCTTTCATGAACAGAAATTATTATCTCACAGTTCAGGGGGCTGGCAGTCCAAATTCAGGGCACCAGCTCTCGGGGAAGGCTTTCCCTCCCTTTGTCAGCTCTGGGGCAAGCCCCTTGTCTCTTTTCGGCTTCTTTTCCTTGGTTCCTTAGCAATCTTCATGTGGTGTGGCATCTCTCTGCCCCCATCTGTGCTTGCTTGCTTCTGTGCCTGATCTGCTCCTTTTATGTCTCAAAAATTATTGGCTTAAGACACACCCTACACTGATACAGCCTCATGAACATACCAAAGAAAATCCTATTCCCAAATGGGGTTGGTTACATCCACAGGTATAGGGGTTAGGCTTGGCCGCACATATTTTGGGGGGACACAAGTCAATCCATAACACTCACGGACCAATAACATGGCCGGCAGCTGAAGGTGGTGTGGACCCTGCCCCTTGGCTTCCTCCGTGGGGTTCCTATGTTCCAGGCACTGCACTAAGCATGTTAAACACGTGTCATCTCATTTACTCTTCGCCATGACGCTGCGAGGTAGATGGTGTGATCCCTACCCCTTTGTTTCAGAGGAAGAACTGAGAATCACCGGTAGTGGGCGAGGGAATTCAGATTTGAAGGCAGGCTGCGAAGCTCTCCTGACTACCATGTCCAACCAAAAGCAGGTTCTGCTGGAGACAGACCCCCAATCCCCGGGGTTATCGGGGTAGTGAGACATCCTTCACAAGAAGTAAACTAGGGCTTCGAAGCTAAATAAGAAGGCAATACAATTTCAGTCATGGTCTCCGCTGAGAAGAGGGTAAGTTCTAGCCTCCTTCAACAACATCCACTAAGAGTTAGCCTTCCAAAGGGAACCCCCATTATACACCCATCCCGGCCACTACATGTGAACTTTAATGCTTACGAGCCGTTGGGTCAATCTTCTTTGACCTCGCTTCAGCAGGTGGAAGGCAGCCCGCCCAGAAGAGTGAGGCAGGAAGGTGAGCTCCACAAGGCTGCTCAGAAGCCTTGGGCATGTCACTAAGCCCACTTCCCCAGCTTATCTTTCAGGGGAAGGAGGTGACAGTTTGGATGATTATGGTGGTATCAGAAGTGACACCACCCTTCATTTATGGGGCCCTCAAGGCTTTCCAGACACTGGAAAGACATTATTTCATTGGCACCTCATGATAATCCTAAAGATGGAGTGGTTATTTTTATCCTTGTTCTACAGACGAGGACTCGAATTCTCAAATCACGCAGCAGGTGTGGTGATGTCTGGGGCGTGCAGAAGAGCGAGGCAGGAGGCCAAGTTCTCCACTACCTGGGTACATGCTGCCCTACACCCTTGCTGACTCTGATGGACTCAACCACATACCCCGAAAAGAGATGTTGGAGTCCTAACCTCTGTACCTGTGCACGTGACCTCGTTTGGGGAAGCAGGGTTTTTCTTTGAAGATATTATCAGTTAAGTCATACCCGAGTAGGGTGGGTCCTAGTCCTAATCCCTTTTGAGTGGTGTTTTATAAAACGGGAGAACAGACATGAAAACAGACTCGCAAACAGAAGGAGACAGCACGTGAGGATCTGACTACAACCCAAGAAACGCCAAGAAATGCCCAGGGCTATAGAAAATGAAAGAGACAAGAAAGGATCTTCTCCAAGAGCCAACAGATTGCAAGACCTACTGACTGGAATTTGGACTTCTAGCCTCCAGAACTGTTAGACAATACACTTCTGTTCTTTAAAGCCACCCACTGTGTGGTATTTTGCTTTGACTGCCCCAGGAAAGTAAGACACTGGCCTATACCCCTATACCTTTTTTTTTTTCCCCCCAACTTTCCTAATCACATGTATGAGGTGAAGGTCCTAGTTGACTTTTTAACTCCTTATGATGGAAAATGGGGATTTCAGGTAATGTTCCATATCTTAATTTTTTAAGAGGATTTTTCAATGTACAGGCAAAATGTGTTATGACTGTCTGGATGATATTCAGGGCCACATGTACCAAGATGGACTCTTTCTATAAAGTTAAATATGGCAGTTTAGTGCTTAAATGTCTGGAATTCATACTTGACCTGACTTCTAAAATTATAATTGTTAACAATATATAATAGATAAAACTTGTTAAGTACTTATTCATGGTGGCCATGTCACTTGCATCATCAAGTTCACACACTCCTGCTTGTGGCCTCACTATCCAGCTCCACTGGTCTGTTTGTCTGAGGACCGTGTCACTCTTCTCTGCCTCAGGACCTTTGCACGTGCTATTCCATCTATCTGGAATGTTATCCCCTGGGCTTTGCACGTCCAGGCTCCTCTCCATGCTGTAGGACTCAGGGAAGCTGCCCCGAACTCTGGTCGGCCCCTAAGGAAGCTCTCACTAACACTGGCTTCTTCTTCCTTGCATACACCAGAATCCTTGGATTACGTTATTTCTGTCTTGTTTGTTTTCTTTCTCTCTCACTTAGGGCTGCCTGATAAAATACATGATGTGAGTTAGATTTGAAATTTCAGATAAACAACAAATATTGATACTTACACTAAAAAATTATCCATCATTTATCTGAAATTCAAATTTAACTGGGTGTCCTGTAGTTTTATCTGCGAAATGTGGCAATCCTATTCCCACTAGTCCAAATGCTACATGAAGAAATAGACTCTTCGGCCCAACGATGTACCCCCGGGCCCAGCACACAGCAGGTGCTAAGCAAATATTTACTAAACACATCTAACAAGTGGCTGAGTGGAGACTCCAACACAGCTGAGCTGACACCACAGCCCGTGTCCCTTCCCCCACAGGCAGATGGGCCAGACGCCATAGAGAGCAGAAGTGTCACGCTCAGGCCACTGTGTCCTGAATGCCTACACAGCATATCTGTCAAGAGACAGAAGTTCACAGCAGGCCAGCCAAGGTTGGAGTAGGCCGTCTTGGAAGTATTTAAAGCCGGGAAGAAAACGCAAGACCTGAGGGAAAGACAGACCCTAACCAGCCCAGTTTCCACGGAGTCAGTTTGGGCTCCCGGCAGGCCCGCGTGTGCCGGAGCAGAACCGCGCCCGCGGCAGGCCCGCCTGTGCCAGAGCAGAACCGCGCTCTACGGGGTTTCAGGGGCCTGTTTTTGGAAGTGAATCACCAGGCATTTCTTCCAAGGCACCTTTGGGTGGGCTTGCACCTCTAACCTTTTAGTTAGCAGCCGGGTGTGTTAACAATTTGCACCACCCAGGGACTCTAAAGCGGTTGCCATGGGGTCAATCCTGACTCACAGTGACCCCTGTGCCATGGAGTCAATCCTGACTCACAGTGACCCCTGTGCCATGGAGTCAATCCTGACTCACAGTGACCCCTGTGCCATGGAGTCAATCCTGACTCACAGTGACCCCCTGTGCCATGGAGTCAATCCTGACTCACAGTGACCCCCTGTGCCATGGGGTAAATCCTGACTCACAGTGACCCCCTGTGCCATGGGGTCAGTCCTGACTCACAGTGACCCCCTGTGCCATGGAGTCAATCCTGACTCACAGTGACCCCCTGTGCCATGGGGTCAGTCCTGACCCACAGTGACCCCCTGTGCCACGGAGTCAATCCTGACCCACAGTGACCCCCTGTGCCATGGAGTCAATCCTGACTCACAGTGACCCCCTGTGCCATGGGGTAAATACTGACTCACAGTGACCCCCTGTGCCATGGGGTCAGTCCTGACTCACAGTGACCCCCTGTGCCATGGGGTCAATCCTGACCCACAGTGACCCCCTGTGCCACGGGGTCAGTCCTGACCCACAGTGACCCCCTGTGCCACAGAGTCAATCCTGACCCACAGTGACCCCCTGTGCCACGGAGTCAATCCTGACCCACAGTGACCCCCGGTGCCACGGAGTCAATCCTGACCCACAGTGACCCCCGGTGCCACGGAGTCAATCCTGACCCACAGTGACCCCCTGTGCCACGGAGTCAATCCTGACTCACAGTGACCCCCTGTGCCACGGAGTCAATCCTGACTCACAGTGACCCCCTGTGCCACGGAGTCAATCCTGACTCACAGTGACCCCCTGTGCCACGGAGTCAATCCTGACTCACAGTGACCCATGTGCCACGTGGTCAATCCTGACTCACAGTGACCCATGTGCCACGTGGTCAATCCTGACTCACAGTGACCCATGTGCCACGTGGTCAATCCTGACTCACAGTGACCCATGTGCCACGTGGTCAATCCTGACTCACAGTGACCCCCTGTGCCATGGAGTCAATCCTGACTCACAGTGACCCCATGTGCCATGGAGTCAATCCTGACTCACAGTGACCCCATGTGCCATGGAGTCAATCCTGACTCACAGTGACCCCATGTGCCACGGAGTCAATCCTGACTCACAGTGACCCCTGTGCCACGGGGTCAATCCTGACTCACAGTGACCCCATGTGCCATGGAGTCAATCCTGACTCACAGTGACCCCTGTGCCACGGGGTCAATCCTGACTCACAGTGACCCCCTGTGCCACGGAGTCAATCCTGACTCACAGTGACCCCCTGTGCCACGGAGTCAATCCTGACTCACAGTGACCCCTGTGCCATGGAGTCAATCCTGACTCACAGTGACCCATGTGCCACGTGGTCAATCCTGACTCACAGTGACCCCCTGTGCCATGGAGTCAATCCTGACTCACAGTGACCCATGTGCCACGTGGTCAATCCTGACTCACAGTGACCCCCTGTGCCACGGAGTCAATCCTGACTCACAGTGACCCCATGTGCCATGGAGTCAATCCTGACTCACAGTGACCCCCTGTGCCATGGAGTCAATCCTGACTCACAGTGACCCATGTGCCACGTGGTCAATCCTGACTCACAGTGACCCCCTGTGCCACGGAGTCAATCCTGACTCACAGTGACCCCATGTGCCACGGAGTCAATCCTGACTCACAGTGACCCCATGTGCCACGGAGTCAATCCTGACTCACAGTGACCCCTGTGCCACGGGGTCAATCCTGACTCACAGTGACCCCTGTGCCACGGGGTCAATCCTGACTCACAGTGACCCCTGTGCCACGGGGTCAATCCTGACTCACAGTGACCCCATGTGCCACGGAGTCAATCCTGACTCACAGTGACCCCATGTGCCATGGAGTCAATCCTGACTCACAGTGACCCCCTGTGCCATGGAGTCAATCCTGACTCACAGTGACCCATGTGCCACGTGGTCAATCCTGACTCACAGTGACCCCCTGTGCCACGGAGTCAATCCTGACTCACAGTGACCCCATGTGCCACGGAGTCAATCCTGACTCACAGTGACCCCATGTGCCACGGAGTCAATCCTGACTCACAGTGACCCCTGTGCCACGGGGTCAATCCTGACTCACAGTGACCCCTGTGCCACGGGGTCAATCCTGACTCACAGTGACCCCTGTGCCACGGGGTCAATCCTGACTCACAGTGACCCCATGTGCCACGGGGTCAATCCTGACTCACAGTGACCCCCTGTGCCATGGAGTCAATCCTGACTCACAGTGACCCCCTGTGCCATGGAGTCAATCCTGACTCACAGTGACCCCTGTGCCACGGAGTCAATCCTGACTCACAGTGACCCCTGTGCCACGGGGTCAATCCTGACTCACAGTGACCCCTGTGCCATGGAGTCAATCCTGACTCACAGTGACCCCCGGTGCCATGGAGTCAATCCTGACTCACAGTGACCCCTGTGCCATGGGGTCAATCCTGACTCACAGTGACCCCTGTGCCATGGGGTCAATCCTGACTCACAGTGACCCCTGTGCCAGAGCAGAACTGCGCTCTACAGGGGTTTTCAGTGGCTGATTTTCAGAAGTAGATTGCCGGACCTTTCTTCCAAGCCACCTCTGGTTGCACTCGAACCTCCAAACTTTTGGTGAGTGGACAAGCACTTTAGCCATTTACATCAGCCAGGGACCCCAAGATAAACCTGAGGAGACAGAACTAGACCATCCGTGTGCACTGCAGATCAGGGGAAGAGGAGGCTGTGGGATTGGGGTGGCACACACAGGGAGGTGACAAACCTCCAGACAGGGGCAGCACATCCGTTAGGGGTGCCTCATCTCTATGGAGACCAGACCAGTGGTCAAGCTGGCCTCGGGAGGCAGGTATGAGGGGCTGTAGGGACGACGTACAAGGAGAGCCAGAGAATTAAATATGCCTTATGCTGCTGAATAGAGACTAAGGGGTTGCGGATAATGAGCCAAATTTCTTCAGGGAGCTGTGCACTGGGGAAGAGGGACCCTGTGTCAGGAGGCCAGCAGCTGTGACTCAAACGGGTAGGATGGGTTAAGAAAGTCCAAGGCCAATGTCAGGTTGTACCTGACATCTGAGATAGATCTAGAAGTTCATTTCCTGACACACAGAATGGTCTCTCTGGGGAATGGCCCCTCTGTAGGGGCTCAGTTGTGTCCTGGTGACCAGCACTAGACTCTGGGTCTGCTTTGGCTTTCTCCTGGTTCTAATTCATGGTTCACAGGCAGACTCTTCACTGAGTGACTCTTCACTGAGTAACCACTGTGCCAAACACCCGACAAACCTGCCTCATTTAGCCTGAGAGCCAGGGGCTTTACGGTTCCCACTTCACCAGTGAGGAACCAGAAGTCAGTGTTTAACAAATTTGTTCAAGGGTTGTCTGGCTCCAAAGTCCCCCACTTTCTTTTCCCCCAACTTATCCCTATGTAAACCTGGAAAAATACGATTTGAGTTTTCTTAAGGTTAAAGAATTATTGAAAAGATTAGCGATATCTGTGGAGACAAGAGTCTCAGGGTTGACAATTCTGAATTTTAATGCTAATGCATGTTTCTAAAAATATCTGCTCTTCCAGGAGAACCCCACCCCCACATGCACCCCGTTTCCCCTCTTCCCTGGAGAGGCCACGGCTCTCTCTGTAGGAACGTCTGTCTCCACGCTCAGTGCCACCTCACTCTGAAATTCAGGGAACTGCCTCTTGGCATCTAGAAGAGGGATTTTGTCTGCTACGACCCTGAGGCTGACCTGGGAATCCCATCTTGGGGTCCTGTGTTCAGGAGGCGCCTCTGGGGTCAACCCCAGGCAGCAGTTTCCAGCTAGCCACCGAGGGCCTTCTTAGCAGGCCCATATACGTGAGCTAGGACGCCCGTGATTACAAGGCCTCAGAGCCCCACTGCTTCTGCTGAAACCAGCACAAAGCTGTAGACTTCTTACCAGTTCACCTCTACAGTTCCAGGTGCTTAGGACAAACTGCAGTGCCACAAACAGGTTCAAGTTTTTCCTTTCACTAGCAACCTCCCAGCCCCGTGCTGCAGCCTTTAACACCACCTGTCACAACAAAACAGCTGTGCCCTGTCCTTGGAGGACACTGAGGCCTGGGGGAACCAGCAGATTTCCCAAGCTCAAGCCGGCGCCTTGATCTGCAACTAGAGGTGTGTGTGTGTGTGTGTGTGAGCACATGTGCGTGCATGGGGGGCGTGAGTGCATGAGGGCAGGCCAAGTGGTTGGTTCCTGTGACACGTTTTCCTGTTGGCCCTGGCGAACTAGATACGTGTGATTTGAAAAAGCAGCAGTGAGTCCTGCCCTTGAGAATCCATTTTAGGAGACTGGGCCCCATCCCAACCCCAGGCCCAGACATCCACAATGTGGCCAATGAGCGAAAATTCTTCCTGAAGAAACCCCTCTCTCACATACGTGACTGGGGCCTCTGTGGTCTCACCGCCCAGTGCTGACAGAGACTGATATGACTTACCAGAGAGCTTAATGAGGCTACACCAGAGCTGTGGGAGCCAATGACAGTGCAGGCAACATGGGTGACTTCTGTGGGCAACGGCCCTGGGAGCGATCCATGTGGAGGCAGCTTCTGAAGAGGAAAATAGTGTGTGTGTGTGTGTGTGTGTGAGAGAGACAGAGTATGTGTGTGTTAGTGTGTGTAAGGGTATATGTGTGAGAGAGTGTGTGAGCATATGTGAGAGAGTGTGTGGGTGTGAAAGAGAGAAGAACATTGATTATTGAACACCAATTTACATTTGTTATAGAAAAATACAAGTAAAAAGAACTAAACAAAAATTGGCAATCCTACCTCAGAGCATGGAAACTGTTAATATATTGAAGAATGTGCTTCCAGATCGTTCTCTGTGTGTGTATGTATGTGTGTGTATAAAAGGGTTTTCACTGTTCTAAAATTGACTTTTCTTATTTAATAATAATTTTTGTCATGTCAAAAAACATTGATCTACTTCCAAGCTCATTGTGTGGTTATGCCCTCGTTTCCTCATGCATTTCTCTCGAAATCTCTGTGTGACAGCCATCCCATGCTGCCTTGCAAAGCCTCGGGGAGGTTCCTGTGTGAGGTGAGACCCAGAACCCCTCAGCCTGACCCTCCCCGGCTGCAGGACTGGCAGCCAGCCCACCTGTAAGCCTGAGTCCAAGACAGAGCTTGACTGGATGACTCATGCAGGGCACTCAACCCAGGCAGACGTTTGAGACACGGGTTTTCTTAGAGTTACAATGGCTCCAACAACAACGACAACAACAAATGCTAATGGTTTGGGGAGTTGAGCAGGCTGCAAACGAGGTGAGGCGGTAACAGAACACTGCAGATTCCAGCTCTTAGAAGGGACCTTTGGGGTGAAGAACCTTTGGTCCAATGGTTTCCTTTTGTAGAGACTGAGGCCCGAAACACAAAACTAAGGGAAAAAAGGGACAGAGAGTTGTTTATGAAAATAACTCATGCAGAATCCATTTTTATAAAAGATTGATATTCTGGTGGGGAAACTGACAAAGGATACAAATAGAAAGCTTCCCAAAGACAAAATATAGATCAGCTAAGAACATTAAAAAAGATGTTCAATCTTGCTGACAAATAAATGAAAACCAAACAATAAAATTTCTTTTTGTGTGTGTATTAAACTTAATGATAAAAGAGACACCCAGTGCCAGCTAGAGTTCAAGGAGATAGACCCTTTCATCTACGTCCTCAGAGGTCATAAATGACATGAGGTTCTCGGGAGGGTAACTGGCTACGTGTCTACATTTAATCTTTAAAAATAGTCGTACCATCGGATACACTGTTTTTACTTTTAGGAGTTTACTTGAATTACTTAGAGATAATTACAAAGATTTACCTTCTAGGATGTTCATTGCAGTGTTTTTTATGATGGTGAAGATGTGAAAATCAACTAACTGTTCAACAGTAGGGTAGGGGACTGGAAAAATAAATGGGGCCTTAGCAGCCACTAAGAATCAAATTTTAGAAAACTTGTGTTACAGGAAAATGCTCATGACATAATAAACCTTAAAATCTGCTTATAAAATTAACACTTTATTCAAGTGGATATTCATGGGTGCTAGAATCATGGGTAATTGTTTTTAATTTTTATCTCTATGTTCCTGTGCTTTTCAGTATTTCTAACATGGACATATTTTTAGCATTTTATTTTAAGAAAATGACAAAGAAGGGAGGATGGAAGAGGTAAGGGAGAGCACAGGGAGTGAAGGAAAGAGGTATTTGCTAGGTTATTTGCAGGCAGCCACCTCTCCGTCAGCCTGTCAGCCACAGGGGCAGGTCCTAGTGAAGGCTGGCCTTCACACTCCCGAGCCCAGCGGTGCTCAGTGCACCGGGGCCCCAGGGCCTGGGCTGGAGTCCAGCGGGTGGTGGGCACCAGTGGACCCTGCAGGGGAAAAAAATGGCGCTGCAGGCCAAGGGGAGCCATGGGCCACCGGCTTGCTCCCCTACTGGAAGGCAGGACAGTGGTGGTTCAGTGGTAGAATTCTTGCCTTCCGTGCAGGAGACCCAGGTTCGATTCCTAGCCAGTATATCTCATGCTAAGCCACTACCCATCTGTCAGTGGGAGGTTGCCTGTTGTTATGAGGTTGAACAAGTTTCAGTGGAGCTTCCAGACTAAGATGGGCTAGGAAGAAAGGCCTGGCAATCTACTTCTGAAAACCCTAAGGGATTATTCAGCTGGGGACCAAGCTCCCACCTGTGGTCACAGTAACGGAAGACTTACCTCCCCACGTGTCAGGTACCCTTTTGGCCAGAGGACCCCGGGGCACAGGACAGGCAGGCTGTGCCCCCTGAAGGGCTGATGAAGCTCATGATGAACGTGGTAAAGAATATGGGGTGCACATCAGAAGGGAATGTTTTCAGAGAGGAAGCATGGGAGGGGGGAGAAAATCCACCTGGGGGGGTGGTGGTGGCATGTCCTGGGGCTCAGGGATGAGACAGGCAGCTGCAGACGGAAGCAGCAGCCCCGGCTGGACTCTGGGAGGGGGCCACCGATTCACTGGATTGTGCCATTTCCCGTGGAGTTCACTTGAAGCCATCTCTGGCTCGGTCCCTAGGCCAGTTCCAGCAGAGGCCCTTGGTTGCCTTCTGGAAGGCTAATGAGTCCCAGAAATGCAGAGTCTGCGGGGTCTGTGGGTGGGGGGTCTGTTAGCAGCACAAACGGCAGGTGGAGTTGGCACGCGGCTGCTGCTAATGGCTTCGTGAAGGTCGCACTGCGATTGACTGACAAATGCCATATGCCCCGTGCTCAGGGCTTCGGTCTCTCCTCCTTGCCTTTAAAACACGGGCCTCTTTGCTCTGCTGTCAGGTGAACTGTTTATCAGTTCTGGTTCTTAAAGGAAGGAAGTATGCGAGTCTTAGTACCTCACCCCACACAAGGGCTGAACTTTCTGATGGCCACAGCCACGTCCCATCCCTCCCCCCAGCTCTGACGGCCACAGCCACGTCCCAGCACCTGCACCCACCCCAGCTCTGATCCCAGCAGCCATATCCCATCCTCCCCCTCCTAGCTTTGATGGCCAAAGGTATACTCTTCAGCCTGCTCAGCTGCTAACAGGCCTTCTGGTCTCCCTCAGAAAGTGGTCCTGGCACTGCTCATCTATCCCAACTCTAAGGCTGCTGCTTTCTGAGCTGTGGGGATGAAAGTCCTTATCATTGCTCTGGGGAAGAGCCCAGGACCCCTAGGGGTCACAGCCTCAGCCAGTCCAGGCACTGGGCTGTGCCAGGCTAACACACATGCAGGGCTCCAGAGACAGGCTGGAAGGGCCCAGGGGACCTGCAGGGTCCCCTCCCCTCTGTGCGGCCCTGAGACACCGCAGCTCCACCATCTTGCAGAGCAATGGCCCCAAGCCTCCCAGAAAGCTGGGCAGTGAAAGACTTTTCCAAGCCTAGTGGAAGTCCTCGCTGCACAAAGGGTGCCTTTTCTTCCGCGTCTGTCCTCAGCAGACTCTGCAAGGTGACAGCCGTTATCACCTGGCCCTCCTTCCTCATCCTCTGTCCCAGCTGGCCTGTCTTCTCCAGGTGATTCAGGGGGCTTCTCACTGCTTCCCAATCTCTCTCAGAGCAGCACCTGAAACCCAGGTCTTCCTCCCCACTCAGCTCTGCTGGCTGGAGAAGCTCGGCCGTGAGGACATGCTGGCTCCTGACGGGGCATCTGAGGAGCAGGAGAAATTAGGAGCCACCAGGGCTGTCACTGAGCACAAGTGACAAGCCCATTACTGTGCTCGCTAATGACAGTTGGACACGTCCCTTCATTTTTAAAAAATTACACTGTCATCTCTGCACCACACATACCTGTCTGTCCCCATGCCACCTGCAGAAGGGATATCTCATTCACTGTCACCCAGGCAGATGTGTTCTATTCTGGAGGGCCCCTGGTGTCTTCCCCAAACACCCTGCTTTCTCGTACAAGTCTCCTGGGGCTGTCTGGGGTAAACAACAGAGATCTCTTCTCTAGAGGTTCTGGAGGCTAGAAGCTGAACTCAGGGTGTCAGCAGGGCCATGCTCCCTCTGAAGGCTCTCGGGGAAGTTCTCTGTCTGTCCTGGGTTCTCATGGCCCCAGGCGTTCCTTGGCATGTAGATGCATCTTCACGGACTTCGTCCTTCCTCCTTCTGAGTCTCTTCCCTCTCTTACAAAGACAGCACGCAGATGGATTAGAGCCAACCCTCCTCCTGTGTGACCTCACGTTAACTGATAACATCTTCAAAGACGTTATTTCCAAACAAGGTCACATTCACGGGTACCAGGGCTTAGGACTTGAACATATCTTTTTGAGGGACACAATTCAAACCATGACACCTGTTAAGGAACTCACATTTTTTGTGTCATCCATGCACTTCCCACCCGCCATGAAGACCTGAGGCCCCACATGGACCATCATGCCTCCAGAATGGCTGGACCCCAGGGGAGGCATCAGCCATTTCAGAGCTGTTATCGAAACGAGGAGCTGTCCGAAAAACTGAGAAACAATGACTGCTGGCCCAATGTACTTTTAGCAAAACATGTGCCCTCACCATCCGCGGAACCACTGGGGCCTCATGGACGGCAGGTGCCACAAGATTTCCCAGGACAGGGAGCAGTGAGGCTCCGAGCCCACAGGGAACCTGCAGAGCAGTAGGTGCGGGGAGGGTGGAAGCATCTGAGGAGAGGCTGGTGGCGATGGTCCTGGGCCCTGGCCACAGTGCTCTCAGCTGCCACCTCCCTCGTCCCTGCCTATTTTCTGAGCCTGGTTTTCAGTCTATTCTGTGAGCTACCTGATGTCCTTCTAACAAACCTCTTTCTGTTTGAATTAACCCAAGCTGGTTTCTGTTGCTGGCAACCAAGAGCCCTGTCCAGCAGCAGCACCCCTGAGGAGGGCCACTGGGGGCCTCATCGCCTGCTGGGCAGAGCGCTTAGATGCTGGAAGGGGTCCTGCCGCTGACCTGGCCCCTGCCCTTCTCCAGTCTTGGGGAAGCTCTGCTAGTTCCAGGTTTCCTACCGAGGCTTTCCTGCTCTTGGGGTACTGTGAACGCCCTGTTTTGTTTGGGTTCCTAAGGACTTACCAGTTGTGGAATGCTAATGGGATTCTCTGGGTGGTGCAAATGGCTGAGCGCTTGACTACTAGCTGAAAGGTTGGCGGTTCAAACTCACCCAGAGTTGCTTCGGAAGACAGGCCTGGCGATCTACTTTCAAAAGGTCATAGCCTTGAAAATGCTGTGGGTAACATTTGTGCTCTGCCACATGTGGGGTCACCATGAGTGGGAATCTAGAGGCACCTGACAATGACAAAGGGTTCTCTTTACTTTGCACGGTTGCACCAGGCATACCCTCCATATGGCAAAACAAACAAACAAACAAAAAACCAAACCTACTGTCACCTAGTCGATTCTGACTCATAGCAACCCTGTAGGACAGAGTAGAACTGCCCCATAGTTTCCGAGAAGCGGCTGGTGGATTCGAACTGCCAACCTTTGGGTTCGCAGCTGTAGCTCTTACCCCTACGCCACCATGTGACAGTGGTGTTATTTATACAGGCCTCCTTGGGACAGACTAGGGATCGTCTGTGACCTGGAGGGACTTGACCCTCTATAGAGTCCTCCCCTGGTGACCATTTGGATTTGCCCATGCTGTGTCCCCCCATCTGAGCAGGGCCTGGCTGAGTGGCCTGCACGGGGTCCCACACCTCCTGTGTGTCTGGGCCCGAGAATGACCCTTTCCGCACAGATGGCTCCTGCTCCACTCAAGGGGCTGGAAAGAGGGGTATGAGGGAACCGCAGCTCATCAAGGCCACAAGATGCCTGCGGGAACAGGGGGATGAGGAAACACTGCTTTTTTTCTTTTCAACGGTAGAATCAGTAAATGAACAATCAGCAAATGAGAAAACATACAACTATGAACTGGCGTCCCCGTATCCCAGCCCCTTGTTAGTGATTTCGGTGGAGCAGCTCTGTGTCACACCTCTCTGCCCACTCCCCGCTGGGCTGGAGGTGCAGAGCTGACAGACTCGAAACTCCTGCCCTTGGGGGTCAAGTGTAGGCAGACGACAGGCACAGAAACAGGTGACTTTGCCCAGCTGCTCTGCAGCTGTGGGTTCCCACAGAATGTGTTCTCTCTTTCCTACTGAGGACAGAACAAGAAAACGTGGGGCCCAGGGCAGAGGCGAGATTGGGTTAAGTGTGGGGAACCAGAGCCTCTGGGCCCCGGCATTGCTGCAGTCTTGCCTGGGGGAAGCAATGTGAGCCTAGGGCCTCACCAAGCTCCCCACTCCAATTCTGTGAGTGGACAACGCCAGGGTCAGGTTGGAAAAATTGTCTAGGTAACAACCTTCTAAATAGCAGCCAAAGCTCCAAGCAGGAGAATCACTGTCATAGACGCTCCGGTTGGCCTTGAGTGGGAGCTGAAGGTAAGACGAGGGTGATCGGAGCCCACATGTTTGTTCCGCAGAAACCCTGTCACAATGCAAAAATGCCTGTAGTCGCATGAAGAGAGATGGGAAATGAGAGGAGGACGCCATCGCAAGTCAGAAACTTTGTTCCTTCCTGGGAGCTGTGACGTAGCCAGGACTGGCCAGCGGCCTGCTGTTCAATGTGGGTGGTGAAGACCCTGCTGGGGGCCCCAGAGAACCCCAGGGACCCCACACGAGGAGCAGCAGGGCTGGGATTAGGGTCAGAGGGCTCCTGGTGGGAAGAATTGAATTGTTCTGGAGAGCAGCTGCTGCCCGAAGTTGCCAATAGATTCCTCTTCCTCCAGCAGCAGAGTCACCAAGTGGCCTCGTAGCCAAGGCCTCTGTCCTGGGGAGAACCCACAGGTGGCTCCTTTCTGATGTGCAGGAGGAAGGCCTGGTATGGGGTGTGGGTGCCAACCACCCCCTTTGTCTGGGACTGAGGGGTTCCCTGAATGGGGGATTTTCAGTGATAAAAAAAAATTTTTTTTTTCTGGGTGCTGGGACTGGTTGGTCATCTCTGTAGGGAAAGGTCTCACAGAGCCCTCGTACCCTACTCCAGTGTGACAGAGCTTGCCTTATGCCATGGTGCATGGAGGGTGCTGGGGAGAGAGGCCAAGGTGCCTATTGAGAAGAGAAACCAGTACCCTGGGGTGTTCCCTCTCTTAGGTTTCAAATGACTAAGACTTCTCTGATGGTCTGAGGTCATTTATGAGGAAAGAATGAAGTGGCCTCTAAAGCTGGCTTTGTGAGAGGGAGGGAGGAAAGACTGAGGAGGCCTCCTAAAGCTGGCCTTGTGAGAGTGGGGGAGGAAAGACTGAGGCGGCCTCCTAAAGCTGGCCTTGTGGGTAAAAAAAGCTGGCCTTGTGGGTAGGGGGGAGGAAAGACTGAGGCGGCCTCCTAAAGCTGGCCTTGTGAGAGAGGGGAGGAAAGACTGAGGCGGCCTCCTAAAGCTGGCCTTGTGAGGCGGGGGAGGAAAGACTGAGGCGGCCTCCTAAAGCTGGCCTTGTGGGTAGAGGGGAGGAAAGACTGAGGCGGCCTCCTAAAGCTGGCCTTGTGAGAGAGGGGAGGAAAGACTGAGGCGGCCTCCTAAAGCTGGCCTTGTGAGGCGGGGGAGGAAAGACTGAGGCGGCCTCCTAAAGCTGGCCTTGTGGGTAGAGGGGAGGAAAGACTGAGGCGGCCTCCTAAAGCTGGTCTTATGAAGTGGGGGAGGAAAGACTGAGGCGGCCTCCTAAAGCTGGCCTTGTGAGAGGGAGGGAGGAGAGACTGAGGCGGCCTCCTAAAGCTGGCCTTGTGAGAGGGAGGGAGGAGAGCCTGAGGCGGCCTCCTGAAGCTGGCCTTGTGAGAGGGAGGGAGGAGAGATTGAGGCGGCCTCCTAAAGCTGGCCTTGTGGTGCGGGGAGGAGTGAGCACTGAGACAGGGGGGTTGCTGCCGTGTGCTGGCTCCGCATCTGGATCTCCTGAGGGGCCAGCTACCCTGGACCTTTGTGTGTGTGTGGTGTGCGTGCATGGGGTGGAGGGTGTGCATGTGTGGTGTGTATGCAATGCATGTGGTGTACCATGTGGTATGCATGTGTAGTGTATGTGCATGGGGGTGTGTGGTGTGTGTGCAATGCATGTGGTGTGTGCGTGTGGTTTGTGTGTGGTGTGTGTGCATGGGTGGGTGTGTGTGGGGTGTGGTGTATGGGGTATGGATGTGTAGTGTATGTGTATGGGGGTGTGTGGTGTGTGTGGAATGCATGTGGTGTGTGCGTGTGGTGTGTGTGTGTGGTGTATGTGCATGGGTGGGTGTGTGGTATGCGTGGTGTGCATGTGTGGTATGCGTGGTGTGCATGTGTATAGGGGTGTGTGGTGTGTGTGCAATGCATGTGGTGTGTGCGTGTGGTGTATGTGTGTGTGTTGTGTGTGGCGTGTGTGGCATGCTGGTGGTGTGTGGTGATGTGGGAAGTACAGACCTGTAATGACATGGAGCCAGCGACCCAGGCATAAACATTTATCACCAAAGAATAGAGGTGTCAGGTCCCCAGGGATGAGTATGAGTTCCAGCTCTGGCGGCGACCAGAGAGCCTCAGGACAGCCCCTCGGACTGAATAAGCCTCTGCAGACAGCTCAGGGCGAGGGAGCTGGGGAGGAGGGAATATTTTCGTTAAATGTGAATATTTGAAGTGTGGTACACACACATTGTCCCAGTGTCTGTTTTCTGGTTGTGACAGGGTACCATAGTTACCTCAGACGTAACCACTGGGGAAACTGGATGAAGGATATCCCAGACCTCTCCGTACTATTCTTGCCACTTCCTGTGGATCTAGAATTATTTCCAAATAAAAAATCTTAAAAAAGATATGGGATAAATTTTTTCATAATAAAAACCTGGTTATGTCCTAGGTCACAAAAGGAAGTTCCAACAAATTCTGAAGGGGAAAATAAGAGATGGGACATTGTTTTCTACCTCAGTCTGTGGAAGGGGGACCTGTTTGTTGCCCGGGCATGATCTGATTGGTAAAATGGGGAAGGTATCTGGGAGAAAATTATGCCTATGAAAAGAGAACCATGGTATTTTTTAAAATCTTGTTTTTAGAACTAACACATTAATTGTTCTCTGTGTGTGGGTTTTTTTTTCCCCCCAGTTCAACAGATGCCGGGAACAGCATATTGGATATTGCAGAAAACAAAACCAATGCCTCAAGAAATTCTCTGAGTACCCAGAAGAAAATGCAAAGAGATGAAGATTATGAATGACAAGGAAGATAAGAAAATGGCAAGAACACAGAGTATCTATTGAGAAGGTCTGTGCAACAGGGGTTCTAGAAGGAAATAATGGAATAGACGTGAAGAAATAACAGAAGAAAGAGTATCATATATGAAATTATAAAAGCTATGTTCAGTGAAAATAATGCAATAAAATTAAAAATCAGTAGCAAAGGGAAGAACAGGAAGAAAAAAAAAAAGGGCAATCATTTTCAAACTAAAAGAGAGTCTCCAAAACAATTCATGGGGACAGAGGACAAGAACAGAGCCCTTGTAGGGTTTTGGGAAACAACAATGACAACACCACCAGCACGTGGACAAACTGTTCTCAGAGGAAAATTATTAACATGACTGTGTTTTAAAAATTAAATAGAAATGAAAGTAAATATCCAATCAAAGAAGCAGGAAAATAAAGAACAAAATAAACTGGAGGGAAATAGAAGAAAGGATAAGCCCCAAAATTCAGCCTTAAGTAGATTTAGCAACTAGTAGAATAAATTTTCCTGAGAGCCAGTTGTCTGAGAAAACCTGTTCTGTCGAGTTGATTCTGACTCATAGCGACCCTATATGACAGAGATGAACTGCCCCATAGGATTTCCAAGGAGCGGCTGGTGGATTCAAATGGCTGACCTTTTGGTTAGCAGCTCAGCTCTAAACTACTACCCCACCAGGGCTCCAACAGTTGTCTGAGCGGGTCCCTAAAATAGGCACATCTCTGGTAAGGCTGACCAAGGAAGAAAAAGCAAACCCACATGTACAACATTAGTAATGGGAAGAGGGAGGACTACAAATGAGAGGCCAGGCAGGCCTCTGTGTGGGGCTCCGAGAGAAGGGTACTGCCTGGGAGAAAATTGTTGTTAGTTGCCTTCAAGTCAATTTCAACTCATGGCTACCCCATGTGTGCAGAGTAGAACTGCTCCATAGGGTTTTCAAGGCTGTGACCATTTGGGAGCAGATCACCAGGCCTATCCTCCGAACTGCCTCTGGGTGGGTTCAAACTGCTAACCTTTTGGCTAGCAGTTAAGCACTTAATGGCTTGCACCACCCAGGGCCTCCTGGCAGTAGATTAGGGAGACACAAAGAACAAGGTGTGGCCACTGAAGGGCACAGCGGGGGTCTGGTTCCATAGCAACACATGTCATGTCCCCCTACGCATCTGTCAGTTTGTCGTACTGTGGGGGCTTGTGAGTTGCTGTGACGATGGAAGTTATGCCACCAGTATTCAAATACCAGCAGGGTCACCCATGGCGGACAGGTTTCAGCTGAGCTTCCAGACTAAGACTAGGAAGAAGAACCTAGAGGTCTACTTCTGAAAAGAATTAGCCAGTGAAAACCTTATGAATAGCAGCGGAACACTCTGGTCAGAGGACGAGCCTTTCAGGTTGGAAGCGACACAAAAGAGGACTGGAGAAAAGCTGCCTCCTCAAAGTAGAGTTGACCTTAATGACGCGGGTGGAGTAAAACTTTTGGGACCTTCATTCGCTGATGTGGCACGACTCAAAATGAGAAGAAACAGCTGCAAACATCTATTAATAATCAGAATGTGGAATGTACGAATCTAGGAAAATTGGAAATCATCAAAAATGAAATGGAATGCATAAACACTGACATCCTAGGCATTAGTGATCTGAAATGGACGGGTTATTGGCAGTTTTGAATTGGACAATCATATGGTCTACTACGCTGGGAATGACAACTTGAAGAGGAATGGCGTTGCATTCATCATCTAAAAGAACATTTCAAGATCTATCCTGAAGTACAACGCTGTCAGTGATAGGATAATATCCACACACCTACAAGGAAGACCAGTTAATATGACTATTATTCAAATTTACACACCAACCACTAGGCCAAAGCTGAAGAAATTGAAGATTTTAACCAACTTCTGACAGTCTAAAATTGATCAAACATGCAATCAGGATGCACTGATAATTACTGGTGACTGGAATGGGGAAGTTAGAGACAAAGAAGAAGGATCGGTAGTTGGAAAGTACACGCCTTGGTGACAGAAACAAAGCCAGAGATAGCGTGATAGAATTTTGCAAGACCAGTGACTTCTTCATTGCAAATATCTTTTTTCACCAGCATAAACGGCGGCTACACATGTGGACCTCACCAGGTAGAATGCACAGGAATCAAATCGACTACATCTGTGGGAAGAGATGATGGAAAAACTCAATATTGTCAGTCAGAACAAGGCCAGGGGTCGACTGTGAAACAGGCCAACAATTGCTCATAAACAAGTTCAAGCTGAAACTGAAGAAAATTAGAAAAAGTCCACAAGAGCCAAAGTATGACCTTGAGCATATCCCACCTGAATTTAGAGACCATGTCAAGAATAGATGTGATGCACTGAGCGCTAATGACCAAAGACCAGACAAGTTGTGGAATGACATCAAGGACATCATACATGAAGAAAGCAAGAGGTCATTGAAAAGACAGGAAAGAAAGAAAAGACCAAACTGGATGTCAGAAGAGACTCTGAAACTTGCTCTTGAATGTTGAGTAGCTAAAAGCAAAAGAAAGAAATGATGAAGTAAAAGGGCTGAATAGAAGATTTCAAAGGGTGGCTTGAGAAGATAAAGTAAAGTAATACAAGGACATGTGCAAAGACCTGGAGATAGAAACCAAAAGGGAAGAACACGCTCCGCATTTTCTCAAGTTGAAAGAACTAAAGAAAAAACTAAAGCCCCAAGTTGCAATATTGAAGGATTCCACGGAGAAAATATTAAACGAAGCAGGAATCATTAAAAGAAGATGGAAAGAATACACAGAGTCATTATACCAAAAGAATTAGTCGACGTTCAACCATTTCTAGAGGTAGCACATGATCGGGAACCAATGGTACTGAAGGAAGAAGTCCAAGCTGCACTGAAGGCACTGGCGAAAAACAAGGCTCCAGGAAATGACGGAATACCAACTGAGATGTTTCAACAAACGGATGCAGCACTGAAGTGCTCACTTGTCTATGCCAAGAAATTTGGAAGACAGCTAACTGGCCAACGGACTGGAAGAGATCCATATTTATGCCTATTCCCGTGAAAGGTGACCCAATTGAATGCAGAAATTATTGAACAAGATCATTAATATCACAGGGAAGTAAAATTCTGCTGAAGATCATTCAAAAGTGGCTGCCGCAGTATATCTACTGGGGACTTCTAGAAAATCAAGCTGGATTCAGAAGAGGATGTGGAACCAGGGATATCACTGCTGATGTCAGATAGATCTTGGCTGAAAGCAGAGAGTACCAGAAAGATGTTTACCTGTGTTTCATTGATTACGCAAAGGCATTTGACTGTGTGCATTATAACAAATTATGGATAATATTGGGAAGAACGGGAATTCCAGAACACTTAATTGTGCTCATGAGGAAATTGGACATAGATCAAGAGGCAGTTGTTTGAACAGAACAAGGGTATACTGCATGGTTTAAAGTCAGGAAAGGTGTGTGTCAGGGTTGTATCCTTTCACTATACCTATTCAGTCTGTCTGCTGAGCAAATAATCCAAAAACCTGGACTATATGAAGAAGAATGGGGCATCAGGACTGGAGACCACTCATGAACAACCTGTGATATGCAGATGACACAACCTTGCTTGCTGAAAGTGAAGAGGACTTGAAGTACTTACTGATGAAGATCAAAGGCCACAGCCTTCAGTATGGATTATACCTCAACATAAAGAAAACAAAAATCCTCACAAATGGACTAATAAGCCACATTATGATAAACAGAGAAAAGATTGAGTTGTTAAGGATTTCATTTTACTTGGATCCACAATCAACACCCATGGAAGTAGCAGTCAAGAAATCAAAAGACGCTACAGGGAGAGTGACTAGGGTCACGTAACAATGTGTGTATAAATTTTCATATGAGACACTAACTTGAACTGTAAACTTTCACCTAAATCACAATAAAAAAAGAAAAAAAAAAAAAACAAAAGACACATTGCATTAGGCAAATCTGCAAAACACCTCTTTAAAGCGTTGAAAAGCAAAGATGTCGCCTTGAAGACTACGGTGCGCCTGACCTGAGCCATGGTGTTTTCAGTTGCCTGATATGCATCCAAAAGCTTAACGATGAATAAGGAAGAACAAAGAAAAATTGATGCCTCTGAATTGTGGTGTTGGCGAAGACTATTGAATACACCATGGACTGCCAAAAGAACGAACAAATCTGTCTTGGAAGAAGTACAACCAGAATGCTCCTTAGAAGCAAGGATGACAAGACTACGTCTTACATGCTTTAGACATGTTGTCAGTAGAGGCCAGTTCCTGGAGCAAGACATCATGCTTGGTAAAGTAGAGGCCAATGAAGAAGAGGAAGACCCTCAACGAGATGGATTGACACAATGGCTGCAACAATGGGCTCAAGCACAACAATGATTGTGAGGATGATGCAGGACCGGGCCGTGTTTTGTTCTGTTGTACTTAGGGTTGCTTGAGTCAGAACCGACTCAACAGCACCTAACAATAACAAGTATGTTACGTCCATCTTTTGATATCAGGGAATAGCTTCAGGACAGGAAAAGTTAGTGATGCCCACCATCATATGGACTCTGGATGACACGAATCCCAGACCACTAGGCCCTTGGAAAATGACTGAAGTAGGGACTGCCATGGCGTTCTTTCTGGGCTCACACGGGTATCAAGGGGGGCACCAGGCCGTGGCCCACTTGTGAGTTGTCTGCAGGCCATCCACCAATTCCCTGCCGCACCCCCAACCGATGGGTGGCTGTGTTGCATATGGAGGAAAAGAGGGGCACTATAAACCTTAGGTGCTTACCCTGGAATATTCTGGTTGCTTGGAAAAGCTGGTCTTGAGGCACTGGTGGCCGGAGATGAGGACCGACAGAAGAGGCCGCCGCAGTCAAGAGGGGTGTGCATGCTATAGGGTTCTTTCTCACCTGGGGATTCCAGGGCTAGGAGCCCACCTGTGTGAAGAACTTGCCGTCTGCCCTTCATCTGGATACCAAACCTGTACCTCAAAGTCCTGGGGCTCCAGGTGCTGGGCAAACCACTGTGGGCCTGTCTAACACCCTCCGACTTCTAGGCTTGAAACAGCTGTGACAGAGCCCTGGATTTCAGGCCTCGTTTCCTCGTCTGGGGGTGGATGTCCAGGAGGAGTGGGGTCCATGCTCTCCATCTCTCATGCCATAGCCAGGGGGACCGTCACACAGTCCTCCGTCTCACCCTCAAGCCCCAGCCAGTTCTGCAAGCTTCAAGATTCATGGCAGCTGACGTAACTGTCCAAATGCAGAAATAAGCCCACCACCAGACAGCAACGTCCAAGGTTAAGAAAGAGAAAACACCATAAACATCGTTGAATGTCATTTTCTTGATTCAACAATTTTGGAAAAGCAAAGCAGATTTTTTTTTTTTTATGCATGAGAAGAGGCAAGGTTTTCCTGAGCCGTTTTTGAGCGATTTGCCGGTCATATGGCACCTTCCGAGAGCACTAGTAGCTATCGGCACTGGGAATCCCCAAGGCGGAAATCTGATCCCCACACTTTTTTTCTGAGTGGTGTCTTATAGGAAGTGTTCCATGGAACCCCCGGCAGAGGAAGAGTCTTTTGCTCCAGGTCTTGAAAAAGGACAGTGTTCCCACCTCCCCACCCCACAATTCCACGGACACTGCCCTCTCCACGGGGCATGACCTCTTGGTCACTGACTTAATGGGGCGCCATGCAGTATCCTGACAGACGTCCGCAGCCCTGCACCCTCCTAGGGCCTTGGAGCTCTCGCCCCCCTTCGCTCCACGCCATCACACACTCCTGGTTTTCCTTCCACTTTTCGGGATTCTGCTTCTCCCACAATCCCATTCTCTTCCTCTCCTTCCCCTGCCCTCCCTTTAATGTTCTGAGTTTTACTCTCAGCCCTCAGATCTTCTTACTCAACATAGCCAGTTGCTGTTGAATATGGTGACCCCATGCGTGTCAGAGTAGAACTGTGCTCCAAGGTTTTCAATGGCTGATTTTTTTAAAGCAGATCGCCAGGCCTTTCTTCCAAGGTGCCTCCGGGTGGACTTGAACCTTCAACCTTTAGGTCAGCAGCCAGGGACGCTCATGAGGTGGTCAGTACATTTTCTGAATGAAAAAGTGCTGCGGTTTATTCAGTGCCTTGTGTAGGCTAGACAGCATGCTTTAAATATGTTAACCATTTAATGTCCCTGTACTGTTGCAAGGGCAGCGTTACCAGTACCTTTTTACAGAGAGGCTGATAGCACAGCCTCGACATGGCAGACCCAGGCTCAGCTCAGGCTTGGCCACTCAGTTATGCTAAAGGGGAGGACATGTACAGGCTTGGAGCAGAGCGGAGCGGTGAATCGGGGTCCACCTCCTGGAAAGTGGAGGGAGAAGGTTGAGCCGGGGTGCGGATGCCCGCCGCAGGGGTGTCAGACACAGCCCCTTAGCCCTCGCCCCGCTGTAGAACCCCTGGGTGGGGGCTGTGAGCTCTGGCCTGGAGGTGCGGGGGATCGGCATGTGGACATGGAAGAAAACGCACCCAGCACCCAAGGATGACGGGAAGTCCGTGAGATCCCCGAATGGGGCTCCTCCAGAGCTCTCAGGCTCCTCACCTCTATCCGGAAAGGAAGCCGGGCGAGAGGCTTCCAGGCAAGTATTCTCCAGAACAGAAGCTCAGTTCCCGCACCAGCACCACACCGCGCCAACACCTGACAGGCACTCACCCACCTCACACCTGACCGGGCCCTGAGGACGGATCTGGGAAGGCGGGAAGAGATGCCAGTTCGTATCCAGATTTGATTGCTCAGCCCTCTGAGTCTCCGAAGCCGTACATCAAATTTAATTTTCTGAAAACATGGCCCACTGAGATGAAACTCCACTAATTAACAAAACTGGACTTTTCTTCCAGGTGCATTCCAGTCTTCCCCTCCACCACGGCGGACACCGAGCGCTGCACGTGGGGACGGGGCGGCACATAACCGCCAGCGGAGACCAGGCCTTCGCTCCGCGCTCTCCCTTGGAGTGGAGGCTCGTCTCGGTCAGTCCCCACGGCCCTGCGCCACGGCCGTCTTCTCCCTTCAGGCCTTAGGGCCAGGAGAGGAGGTGGGTCATAGGCTCACACCACTCAGTGAAACAGACACCGAAGCAACACAACAAGCATTCCGCCCACCCGCGTTTTTTATCACGCTGGACGCGCGTGACCTTCAACGTGTAAAATATATCATGCCGTTTTCTTCCCTGTGGGAACGAATAACCGCCGGTGTTTGACCACCATTTTTAAAGCCATGCTCCAAACAGAAGCAACCGGCGCCCTCCCTGTGCCCCTTGTCACTTTTCATTCCTCAGGTGTCTTCTTTCGCGTCACCATGGACAATCAAATAGTGACACAGGAAAAAAAAATATGTTATGAAATGAAAACCCTAACTGTTGTTCTACAGGAGCACCCAAGAGGCCATTTATTAGCTGCTGTTGTTGTTATTAGTGCCACTGAGTCGATGCCAATTCATGGCGCCCCAAGTGTGCAGAGTAGACCACTTCCATAGTGTTTTCAAGGCTGTGAGCTCTCGGAATCAGATCACCAGGTCTGTCTTCTCAGGCACCTCTGGGTGGGTTTGAATCACCAACCTTCTGGCTAGTAGTTGAGCTTTTAAATGTCTGCATCACCCAGGGGCTATTGTTGCTGTCAGGTGCCGTCGAGTCGGTTCCGACTCATAGCGACCCTATGCACAACAGAACGAAACACTGCCCGGTCCTGCGCCATCCTCACAATCATGGTTATGCTTCAGCCCACTGTGGCATCCACTGTGTCCATCCATCCAGGGACTAGGACATTCTAATAGCCCCATGTCGGTGAAGCCTCCGGAAGCTAAGTGAAAACAGGGCCAAGCATCTCACCAATCCCTCCTGGCCAGGCACACTCCCTAGATGACTGTGAATTTCAATTTTAAAAGTTAGCTAGCATTTGGTTAACACTGTCAGCAGAATTCTAATTATCACCAACTACCATCTATGAAAGCCCACGGGCCCCAAAGTACTCTGAAGAAATTTAAATTCCAATAAAAGTTTTGTGTCTATCAAGCTCCTGTTGGCAGAAAGATTTGTCTGACATGTCTTGGGAGTCCTTGTCCTTGGTAGAGTATCTGGTGTCCAGTTGGGACTCAAATGTTGGACTAACAAAATGAGCGGCTCCCAGGAGCACTCCATACCTGGGGCCTGAGAAGGAGCAGGGAGCCTGAGGAAGGCTCACAGGCACATGGCCTGTCACCAGCTGCTCACTACCCCAGATCACCACCCCAGTTGCCACTAAGATGATCTTGACTCATGGCGACCCCAGGTGTGCAAAGCAGAACTACCCCGTAGGGTTTTCAAGGCTGTGACCTTTTGGAAACAGACTGTCAGGCCTGTCTTTTGAGGAGCCTCTGAGGTGGGTTTGAAGCACCAACCTTTCAGTTAGTAGTAGCCCAGTACTTAACTGTTGGCACCACCCAGGATAGTTACATCACAGCAACACAAAACATACAGATGAAGCCTTGTGGATTATGAAAAGGATACCAATAGGGAAAGTCTCTTGGAGGGATCTGCCATGCATGCAGAGAGCATGGCTTAGGCTTTCCTGATTTTAGTTTAAATTTTAATTATGTTCATTTTAACAGAGGCATGGGTGTAAAGTTGGCATATTACATCTCCATAATCAGACAGTGCAAAGGACCCTCTGCCTCTCTGATCTGTGGCCAGCGTACATCTTGGCTGGTGTTTACAAGTCCCTGGTCTTCTCTGGATTTTGTGTGAAGCTGAAAAAATTTCTTAGGCATATACACGTTCTTGGAAATGGGGTCTCAGTTTGGTCCCAAGTCAGTACGCCACACTGTCCGCCTACGCTTCTGTGGCTTGTTTTGGAGGATGGGTGTGATAAGGTTCTACACCCAGGCTCCTGTGAAGAACGGCTCAGAGTTATGAAGTTCTTTCAAGTGCAGAAAACATCCAAATGTGAAATAACCACCACTTACCAGGAAGCAGTATTATATATGCGGCCGGTTCCTGCTTCAAGGAACCGCTTTGTTGGGTCAAGAATATCTTCAAGAGGCTGAATCCAGGATTAGGGCCCAGAATTCTTCAGGGAAATCTATATTGAGTATACAGATCTGGGGCCAGCTAAAGACCAAATGTACGCAGAAGCTCAAAACTCAGGCTCCATTTATTTACCTGACCTAGGCTTACACGGAAGTGAACGGCATCCTGAATTTCACCTCGACAGCTCACAGAAACGTGGCCCACGTCCAGAGAAGTATGACCACAGTAGCTCGTTTTCTCTAGGGAGGAAGCTCTGCTCCATGCGTCAGATGAAAGGGAACCATCAGATAAGACTGTGCTCGGCCACCTGCCATCACTGACCTGAGTTATGTTACTAGAAGGTCAAGACATGGCAAGCTTATGCATCTGGCTGTATTCTGAGAGATGCTCCCCCCAGGTCTGTACAAGTAAAGCTGGGGGCTTCCCCTGCCTCTCCATATTTGACATCCAAAACTGCCACTCAACTGGGAAATGATACAGAATCACTCTTGGCACTGATCACAGGCAATCAATAGGCTAAGCCTTTATGGCTTTTACTAGAAAACCAAAAATAGCCACAAAGGGGCTGAGGTACTAGCTATGAAAATGGGAAGATATTCTCTTAGGTGTTGTCTTAAAATTATGTGAAGCATTCTTCAGGGCGTTCACCAAATGGAGGGTGGAGATACAAAATATGTTTAGAATTAATACATACTGATTACTTACATTACAGGGTCTTTGTACAGTATTATCTAGTTTACTCTTCACGAAAGCTGTGTTACCTCCATATTACAGGTAAGGAAATGGCAGAGGCATAACTAGGGTATGGCAAGTATTTCATTGGCCCTGGCGTATGGTGCCACTGAGCAGTTTCTATTAACCCAGGACGGTCAGCGGTGTATCTGCGGAAAACTGTGGCCTTGTCCAAACATCTGACACCCTTCTTTTAGAGATAACCTTACCATAATTCCAAAAACCCGCTGCCGCTGAGTCAATTCTGACTCCTAGCAACCCTATGGGATGGAGCAGAACTGCCCCACAGGATTTCTAAGGAGCAGCTCATGGATTCGAACTGTCAACCTTTTGGTTAGCAGCAAGCTCTTACCCACTGTGCCACCAGGGCAAGTCAAGCTCCTTAATCTTTTAAGTAGCACATTACAGTGCCTGAAGGACATTGGACCCTACCTGGTTAACAGAGACTGCTCAGTGGCACCAGTAGCCCATGGCCAGCGCAATACTTTGCTCGAGGTCACACAGAGAGTAAGACACTACACTCTCTCCTTCTATGAGGACATCTCAATTTCAGTGTAAGGAATAAGAATGCACTGTGGATAAAGGAAGACTATAAAAGTTGAGGAGAAAAGTCAGGCATGGTCTTTGGTTAAGGCAGGTATCTCCCAAAGCTCTGTAGCATGTTTATAGGATTAAAAAAAAAAAAAAGTTCCAAGGTTAATTCAGTCAGGAAATGCTTGGGAGAACCGGTTTCTTTTCTGCAGGATTTGTCTGAGCCTTTAATATGGTAATATTGGATTAGAGGTCGCCAAGAGGAGAATATGTGAGGAGATCTTTTTTGAGATGTCTTGCTTTTTAGAATACACATCGGAAAAAGTTGTGCAAAAGCTGTTAAGTCCCTAAAGTCACATTCAGGTAATAGAAAATTAAGTCTCATACCTTTTGGACACATTTGATGGTCCTCCCCCAACTCACCCTCAAATGCAAAGTGAATGGGTTTAGTAATTTGACTTTGGTCCTTGAAGAGATTACAGCACTTGGCTTATCACAAAGCAAAACCAGGGCTGGACACCAAGGGGCAGAGCACAGAGATGGGGGGGGTATAGGGAGCAGCTGGAGGCTGGGGACTGAAGAGCATGGATGGCCTAAAACAATGTCTTCTTTTTCAATTTCAGTCACCTCCTGGATTTCCAAGGGCTTCGCTTGTAGCCTGGGAACCACTGGGGCCAGGCTGCTGACTTCATGCTTCCTCCACTTCGGAACTCCTAAGCACCAGCATGTGAACGAGCAGAAAGGCCCCCAGGTGCTTTAGGAAAGCATTCTAGAGCTGGACGGGCCCTCAGAGAGCCATTCATCCTACCACTTTGTGTAGACACACACATCTAAGTTCACAGGTCATGCTACAGCTGAGACGTGACAGGATTCTCTTGATTTTCAGTCCACCATACCCTGCTTCACAATAGGTAGGGCCACATTTTATTTGAAAAAACGTACTGCAGGTTTTCAATGCATAAAACACTCTATTTGCAAGATGCGCTTATTTCTGTAATTGTTTGACAGGAAAGACCAGGATGTAATTGAAACAGGGCCTTTGCTGGTTTGTTGATGGGTCCCCAGAGCCTAGCACAGAGCCTGGTACACGTTGATACATCCCTGCTGACTTAACAAATGATGGGCATCTTAGCAGATTATACTGTCATTTACATTTCTAAAAGCTCACCTGATCATGAGGTTAAGATTTATAGGAGAGCCAAAGAGAAGTCACACACAGCAAAGCCCAGTGACCATCCTGGGGCAGGCCTGTGTGTCTGAGCCCTTGCAGGTAAGGGCTGAAGTGTGTGCTCGGGGGAGCAGCAGGAGCTGGAAGGTGGCTGAGCTGTGGCTCTCCAGGTAAAGAAGTAAAACAAAACTCAGCAGGAAGAAAATGCGCTATTTGGATTCATTCTGGTTCATTTACAATGCCTTCTTTGCTTCCTTGCAGAAGAACAAACATGGGAAATGGTACGTGTGGTTTGATAGGCTGATTTGGAAAGACAGACTTCCAACAGATTAAATGGATACATTTCAGGGCAGAGGCGGGCTTCTTTTCATAAAAGAGGTAGTTAATAGCTTGCATTGTATTATAAGACTGCCTGTACCCCCTTAAAAAAATTATTCTTTTCAGTGGAAAGAGTAAGACCCTCAACAAGGTGGATTGACACAGTGGCTGCAACAATGAGCTCAAGCATAGTAACGATTGTAAGGATGGCGCAGGACCGGGCAGTGTTTCGTTCTGTTGTGCATAGGGTTGCTGGGAGTCGGAACCGACTCGACGGCACCTAACAACAACAACATAACTCAAAAACAAACGAACTTAACTTGTCTTTGGATAGGCTACATGCATCATGAAAACTGATTCTGTATCATTCTCAACCTCGAACAAAACATGTTAGATAACTTCTTCTAAGCAGATGGCACCCATCAGATCTCTTTTGTGACATTAAACAAATCCACTCAAATACCAACAGATTCATCCATATAGCACGGTTCCAAAATACTAAACTTTCTTTGCACCTTTATTTTTATCTTTTTTTTTGTACACATTTGAAGTATGGGCATCCTGTAAATTTCTGAAAAGCCTCATAGGAAAAAAGAAAAAACTAGTTTTTAAGACAGAACAGTAACTCAGTTTGTAGGCAAGGTGATCTCAAGCAGGCTGGAAGGTCTTCACAGGTTTCGTAAGCCCTGATTCTGGGTGACGGTGGAAAAAGGATACCTATGTCTTCCTGGATTAGGTGAGGGACTGCGCGGTGTCTAAGAACCTGATGTTCAAGGGTCAGACTCTAGATAGTGATTACAACTCAAACCACGACAACAGTCTCCATAATGAGTTTACTCTTTTGATTGACCAAAAAAATTGGGGTATTAGATAGCTTCAGAGTTTGTATACACCTTTTATTCACACTCTGTAAGAGAGAAATTAGAATATTGAATTTCCTCTTACACAACTCCATATCTTAAGCTCGAAGCACTGAAATCTGTTCTTTGCAAGCAGATGTATTTAAAGTAGAATTATAAATGGGTTTTTAATTCAACATGTATTTGGCTGCATTGTTATCTAAGATGACTGTTTGAATAAGTAAGGTGGGAGCTGAGAGATGATGAGGCTGCTTGCAGAAAAAAAAGTTTTTCTCGTGGCATTAAAGAATTATGTTTTGCACTGATTGGAACTGCATGTTCCTGTCTAACCCCTCCATACATTACTGTGAGTGATGTGAACCAAGAGAACAGGTATGCCGAAGGGGCTGGTGAGTGCGTATCTTGTGAGTGGTAGGGTGGTATGAAGAGGTAGGGTCAGAATAAGAAGGGAGTCCACTAACAGTGTAATTACGCAGCAGTTCCAAAGAGATCTTTACACAGTAACAGTCAATGACCCAGGAACAGGAAGTTTAAATTAGAGGTGAATAGCATTAAAAGCCCCTGTGCACCAGTTTGGAAGGAATATGAGAATATGCCCTGAAATAGAAATCATCACTTTGCACTATGTACACCACATACAATGTAACATTTTTTTTTTTTTAACATTGCACAATAAATATCATACAAAGTGGAGGAAATGAAAAGCAAAATAACTCTGAGGCACACAGACGAAACACGGAAAAGGCTGAGCTTTGATTAAAATTGAGATGGGGTTAGTAAAAGGCACGATGTTACATTTTCAGGCTCGGGAGCTTGTTGGAGAGTTCACCTTAGCTATGTTGGTGGCCATCTCCCACAGAGTCTGAAAATGATCATACCTCAATGTCGTTAGAGTTAATTGCTTCAAAGAAAGACTAATTAGCTAAATTGAGAAAGCCAAACTGTTGCTCTGTAAAGTAGGTAACCTCTAAGGGTCCCTTCTGACCTTAAGGTTTCACAACAAGGGACCGTTTAACACACTGTCGTGTTTCCCTATTTCTTGTAAACAGCTTGGTTGCTATGAAACCACCGTAAGGAGACTAGAACAGTATTCAAGAACACCCGTCACAGTGCTTAACAAGATTTAATGTACATTTATTCTTAACATGTGGGACATATAAAGATTTTATACTGAATAAATGATATTCATTAAGCCAGAGGAAAAGGAGGAATTTACATCAAGTTTTTTTCCTTTTTTTAAACTACATCATCTTGAAATACAAATGTGGATTCTCATCACTGAAAAATCTTTGAAGTTGTGTTTCTTCCTTTTAGTTGTATTTTTTTCTCTTTTTTGTCTGTCCTGGTAACCATTTCCTAAATCAATCCATATGCAACCATTTCCACACCTTGATTCATGAAGCAAATTGTGATCAGCTGCTCTCCCGAAATAGAGCATGACTTTATACATACAGAAACTTGTACATCACCCTCTTTTTTTTTTTGTCGTTTTTTTGTTTTTGTTTTTTGTATTTTTTCTTTTTTTTTTTCTCTTTTTTCTTCCTTTTTTTTTTTTCTTTTTCTTTTTTGGAGATATGGCCCTAATGAAAAAATATATAAAATAAAAATAAAAAATTATTTAAATCTACCATCACTTCGTAGTTACCACATCATGAAAAAAAAACTAAAAACTCTGTACTAAAAAAAAAAAAAAAAAAGAAAAAAGAAAAGAAAAAATGAGGGTATGTTTAATGTACAACTTCTATATACATCACAGCCCATAGGCAGTAAAAAAAAAAAAATTTAAAAAATGATGAAAGGAATTGTGAAGAACTGTCATGTGGAAGGTCAGAGGACAGAAAGCGACATGACCGTAGTGGTGAGGAAGCAGTTTGTGTTGATCGTTGCCAGGTATGTATTTTCAATTGTAACTTAGAAAATGTCATTTTTGCTCCTAGCCTAATGTAACCATTTTCCTGCGGAGAGACCAGTATCATTCCATAGTCTGACTGACACACCTCTTTGAGCCCCTATACCTACATCTCTAGAAGTTTCTATTGCACAGAGCTTTGGGTGATTGGATACAGGTTTTTTTTTTTTTTCCTGATCTGAAAAATAAAACGTATAGGAAATTGATCATTTTGCACCCTTTTTGCCTCAGCGTGGTGAAATTTTCCCATCTTAGCATGTGTTACCACAATATTTTTTCTCTAGAGTCAATTTGCTTCCCCCCAAAAATGCAATACAACATGGAAAAGAACACTAAAAAAGAAAATCTATGAAAAACAAAAAGTGACCTTTGAATGCACTAGACAGCAACTTTGGTTAAAAAAAAAAATTAAAAAAAAATGTACTTATACACACAGACAGCAAATATTAATTTTGTAACTGTTCAAATTAATTATTTCTTTAATTCCCAATTGGTAAATAGTGAACGGGGCAGAGGAGCAAAGATTTTCTTTTCCTTCTTCCTACACTGGATAAACAAGAACAGAAAACAGCCAGTTCTATGTGACCCTCTAATCTTCACTCACACATGCGTGCCTTCTCACTTGTGTCATAACTGACCAATCTGAAATAGTACATCACAGACGACAGACGCAACCAGAGAGTTCAGGACCGCTGATATCGAGATATCCAGCAACCGACCCTCGTGCAAGAGGAACTCGGAGCGGTTTTCGTCCACTCTGGCCATGGCCAGCAACGCCTTGGCTGCCCTGCACATCATGTCCACGCTAGGTGGCTCCAGGGGCGGGGTCTGCAAGTGCATGAGGCTGTGCTGGCTCTGCTGGTACTGGGCCATCGTGACCCCGTCCTCCAGGAAGCTTATCAAGTTTCCAATGCTTCCCTTCTGCACAGCTATCGCCCTGGCTGCTAACGCGTCCCCTTGGGCGAGGTTCGATAGAAGCGCCATGGACATTTCTCGACAGACTGGGTTCTTGCGATCCCCAACGTACCTAACTAACGTAGCATAGAATTTCTCCTGGCGACTGAATGGGGGCGTGGCCAGGATGAGGTCCACGTTGTTGTCCTGGATGCTGAGTTTACAGAGGGTCTCCAGCACAAGTCTCTGAGGCGACAGGACCGAGTTGGGCCCCACGGTCGGAAAGGGGTCTTGCGCCTCTGCGGACGGGCACACCATCCAGTGCAGCAAGCCATCCAAGATTGGCAAGCAGATGCTTTCCGTGTAAGCCGACAAGTCTAGCTGCCCGGAAATGTTGGCCAGTGTGACCAGTGTGTTGTCCCTCAGCACCTCGAGGCAGTCCCACCACCACTCATCCTTGCTGCAGGCCACCCCCTTGTCCTCATCTTCCTCCTTCTCATAGGTCTGCGGGGCTCGCTTCCTCTCAGGGTGTTCGTGGTGAAGGAGGATCAGCTTCCCCAGGATCAGCACCAAGCCCGGATGTTTGGACATCTCGGCGTCGTTGCCAGGCACAAAGGACAAACTCCGGACGATGTTGGACACGCAGATGCAGCGCTTGGCCAGAGAGTCCTGCCAATGCGCGACGGTGCACAGGGGCGTCTCGTCACGGCTCCGGGGCTCGTCCTCCAGCAGCCTGATGTTCCGATGGCTCTTGGCCTGATGGATGCCGAAGGGAAACTTGCTGCTCTCGGCCTGGTTCCCGGGGTGGGCGTCCTCAGGCAGTGCCCCTGGACGGGCTGACAGCACGTCATCAATGGTGGCGACGATGCTTTTCTCCTGCTGCCCCTCAGCATCCCCTTTCCCTTCCTGCTCTCTCTTTCTACCCGCCGAGCTCAGAGGGGGAGGTGGACGCCTGCGGGGTGGAATCTCCATCTTGCTCTCGAAGTGCGTCTGGATGTGCTCGGTGGTGTCCCCGCCGCCCAGCTGCCAGTGCAGGAGACCACTGCTGAACTCCTGCACGCGGCCCAGCCTGTCGGAGCGGTCCACCACAAACAGGCTGTTCTTCTTGACCAGCTTTATGGGCAGCTTGTCAAACCTGCTTGCTTGCTTGGGCTTCTCCTTTGGAGCCGCAGTGGCGTCGGGAGAGGGGAAAGCCATGCTGCTCTGGTCGTCGGTTTCTGCCTTCTCGCTGTCCTCCTCTTCCTCATCTTCCTCGTCGTCCTCGTCATCGAGACATTCAGCATCTTCCTCCTCTCTCCCAGGATCATCGGCCAAGGCCTGGCTCTCATCCCTCCTCACTGCAGCGTGATCAAGGGCTTTTTGGCTGGGGTCTCCCACTTCATATTCCATGAGAATTCCAAAGATGTCGATGAGGCATTTTCTAAAGTACTCTACCAAAAGCTCGAGAAATCCAGACAGCTAGAGAGGAGAAGGAGAAGCACAAGAATAGACAGGCTGTCACAACATTGTCTAGGGCTGAGGAAGGAGCAATTCCTGACAGCTATCAGTGCATTTTATGATTTCTGTCTCATTGTTTTAATTCCTTTTGGCTAGGCTAAGAAAGATCAAGTCTGTATCAGTTAGAACTAGCTCCCTGCATTTCACATTACTGACTAAACCAACAGTCACCCTGTTTCCTACTTGCCATTCACTTCCCTGCACTATGCAGATTCACTTTCTACAGTAAAGCCTGGGAAAGCTGGAACCCTCAGAGAAGGAAAACCCTCAGAGAAGGAAAACGCAAATATTTCCCACTTTTAAAAAGAGAGACAGAAAAGCGGTTAAGAGTGCACCTTGTCAGAGGCAGCAAACTTGCAAGACCTGGCTCTCACAGGTTTCACTGTTTCACTGTATTTTCTTATTTCTAATGCTGTAGACAAGGAGCCCTTGGTGGTTTTCTTCACCTTTTTTTGTGAGTCAGACACAACGCGTGCATTACTAGAAGAGTGGGGGGTGTAAATTTTATAGACTTGTTCACCCAAAGTGATTCTCTTCTATTATTTGCCCAACACTTGCTTGCCTGGATTTTTATGGTTATTATTCTTAGGATTTTATGGTTATTTTTGTCTCAGGTGCCATAAAAAAAAATAGGTTACCCTAATTTACGTTCTCCATATATCTTTTAGAGAAGATAATTTTGGCAACATAGTAGCTCATAAACACTGAAAGTTAAAAATAAATCAATTTAGTCCCTGACAAATGAATCTGAACATTTCACAGAATGTAATTTTTCATTTCAGTTATTCACAACTTCAGTTGAAAGGCAAAAGTCACTCAGAGAAAGTGATGGGCTCTGAGAGCTGGTTTTGGTTCTTTTTAAGGAAATGCTTATATCAAGAAGAAAACAATATTCTCTATGATCAGCAACTACTCAGTCCCTTTCCCGAACACAAACACCACCACATGTAGGGAGGATGGAGAATAAGTAATAAAAAGGATTCTTTAACGGTAAGTGCTGCGGAAATCAACCTCACTTTTATAGCCTGCTGTCAGAGTCTTAAACGTGGGTTTAAAATAATCACTAAGAAGTAAGAGGAAGCCCAAGCATCAACTATAAAGCACTCGCTTTTAAGATACCGAGGGTATCATTTCTGAAAAGGACGTTTGGTTGTTTCTTTCCCCCTCAAGTTTACTTTTTTCCCAGGTGAAAAGGAGAAATTGACAAAGCACTTCTAATTATGAAAATGTGTGATCAACAACCAAAAAAACAAACCAAACCCAGAGCTGTTGAGTCAATTCCAACTCAAACAGTGACCCTATAGGACAGAACAGAACTGCCCCGTAGAGTTTTCAAGGAGTGGCTGGTGGATTTGAACTGCCGACCTTTTGGTTAGCAGTGCCCCTAAACAAAAGGATTCAAGTTAATTACTCTAGCAAAGGCAGAGTAAATTTCTTCAGTACTTATTTTCCATGAAAACACTTCATGCCATGTTTATGACCTTATTAATATACTTCCTATCAACTGAAAAATTGCCTTTCAGGGCTATAGCGAGGACTTAAATGAGAGAAGGAAGAGGAAACAGGAAATGTTGGTCTCGTTTCCACCGAAGCAAGGAAATTAGGTTTTTTGTACCCTGCCTCGCCAAGCAGAGTTACTCATAAGCAGTAGGGAAAGCTACTTTTTCTCATTTTGTTTTTAAATATTTCTTTACAAGTCTGCAGCCCAGTTGCCCCTTGGGCATTTTCCCTAAGTCTCACTTCCCCTTCTCTCTTCTAGCTGTTATGTTGGAAGCTATAGGAAGCCCAGCTCTGAACAAAGGAGGACTTTAAACGCATTTCAAAGTAGCTGGCTTTTCAATGAGGGCTTCAAAGTAACCTGGAGAGAGGCAGACATGGGGAGAGGAGGAGACCAAAGGAGACCAAAACACAAGTCTGGCTATGAGCTGATACCTGTTTTAGCTGGACTGACAAGTACAGGGGGGTTCATTAAACTGTTCTACTTTTATATATGCTACACATTTCCTATAATACAAAATTTATTTTCAATTAAAGAAACATGTCAGGTCCCCAGGAAAGTAGGGTAATGTCCTATTGCAACTTACTCCATTTCCAACACTGTATACAGTCAGAGCTTTGTTACATTCTGATTGATTCCCATTGGCCTGCTAATCTTCATTACTAAACAACAATTTAACCTTGCTGCTGTCATCTATTCCAGTCTGTATATAGATAAGGCCATTGTTTTCTGATGAGAAAACAACACGCATATAGATATATGGGTATATATACCAAAGACTCAAGTTAGTACTACCCTTAGACTAAAATATCAGACACATCAGTGACAATTAAGTTAGGTGTCAGTGCAGGCATTATGCACAACTTCAATTTCTGATGTTCTACTTTGGTCCTCATTTGGATTGGGGCTAATTTACCTGAGAGAGATTGAAGGTAGCAACAGTGCTGTCGTCATAGAGGAGAATATTAATAGTGTCCAAAGCCCAAGTACTTTCAGCCAAGAGACCTGATTTAAGGGACATCATCACACGCCATGCCTCAGGAGTTACTAAAAATAGGGAAAAGAAATGAGGATATAATTATGATTAACTCTATGTACAAAAGAACAGAAAATAACAAAAAGAATAATAATAATAAAAAGAACTAGAGCATTGCATTGAGTGAAATACTGATTTTAAGCAAACGCTCTGAGGAACAGTTGAGCGGGATCCTTTTCAGATTTTCTATAGAGGTGATAAACTGTGCTATGAAACTTCAGCTGTTAAGATCTTTTGCTTTGTTGGTGAAGCATATGCCAAAAGGGCTTCTAGAAGTGGGATGGTCAGCACAAATCTTCAGGTTGTCTCTTTTTGCCTCCTAATAAAGTCTGCAGTGATATATCAGAGTTTTTAATAACTAAGTCAAACCCCAAAGTGGCATTTGTCCCTTTACCTTCTCCATTCACATATATCTCGAGGGGTGTCTGTGGAGGGCTGGCACGTATGCAGAACCTAATTTTTAGAATCTAAGCAAAGTTTAATTTCAAACCAGCACATCCTTAGATGTAAAACCATGGTTTCCCATGCTGTTCCAGTTTTGGTTTTTCAAGATCTTGGTCTGAGCCAAGGAATGGGAAATGGAAGGGTTGCTCTTCCCCTCTGCCATTCCTGATACTGAAGAAAACAAAATAATTAAATGAAAAGTTTTTAAGGCTTTCATAAGCTAGGGCTAGGGGAATAGACCTGTCATATATCTGAATTTTTAGTGGATGGTGTCTCAAGAACCCTGGCAAGTGGCGTACAATATTAGCTGGGCAGAGCAGGGGCCTCTAACCACAACCAACCAAATGGTCTGCAAGGAGCTCCACCAGGACGCCGCTGTAACATGGTTTCAGGACTGTGGGTTCTTCCACCTTTATTTTGATTCAATCTATTTTTCAAATTTTCTAAGTTAGGCACATTACTTATATAATAGAAAAGTGAACTTTCTTTTTAAAATAAGGAGTATACATTTCTCTGGCTTGAAGACAAATACTGATATATCATGCACTAAGCAATTTGGGTCTTTTTGGTTTAAGCAATTAAAAAAACTTACAATATAATTTATTTAAATACACACACGTATATATATACTTCATAAAAAAATTTTTTTAAAATACTTCATAGGTACACACAAATACACATGCATTTTCAACATATATATATATCTCTATATATAAAAGGGGGGCAGTGTTTGTATTTTTCTTTCTCTACATATGTCCATATTTTTCTATATACACATACAGATACATATTTATTTCTCCCAACTTGGGGTAGAAATTATATCCAATGATTGAAAACATCTTTAATATCTTTAACTTCCTAGTCAGTGCAAATGATTTTAAGTGATTTTGAGATTTTCAGAACATTTCTTCTTACACAACCGAGCTCTATGATTTCCTTGGCTGCAATAAAGGTACTTCAGAAATAATGCAGAAAATAGAAGGCAGGAGGGGACAGGAAAGCTGGTACTAGAGAACCCACGGTCGAGAAGGGAGAGTTTTGACATGTCATGGGGTTGGTAACCAATGCCACAAAACAATATGTGTACTAATTATTTAGTGATAAGTTAGTTTGTTTTGTAAACCTTCATCTTAAGTACAATAACAATTTTTAAAAAATGCAGAAAAACTGTGTGTACTTCCAGCATCCTAAATCTCTAATTAGTATTCAGAATATTCTATATAGGATGGAGGAGCCATATTAGCATTCAACTGAAATAGTTCTTTTTCTAAATCTAACAGTGCTGTCCAGATTACAGCAACTCTGTCATATTCAGCTCCTACTTTTTTCCCAGAGAGACTCACTGTCTGTGTGTTGTTACCAAAACGACAGAGGGGCTTGCCTCCGAATTTTCTTAGGTCAGCTTTAGAGTCTCATTAGCCTTCTGTTGAACACGTATCGCAGAGGTTAAGGTCAACTCTTTATACCCAAAGGTAGCATATAATCACTGAGGTCTAACTTCCAGACTCCCACCCGCGGCCCTGATCCCTCACACAGGTTAACACCCACACAGAAAAACACCATTTCATTTCAAGCCCTTCACTCAGATTAGCGGTTCCCAACGATTTTTCCTACCTCAGAACACGTCCGTCTAGTTTGCAGTCCTAAGAATTTCATCTCTTTGGGATTAACGGGAAGGTTTTACCTCTAGCCTGAAATTAAAATTCTAGATCGCATCTGGAATTCACCTCAGGAATAAACTTTTTGGAATGCTTACCAATGTCTTTTGAGGTAATCTTTCGCCTTTGTTTCAAGACTGGCTGTGATGCTTCTACCGAACCAGGAGGAAAAGTGATCTCCCTTCGGATGGGGGGCGGCTGGGGCGGTGGCCCCGTGACCTGTGAGGGGGGGACCGAGGGCATGACCTTCTGCATCTTCATCGAGGGCAGGAAGGGAGACTTGCTCGGTGACATGCGGTTCTCGAGGGAGCGCGGGAAGGACGCCGGGCTGGGCGCCCTGGAGATGTGGTTTGGCAGTGACGGGGGCGTCTGGTAGGACGACTGAGGCGGTCGCGTGATGGGCTGCATGGAGGCTGAAGACGGCATGTAAGGCTGACGCTGGCTGACGTGGGAAGGCCACTGGCTCTCGTGATTGATCCTCTGCTCCGGTACCATCATCTCCTCTGTGCGGCTGACGCCGGGGTAGGGAGGCGCCTGCGCGGGGCCGCCGGGGCCCTGGCGGTTCTGGTAGGGATAAGGCATATCGTTGCGCGCCGCCCACATGTTCTGCTGGGGCCCGTCGCCCGACGCCGCCTGCAGGGGGCCGCCCATCATCTGCGGCGGGAGGCCGTGCGGCTGCAGCTGCCCGGGGCCCTGCAGCCGCTCCCGGTTGTAGGGGTACGGGTACTGGCCCTGCAGGGGCCTCCGCTCGGGCCCCGAGTAGGAGCTGCCGTACTGGCTGTACATCTCCTGCTGCTGGCCGCCATACTGCATGTTGTAGACGTCGCCCTCGTGGCGCTTCGCCGGCGGCCCGTACATGCCGTCCATGTGGCGTTTGTAATTCTGAAATCCACATAAAGACAGATCACACTGACGGGCCTACAGGCAGAAGCCCGCAGGCTCCAGTGACGCAGGCGGGGACTAGCTGGCAGCAGCCTCACAGCGAGCGTCCGGAAGCTCCCCGAGAGCTAAGGACTAATCAGCTACGTGCTTCGGGGTCAGGTGACACCGCGCCTCGTGCTGAGAGGACTTCAGAGCCCGGCTTTCCTAGGCCTGAAACTCTGTGGAAAGCAAGCCCTCCTTCCCTTCGGCCTTTCCAGGGCTGCAGTGTTGGGATGGCACTGCTTTGTGGCCACCCACAGGCGGATGCCGGGCCAAGGCTAGGGCGGCCCTGGGGTGGGCTCAGTAAGGGCGGGGGGCCACCTCTCAGGAAAGGACTAGGGACTCTGGAGGTAGGCGGAGAGGTTCCTGGAGGAAATGGATTTGGCTCCTCAAACTGGACCGGTGTTCCCTGACGTCCAACATTTCGGGGCGCCCCACCCCCCATTTCTATCTCGGTTCAGGTCAGCCTCTCCCACAATGCCATGCGCTGGTCCGGGCTTCTGGGGACAGGCTGGGTGCAGCACGTGTCACTGCCTCGCCTCCTGGTGGCGCTCTGGGCACCGGCACATAATGAGGGGGTGGGGCTCTCCTGACCCAAGGGACGGGGGAGGGTCGGGGGGAGGGATGGGAGAGAGAGGGGGGAGGGACAGGAAGAGCGCCGGGGGAGTGACCGGGAGGGATACGGAGAGGGAGAGGGAGGGTCCAGGGAGGAAGAGGAAAGGGGGAGGGTCAGGGAGGAGGGAGGCGGGGGAGGGACGAAGAAGGGGAGGGACAGAGGGGAGGGAGGGAGGGACAGAGGGGAGGGAGGGAGGGACAGAGGGGAGGGACGGAGGTGCTTATGTTTTCATTACTATCCTGTCACTCCACCTAAACCTTGTTTAAAATCAGTTACAATTGATAGTACTTATATGCTCCCTCGAAATTAAATAAATGTTTAAAACCGTTTTGTGGCTTAAAAAATCTTAAAAAAAATCCATTTACAAGCGGTCTCCTGAAAAGTTTAGAAATAGTGAAATCCTCTGTGCCTGAAAAGCCACAGCTACAGGGGTCACTCTCCCCACCAGGACCCATAACGGGAAGGCAGGGGCCTGGCACAACAGAATGCTGGAGAGCTGCCTGTGAACAGCAACAGTTTGCCCTCATTAGTTTAAAAAAGACAAAACAACAACAAAACTGCAACCAGTTGCCATGGAGTCCGTTCCAACTCATGGCGACCCCATGTGTGTCAGAGCAGAACTGTGCTCCA
Organism: Elephas maximus indicus; assembly: GCF_024166365.1. Lineage (NCBI taxonomy): Eukaryota > Metazoa > Chordata > Mammalia > Proboscidea > Elephantidae > Elephas > Elephas maximus. The sequence goes on along the minus strand of NC_064819.1, from coordinate 229,387,504 downwards.
TAGGGTTTTCAAGAACTGAATTTGTCAGAAGTAGATAACCAGGCCTTTCTTCCAAGGTGCCTCTTGGTGGACCAGAACCTCCAACCTTTTGGTTAGTAGTTGGACACTTAACCATTTGTGCCACCCAGGGTCAAAATATGCCGTTTTTAGTATTTTATTTTTAAAAATCCAATCAATGTTAGCTATTAGTATATAACACTTCAAGTTGCTTTTTCTACATGTCCTCTTTAAAACATACTTGATAACAACAATATACACAACAGACTGAACATAAAACAAACTGAACATAAAACCAAAACCAAACCCAGTGCCGTCGAGTCGAATCCGACTCATAGCGACCCTACAGGACAGAGTAGAACTGCCCCGTAGAGTTTCCAAGGGGCGCCTGCTAGGCCTTATTATTCACAAGGATGAATGTGCTGAGTTTAGAGACTGCTGGTAACGTGTCACATTTGATTCAGGATACAGCATGTCAAAAATGCTTTTTAATTTGCTGACTTCAAAATCCTAGGAATATTTTCTAGCACTAAACAAATATATCCTGAATGTTCAATAAATGCTAATCGTTTTTGTTACACTTCCGCAAATCTTCAGAAGTAAAATAAGTTTGGATTTTAGCCTCCAGGAGAAAAGCAAACAATGAAGGGATCCCCACCCCCTGCCCACTCACCGGCTGCTGTGGATACAGTCCAGGTTGGTGGCCTCCATATGGGGGTTGTCCTGAGGGAGGGCCTTGGCCTGGATACTGCTGCCCGTAAGGTTCATGCCTAGAACGAGGCATTCGAAGAAAACTTTAGTGATGAAGTGCTTCGGGCCAGCGGAGAAACAAACCATTTCTGGAACCCCCACACCCCTAAACTTCCCTTTCTTCTGCGATGCACACTTTCTAACCAAGACATGCGGAGCAGAAGCAGCAACACTTTAGCAAAAGGGATGGGAACACCCATTTCAGGGAACACTGCCAGGCCCACAGTTTGGGCTGCTGGTTAACAGGAGTCGGAGGAATACCGGCTGAACAGGCAGGCAACCTGCTAACACTCGTCAGATGTCTGCCTTTGAGGCAGAAGCCCGGCCCATCCCACTGAGGTCCCATTAGGAAGCGTTCTAAAACATCCTGAGGTGAGGTGTTAGGGAAAGCAAGACAAGGGCATTTCCTCTAGAAGAGCACCAGAGAGTGGACATGTAATCACAGGAAGTGATCTCCCTTCTCACCGCCTCAACCTGAATGTCAAGTATCTACTTTTTAAAAGCTATACTTCAAATTAATTCAAATGACACTGAGTTAGCTAATAAAAAAGTTAGCTAATAGTGGTATAGATACACACAGAAAATTTCCAAGTCCTATGACTCTAAAGGGCTACAGGAAAGAGTAACAGGGGTGATTTAAGTGTGCTATTAAAAAAAAAAAAAAATTTTTTTTTCTTTTACACCTGGGAAAACAGGAACGAACAACACATCTTTCAACTGCTACTCCACTGAGAAGTTGCAAATACCATGAAAATTAGCATGTTTAGAAGGGTGATAGATTTGCAATTTTCAAAAATTTATTTAGAATCTTTTAAGAAGGAACACAGCTGGCCTGAATACATTCTTCAACTGATCAAGGAATGAGAATAAGAACAAATGACTTTTTAGAATATCCCGTGTAAAGCAGACACAGGGGAAGTTTTCACTGACTACACTGATATCTAGAAAGAAGTTTACACTTAGGAGGAAAGGAATATACTTGACATGAATGAAATTTAAATAAATGAATAAAAGGCAGTATTTCTCAGAAGAGAAAACTTAACCATGAGGTAAACCCCTCTTTCTCATGTGATAGAGTCAAAAGAACTTTTAAAGCTAGGTCACACAAAGGTCTAGACAGCATACCGGAAGGAACAGAAAAGTGTATCCGCTTGGGCTCCTTTCAGAACACACATTCTAGTACAAGTGTGTTCCTAATCTTTCAGCCAAAAAAGAACAAACAAAAAAATCAGTACTTTTACTGGACCCTCAAAAACAACCAAATCTAAGTACACTAAACTAAGTGCACTAAACACTACTTAATGGTTAAGTAGTTAAGTCAGATAACAGGTAAATACTCACAACAACTATGGCCAGGTTAAGAATTAGAAGAATAAAGTCTTAAGTCACTAGTAACTAATTGCTGTTGAACTGAGTCCAACTCATACAGACCCCGTGTGTGTGTGCGTGCGTACATGTGTCAGTATACAGAACTGTGCTCCACAGGATTTTCAATGGCTGATTTTTCAGAATAGATTGCCAGGTCTTTCTTCCATGGGGCTTGAACCGCTAACCGTTTCATTAGTAGTTGAGCATGTTAACTGTACCAACCAGGGACTCCACATCACCACTAGAAGACATCATATCACCTCGAGCATGGGGTGGCTGTATATTCTCAAAAACCAGGCTCACAGAAAATGCTAGAAAGAAACCTAAATAAGGTAAAACAGTGACTTTTCACACTTTTTTCTCATCTGTATTAACCCAGTGAAATCTTTTCCTTAATAAAATCCTCCCGTGACCCGGCACAGCAGACGGATGAGGGGAGGGGCCCTGACTGAGGCAGCTCCGAGGTAGCACCATTGCAGCCTGGATTTGGAAGGACATGACCCCCAAACTAGCCCTGTGCTGAGGCATGCCAAGTGTGGCCAGTTAGGAGAGGAGCCTCTATTATGCCTCCATTTATTTTTCTTTAAAAGTCACAAACACTGTATTAAAGGCTTTTGGTTCTAAGCATCTCTTCCAGGGAGATAAAGAACACACGGACAGAGGAGAGGGGTTTTTGCAGTATTAGAGCTAGAGCCATAGGCCAGGGGCCTTCTTCACAGAAAGAATCCACCCCAAGGCACTATTGCAGGAAGCAGTTTTTTTTACTATCTCTCGGTGACATTTCAGTGACTTCTCTTTTACTGAATCAGAATAAATGGTGTCAGTACAGCAGCCTTCTTGCCAATATAGTTGTTGGGATGATTTCCCTGCCAGCCATTCTAGGGAGCCTGAGCTGTTCCGTTCCTTGGTGTGTATTAAGGAGCCAAGTGTTCTCTCTCTGTATAAATTGTTCACAGGGAAGAGTGTTGTTGCTGTTTTAGGTGCCGTAGAGCTGGTTCTGACTCATAATGACCCGTGTACAGCAGAAAGAAATACTGCCTGATCCTGCACCATGCCCAGAATCATTGCTATGCTTGAGCCCATTGTTGCAGCCACTGTGTCAATCCATCCCCTTGAGGGTCTTCCTCTTCTTCATTGACCCTGTACTTTACCAAGCATGATGTCCTTCTCCAGGGACTGATCTCCCCTGACAACATGTCCAAAGTATGTGAGATAAAGTCTCGCCATCCTTGCTCCTAAGGAGCATTCTGGTTGTTCTTCTTCCAAGACAGATTTGTTCATTCTTTTGGCAGTCCATGGTACATTCAATATTCTTCACCAACACCACAATTCAAAGTCGTCAGTTCTTCTTCAGTCTTCTTTATTCATTCTCCAGCTTCACATGCATATTGCATACGATGCGATTGAAAATACCATGGCTGGGGTCAGGCGCACCTTAGTCTTCAGGGTGACATCTTTGCTCTTCAACACTTTAAAGAGGTCCTTTGCAGCAGATTTGCCCAATGTAATACCTCTTTTTATTTCTTGACTGCCTCTTCCATGAATGCTGATTGTGGAGCCAAGTAAAATGAAATCCTTGACAACTTCAATCTTTTCTCCGTTTGTCATGATGTTGCTCATTGGTCCAGCTGTGAGGACTTTTGTTTTCTTTATGTTGAGGTGCAATCCATATTGAAGGCCGTGGTCTTTGATCTTCATCAGTAAGTGCTTCAAGTCCTCTTCACTTTCAGCAAACAAGATTGTGTCATCTGTGTAACGGAGGTTGTCAATGAGTTTTCCACCAATCCTGATGCCCCGTTCTTCTTCATATAGTCCTGCTTCTCAGATTATTTGCTCAGCATACAGAATGAATAGGTATGGTGAAAGAATACAACCCTGACACACACCCTTCCTGACTTTAAACCACACCGTATTCCCTTGTTCTGTCTGAACAACTGGCGCTTGATCTATGTCCATGTTCCTCATAAGCACAACTAAGTGTTCTGTTATTCCCATTCTTCGCCAAAGTTATCTGTAATTTGTTATGAGACACGAAGTTGAACGGGAAGAGTGGGGACACCTTACAAAGCAAGGCTTGGAAGACCCTTATAGGGGCTCTCTGCACCTCGAGTCTGCTGAGAGCTGGGCGCAGCTACCACTGCACACACACCCCTGAGAAAGAAACTGCAAAGATGAAGAATTCTTGGTAGCTCACAGAACGAGAAACCTGGACCGTGGAGCTCACTGACTCACTGCTGGCACTGCAGAGGGAAGTCTAGTGCGGTGAGGACATCTCTCACGGGGAGATGCCTCCTGCCGGCCTGGCTCAGCCAGCCCCAGCCTACCTTTAACTTGTGCTTTTGGGTAGTCGCTTATAGAACACAGATGCACCTGACTGCCCAGGACAAGGCCCCTCCCACCCTGTTCCCACCTCTAGCTCGTACTTGTTCACGAACAGCAACCACCTCTTATTGTGCCAGCAGGAAAGCAGATGTGAGGTGACCCCGGAGGCCCAGCTACCAGGGCTCAGAAACGTGTGTGTGAGGAAAGCGGAGTTCTTATGACATCATCTCCCCACCACATCAAAGCCACTCACCTCCGGTCGTAACTGGCTCCGTAGGGAAACTGTTGCCGCTGGCCCATGCCCAGGTTGGACATGGCTCCAGAAGGACTCTGGTTATACATGTCCTGCATGCTGCTGTTGGGCATCTGTCCTTGCGTCATGAAGGGCTCACTACTCCCAGGCACTGCAGTATTTTAAATAAAAAATGTAAAATTAAGTGTTTTCAAAAGTCAAAGGACCCAAAGATTCCTTCTAGTCATTTCTGTGGTTTTTTAAAACCTGTATCAAATCCTTAATATGACAGACAATAGTACTAATGAAACAGCACAGCTCTGGTGTCAAGACGGGTCCTGTGGTAGGCAGAGTTCTAAGGGGGCCCTACGATTTCTGGTGTACCCCTCCACCCCAACCAGGTGTACATGCCTGGTATGAGCTCCTTCCCTTGAGAGTGGCCAGAGCCTGTGTGTATGATGGGATACCACCCCCACGAGTATGTTAGGTTACATGGCAAAAGGGATTCTGCAGATATGCTTCAGGTTATTAATCAGTTGACTCTGAGTTAACCAAAAGGCAGGTTCTCTGGGTGGGCCTGGCCTAAGCATGAGTCCCTTATAAATCTGGATCTAGAGGTTAGAGACGGAGTAAGTCAGAGACATTCCCCTGCTGCTGCCATGTTGTGGAGAGGGCCTGATGTCAGGAAGGGCAGGCAGCCTCTAGATGCTGTGGATGGACCCAGACAACAGGCAACAAAGAAACAGGAGCCTCAGTCCTACAACCATGAGGAAGTGAGTCTTACCAACAACCTCAATGAGCTTGGAAGAGGACCGTGAGTCCCAGAAGAGAACCACAGCCCCAGGTGACACCCTGACTTCAGCTTTTTGAGACCCTGAGCAGAGGACCCAGCCACTGACCCACAGAAACTGTGAGAGAATAAATTTATGTTGTTTTAAGCTGCTAAGTTTGTGATGATTTGTTATGCAGTCACATAGAAGGCTAACATGGGCCCATATCCATCACTTACTTGGGGAAGCTACTCAATGTCTGAGCTTAACTCCTTGCCTAAAAGGAGGTCAGTGATACCATTTCATGGGTATTTGTGAGGAAGAAACAAAACACTGTGTATAAAGTTAGTTCTTCCCCTCAGAGAAGAGTGACAACCTTAACACAAACATCTACCCACTGCCTCACTCCACAATCACAGTAGAGAAAATAACTAGGGAGTAAGAATAGCTCAAGATGGGATGAGACACAACTATTTCTAGCAGAGTAGAAAGCCAATTAGGTCAGATATGCAAATTTGCATCAGCTCAAAGGAAATTGGGTCAAGCCCAGAAACTAGCCTGTAGGCAAATTAAACATTTTAATGTAAATTCTAATTGATATACAGTACCACTACCTATCCACATTCTACAATGGTCACTTTTATGTTATATGAGGCCAAAGCTGATTGAAGTTCTGTGAGCTGATAAAACTTGTTTGGCTGACAGAAGTGTCAACAACAAAGCCAAATATGGGTAAAAGGTGTTTTTCTTTTCAATGTGCTTTCACATATTTTACCTTATCAACCTTATATCAACCTCAGGTAGAGTCAGTTCTGATGTAAATTTTCATTTAAAAGAGGTGAAAACAGAGACAGATAGAAATTAAGGGGTACAGTTAAATAGCTTAATTCCCTGATATACAAAGAGTTCTTAAAAATCAACAGGAAAAGGGACAAATTAGAAAATGGGCAAACACATAAATGGACATTTACAGAAGAAGAATAAATGGCCAATCAACATATGAAAAGATGGGTGACCTCACTAACAATTAAGGAAATCCAAGTTGAAATAATCACGAAGCTTTAAAAAAAAAAAAAAAATTTTTTTTTTTTTTTGCTAATCTGACTAGCAAATATTAAAATGATTCATACTTGTTATTTCTAAGGAGGTGAGGAACCATGCACTCTTACGTACTATTGTTCAGACTTGGTACGACTTGTGGCAATGCCTACAATGGCTGACTAAACTTTGGCAATCCCCAAAGACACACACCTGCCGATATGCATACCCCCGTGAAGTCCCCTCTCACAGTGACTTTGGGTGTGGTCATGGGACTAGCTTTTTTTAAGAAACAAATTTTGTTGTTGTTGAAAATATACACACCAAAATACATAGAATTCAACAATTTCTATAGGTACAATTCAGTGACACTGACTGCATTCTTCAAGTTGTACAACCATTTAACCCTCTTTTTCTGAATTGTTCTTCTCTCATTAACATAAACTCTTTGCCCCCCTAAGTGTCATCTACCCTTTTGAGTTGCTGTTGTCAATTTGATCCCATGTAGTTCTTCAAAAGAACATGATGCTCAAGGCAAACACTCTTTACTAATTAAGCTAGCCTACTGTTTGGTTTAAAGAAGACTTCAGGGAATATTTTGGTTTAAGGTCTAAAGATTATCTCAGGGCGATAGTTTCCGGAGTTCAACCAGCCTTAATTGCTCCAGAAAGTCTGGCTTCTGTGAGAATTTGAAATTCTGTTCTGTAATTTTTCCCCTTTTGATCGAAGATTCTTCTATAGAATCTTCAATCAAAATGTTCAGTAATGGTAGCTGGGCACCACCTAGTTCTTCTGGTCTCATTGCAAAGGAGGCATTTTATGGAACTAGCTTTGACCAATGGAAAACTTGATAAGCACTTGCACCTTTTGGACTGAGCTCAGGTGTTTACTACATTTCCTGCAGGATACTTGGAAACTTTGAAAGGACAAATATAGACTATCTTGCTTTACGCAACAGATATATTGAAATATTACAAATCTAATTCATAAATGGTATATTACCAATATATAAATTTTTGAGATTATTCATTTTTATTTTTCGTTGGTCCATAACATGGGTGGAAAGCAAGGTTTTGGGCTTTATGCTTCTCTCTGTTCAGCCAATATACCAAGAAATTCACAGACCCCAAATACCTAAATATAACGCAGGCAGTTATTTAAGAGATCCTAGTAAAAATATTTCCATAAAAATACTATTCACTATTTGTCTGTATTTTTTGTTCAATAATATTTATATCAAGTCTCAATTCTGCAGGACTCAACTACACATCAAAGTGTTAAAAGGCATAAAAACTAAGTTTCTGCTTGGAGCTTGTAGGTCCTGGGCAGTGTTTTACATAGGTAAAACCTCACGCTAACTAAATGTTGGGTATTAATAAGCATAAAGGTGAAAAAACAGATGGCAATGATATTGGCGTGTGTTTCCTAGCCTCAATAAGAAACTCTCCTGGACTCTCTTGGAGATCTTATCCATCCCAGGGCTGCAAATACCATCTCTAGCTCAGTACTCCAAAGTCAGATCTAATTCCAGCCCTGGGCTCTGCTCCAGACACACAGTCTACCAACTACTCCACACCCTGATAGAGCCCAAAGTTCACTCTTGCTTTCCCTCTCCACCTGTGTCTTTCCCAACGTCCACACTGCAGGTAGGAACATCTTCATCCTCTCAGTCACCATCATGTTTTCTTCTCCCTTCACCCCATCTTCAGTCCATAGCAAGTCCTGCTGTTTCTGCCTCCAGCATACACGGTGAACGGTTTCACTTCTTTCCCTGCTGGGGTCCTACTCCAACCTGGCCTCGCTCTCCTAGCCTACTGCAATGGTCATCTCACTGTCTCCCCAATTCTCCTCTTACTTCTCTCCAATACATTCTCCACAGGTGGCCAGTTATTTTTTTACAAAACAATTAGCCCTGCAAAACACCTTTCACCTAGGGTAAACCCCAAACTCATCAACACCTTAGAAAGGTCACAAGGCCCTGGCCCAACTGCCAGGTGACCCCACCCGGTCTCACTCTTGCTTATTAAGCTCCAGCCACTTTTCAATTTCTCAAACTCGGTGCGTTCTCCCCCAAACCTGCCTCCCTCCCACAGCCAGCTCCTCCCTCTTTAGGTCTCTGCGGGTAACTACTACCTCCTCAGAGCCCCTCCCTCCTGACTGCCCCCTTAGTAGCTTTTCCTTCCTCCCATTGCTCCCCGCTCAATATCATTGCCATCTGTTTCCCTTCTATTGGCTTCTACTTATTTTCTTTCTTCCTCTAACCACAATATTTAATTATATATTTGTGGTTTAACTTACTTTTCTTTGTTTTCTCCCCAAGAGACTGTCAACTCCATAAGGGTGGGGACTGTGTCTGACTTGCCGATGTACTAGCTAGCACTAGCACCGTGCCTGATCCAGGCTGACAGGACAGAGCTGACAGCCACTGGCACTGCGAGCAGCCGACTAGCTGTCCGTGCCTGCCTCCCTTCCAGGAGCCTCATGTGTACCCACTTAAAACTCACAGCACCCTTTCAAGCAGGTCCTATTATTATCCCAATTTACAGATGAGGAAACTGAGGCACAGAGATGGTAAGTAATTTTCCCAAGGCCGGAAGTTTAGTAGTTGGGAGCTGCGACTCAAGCTGAGGCACGCAAATGTGTTCTGAGTGAGCTGCTTGTGGAAAGGTGGAGGAAGGATGCCCCCTGGACCAACCCTGGGGTCCTTCTGTGCATACCTTTTCTCATTCCACCAAAGGGGTCCTTGTTGGGCTCATAGGGCACCCTGCCCATCATGTCTGGCATGCTCATGCCCTGTTGGTATGGAGCGTTCGGAGTCATGGAGTTCCGTTTTGGGAACGATGAGTCGCTCACGTCTGAGAAGGGGTCGTGCACACTGATTGTACTGCTTCTGAAGGGATGCAACGGTGAAAGCTTAATGATAAAGGCAGGAGTTACCTCCCAACGCTGTGCGCAGAAGGTAAGCCAGCCCTGAGCTTCGTAAATGCAGAAATCACCCAACGTCAATGACACATACACAGCAGTGGCAATCAGCACTTCAAAGCTCACTAAGGAACGCCATTTCCCCTCTCCATAAAGTCTGCTCCAGGAAATTACGCTGTACGCTCAGCTGGCTTTGTGCTGCTCCCACGTTCCCCTAACATACCTTCCACCTTGCATTGGGGTCATCTGTCCGTGGGGGGTGGAGGCTGGCGTCGGTGGCTTCAGATCACCTGGAACCTCAGCCATCGAGTTGCTGCCAGTTGATTGCGGGGTCTGTGGACCTTGCAAGGATCCTGAGTTAGCTGATAACCGAAAAAAGGGGGGCGGGGAGGACAGAAAGCTGCAGGTTACCAATGGAGCTAGCTCATCCTTGCTAGTTGATGGAAAAAAAAAGAAAATAAGACAGTACCTTCTTAGAAATATTAATAGTATGCATTGCTGATAACAACGTAGTAATATTAGTTGGTCTTACATTGTTTATAGTGAAAATTAGTAACAGCTTTTTTTTTTTTTTTTAAGAAAACTATTTGGCAGCACAATTCATTTGTGGACCATAAAACACATGTATATCTTTGACTGGGCAATTGCTTTCCTGGGTATTTATTCCAAGAAGATAACCTAATAAAAAGAAGTCTAGAGGCAGAATGATGTTTGTTCTGTAGTATAGATATTGGAGATAAGCTAGATGTCTGAGAGTAAAGAAAAATGGGATAAAAATCTTGGCATATCAATTTGATGAACTATTATGCTATTTTAGAAAAACAAAACAAATTAGAAAAACTAGTTCTGAGTCCTTGGCAATGAGAAATGCTAGTTGCGAAGCAATGATACAAATTAACAACGAGCCTTATGTCATCTCAACACAGCGTCCGTGTCTGCAGGTGCCTACATTCTGTCATTGATGACATGGTCATTTGGGGAGTTGTGAAATCAGACTTGTCATTAAAAATACACAGGTCATACTGATATGGTGTTCTTTAATGCTGTTATCAGAGTTCTAAGATTTGGCTTTAACTATAATTACACAGAGTAACAGAGCTCCAAATCGAGCAGGTATTTTCAAAGCTTAAGTGGGAATCCTGACAAAAATCAATTAATCTTATCTCATACGGAAATTTTTTTTTTTTAAGGGTTTCTGCTTTATCATCCATCATAAACCAAAAAAACAAAAAACAAAACCCAAACCCCTTGCGGCAGAGTCGATTCTGACTCAATGACACTATAGGACACAACAAAACTGCCCCATAGGGTTTCCAAGGAGCAGCTGGTGGATTCAAACTGCCGACCTTTTGGTTAGGAGCTAAGCTCTTAACTACTGCCACCAGGGCTCCATCATCTATCACAGTCGTTAGCATATCAGGTGTTCAATAGTACTGGTTTCATTGATGAATTAATTAGGTAAATATGGGATGAATAATGAGTCTACCAGAGTCTAGGCTCTTTTCTATGCCTCAATGCTTCAGTATACTAAACTGACAAGACAAAAATCCCTGTCCTCATGGGGTTTACAATAAAATACCTTCCAAACTATAAGGAGCAGAGGAATTACTGGCTACTTGTAAGTAATAACATATAACATTTTACACTTAGAGTGCCTTTCACACGAAGTTTGCAAGGCTGGCGACAATTGCCATTATCCACATTTTACTTTAGAGGAAGCTAAGGGTAAAAAAATCACTAGAGATTACAGAGTGAGCTAGGAAGGAGTCAGACATTGAAAGGAATGCATCACTTCTACTCAGAGAGCTTCAGCTACACACAGGTCTTCCTGAGAGATTCGGCTTGCCCACGCCTGGCTGGTGGGGACCAGATGTTGGACCGTCTGGCCCACAAAGCTGAGGGCTCAGTGCCATATCTGAGCCTGCGCCCAGGCCCAAATCGATTCAGGAATGTCCTCAGAGATGCTGAAGACAAACTTTGAAGGCAAAGACCTTGTAGAAAAACTTATTAACTCATACTTACAAACTAAACGTCTTCTATAGCTGTAGAAAAATAAGCCTGCAAACAAGACTGCCCCAGAGCTGGGAGAAGGGGGACAACTGGTTTACCAGGTCCTACAATGTAACGGACTCCACCCAAAGGCCCTACTCCGCAGGAGGCCTGGCTCTCAGGCAGGGGTTTCAGAATGACCCGCATTTACAAGCATTCACATTGACAGCTAATAAACGAAATGGGAGAAGTTTTTCCGTGTCAGTATTTCTTCTTTTCCTTTCAGGAAAAAAACGAGCTCAGCCTCTGGGAAGTCTATTCAGAGAGGTGCTGGCACTCGCTGGGATAGCCCCAGCTTCTGCCAGAAGCCACACATGAATGCTGTACAGTAAACAATGGAAGGTTCCCGAGGTTAAGCACATTCACACACTTCAGACGGGCAGCCAGATTCCCTGCTGGGAAGAGGATTTACCACAGTGGACCTGGTGCCCGGGTTCTGGCTGGGGTTTTGGAAGGTGGTGGGGGCATGGCCTGGCATGTCCCCGGGCTCCAGCGACCAGAGGTTGATCTGAGGGCACCTCTGTTCACAATCTGATGCCCTTTCTCATTTATCTTCCATGAAGGATTCCCTGGCTAAGTCCCTGACAAGTTTTGTGACATCACTTGTCAGCTAAAAATAGAATCCAGTCAGCCACCTGCCAGCAAAGACTGGTGGGTTTTTGGTTACAGACATACTAACTGAATGCCCCTCCCCACCTGCTGCCTAGGTGACTTGAGAGTCCAGGCCTGCCTGGCTCCTGAACACTCCTCCACAGACCTTACAGGTGGCCCCTACGATGCAGACTGCACCCAAGGCCAGGCCTGGGCTGCCTCTGGGAGCCGTAGCCTAGCTGGCTGACTGAAGTACCCTCCTCACTGAAAGACGGTGACCTGGAACTCGGGGGTAACTCTTCCCTGGAGGGCACAGAATTTATTTTTAGATCTAGTTGGGGGGGGACCCCAAACCAGGTGCCATAGAGTTGATTTTGACTCATGGGGACCCCATGTGTGCCCAGTAAAACTGCTGTGTAGGGTTCTCGAGGCTATGACCTTCATGGGAGCAGATCACCAGGCCTTCCTTTCAAGGCACCTCGGGATGGGTTTGAATGCCAACCTTTCAGTTAGTAGTCGAGCACTTACCCGTTCGCACCACCCAGGGGCTCTAGATCCAGAGTAGCCAAACCAGACCTGGGAACGAGGTGGATGACTCAGAACACTCCCTGAACATAGCCATGGGATTAGCTGGTTCATAGAGACTGTTGAAAACAAATCTAGAATGTTTCTTAGGAATCACTGAGTTTAGCCTGCTTGTACGTGCCCGTAAGGGATCAACTACAATTACCGTTCTCTTGGGAAAACACTCACTTCAAAGAACACAAATTTTTGCTAAAAATTAAATTTTTAAAAAGAGTGTAATATTTACCAGGGGCAGGACAGAAAAGAAGTGGGGTGTCACTGCTTAGGGGCACTGAGCTTCTGTTCAGGGTGATGGAAAAATCTGGAAACAGACAATGGTGAAAAGCTGCATAACACGATAAATGTAATTCACGTTACTGAATTGTATGAGGAAAAACGCTGAAAGAGCAAAACTTTTTTTATATGTTTTTACCATAATAAAAGCTGTACTAAACAAGACCCTGGAGTGGTCAGTGGCTGGGTATCATGCTTTCCATCCAATGAGAATAAAAATGTTTCAGAGAGACGTTCCTTGACGGCAGCTGTGGAATCAGAGAGGCCCAAGTCATGGACGCTGTGCTTTTGACGATGGTACCAACATCTCACCAGCCTAGCCGCAGGTCCTTTGGAGCTGGGTCTCCGGAGTAACTGTCTTCAGACAATTAAACTGGCCCCGTGAGCCCATGGGTGATGCGTTCTGGGCGTGTATGGACCTCATGGTTACGATGGGAAGCTTCCCTTTCACAACTCCCTGTTTCACTGGACTTGGGCTCCATTTGGACGAAGGAGAGGAATGGATAATCAGAGCCGCATCTGCAACCCCAGCTCTTTTGTGCAGTTAAAACTATAATGTCGCCATAAAAACTGCAGTTTAAAAAAAGGCAAGAGGGAAAGAGCTGACTGGTAAGAGAACAGGCCTGTGCTCCCTGAAGTGTCTGCACCTCAGACAGACTGCTTGTACTGCAGCCGCTGTTCACGGGGAGTGCCATTCTCCACAGAGAAGTGCAGCCCAGTCAGGGACAAGCACTCTTTCCTGGCAAATAAAACCTGCCTTTAGATCTTTGTAGACATCGCCACTTTGGTCCCTACACCCCACTGGGTTTTATTTTGGAAAAGCAGTTTCAGACCTGTTCAGAGCCAGCTTGTTTTACTCTGTGAAAGGAATGCAATGCTGTGAAGATTTCTAAATTAGACTTCACAGTTTTTTAAGGTGCACCACAGCTGGCCAAGGCTTCAGATCTTCCTGGGTGGGGGCTACGGAAGGGGCTTTCTACTTAATGGAGATCAAAATCTTGGTATATTCCCTACAAGTGCACACTGGGCCTAAAAAGTATTCCTGTGAGACTGGTCGGTTGGCAACCTTAGATTCTCAGTGCCTTCCCAACAGTGGCTAGAGGAGATGGTGAAGAGGGAAACAGGTCTTTCTCTGGCTCACAGACACCACTTGTATGTGTGACTGTTCTGTTACACAGCTGCTTCTCATGCAGGCAGGGGAGTGAGTGGGTTCAGGGGACACTCTAGATACACTCGACAGCTAGACTCCCTGGGAGCAAGCCCGCCCTTACACTAGGTATGTGACTCTGGGCAAATTAGATTCTATGTACCTTACTTTCCTCATGGATTTTAAAACAGTATCTACGTCAGAAAGCACTTACTGATGAAGATCAAAGACCACAGCCTTCAGTATGGATTACATCTCAACATAAAACAAAAATCCTCACAACTGGACCAATAAGTAACATCATGATAAACGGAGAAAAGACTGAAGTTGTCAAGGATTTCATTTTCCTTGGATCCACAGTCAACGCCATGGAAGCAGCGGTCAGGAAGTCAAATGATGTACCGCATTCAGCAAATCTGCTGCCAAGGACCTCTTTAAATGGTTAAACAGCAAAGACGTCCCTCTGAGGACTGCGGTGCACCTGACCTGAGCCATATTTTCAGTTGCCTCATATGCATGCAAAAGCTGGACTATGAATAAGGAAGATGGAGAATTGATGCTTTTGGATTATGATGTTGGTGAAGAATACTGAATATACCATGGACTGCCAGAAGAACAAACAAATCTGTCTCGGAAAAAGTGCAGCCAGAGTGCTCCATGGAAGCAAGGATGGTGAGACTGCATCTTACATACTTTGGACATGTTATTAGGAGGGGCCAGTCCCTGGAGAAGGACATCATGCTTGATGCAGTAGAGGGTCAGCAAAAAAGAGGAAGACCCTCAAGGAGATGGACTGACACAGTGGCTGCAACAATGGGCTCAAACATAGCAATGATTATGAGGATTGTGTAGGACCAGGCAGTGTTTTGTTTCTGTTGTACACAGGGTGGCTATGAGTCGGAGCCGACTCAACGGCACCCTGAAACAATCTACACCATAGGGCTGCTGTGAGGATTACATGGCACAGTGCTTAGAGAAGTGCCTGGCCCACTGTAAGTGCTCTTAGCTGTTGTCATTGGATCTTCACAACAGGCCTGTGTGTGGGAAAGCAGAAGGGACAGTCACTGCCAGCTCCTATGTTAGGGATCCAAGAAGCACGTAACTAAGTGCTCAAGATGACAAGAGTTGGAAGTGCACTCTGTAATGACGGATGGCCAGAAACAGGTAAGAAAATTTACTTGAGTGAGGTCACCACCAAGAGCTAAGAATGACACATTTCTTCCGGCCTCATGTTATATTTATCAGAACATGACAATTTTATAATTTCCAAGTTGAAACCCTAACATGTAGAACAGAGGACAGCAGGAGCCCTGAAGAATGGCAGGCCCACAGTAGCTGAGGGAGAGATAGCAGAGAGGACGGGTCTCGTTCATTTGCTTGTGCTCACGAGAACCCCACTGAACCACTATTGCACCCAAGTAGTATTCCTAAGGCTCCTGACACCTGGGAGTCAAAATGGATTAAGCTGTTTCAGCAATGGGGCCCCTGGGTTGTGCAAATGGCTATGCGCTCAGCTGCTAACTGACAGGCTGGAGGTTCGGATCTACCCAGAGGTGCCCCAGAAGAATAACCTGGTGATCTACTTCTGACAAGTCAGCCATTGCAAACCCTACGGAGCACAGTTCTCTTCTGACGCACATGGGGTCACCAGGAGTTGGGATGGACTCAGTGACAACTGGTTTCAGACATAGGGCTTTATGGACATCTGTCACGACAGTTTGCTGAACCCCCTAAAGTGAGAACTTGAACACCAAACTAGGCCCAATTTTCATTTCCCTGGTGGTGTAGTGGTTAAGAGCTTGGGTGTTAACCAAAAGGTTGGCAGTTCAATTCCATCAGCCACTCCCTGGATACCCAGTTGGGCAGTTCTACTCTGTGCTATTGGGCCACTATGAGTCAGAATCAACTCGACGGCAATGGGTTTTTAGGGGCACACTGAGTGTCCCTGACAGGCAGAGCTGGTACAAGCTCACTGTCCACCCTGCAGAGGTCATTGTCCAGCTGTGCAAAAGTACTAAAGGTATTAGCGGGGACATTTATTTTGTACAGATTTGGGGGAGTATTTTGAAATACTTGTATACGGAATAAAGGTAGAGAGCTTAGAATTTCAAAGTCTATTGTGAGTAAATAAGGCAAAGAGAATAGTGCATCCAAAATGCCAAACAAAAATGGCAATATCCCTAATTTTATTCTCTCTTCCCTTAACTGCTGCCGATGGAGATTCAATTAAATGATAAAAACCTCAAAACAACACAGAACAAAAACCTTCCTCTCCAAGATCAAGGCGCTCTGCTTGGTTACTGTAAGGTGACCTTCTCAGAACCCAGGTGGGTGGTGGTGGATGCTGGGGCCCTGGTGGCGTCCTGGCAAACAACTGCAGTTCTCCCACTCACCAGGAGAGGGCGGCTGGAGCTTGGGCTGCTTTTTGGTGTCCCCCGTGCTGAAGACTTCGGGAGGGGGCTCCTCCCCTCTCTCGATCTTGCACTCGAAGGCAAACAGGTACTGGATGTACTGCTTCTTCAGCGAGCTGGCTGCACTGCTCGAGGTGCCAACATTGAGGTTGGTTGCCAGCTCGCGCCACTTCTTGTTTTTATTAACCTAGCAAGAAAAATGGCAGGATCGTTAGTGTGCAGCGAAGTGGCTTGTTTAAAACCAGGAGACAAAAAAGCGCTTAATGTCTTGGTTTACTTTTTTTTTTCATTTGCCTCTTTTAACTAATGCTTATGACTCCCGCTCAGTAGTGCACAGACAGCACTTACAGTTAGGAGACCATTAAGGAACCTGCTGATAGCGACATAAAAGCCTTGCTGGTGGGGCTCCTGCCTGCTTGCATCTCCCCTGCCTGCCCCTCTCCCGGAGTTGGGCATCGCCCGCTCACCATTCATCTCCGTGCCAAGGTGTGCTCTTGCTCTCTCTGCCCCACCCCACCTCCAATTAAAAAATAAATGAACAAATAAGGCGGCTAAAACCGAATTTAAAAAGCTGTAACAGCACTATTTTGCAATGTAAGTGTTTGAGCATCGACATGAAAACCAATGAGGGGTTAGCCTGCAGTTCCACGCTCTGCCCTCCCTGCCAGGGTTCTGGTGGCACTGGTGGTGGGGGAGAGGGGATGTGCGATGGGGAGTAAAGTCAAACGAGGCCTTGGCCAAACAGCCCGACTCTAGAACTCAACACACTGCCATGCAGTCGGCCGATGCGCTCTATCCGAGCCGCAAGCCTGGCATGTGGGCAGCCCTTCCTGTCCCAGGTGTCACAGGACTCTCCGGGTCCCACTCCTAGTCCGGCAGGGAGAGGAGCACTGCAAAGGGAGATGAAGGGATGGTAAAGGCAGAAATCTTGAGATGTTACACAAAGATTTGGGGCATTAGCTTAACCTTTTGGTTACGGCTTGGGAACAGAGTTATGAAAGATTAAACATGTGAATGGAACATGAAGATTTGCGAATGCTTTGGGGAACATTCCGCCTGCTGACATCCTGGGTTGAGTAGCATGGGAAGGGCAGGAGTGGTTTTTAATAAAATACTGAGTTTTTGGATTCAGATTCTCTAGTAAGGCTTTTGAGGTCCATTTACTTAGTACTCAACGGCACACAATAAAAAAAGTGCTGAATGCTCTTGGAAGTGCCCGGTGCCTGTCTAGTCTTTTGGGATTTAATGAAGGCTGCAAACAGGAGGCCCAGGACTGCCTCAGAATGGTAAGCAGAGCACTGCTCGGGATGTCCTTGGGGCAAGGCTGGGTCCTGCTCCACCTGTGGCTGTGGCACCTGTGCCCAACCCCACCCGATGCCCACTGGGTAGAGGCCACAAAGGTGTGAGTGGCCGTGTGAGCCAGCTTCTTTCTCCCCGTCGGGCCACCAGCCAGATGGATGCAATCCTCTTTAGCAGCCAGCAAGGATTCTCATTTGCTGACTGAACCCAAGACTGTTGAAGTAGCCAAAGTAAGGTACCTTGACAATCTCTACACTTATTTGATCAGCAAAATTCCACTGTTTCAGCAGTTTTGGAGATTCTAAAAAGTCTATGTCAGAGAGCCTGGTAGCAGAGGTGAGGAGTGAGGGGTGTCTGGGAGCAGAGGGAGGAGCCAGTGCCTCTGGGAGTAGAGAGAAGGGTGAGGGGCATCTGGGAGCAGAGGGAGGGGTTGGTGCTGATCTCTTCCTTCACTGCCCACCACGCAGACTTGGTCTGCATCACACAATTCGGCATTTGAATACGCCTTGACTCAAGCTCTGTCTCCTGTACAGGTCTCACTTCCCCAAAGGGACTGACCACAGAAGGGCAAGGCGAGGACAAAGGCCCCCTGACCCACAGAGTCCCACAGGGCACTAAGCCTGGGCAGCACAGCGATCCTGTGAATCAGATGGGCAGCCCTTGGGCTGCGGCCGCAAGAGCTCCACCTGGCCAGGCCAGTGCTGCTGCAGTGACAGGTGTGAAGCTCCGTAGTTTCCCCACACCCATTTTGGGAGGTGTCCATACAAATGAGAGTAAAACCCAGGGTCAGGATGGTGTGGCAACCAGGGTACAAGCTTTAAGGAGGCGCTCCCTCTCAGTGTCAGCAAGCTCAGGGTTGGCACTGGCGCAACCCTGAAAGTGCGGGCCTTCTTAAATTTCCCCCGCCCAACTGCCTCTCCTGTCCCAAACCAGGCTCAGCCCTGCTAAAAAATAACAACGCTGACCTGTGTGTGTGGACCTGGTTTTAAAAGTATGACTTAATTTTCTGAATAGAAGGAAACAATGAATTTGATTTATATCTGATCTAATTCAGTCATTTGCAAAACATTTCTGGAGTATTTACTATGAACCCCTGGCTGCTTCCATAGAATTCTAGAGCCGCAGCGGCTTTAAAGTCTGGTCCAAGTGGCTCAGTTTACAGTGAGGAAATGGAGGTCTGTATAAATGACCTGCCGAGGTCGCACTATGAGTTGCAGGGCGGGGGGGCGGGGAGGGGGCAGGGACAGGCAGGGCTCCTAGCCCCTCTCCCCTATGGTACATAGACTTGTCCATAGCGTTCTCTTTGTGAGAAAAAACTTGAGCCCATATATTCAAAGGTAGCTACTGTCTCCATACCCACTCACTCACTCACCTGTTCACAAGTTCTTACCTGTGCCAAGCCTCCGATCTCTTTGACGCATACGTAGAGCCGGAACAAGTCCAAAGGCTTCTTGCCCACTGCAGGCAGACTGGACACAGGGGAGCCTCTCTCTTCCATGAAGGTGAGGTATCGGTCCACCCACAGCTTTCTCTCTGGCTCATTCCCCAGCTCATACAGCTTTGTGATCTTCTCCCCAGTGGTGGTAGATGAGCTGGACTTCTGGTGCCCAGGAGGAGCATCCGGAGATGAGCAGGGGCAGACAGAGGGCAAGGGAGGAAGGTGAGAGAAAAGGAATGAACTAGCACGTACAAGAAGAGAAGGAATTAAAAGCTACCGCTATCACACAACAGTTAGGAATGAAGGCTACTAGTTCAGGCAAAACAATACAGTTTCTTAATTAAGAATTTACTTCAACTTTAAATGAAGGGTCCAAACTCCCCCTTTTATACACTTAAAAAGCAAAAACAAAGAAACAACCCCCCTCCCCTTTTTTTACTTTATTGATCTAAGCGTTGAATCCCAGAAGGCAAGCTTTCAATGACGCCTCACAGCATTTTAAAACTAAAAGAACGCTATCCAATAGTCCTGTCACAGGGAACAGAAACTCACACGTAATAGCAGAGCCCCCAAGATGACATGGGCTCCTACTTCTCCTTGTGAAAACAAGAGTGACTGCGCACGTCTTCCATTAAAACTCTAAACCATGTGGAGGAAGAGCAAACCCATGGGACTTGATGAAAAATACAAGCTCGGACACAAACCACAGGAACCAGCGGTAGGGGCGCCGCGTTAGTTTGGGAGATTTTATAAACTCGTGGCCAGTTAAAGCTTTGGCATTCACTCGCGCTAACCAACTTTCCCTATTTAAGATTCCTGAACTTCTCTGTCAAGGGAAGGGGCTCTTCAAGAATTATTTTAATACATTTCTCAAGCAAGCATGCTTTAATCATGAAATAGCATGCTAGCTCATATCCCCAGCGTATCTATGGATAAACTTATACGCTGGCTTTTATGCATGTGTTTATGCTGTCCTGGGGTTTATACTGATGCTCTAATTCTTGGTCTTTTATGGATCTACTTACACCTTTATGTATTACACTAAAATGTCAAAAGCTGCTGTTTCTACACACGTGAAGCACACCTTCTAGGCAGATAACACCTTTAGCCCTACATAGCCCAACTGTGTCTTTTTTGCTTTTTCTTTTGTCTGGATGTAACAGTATTTGCGTATCTGTAATATTTGCTATGCCAGCTTATTGTGCAAAATGACTTCTCAGTTCTCAATAGAGAATTCCTGGGAAGAATAATTCCTTATATTTACACATGCTTTATTTACTAGGTTATTATTTAGATTAAAACAATTTCAAACATATTGCTGATTTTGGAGGGGGGGTTTAAATATGATTGCCACTGAGGTTAGATGTCACCTTGTTCAGCAAAAGACTCCCGGGGAGCAGCAGGGGGCCTTATGCCTGAAGACGAGACAGACTGAGTTGTCATGTGGCAGCTCACCCCGAGGGATGTGTGAATCTCGTAAGGTATTTTCGCTGAAATTTTAAGCCTTGGCTGTAGAATTACTGAAGATGTTTACGTCAAATATTGTGATGGTGAATTTTATGTGTCAGCTTGGCTGGGCTATGGAGCCCAATTGTTTGGTCACACACTTGTCTAGTTGCTGTTATGATGTAGTTAAAAAAAAACATGTGATTAGATCAGCAGGCCTTAAGTAAAGAAGATGACCCTCCATGATGTGGGTGGGCCTCATCCAGTCAGCTGAAGGCCTTAAGAGCAAAAAAAGAGAAAGCGAGAGAGGTTTCCCTAGGGTGTATTTTACCTCCAGACTATAAATGGATATCTTGCCAAAACTCACTCTTCCTGCTCTCTGACCTACGGATTTTGGGACACAGGCCTGCAGGAGTCTCTAGCCTGTCCCTTGACCTACAGATTTTGGACTTGCTGTGGGGATCTGTCACCCACAATCATGTGAGCCAATTCCTTAAAATCATTAATAGCTCTCTCTGCATAGACAGCTTACTGTTCTGCTTCTCTAGAGAATCTGAAGATAAATATATAAAAATGGGTGGTAGTCAATGTAGATACAAAATAGTGTGATCTTTTAGGATTCACTTTGGTTCTGAGGTGAAACTGCAAATCACCTAAAAAATGACTTTATGTAAGAACTTAAGTATAGACGTGTGTGTGTGTATATATATACACACACACATGCATTCATTCGCATATGTCTATACATCCATATTCATGCTAGGAATATGGAAAGCACTCTATATGGAAATGGTAAGTTTTTAAAATTTCTTTTCTATACCTAAGGAATATTTCAATCGGGAAGGAAACGTCCTACTGCACTTTATACCAGAATCTCACAGTGGTAACATTTCTAAAAGCTTTGCCATCATTAAGGGGGTAATTACTATCAGGAGGTTTCCAAATACAAAAGTATTCCACTTTTTTTTTTTTTTTTTCATTTGGGGAAAATACACTAAAAAAAAAATGGGTCTAATGTTTTTAAAAAACGAAAAATTGAAATAATGTAAGGAAAAAAGCAGTGAAAGATTTAAAAAAGTTTCCTCTTGCATTTCATTTGTAAAAAATTGCAAGGTAAAAGTCTGAGATTTAATTTAAGGATAAGAGAAATAAAAGCAATCATTTTCAAATGAAACTTCTCTGACTCGCTCCGCCAACATCCTGAACACCCGTTCCACCTGCCATTTCTGGTCTTGTCTCTAAACCCAAAATAGGCAGTGGATCTGGGGAAGAGCAACCAGCCCGAGGAAGTATCTGCTCCAACTTGGCAAAGGACTGGATTTCTGTAACCTGAAACAGGCTTAAAATTGATGGGTTTTTTTTTGTACATTTATGTTTTAACTTTTCTCACTTTTCCTTGCTAAATGAACTCAACTTCTGTATGTCTCCAATGGTTCTCTTTTAAAATTAGAAAAATGTAATGAAGATAATACGTTTTAATAGTTTAATTTTTTGTAGTTTTTGGATGGTCTAAAACATTTTCATGACACCATAATGTAGGAAAATGCACCCATGTAAACACCCTGTGAGGCCCCAGTTCTGTGTGAAGACCTTGAAGAGCCCCTCTGTGCCAACTGCCCTATCTGAATCAGCCCAGCCTCTCCTTCACAGCACTCTGTCACACAATGTGGGCGAGTACGTTTTATGTGTGACTGTCTGTCTCCTGTCCACTCTTCTGAACAGACTTTAGGTTGTCCAAGGACGGGTTCGGTCCACTTTGAATCAGCAACACTTAGTGCAGTGCCCAGCTGGTTGTTCTGGGAGTGAGGCTCAAATAGCCGAAAGGCAGGGAAGGTCTGGCAGCACCGTGATAAGAGTCACAGCTGATTAAAATGTCCTCTGAAAAGGGTTTAACGGATCAAGGTGCTGAGTGAAGGTATACCACAGTCCAATGAGGCTGAGCTGAGCTGGGAAAGGGAACACAGCATGTCCATGGCAGGCCTTCCTCCTTTCTACCCCCAACCTTAAAGCCTGTTTATTAATTGATTACCAAAGTTATTATCTGGGTGTCTGTCTCAACAGAGAAACAGGACATTGTAAGAAACAGAAGCCTTAGGAAATAAGAGTATACACTTTATCATTTTTACCAGTTAACAGGCTCAACGCATGCCTCTCTCATTCACAGGCATCAGCCCCAATCTAACGTTTGGGTCAATGTCATTATTACACTCTCCACCCACTGACAAATGGCAAACCAACCGGGCCTTCCCAAAGAACAGTTAACTTTTTCCAGGTGGCTAAGGCCCACCCTGTATTGCTTCAGTGCTGTCTGAAACCGTTACTGTCTATGAGTGGGCAAGTCGGCGGAATGGAAATCGCTGAAACGTTACAGCAAGACCTTATTATGGTGCCACAAATGTTTTCCTTGCATGTGATTTAATTCAGTCTATAAGTACATTTTTCCCCCAGTTCTTTTGGGCAGATTTACATTTCAGCAGTCTTTACCATATGCCTGGTAATATGTATATGTGTGTGTGTATGCAAATGTTTATTTTTATTTTCAAGTGTTGTGTAACAAAACAACGTTAGTCTGTAATACACAAAGCGTGGAAAGTCTCTAGATTTAGGCCGTTTCAGACCTGCTGTTAGACAGGCTTGATTAGGAAAACTGTTAAGAGCAATTTTAAGTATCAAATTCAAGTTGTATCTGAGAAAGAGCAGTTAAATATTCCCGAATTGCATGTATTTGTGGTCTTCGGTGGCAGAGATAATCTGAGCCCTTCATTTACAATCTCCTTTGGCTCTCCTCTTGATTAGCATCTCATTCCAAAGAGAGGCCATTTTCTCAGAGCAAGGCAATAGTCTAGCATTTTCCGCTATTTCTAATCATAGCTTCTCTTGCCTTATCTACCACTGGAGATGGAGTTTGCCTGTAAGTTCTTAAACACAGAACAATTCATGGTATAGGAAGAGATAATGTAAAGAGAAATATTTAGAAAAAAGTAATTTATAATTTCAAGTATAATTGTGCTATAGTCAGAAAATGAAGTCAACAATTCAGTTTGGCTTCTTTCTTAAATTTAAGTAGAAAATGGGATTTTGATAATCATTTCCTTCTGAGCTCAATGCACAGATAGCGTGACCACTAAGCTAAAATATAGTATCTCCTTGTTCTTTATAATTCAGAGATCAGCAAAGTGGGGTTTTAAAAGATGTAATACTTATTTAATAAATTATTATTAATGACTATTTTAAGGTTTTAAAGATATTTCAGCCTCGGAAATGCTCCCTTTGAGCCAATGAAGGTTTTTGAAAGTTAAATCTAAGTTCTACCTGCTAGTCTGAGAGTATGACTGATTCGAAAATGCTTTTCCCATGATTATAAAAAAAGATAGCCAGAAAACCCAGGGTACCTTATGGAAAACCAAAGCGCAATGTTGGCTGCCTTCTGAGACTCAAAGCCAGTAACACAAAGACATCAGAATTAAGGAGTTGCATGGTCCTTCCTATTAGTTTTGCTGAACCCGTCCAAGAGGCGGTGTACATTTTATATTTCATTTTTCAGTTGTTGCAAAAGCGAAACATACATCTACAGAGAAGGTAACTGAACGCCGCCCCCTTTTCCTCTGAAAAGGAAAATGCAGGTTACGCTAGCTCTCCAGGTGAATTTTACAAACATTTACTGGGACAACCAACTCTTCGAGCCTTCAACTCTATCTGTTTAAAGCAGTTAATGGGTAATTAATAGCAGCCTCATTTTTGGGTTTTGACTAGATTGCCAGAATCCACACAGTCAAGTTCTTCTTCCCTCCAACTTGCTTTTCTGAGCTGTGCTCTCAATACCTCGTCTTATAAAAATTAGGTTGTTAATTAAGCCTTCTTGGTGAGTAATTGCATGTTAAGTTTTTTTTTTAAGATCTTTTGATTCCCTATATGAATGTAAAATAAAGGTTACTACAGAATCATTACTCTCTTTTTTTTATGGCACAGAATTAATTTCTTTAGTAGAGAAAAAAAAAAAAAAAAGCCTAGCTCTATAATCAGAAGAACATTAAAGCTAAAAAATACCTTTTTACTTACATTACCATTTTTTAAATATACGTCATAGGTGAATCAATGGTTAATTTTAAGATTATCAGCGGTATTGTGCAGGAGACAATTTTTCTATCTCAGCTGATTCTAATGTAGGTACACACTGCTGATCTAAGGTAGCATTCTAAATATTCACAGGCATTAACACTTCTAAAAGTTCTTCTGGTAACTTCAGACAAACGGATTGAAACAAAGCCGGGCTGATGTTACACTAAACTGTGCCCAGATTGTGATATTTCTGTTTTCAGGTAGGTAGTTTTGAAATAAGATGTTTCAGATAGAACTGCCTATGAAAAGGTTTAGCTCAGGGGCCAAACTTGGCCTTTCCTTCAGGGCTGCTATTTGTTCCCATGTACATGGAGAAGTAACTCGTTCTTATAGTCTCCTATAAGCGCACAATGGGTAAGACATATAAACAAGGCCACTTGTGCGAAGGCGTTTGGACCCAGTCGCACACTCCACATGCTCTGTACAGAGGTGCTGTTACATTCCCAGAAATCAACCTTCCGTGAGGCACGCGAACGTGACTCATTTTATTACTAATATCATCATAAATAAAGAAAATCCTCTCATGGATAGATAATGAAGGAAAAGTCTTATCAAACAAACCGACAAGCAAGCATTAAAGCAGAATTCATTATTTACCAAAAAACCCCAAAAAAACACAAAAACGAAAAGCCAGAGCCACTTACAGGGCTTGATGGAGTCTTTGGCCAGCCTGGACTGCTAATGCTATCACTTTCATCTCCGTGAAATGAGGAGATGCTAGCAGAGCTGGGGGACATTGGGGAAGGGACTGGCAGGTTGCCTGGGGTTGGGGGCTGAGAAATACCCTGAGAGCTGTAGCTATCCTGTGGTAGAGGAATAAAAAAAAAAAAAATGACAAAGGTAGGGCAAACTTCATTTAAAATAACAAAAAGCACATCCAGTTTAACAGACTTTTTTTTTTATATATTATATATATATAAAGACATGTACAAACAAACACACAAACACACACACGGATAAAAGTATTGAAACGGCATTCTTAATTAGTATACTTTGGTCAGTTTGCTGGATGCTGGATAAGGCAATAAGCCACCATGCTTACTGGAAGCTGACATGGAATGCTAAGCATGGGTTACCCCTTATGAAAGAAAGAAAAGAAAAGAAAAAAAAAAAAAAAAAAGAAAAAAGCTGTACACCTTATTTATCAAATAAGGCAAGAAAGCAAAATATTAAGTATGTCGTTGTTGCTGAGGCGGCCAAAACAGGAAGCTATAAACTGAGGCAGAGAATGGCTGCAAGTGTCAAAACCAGGCAAGACCCCTTACCTGTCCCCACCCCCACAGCGTATTTCTTAGGTTGGTCTTGTCCCTCCACCCCCACCCCCAACCCCAACCATGAGTTCAATGCCATAAGAACTAGTAACTTTCAGCTCCACACCATGATGGGGGTGGGGAAAGAAAAAAAGACTACGAACATGTTGCAAGGAATGAAAGCATGCAGAAGAGAGGAAACCAAAGGAAATAAAGGAAGTGTAGGCCAACACCAGTGAGAGAGACGGCATGGCAGCTTTGGCAGGCCCGACACCACATGCGGAGGGGGAAGTACCTTTGACTTGCTCTCGGGCTGCGGGGGACCTTCTTCTTTGCCGTCGGTTTTGAGGGGCAATTTGGACTCACCAGGAGACATCATATCTGCAAGACCCATAGATGCTAATCGAAAACAGGAGAAAGAGTAGGCAGTTATATACGTGGTTTGTCAGACGGCTCCCACTAACACAAGTGCCGCCTGTTGCATGGGGCACTGGGATTCCCCTTGAAGGAAGAGGAAAAAGAGAATCGGAACTTAGAGCATACACGTTTCTGAAATCTCGACAGGACCACATTCTGGAAATCCTTTTCTATCTTAAAAGAAAAAAATAATCATTCTGTATACTCAAGACCCAAACCACTAAGGGTCGATTTACATCAATATTGCGTTTTCAAAGTTACTATGGCTTTCGGAAGTGCAGGTGACAACTGGAAATACACCAAATGCTTAAATTGCTCACCAGGTATAGGAAGCAAATGCTGGAGAATTTTTGTTTTTTAGCGCAGGGACTAGAGGATTTAGTAGAGGCAGTCCCCGGGTTACGAATGTCAGACATACGGACAGCTCGCTTGCCCTTTAACGTTACGGATAGCTACCCTCACTTTGAAATGACCGAGCCAACAACTGCTCAAAACAAATTCATCACAATCACCTTTACTTGCTGCACGGGCAGCTTTTTAAATCATTGAAAAGGCTTTGAGCCTTTTCTTGTACTAAAGGCTGAATAAGAATCAACTAACCTATAAATCCAACTTAAAGGCACAGTTAGGAACAGATCTCTTTTCTAACCCGGGACTGCCTGTACCTTCTTAATTTCCTAAATCCACATAATTGATGGTTTGCAAGATCATCTGACATTTTATATTGTTTCATTCAAAAACCTTTTTTTTCAGACTCTCGTGCAAAAATTTATAAACACCTTGCTATACACTCCTAATTGCTCTCCCCCAATGAGACAGCACACTCTCTCCCTCCTCTATTTTTTTCTGTCCATTCGGCCGGCCTCTGACCCCCTCTGCCCTCTCGTCTCCTCTTCAGACAGGAGATGCCAACATAGTCTCATGTGTCCACTTGATCCAAGAAGCTCATTCCTCACCAGCATCATCGTCTAGCCCATCATTCAAAAATCTTATCTATCGTGTGTGGTCTTGTCTACGATAAGGGGAAGACAATCTGGGCGAATGATTTCAAAATCAATAGTTGAAGTTTTCAAAGAAAAGGACTTCTGATGATTTTATGTTGGAACTGTATTCTTAGTTACCAACCCTCAGCAGCTGCTCAGCTCCCTAGGCCGGCCCCAGAGGCAGTACCACGGTCCCAGCCAAAACCTGTGCTCTACCTCAGGGCTCAGACACTCAAACCACTCCTTCTAGGCCTTAGAGTGAAGGGTGGTTATTTACCAAAACGCAGCTGATTCAGACATATTCATTGAGGTGGATAAGGAGCCCTGGTGGTGCAGTGGTTAAGCGCTCAGCTGCTAACCAAAAGGTCAGCAGTTAGGACCCACCAGCCCCTCTGCAGAAGAAGGATGTGGCAGTCTGCTTCTGTAAAGATACTGCCTTGGAAGCCCTACGCGGGCAGTCCTACTCTGTTCCATAGGATCGCTACGAGTGGGAATCGACTCGACAGCCAAGGGTTTGGTTTTTGGTTTTACTGGTGCAGGAACAGGCAATGTCTCGTTCTGTTATATGTAAGGCCGAAATGACTCTGAGCTGACTCGCAGCATGTAAAAACAACAACTGCAAACACGAACGGACATCTTCAGGTTAAAAATATAGGTTTAGATTTCTTTTCAAAGGAAGAACAAGGTGACAGGCAGGAGTCAGTGTAGACATCCAGGGAACAGCAGCTCAGTTTCAACAGAACCCCACTGAGAAGGCCACCTGCCAAACACGGGATGCTTGGGGGCTGGGCTGTGAGGGAATAAGCAAACAGGTGTGCATGGAACCAGAAACCAGCGTGAGGAAGAGGTGGATGTGGAGAACAGAGAGTGGAGCTCTAGAGCCCTGAGCCTAGAAGAGAACAGCAAACAGAAAATCTTCCTATTTCAAAATAAAATAAACCGGAGGGCCTGTGAACAGGGCCCATTTTACACCCTGGAAATGAGAGTGCTGGATTGACCACGGCAATACACATGGGGCACAGTGTGCCAGGGGGAAAAGAAAGCTTTAAAAAAGGCTTCACAGATTGCCCACCACAAAATGATTATGCACATATTCATGTATTACTATGTTTTAGAAAATAATTAGTTTTAATTACAGCAGGGAGAGAGTAAGCAGGGCTCTGGCGAACAAGCTGGCAAGCTTTGTGGTGCTAATTTGCTAATATCTTTAGCTTCACTGCAGGTTGAGACCACAGGTCCTGCCAAGAAAGCCCCCCATGGCCACGTGCCGTGCGTTTCTATGGGCACGCTTCGTGCCGCGCTCTGAAATGCCTGTGTTTTCCATGGGTGCCCTGGCTTGGCTCTCCAAGCTCATTTGTAGCCCAGGCAGTGCTTAAAGTCAGCGCAACACACACAAATCATAATTGAGATGTTTTTCTTTTTTTTTTCAAATTACTTTCAATACTTAGACTTTAAGAACTGGAACAAAAAGCTTTTTCAAGTGATGCAGCTGCAGAGAAAAATCTATTGGGATCAGCTAAAAATGCTGTTATTTTTGTGAATGTGTGAAACCTCAAAAAAGCAGCTGAGAGAGATTACACTGAGAAGACCGCCTCGTTCAAAGGAGCGATTGCTTTCGTGTGGTTTTATCTCTGGGGTCTAGCAAGATGTGAATTAGTGAATCTGTACACTAAGAAACACCCTTTTTTAAAAGAACAGAAGAAAAAAAAAAAAAAAGGCAGGACAAGCGTGAAAAAGGGGCTTACTGATGAAATCCACATGTCCTTGCTAGTTGTTCAGAGTGCATTTGAGGGAATGGCAGCAAATAGGATCTTGAAGAATGTGGCAGTCATGGTCACATGGCCTCTGAGAAGTCCTACCTCTCAAAGGTTACATCTAACCATTTTGACAGTAAACCAGGTGACTAGTTACCACTGAGTCGAGTCTGACTCATGGCGACCTCATGTATGTCAGAGTGGAACTGCACCCCACAAAGTTCTCAATGGCTGGTTTTTGGGAAGCAGGCCACCAGGCCTTTCTCCCGAGTTGCCTCTGGGTAAATCCAAACTGCTAACCTTTCAGTTAGTAGCTGCACACTTCGCCATTTGCACCACTCAGGGACTCCCGGTTTTGCCAGTGTTTATGTAAATTATACCTATTAATTTTGAAAAATAAGAATAGTAATAATGCCCTACTTCATACATTAAATGCTTTAATGTATACAATAGCAATTTTTAACCATAAAGACCAATATGTATTATAGGAGTTAAAGAGACTGATTTACACTGATTTAAAAATCAGACTTGGATTAAAAGAAGCATATATGTTGGTTTGAAATCCCCCAAATTTCTTCATTTTCTTTTACGTATTTATTTTGGGTGTGCAAACATAAGAGCTGTTGAAAGTTGATTGCTTTATTATTTTGAGAGTGAATAGAATCTGGAGTAACTGTTTTATTTGGCACTACTGCCTTACAATGGAAATTTTATTTTACTAAATGGATCGTAATGTCTGTCCTAGCTGTGGCTTTTACTATTCCCTTTGTTGAAATGCTTCCTTTTGCCTCCTTCCCAGAGTTCTCAATGAATCACTGCAAAGAGCCATATGCCTCCTCGGGCAATGGGACTTCAGGGGCACTATTTTCTCTCCTTTCCCTGAAGAGAAAGACCACCACGATTACAAGGCTGTGTTAAATCAGGGCACTGTTCTCTCTGCTGTTAACATCAGTAATCCAGTATGTAAAGTTCAGACATAAAACGGGGCAGTAAAACACGTGTGACGGCAGCGCGTGCTGCACAAGTCCTGTAAATACATTTCAAGCACCAACCTCTGGCTTGCCCATTGAAATTTAAGAGCTGGAATGATTTCTTAAAGTAAGTGTGGGTCAAGGTCCTGAGGCGGCTATTGCACGCCAGATTTAATATATTCACAGAGCACATAAAGAGCATACGGCGTGAGTAAAACTGAAGTTCCACATCAATTCCTACTTGCTCTCCCAGCTCCCTCCTTTGCTACAAGGCTGAGAAACCGTTCCCAGATGATGCTAAAGCAGGGTCGGAAATGTACAGTTCTTTTCTTTTAATGGGAAATACTATAAAACATACCACATTCTGCAGAATATTTTATTCCTTATTTGTGGAAACACAAAAGGGCCTGTGTGTGTGTGCAAATCTGCATATGTCAACAACTATTTTTATAGGCGGCAAGGAGATAAAGTCCACTGTTAACGTAATACTTGCAAGACTACGAGCAAAACTGAGAAGATAGGTTTCTCTCTCCCTGGATCAGCAAGGCCCTGGAAGTGCTCCTTGCAACTGCTCTGCTCTGCCGAGCCTGCACCGTGGCAGTGTGGGCCGGGGCTGGGGGCACTGTGCATGGCCCACAATTTCATCAGCGCCCCCTCCCCATTAAGGCGCCTCAGGGCACACGCAGTTGGAATCCAACAGCACCCTTGCTAGGCAGCACTGTGCCCAGGTGAGCTTCCTAACCTTCTCATCAGACTGATGCTTCCAGGAAAGACCCACCTCGACAGCCTGGAGCTGCCCGTAGACTCTGGATAATCTCAGAATACATTTTCACACAATTTAAGGGACTTAGGTTTCATAATTCTTCAAGTCCTTTTTGTGTGTGTGGGGCTGGGTGGGTGGGGGCAGTAACTGACCTAAAAGCTTAACTTAAAGCAAGCACACAAAGCAATGACCTTTATAAACTAATTAACCCAGAAACAAACCCAGTGCCGTCGAGTCGATTCCGACTCATAGAGACCCTATAGGACAGAGAATAAACTAATTAGGCATAAGAAATGGTGCAAAAGACCTCAGACTTCCTTTGTGAAGGGCCCTAGAGTCCCAGGACAGAAAACAGCCATCCATCTTGAGATTGCTATTCTAGTCAGAGCTTTGTAAATCCATTTTTTAATTCTAAGATACAGCAAGTTAGCTGGTCAACAGTTAATGCCACACGAAGGTAGCGGCAGTCTGCCAGGAGATGACCTGTTACCACCAGTTACCCATTCCGACTCACAGCGACCCTACGGGACAGAGTAAAACTGCCCCATAGGGTTTCCAAGGAGCAGCTGGTGGGTTGGA
This sequence comes from Elephas maximus indicus, assembly GCF_024166365.1. NCBI lineage: Eukaryota > Metazoa > Chordata > Mammalia > Proboscidea > Elephantidae > Elephas > Elephas maximus. Next base: position 229,356,030 of record NC_064819.1, on the reverse strand, counting down.
AATGAAAATACTTTTAATTGTTGGTTCTCAAACTTCAGCATGCAAATACAAAAATGACTGGAGAAGTTTGTTAAAAATGCAGCTCTCTGGACCCATACTCCGAAGTCCCGAAGGGAGGGTGGCCAGGAGGCTGTGTTTTAACAAGCGCTCCAGGTGGGTCTTAGTTGTCTGGAGCCTGGAGGAAGCCATGGGTACCGCGCTAGTGCCAGTGACACTTCTTCTCTTGTACACGGCTGTTGGGACTGGTCTGCCCTGGGTTGGTAAGACATTAATAAGATGCTCTGCATCTGGGACTAAGCACTGCTTGTGAACAGGAAGATCTCTGCTAGAATCTGCCCAGGGCTGTCCCGGAGGCCGCGCGGCTGCAGCGGCACGTGGCTGGCCACTGACTGTAGGTCAGGCTCCCAGGAATGCCCGCGTTTTGCAGAGTGACTTCCGCTGAGGCAGACTGAGCACCCCAGACGGTGGCTATGTAATTTTTGGAATTTAGATTTCTATTTTAAGATGACGGTGTATAAGGAGACAAGTATAAAGCAAATGAACATTATAAAACCAAGCACAAACGAAAAAAATCGAATTAGCAGTGCAAGCATTGTCTGTTTAACAAGTAATTGTAATTCTGCCCATAGTATTAAATGATCCTAACCTTTTATTCCAAATAATTTAAAAAACAACAAAAAACTCCTTTAGAGGGGTTAAAAAAAAAAAAAAAAAATCCCACTGCCACCATCCTACAACCCCTGGCATCTTCCCTGAAGAAATAGTTGTCACATTCGCACTCACACTGACTCCATTTAAATAATCACTTGCTCACTGAAGCCTGTAACGATTTGTCAGTACACATGAGGATTTTCTGGCTCTGTGCACTGTCTGTAACATATTTGTCTGAGCTCTGCAAAGGAAACCTGTAATGCCAGTGACCTGGGCTGCTCGCTGAGGCTCAGAAAGGCCCAGAGCAGCCCCGGCCAGCACCTTACTACCTTCACTTTCTTCCCAAGGGCACTTTGAGGGAGAAAATGCTTTGCTGTCACTTTCTTCCCAAGGGCACTTTGAGGGAGAAAATGCTTTGCTGGCATCACTGCTGATTTATCTCCAGGGCCCCAGCACGTGTAGACAGTGGATGGGGGTGCAAGCCCTTTCTGGCACATCTAGTAAAGTCACGGACTGTCTCCAGGCCAGACCTCTTGCCAGGAGCTACACTGCGATGCTCTAACTTCCTCAGCCAGCCCTGTCTCCTTCAGAGATGGCTAACACGGCTGGGGCAGGAGCCACACGGACCTATCGACGGAACCGCAAACCCTGCGTCATCACAGCTCCTTGCCTGCTCTGGATGACTGCTTTCTGTCAGGTAGCATTTGACTTAATAAAGCCGGAATAAAATCATGTAAGTGTGTAAAGCAAAATTTGATAAATGCTTAAATTATTAAAACTCCAATATTTCAAAATGCAGAATGCAATAAAAAATATACAACCATCCCATGCAAAAGACCGCAAGGATAAATGGCCTTTCATTGAACAGATTTCCTCTGTATGCAATAACGAATAGCTGAATTATCTGAATAATAATAATGATAAAAAATCCCTCTCTGTGAATATCCATTAAACTGGTTATTCCTTAGGAACACATAAATCTTCCCAGGCAGGGCACTGTGCCATCTGTTTGTTGTTGGTTATGTTTGCGGCTGTGGGGTCCAAAAGAAAAGGAGAAAAATGAATACTGCTAATAGTAGGTGAAAATTTATTGTGTAGTTTCAATGCTCTGAAGTAATTTTATTTCAGTAAGCCAGACAAAACACATAATGTTACAACCCAAACACGCTAGCCAGGGGAAGAGGAAGCTTCTAGCTTGCAGGTTATTGATGGGCTTTCAACTTTTCATCTCAAAGGCACAACATCCAACTCATGGGGTAAGTGACCACCTGCTTAACATCAGGTAGGTCTCTCATTTACATAAAAACCTTCACTTTCATCAGTAGTTCCTATTTCTTCTCTTTCACAAACCTCAAAAGTACCAGGGAATGTCACTATTAGTTGGACCCCAGAAGCTCAGTAGGGTGGACACAAGGTGGCCATCTCACTATTGTTCTTGGCCTGACAAGGAAGGAGGGGCCGTTGGGGCAATCCTTGATGGTGGAGAGTCCAGAAAGGCAGCAGAAGGTGAGGAAATGGAAAACGGTTACAAGAGAGAACCCACCTCTAACACCACAGTGTTTTTCTAACGCGTCATGAAGCACTGTAGGGCACCCAACCGGCTAAGCAAAGCTCGGTACTAACTACAGGAGAGAATCCTACCCAAAGGGGTACCTGCTATTCTAATGTTGGATATAAAGCCATAGCTAATTGAAACACACAGCTTTTTCTCATTTAGAAAGCAATGCTCCTTGTCTCCAGATAGGGAACTTGAGGAGGTGGCTCTAAGAACATCTGCATAGTTTTAGACATTCTTGCTATTTCCCAGAAACTGACAGAATACTCTTACTGCACTAATCAGATGTGATTTTCTAAGAAATATTTTGAGATTATAAAGTGGATTGAAAGAACTAAGCATAATGAAAAATTTAAAACGGTTCATTAAAAAAAAAACACATAATTTCTCAATAGAGACAATCTACAAATAGTACTTATGAAGCAACTACTTCCATGTATATATTTAAAGGTCTTTTCCTAAATGAAAAAAAGTACTTCAAATGCCCTGCGACAGTTATGTGTCAACTTGGCTAGGCCATGATTCTCAGTGGTTTGGGAGACATTATGTAATCATCCTCCATTTTGTGATTTGATGTGAGCAGCCAATCAGATGGAAGCAGAGTTTCCTTGGGGGTGTGGCCTGCATTCAATATATATGGGTGTTCTGGCAAAGATCATGCTCTCTCTCTCTCTTTCTTGATCCTGCCTTGTCTCATCGTCCTGACCTCCAGTTCTTGGGACACGAGCCAGCAGCCTGCCACTTGACCTACGGATTGGGATTCACCAGCCCCCGCAATCCCGTGAGCCAGCAACCTGTTCTCTGGCCTGTAGATTTTGGGTTCATCAAGCCCTGCAACCACGTGAGTCAGGAGAAGGCTCCAGCCTGACGCCTGATCCACGGATTTTAGACTTCCAACTCTCCACAATTACGTGAGCCATTTCTTTAAAATAAATCTCTATATATTTGTGTATAGGTTTCACTGGTTTTGTTCCTCTAGAGAACCCAGCCTAAGACACCCCTTTTGTTCTGCCTTTCAATCATTTCCTCTGAAATGTAAATTTTAAATGTTTATCTCCACCACTTTAAAAATGGACAAGTATCGATTTTGCCTTGGGATCTTTCAATACTCCTAATAATGCCCAAAGATGTGTGTATACTTAGCAAATAATCTCCAATGACAACTGAAATATGTCTACATAACATACAAAAACAGAATGAATAAAAATAAGTTACATAAAATGTTATTCTCAGGTCTTAAAACAGTAAAATAGATTGAGCCAGTTTCCAAGAAGCAGAAATATAGTCTTTTTTTCTCTTTTGCCCAATAATCCGGTTCCTCGAGTTGTTTCTGCACGTTCCCTGGTGAGACCCTACAAGGAGAACGGGGGAGAGCGGGCAGCCCTGGGAAGCACAGGTTACCTGTGGAACTGTTCACCATGTTGGGTGCCATGCTGTAGGGCGGGGCCTGGGTGTTCATCAGTCCCGAGCTGTTGTTCATTGGCTGGTTGTAGGGAGAACTGGAAGCCATCAGTCCACTCTGATTCATGCTGGGAAAACTGCCTTGCCTGTGGGGAGAGGAAGCAAAGGCACACGTATACTGACCGCGCACACAGCCGTGTCCCTGGCCATCATTCTAGACATTCATTAATGCAAGGGGCGGGGCTTCTACTTATGTTTGCTGAGAATAAGTTATTTCCTGGAGAGAGAGGCTGGATTCTATTGCTAGGTAGTTATTTAATACCTTGTTTAAAAATTCCAGATAATCCAAGTTCCACAAATAAATTACACGTTTTTAATCATGCTAAGTGTTCCAGGTCATTATTTATATAGAGCAACAGAAGAAAGGAGGAACTTGAAATAAGAACAGGAATTACAAAAGCAAGGAAAGTTAATTTTCTAATGTTTAATAAGATCTGACTATTAACATTTTGTAGTATCCTTGTGTCCAACCCCCCTGCAAAAAAACCGGAAGTCAAGAAATGGAAAACAAATGGGCAGAGTGGGAACGCTATTTTTAAAAAAGCCTAAATTTTCTGATATGATAAATACAAAAGAAAGTATTTCCAAAAAATACAGCTGATTTCCCTATTTCAAAATGACAAAATAAACATCAGAACTGTGCTCGTTTCAGGGAGGGATTTTCTGTTGCAGGAGAAGGTTACTTTAGATTATCTTGTACATGTCCCTAATATGCTCTGAGGCGTCCGCTCCCCCAAAGCCCCCAGACTGGTTCTAAGGGTACAGGCTCATAAAGTCATCTTTTGGCGCCAAGTTAGTTTCGTCCTGCGCTTTGTGAAAGACATACTTTTCCTCATTCTTACAAAGAAGAAAAGGGAACTCTTTGATCTGAAGGAGACAGCTGTCAGGCAATGTCATTTCTCTAACCTCTGGTAATGAGGCTGGGGAGGGACGAGGGATTTAAGCTGCAGAGTGCTTTAATTCTCGGGGGGAGGGTATGGGAGGGTTACAAAGCAAAAAGAAAGACGATGACAATGAGGTAAAAACTTTCAAAGATTCTAGCATCGTACTCGAGCTTTTCTTATGTAAATAGCATACCTTTAAAAACACTTTTCAAAGTTTGGGCTAGTAATGTTTTATCTTAGGAGTTAAGCTAATGAGAGAGGTGGAAATCCACAGATAATTGGCTTATCTGTTACAAATTCATTATGATTTCAACCCTCTCTCCTACCGTTAAACTATCCCTTGCTGACTCTTAGTGCACAGTTTAACAATGACAGCAAAAAAATGGAAAGATTCTTTGAAAGATGAACAAAAATCATTAAAAAACAAAACGAGACAACAATACACTGTTCCTTTTGTGTAGTTATTTTCAGTGGACTTAAGTTGCTGGACTGTAGAAAAAGTTCAAACACGGACCATTTGAAAAATCAAAGTATCAAAGGTTTGAGTATTTATTTTATTTAAGACAAGCCATTAAAAAAAATTCTGTACAAAGGAACGCTCAGCGATGGCTTGGAGAACTTTCAGAGGCTGAGAGGGTAACGGTGTGAGGCTGACTCTGGGAGAAACAAGTGCTACTTCAGACTTCAATTCTCGGCCAACCCAGACTTCTCTCTGGGCAGCCACAGCACCAGGATCACAGCCACCACTGCAGTTCATTAAGGATGGAGCTGAGTCCTCCAAGGGCTTCTTTCCGATTAACCTCTACGTCAGCAAACACTTAAAAACGTGTTGCACGGTACCTAGAAACATATTCCTATATGCTTAGGGTCTTAGCATCATCATGGAGAGTGCTGGTGTTGACTCAAATATCCTAGGTTTCCTTCTGAAGTGCTTTCATTCACACAACACTCTAGGATTTATGGAACTGTCTCAGAAGAAAGCAAGTGGCATGTGTTGGAGCTGTTCTCCTATCTTCTTCGCAGATAAACCACACGAGAGCAGCCTTAACTTAGGGACGGTCTGTGTTTTCTGGAAGCCTGCTTCTGTCAGTGACTGGGAACTCACAGCCAGCCTCCACCCATTCAGGCAGATCCAGTTTGGATGATGCCCCCTGCTCTGGGAAGGCTTTTCTGCTCCCCCACCTTCTCCCCTTCACGACAGTGTCTCTTGTGTACTGAAATAATGCATGTGTGTACCTTGGCTCTGGTAGGTGTGCAAGCCTCCTGAGAGGAGGGTCTGAGCCTAATCAAGCCTTGTGTCTCTGCAAGTGCCTTGGACATGAATTAGTAGAAATGATCCATTAGATAAATGAATAGAGAACATTTTCATCATTGTAAAAAGGCAATATGAAGGAGAGCCACCACTTCAATCGTCTACTAAATTGAGTTTCACATGCAGAGTAACTAACATGTACATGAAACTCACAGTTCCTCAAACACACTGTTTATACTAAGGCAAAAAGAGAACCAAGATATAAAAACACACCAGGCAGATGATTAAATGAAATGACCTTAAAGGGCCCACTCAACCTTCATCTATGATTTTCCCCAAGTCAGCACTGTCCCTCTCCAACCACTGTAAGATGATGTAGGTGTGCATTACAGAGGTTTATAAAGTGCCCTTCGCATAACAACACATTAAAGATAGACGGCACTGAAAGGTCCTGCGTTACGGTGGTCCTCAATTAAACTATGGTGAGCTATGGCTGCTAATCAAAAGGTCAGCAGTTCGAATCCACCAGCCGCTCCTTGGAAGCCCTATGGGGCAGTTCTACCCTGTCCTATCGGGTCGCTATGAATAGGATTTGACTCGATGGTAATGGGTTTTGTTTTGGGGTAGTTTTAAAAGTCTGGGTAAAAAGCCAGGCAGTCAGGAGACCTCTGTTCTGGTCTTGACTCTGCCGCCAGTCACATATTCTACTGTCTCTGGGGGTCCAGGAGCAAGTCACTTCTGCTCTCGAGGCCTCAGTTTTTACCTCTAAACGTGGAGGGGCTGATAACGCTAATAACATTAGTAATTTATTAAGTATGTACAAATATGCCCAGTGTGATTTCTAGGCACTTCACAGTTAATTTTTAAAATTCCCAGAGAAAGGTAGGTAGAATAATGTTCTTATACAAATAAAGAAAATAAGGCTCAGAGAGGTTAAGTAACTTGCCTGAAGTCACACAGCTAGTAAGTGGCAGAACCAGAATTCCCCAAAGCTGCTTTCGGTCTAGGATACTACTTTTTTCACTGCTGACATCTGATGAGACAGAGTATAACGGCATAGGGCAGTGTTATTATATGATACCTTTCTGTGTGGCTAGTGTATGAATCTTCAGTTGTCAAAAGCTGACCAATCAGAGTCTGCTTTGCTCAGCATCCTGGTGGGGCTTCCTTGAGGTGGCAGCAGGGGGAGGAGTGGGCATGGTGGCGGTGGAGAGAATAAAAGTCAGGGACACTTGCTTCCAGGAAGGGGTTTTACCCTGCATGCTGTAGGCCTCCTGAGGATGCAAGGAGAGAAGCAGCAGAAAGGGACAGAAGTCTTCCCAGGAACGCAGGAGACATGTGGCCAGCAGTCATGTAGTAGCTGGCCACCTGCCTAAATGGGGAAGAGACTTTCCCCAACTTTTTCATCATCAAAGAAGAAACTCTTATTAATTACTGCTTTGGAAAGTACTACCAAGTCTATCATCATTTTGAGCATGCAAGATGGGCAGCACCACCACCATCATCATCATAATAAAGGGCTTTCAGTGCACTCTGCTGCCTTTTGGAAATTGAGACAATTTGCCTTCTGGACAGAAACATAAGACAGCCACCTCTCTGACCCACCCAAGCACATGAAGGCTTCTCCTGGTATCGCTAATGTAAGAGGATCACTAAGGTGCACATTTATTTGTCTGGGCTGCTTACATGGCTAGGACCAGCCACGTACACTGGAGGTGAAGGGCCGAGTCCCTTCGCAAAGGTTGGTGAACTCTCAGAGGCAGCACCCACTGGCCGCCAAGTCCCCTTCTGACCACAGCAGCACTCGGAATGATCCAGACGGAGCCAGGAAAGTGAAGACGTAAATCACCATTTTCTTTTTTTCAAGAGGAAACCACAACAAAACAAAAAGCAAAACTGGCAAAGGCACACTGAAATGACGGGAACATTTAAAATGTAAAACCTACCAAAACACAAGGTGCACCTGGAAAAGCAGTGTCCTACCTTGACCTTGGCTCTGTGAATCACTGGGCTATCACTCCTAATGGGCCTACAGGCCGAGGCAGTTTTTGTTACAAATTACCACTGACCTGATTTCTACAATGGCTACGGCAACGAATGCCCAGTCTCCTCTCGGGGGTAATCTGATGAACATTTTAGAATAATGTTTTCTTGTTGTTATGCTGACATACTGCTGAGGTGGCCACTGGACCGCACACTGTGAAATGATGAAGCCAACTGCATCACAAACCCCAGGGCACTGACCACACTGCCTGCACTCATCTGAGCCACATCCACAGCAGGGCAGCACTTCCTGTGCCTGTCACACATCAGAGTGTGACCTGGGGTTTGTCACTTAAACACACTGACCCACAGGATATCCAAGAGAATTTACCTTTTTATATAAATGTACCTTTTCTATGAATGTATATTGGTCTTTAATTATAATTATTTTCATAATGAAATGTGCAAAGACCCGGAATTAGAAAACCAAAAGGAAAGAACACACTGGGTATTTCTCAAGCTGAAAAAACTGAAGAAAAAATTCAGGCCTTGAGTTGCAATACTGAAGGATTCTATGGGCAACTTATTGAATCATGCAGGAAGCATCAAAAGAAGATAGAAGAATACAGAGTCACTGTACCAAAAAGAATTGGTCAACATTCAACCATTTCAGGAGGCAGCATATGATCAGGAACCGATGGTACTGAAGGAAGAAGTCCAAGCTGCACTTGAAGGTATCGGCAAAAAACAAGGCTCCAGGAATTGATGGAATACCAATTGAGATGTTTCAACAAACGGATGCAGCACTGGAGGTGCTCACTTATCTATGCAAAGAAATTCGGAGGACAACTACCTGGCCAACCAGCTGGAAGAGATTCATATTTGTGCCCATTCCAAAGGAAAGTGATCCAATGGAATGCAGAGCAATATTAATATCACACACAAGTAAACTTTTCCTGAAGATAATTCAAAAATGGTTGCAGCAGTACATCCACAGGGAACTGCCAGAAATTCAAGATGGATTCAGAGAGAACATCACTGCTGATGTCAGATGGATCTTGGCTGAAAGCTGAGGATACCAGAGAGATGTTTACCTGTGTTTTATTAACTATGTAAAGGCATTGGACTGCGTGGATCATACCAAATTATGGATAACACTGTGAAGAGTGGGAATTCCAGAACACTTAAGTGTGCTCATGAGCAACCAGCAGTACATAGACCAAGAGGCAGTCATTCAACCAGAACAAGGGGATACTGCGTGGTTTAAAGTCAAGGAAAGGTGCGCCTCAGGGTTGTATCATTTCACCATACTTATTCAGTCTGCATGCTGAGCAAATAATCTGAGAGGCTGGACTATGTGAAGAGGAATTAGGATTGGAGGAAGACTCGTTAACAAGCTGCTATATGCAGATGACACAACCTTGTTTGCTGAAAGCAGAAAGGACATGAAGCACTTACTGATGAAGATGAAAGACTGCAGCCTTCAGTACTGATTACGCCTCTATATAAAGAAAACAAAAACTGTCACAACTGACCAATAAGTGACATCATGATAAATGGAGGAAATACTGAAGTTACCAAGGATTTCATTTCACTTGGATCTACAATCAACAGCCACGGAAGCAACAGTCAAGAAATCAAAGAATGCATTGCAACGGGCAAATCTGCTGCAAAAGACCTCTTTAAAGTGTTGAAAAGCAAAGATGTCACTTTAAGGAATAAGGTGCACCTGACCCAAACCATGGTGTTTTCAAAGTCTGATGCATGTGAAGGTGGATAATGAATAAGGAGGACAGAAGAAGAATTGATACCTTTGAATCATGATGTTGGCGAAGAACACTGAATGTAACATGGTCTGCCAGAAGAACGAAAAAAAATCTGTCTTGGAAGAAGTACAGCCACAATGGTCTTAGAAGCGAGGATGGTGAGACTTTGCCCCCTGTACTTTGGACATGTTGGCAGAAGGGATCAGTTCCTGGAGAAGGACATGGTGCTTGTTTAAGTACAGGATCAGAGAAAAAAGAGGAAGACCCTCAACGACGAGATAGATTCACATAGTGGCTGCAACGATGGGCTCAAGCATAGCAATGACTGTGAAGGTGGCATATGACCAGGCAGTGTTTCATTCTGTTGTACACAGGGTCACTAGGAGTTGGAACCGACTCGATGGCGCCTAACAACTACACACTTACTTGCTAACATAGGGCTGGCTTTGGACAAACAAAGAGAGGCAAATACCAATTTTAAAGCTATCATCTCCAACGGTTTGATGTGAAAGCAGAAAGGGAACCAGGGCTTTCTGTTACAGTTTGAATTTGGCAGTTAAAAACATTAGTATGAAATCCTATGGCATACCCACACATTTCTAAATATCTTGCTTTTAAATCAACTACAGTAAAATTTAAAATAAAGTCCCTGTATGATTTTGGTGCTTTAATGAAGAGTAGTTAGGCCTTACTGTTTTAGCAAACTACACTATTTTTTCTCAACAGTGCTAGATGGGGAAGTGGAAGATACGCATCTTGAAAATAAATGGGTTTCTGATACAGCTCTTTGGAGAAGGGTACGGACAGACAGAAGAAGTGCTGGGGGGTAGAGACCACATGAGTGAAGCCACCTGACGAAGTCCTAGCAGCACAGATACATAGACAGAGGTTCTACTCCGAAGATTTCCATCACAGCCCCAGCAAATACCATTCTTATTGTTGTTAGGTGCTGTCAAATTGGCTCCGACTCATAGGGACCCCACGTACAACAGAATGAAACACTGTCCGATCCTGCGGCAGCCTCGCAATTGTTGCTATGGTTGAGCCCTCTGTTGCAGCCACTGTGCCACTCCATTTCATTGAGGGTCTTCCTCTTTTTTGCTGACCTTCTACTTTACCAAGCATGATGTCCTTCTCCAGGGACTGATCCCTCTTGATAACATGTCCAAAGTATGTGAGACATAGTCTCGCCAACCTTGCTTCTAAGGGGCATTCTGGTTGTACTTCTTCCAAGACAGATTTGTTCATTGTTTTGGGAGTCCATGGTATAGTCAATATTTTTCGCCGACACCATAATTCAAAGGCGTCAATTCTTCTTTGGTCTTCCTTATTCATTGTCCAGCTTTCGCATGCATATGAGGTGACTGAAAACACCACGGCTTGGGTCAGGCGCACCTTAGTCCTCAAGGTGACATCTCCTTGGTCTTTTGCAGCTGATTTGCCCAATGCAATGCGTCTTCTGATTTCTTGACTGCTGCTTCCATGGTGTTGACTGTGGTTCCAAGTAATTTGAAATTCTTGACAACCTTGATCTTTTCTCTGTTTATTATGATGTTGCGTATTGGTCCAGTTGTGAGAATTTTTGTTTTCTTTATGTTGACGTGTAATCTATACAGAAGCCTGTGGTCTTTGATTTTTATCAGTAAGTGCATTAAGTCCTCTTCACTGTCAGCAAGCAAGGTTGTGTCATCTGCATAATGCATTCTTGAGTAATGTTCAAAATGAACTTGTTGGCAATGCTTCATGGGAAACTGAGCACAACAGCAAATAACATCTCTTTATATGGACTGTCGCTTTGATGTAGTTTGAGTTATTAAGCCAGAAAAGATTGCTTAACACTGAAACTGGGGCAGTTTATCACTTAAACCCAACAGTTTTCAGAATCAGGGACTCGAAACCTTGAAAAGCCCCGATTACAGCAGAATTTCCTTGTCAGTGTGTTACTTCCTTTCCTCGGTGCTCAAATTGTGTATAAAACATCACACAGAATGCCCAGGTTGAAATGTTTTATAAACAGAAACTATTTTCACATGTGTATCCAATAATGTTGAGGAAACTCTTCCATGGGAGTACCAAGGAGGAGAAATCATGTCTAGGTTCTTGAAATCTAATATCTGAAGAGGAGAAAACGTTCTCTCTCCCCCAAAACAACAAAATCAAAACAGAATACAAAGATGCCCAAGCCCAGGTCAATTTTTTGGCATGACTAATCAATCACCGTGCTTCTAACAGCAACTCCATCAGCAATCCTCGTGGCAAAATAATGTTATAATTTCAAGAAGCCAGTGATCTTGCTAGGAATCCACCCCAGGATGGGAAAGTGGCATTTGTATTATTAAACCAAAGACAAAGAACAAACAGAAGTGCCACTGATTTAAAAAGGCTAAAAAAACCCCATTGCTGTCAAATTGATTTCAACTCGTAGCGACCAGGAAACCCTGGTGGCATAGTGGTTAAGTGCTACGGCTGCTAGCCAAGAGGTCAGCAGTTCGAATCCTCTAGGCGCTCCTTGGAAACCCTATGGGGCAGTTCTACTCTGTTCTATACAGTCGCAATGACTCAGAATCGACTTGACGGCTGTGGGTTTTCATAGCGGCCCTAGAGGACAGAGTAGAACTTCGCTATAGGGTTTTTACTTAGGGGGACCTTCTAGAAACAACTAAACAATCAGAAATTCCTTCCATTCATTTGATAGTTAGAAACATCTGGTGCTTTAAGATACATATGGAGTATGGGAGGGGAAAAGGGAAGGAAGAGCACAATAATAGGGCAAAATAAATAAACAAACGTCAAGTAAGCAGACATGCACGTGCAGAACTGCAGCCACGCCGCGTGGCATGAAGAAGCGGTATCTGGGTGGTATGACTGCGTGACAAGGGAAAATGCCCTGGTCTGGGGGCGGGGGGGGAGGTCAGGGAAAGTCCCCTGAGCACAGTGTGGATTCCCTCTAACGGGTCACATGAGAATGAATTAGGTGAAGGGGAGAGGACAGACAGACGGCAATCACAAGGGCCCTGCAAGAACAGGGGCGCTGGTAGAAAGCAAGGTGGACACTGTGAGAAAAGGGGGTGGAGAGGGAGGTTAGGGTCAGGTTGTGCAAGGCTTAGTGTTCTAGAAGGTGTTGTCCTTATCCACAAAGAAACAGGAATAAGACAAATGGTTTTTAAGCAGCAGGAATGGCATAAAGAGATGCACATTTCACCAGGTTAAGAGATGGTGAGCCTTGGAACAAAGTGGTCAGAAGCAAGAAAGAGAGCTGAGCAATATCTTGGAGTTAAACTGACTTTGTGATGAGTTAGGGATTTCATCTAGAAGGACAGGTAGTGCTGAGATGTCTCCTAGGTGTTGCTTGCACAAGAGGACTGAGGATGGATGGGCTCATCACTGGACTGGAAAACACCAGTGGAGCTCATGAGTTTTGCTTTGGACATGTTGAGTTTGACATGTCTATGAGACATCCAAGAGACCGTGTGTCCCAGGCAGCTGGGTACACAAATCTGGAAAGGAGAGTGTTTGAGTCATTTCATTCCTCTTTTGTCCCTAAGCAAGAAGGCCCTTTCTTTACAACACCTCTTGGGCAGAGGGCTGGCCAGTCTCTTCTCTAAGATCGTCCCTTGCTAGTGGACGTGATCTCTTTTCAAGGCAGCCTGGTCAGTAAGGGAAAGCTTAAATGTGTATAACTCCAACAGAAAAGCTGGAGGGTCAACCAAGAGTTCTTTTCCGGCTATAAAAAAATAACCCCTAAGCCCTCTGGTAACTAATAAACATTTGCTTTGTTTTCTTCCTTTAAGCATGGGCAAAGGAGGATGTTATTTCTCCACAGTGCTAGGATAGAGACCCTTTCAGCGGAGAAGTAGCAGTACGTAACTGTTAGCATATTCTTGAGGACGGTCTCTTCGTTGGCTTCACCTTCACTCGTCAGAGGGGATCTCTCCTGGCAGGTCTCCGCCATGTGGGCATGTCTTTGGGCCTTTGTAACGTGTACCACCCATACAGCCTCTGTTTCCAAAGCCTCTCTCCCATTTGTTTCCACTTTTCTTCAAAGAGCTGTCTTTCTACCTGTGCGTCTTCGTGATAATCCTTCCACACTGCATATTCCATCCTGGATTTCAGAAAAGGCTCTGGCTTCAGAAACATTTTTTCCATTTTTCTCTGAGGGTTCCAACCCGTTAGCAGCTCTGGTTCTGGCAGTCTCTACTAAAACAGCACCCACTGTGCAATTTAAAGATTCACTTCCTCCTTTGGGCCTCAACACAGATACCTGGTTTTAGTTGTTCCCAAAGCGGCCTGCTGAGCCTTACCGTCCCTCTCAAAGCAACCAGGAGAACAAATAGAGCTCAAGGGTTTTGAAGCGAGAGCCTTTCTTGCCAGGGTGTGAAGATAGTGTAAAAACAGCATCTGGCTGCTAGAATTTTGGTAATTGATAATGAAGAATGTTCTCTTCGCTCTCAACGTTGATGTTGGTTTGGTAAGCCTATCCTACTAATATGTACTGTTCACTGCAAACATACAAAAATGAACCGAAGATCTCCTTCCTAAAGAGATACAACTCAAAGACCTCCCTTTTGGCCCTTCCTTCCCTTAGATTTCCAGCTCACAGGCTCCCTCAGTGTAGGTGCTGGTGGCACCCAGAGGGGGCAGCAGTGCTCTCAAGCCCTGCCTTTCCCGCGGGAGGGGCTCCAGGGCTTGTGAGTGCTGGTGTGGAGCACCACACTGGTCTGTCAAGGTGCAGACAGCACGGGTCCTGGCTCTGGTACAAAGGAGACCAGCAGGGCCTCATGAAAAGAAAAATTAATTGCCCCGATGATCTCAAGGAAGAGAAGTGGCCCTTCCTAACTGCACTGTATGTTTTAAAGATCTTTACTTTAAAAGCTTATCTGGAGATCATAACACCATTAACAAAAGACTTCAATCAATGTCCAGTGAGGGCGATTCCTTTTCAGTGACCACCTTTTACCTGGGACATGTCCTTCTTGGATAGGCAGTATAAGACAGCATGAATAGATCATCTGAACGTGGTGTGCTGCTTAGCAGGTACCAAAGCAGAGCAAGGGGAGTATGGCAAGGGGACCGCACAGTCTTGGGCAGTGAGAGCACACTGGCCTGACAGATTCTGAGGAGTTAAATAACAATCATGACGCGTAATCTGAGTGGTATTTTGGAGTGAGATTGTTAAGAGTGCCTACATCTCATAAGAATTCACATATCTCTTGTACCTCCACGCGCCAGTCTGTTCGCTTAAAAATAAATTAATTTGGGTCCTGGGCTCTTACCCCATGCACTTTGCCACAGCAGTGTCTTGAAAAACCCTCCTACAAAGGATGCAGTTAAACACGCCTAGGGCAACAGGGGCCATGTCAATGCAGTCATTTCTAATTTTTAAAAAACCCTTCTACTCTGCAACACATATGGGATGTCAACTGGTTTGGGTTTTAAATTCTTACAACTCTCCTGAGCTAAAAGGCCTGGGCCACAAAGCTATTTAATTTGTTAAAGCAAAACAGTTTTCAAAATTAGGGTACAAAACGTTGCAGGGAAGGCCTGGAAGCTGAGCCAAAGTCTAATTCTTTCTGTGTTCACCAGCTGCTCTGCCCCTGAGAAGTCAGAGAGCCTTGCGTAGGCAGGGAGAGGATTCAGACAAGTTCTTACCTGGCAGGTATTTTATCAACCAAAGGTAATCTAGTCAGAGGTAACTTCCAAAAAGAGAGGGACAACACCTTACAGGTTGACAGCTTTGCTTTTTTTTTTTTTTACACACACGTATAATGGCAGAAGTGGAGTTCAAAATAAGAATGAAGACCAATACTGAAGAGGAAACTTAGAGACCTGCTTCCCACAGTCCTTCCCATCACACAAACCAAGACGCTGTGTGAGTGGTTGAAAAGAATCCAGCTTCTTACCTATGATCTTTACAAGCTTACCCATGGTATTTCTAAACCCCAACTGGGGTACACCAAGACAGGGACCATATCATCATTACCACTGGTACACCTTTCCTGCTGCCTTCCGGCCCAAACTCTGCTAAGGTCACCAGGTTTCAGGGCTGAGAGAAACTTGACAGCCTAAGAGTCTGTTTGGTGGACAATGCAGGCGAATGCCATAACCCAGAAGATACGGGATGCCAATAATCCCAGATGTTGGAACTTGGCATAATTGGGATTTGCTGTGCTGTGTTGCTGGTTCTAGATTGATCTCTCAGTTTGCCTGGTGTGAATGTTTGGGTATACGCGGTCAGCGAGGTTAGAAGTGCGGCAAGGGGCCGGGACAAGTAACCAGGGGCACACGCTCCACTGATGGCAGGTTCATCTGGTTAACAAGAACCTTAACCCAATGTACATCTCACTGTGAGTTGCCGTGGCGGCAGCATCCAGCTGTGAGAGGCTCTGATTGGAACAGGGGCAAGGAGATTCTGTGTTAAGGAGGCAGGTGTAGGTGTGGTGGGGCCACATGAGACATCTCAGAGTCTGAGGAGGATACTGATGTCTAGACCAATCAGGCGTGCACAAACATCAGTGTCTCCTACTTCTATCCCGCACCCTCAGCTCTGTCCACCAGGAAGCAGGTGTAAAAACCAGGTATCTGAATATGCACTTCCCTGGCTCTCCCTCTGGGCTTTCATTAGGACCCTTCAGTGGGAGGAACTCCCAAGCCAATCCCACGCACGCTGGCTTTGCCATCAGAACCACCTGCGATGTACGATGACACAGGCTCAGGAGCCCACCCCTCCTGTGGCTTGGGGAAGGTCTGCGCATGTTTAAGAATCTCCCTAGCCGATAACCCTCTGGCATTTAGGGAACTTCATAGACTCCAGCCCATTAAAGATTTGCTGCACATTTCATACTTGGACTTCTTGGTCTCATGAAAATTAAAAAAATCTCTCTTGGTCTTTTTAAAATTAGTGTTTTACTAGTTTTTGATTTGGAGACTCATAAATGTACTGTATGGCTTCTGTAATAATTCTATAACTCTGAGATGTTTGATTGAAATGAAATCATAACCTTAAAAGACCAACATAATAAAAAAAATTCTACATTTTGAAGAGAAAAGGGGGTTAAAAATTAGAGCACAGTATTTAGATGATAATACAAAGGCTTACATATAACTTCTGAAATAAAAAATCTGTTTAAGCTTTTGAAATCTTTTCTCTTTGTCTTTCAGTAACATGACTTTTCAAATCATAGCTCTTATTTTAAAACCTAATTGTCCAAAATCCAGAGGGCTAGGTTCTCAGTCAGTACCAAGCACTCGGGGCTCTGCAGGCCCGTGGACGCACTGTGACTGGGGCCGGCACACGCGGACATTTCCTGCCCCTGCCCTGACATTTTAACGCATTGTCTCCATTTCCACACCAGTGGCTTCCAGACCATCAGCGGGGTTGCGTCATACAGGCTCGGGAAGAAAATAATACAGAAAAAGTGCCTTGCTGGCAAACGGCAACACGGGATATGAATTATAAATACACCTCACTCAGGAACAGTTGCTGGGAGGTGTGTGTGTATGGGATATGCATGTGAGGCGTAGGTATGAGGAACTCCGTTTAGCCAGAAAGACAAATTCATTTGTATCTGTAAATGAATCTAGTTGTTTCCGAGCAAGGGAAGTCTGCTGCTCATATGGTCTTAACCAAAAAACCCACCGCCATTGAGTTGATTCTGACTCATAGCAACCCTAAAGGTCAGAGTAGAACTGCTCCGTAGGGTTTCCACGGCTGTAAATCTTTATGGAAGCAGATTGCCACATCTTTCTCCCATGAAGCAGCTGGTAGGTTCGAACTGCCGACCTTTGGGTTAGCAGCCGAGTACTCTAACCATTGTGCCCCCAGGGCTCCTTCCATATTGTCTTAGGAAGCATTCAACTATGTCAATAACAGTCTAGTTGGGCTCTACCAATCAACCTACCTTATGGCTAACACTTCACGGAATCCATCCACCTGAAGAGAGGGGCTTAGACTAAAAAACATTTTTACCCTAATTTCAGTGACTCTACTTTATGGTATGACATAAATACTAACACGTAGGTCTACAGACGCATGTTTGTGATATTCGGTATAAAAACTCCCTTCTGGGCGAAAGGAATAAGACTTTTCAAATGGACTTACTTTTCCCAATATTTTTAGAACTAAGAAGTCAGAGAGTTATCCTTCTTCAGACATTCAGTTAGGCTTTGGGGAGTGTTTTGGGGACAGCAAAAGAATGGTATCTCTTGTCTTGGTACTGCCTATGTGTACGCATTTACCCATGTAAATAACGTCAACTTCCATTTTCACTTTTCTATGGCTCAGAATTCTTACTTTAACAGTGACACTCCATTCACAAGGATGGAAAATGCTAAAGCTATATTGGTACGGACAATCAAAGGGTAAAAAGGGCCAGAAATTCAAATCTATCCATGTGGCAGTAAGTAAACTCTTGCTTCATCTCACAAGGTGTTTAGTTCCAGAAACCAGCTACCTATGCTGTACATGAAGTCCAACCAGGAATGTGCACAGCAGCCATTTCCTTTAGGGCCACCAAGGGCAACTGAGTAAGACAGAAGAAGAAAATCCAGACCATCAGCATAAGAGGTGGAATCTAGACTAAGACACTGATTAACATGTGGCTTCTAATAGGATTGCCTGTAGACATGAGTGAGAAGAAAAAGGAAGAGATGAAAAAAAAAAAAAAGGGAACGAGTGTAAAGATGGCACTCTGTAGAAGGAAGAGCTGCCGGGCAGAAGGACTAGCTCTGCTCTGCCTTGTCTGGAACTCACGGAACGGGCCTGAATGGGCCACCAGATGGGTCTTAGTTCCTTAAACCAGATAATCAAGGAGTGGAGACTGGATGGCTTCTGGGACCCTCTCATCAGCTCTAAGGGTCTATCCTTCTATAACTGAAACTCTGTACCTTCTTGGACCCCATTCTTATAAAAACAATATTACCTGGAAAGTCTGTGAACCCTGGTGGTGCAGTAGTTAAGCTCCTGATTGCTAACCAAAAGGTCAGCAGTTCGAACCCAACAGCAGCTCCATGGGAAAGGTGTGGCAGTTTGCTTCTGTAGTGATTATAGCCTTGGAAATCCTATGGGGCAGTTCTTCTCTGTCCTATAGGGTTGCCACGAGTCAGAATTTACTGGATGCAACAGTCTGGTTGTTTTTTTTTTTTTTTTTCTATGAAGCGCTAGGGGTGGTGGACCTTAGGAAATCAAAATCTGTCCATCTGCCCTGGCTTATACATGCAGGGTTTGCTAGCCTTTTTGTAGACTAATGGAAGTCATGCATCCTCCTTGGAGTTCATTTCCAAGAAAGAAATCTGGATAGTTCTGAAATATCCAATTCTATAAGTTGGCGGTAGCTGGCAGAGATGTCAACTGCGGGCACCACCAGTGCCACCTCAGTTAGTGAATGGGTGAAAAACACACTGGATAACTAAGAGAAAGCTTATTTTGCGTGTGTTTATGTGTATGCGTTTTGAGCAAAAGGTTACTGCTGATGGATTCAGTCATTCAAAAACGAGTGAAGTCTCTGCCGGAGCCTGGGATTCATGGCAATGCTTGTTTAGGAAACAGCAGGCCAGGGTTTTTCCCAACCTTATGGCTAACTGTGACTCTCCTAGGCTCACACAAACCTCAAAATCCTTCTCATGACAATGCTGCTGACCAAAAACCAAAAACCCACTGCCATCGAGTCGGTTCCGACTCATAGCAACCTTATAGGACAGAGTAGAACTGCCCGATAGAGTTTCCAAGGATCACCTGGCGGATTCGATGCTGCTGACAGCCACCATAAATGGACCAAAGATGAAAGCCATTCGCCATCCCTGAGTGCGGATTTCCAACTCTCCCTTTCTCATCACTCCAAGAGAACCCTACACCAAACAACAATGCTTTAAACTGAAGACACTTCCGCATTTTCTGAGTAAAAAGCGTGTGTGTGCGTGTGTGTGTGTGGTGGTGGTGGGGCCTTCTGCAGATAGACTATAGATCCTTAATTTCATATGCTGGGATATTACTGCCCAGCTAACCCAGTATCTGTGCGGTATGGTTCACTACATCCTATCTTAAGTCCTCTGATACTTGGATGAGAACTTCCTTTGCTCAAAAGGTGAAATAGAAAAAGCAATTCATCTCTACATTCCTTAACTTGTTCAATGCATCAGGTGAATTTTACCCATATACTGCCTCTCTTAAAAAAGGAATTAGTTTTGTAGAACAAAACTCAAATTCCTAAAAAAAGCCAGACTTACTGGACCAGTAGAGACTAGAGGAATCCCCGAGACTATTGCCCTGAGACACCCTTTAAACTTAGAACCGAAGCCACTCCTGGAGGTCACCTTTCAGCCAAATAACAGACTAGCTCATAAAATAAACATTATCACCCGAAAGTACTGTTTTCCTTTAAATAATCATCTATACGAGACCAATCAGTCAACATTTACCTTAAGGCAAAGATGCGAAAGTAAGGAGAGGGGCAGGGGAACTCGATTAATAGAAACGGAGCAACCAGAATGGAAATAATGAGAATGCTGACACATTGTGAAAAATGTAGGCAATGTCACTGAACAGTACGTATAGAAATTGTTAAATGGGAACCTAGTTTGCTGTGTAAACTTTCACCAAAAACACAGAAAATAATATATCAAAAAAAAGGAATTAGTAAAGAACCTTCTAACCAGTTACATGCCTGTATTTTTTTCTCTATACTACCTTATAGTCAACTAGCTAAGAAAGTTGGAAGTGTAACTGCCATAAAACCAAAGCTGTTGCCATTGAGTCAATTCCGACTCATCTCGACCCTATAGGACAGAGCAGAACTGCCCCACAGAATTTCCAAGAGGTGGCTGGTGGATTTGAACTGCTAACCTTTTGGTTGGCAGCTGAGCTCTCATCCACTGCGCCACCAGGGCTCCATAATTGTCAAAGTACTTCATTTTCACAGACAGCTTTTTGTTTCCATCTAATTAGACAGACAGACAGACACACACACACGCGCACACACTCTGTCTCTCCATATTTGTCATTAAATTGTCTTTTTCTGATTCTTCTTAGGTTCTCGGCCCTTTGGAATTCTGACTTGAGAAGGAAGTCAAAAATCTGGGAACACTGTTCCTCTAAGGCCTGAGCCATGTCTTCCTTTCCAAGAGAGAAAGTGACAATTAGCCAACTAACTGGCTTTTCAAGTCACCTGCCTGACTTTAACCTGACAGAGCCCTCAGTCAGGGAGGAAATCAAAAACAAAAACAGGAGTTTGCGGCAACGAGCTGTTAAGTAAGTGAAGCAAAAGCACGTTGAAAATGCAGGTTCCTTAAACCACAGCGCTGAGACATGTAACATATGCGTTCTCTCATATTCAAGCTTCTGCTTTTAAACAAAGGCGCAACAAGTTGTATCTATACTGCAAAGTAGAAAGGAAGATTTAAAATAGAAATAAAATGCTCTTCTCTTTCTTTTTTAGAAAGAATACTGTAGACATAAAAGGTAAAATTCACAGCTACGAGAGACAGGGCTACAACGATAGAGCCTTTTGCCAAGTGTGCTTTGTCAGATTTACAGAGTAAGTCCACGGTTCCCCTTCTTTTAATTATGGAGGAGCAGTGTGTTCTGAGGATGCTATCTGGACACTGCTGGCTGCGAAGCAGATTTGATCTCCTCGTGCTGGTTAGCCAACGTTGATTTTCTGCCCCAGTGGAAGAGACTGTACTCCAATGCATGCCATTTAAATTCATTTCACACAGCTGCTTAATGTGACTTGGCAAGGCACAGCCAAAGCAGCATTGTGGGTCTAAAAAAGGACTCTGGAGCTGGTAAAGGACAGAGCCTATGGATTAGAGCCCATGATAAATGCTCTCCTGCCCCCACTGTTATCTTCCCACTGACTCATGAACTGTCCTTGAAGGTACTACAAGAAAGTAAAAAAGAGGAAAAGACAATTGTCTGTGAGAACAGGTATGTGTACCTCATTCTGTATTTGCAATCACTTTTAGGGTTATGCTTACAGAATTCTGCACCTGTTGGTCCTCACTTAGGACCATGTCTATAGAATTTAGAACTCTCAGTTAAGAATTATCTTTTGTTCTTGCTGTCTAAATAAATACATAAACCCAAACTCACTGCCGTCGAGTCAATTTTGACTCATAGTGACCCTGTAGGACAGAGTAGAACTGCCCCATAGGGTTTCGAGGGCTGTAACCTTTATGGAAGCCGACTGCCACATCTTTCTCCCATGGAGTGGCTGGTGGGTTCAAACCACCAACCTTCCGGTTAACAGCCAAGCGCTTAACCACTTCGTCGCCAGGGCTCCTTAAATAAATACATACTGAATATAAAACTATTAAAAAGCTTTCCGTGTCCTGCATTCCTAATGAGCAGTGATGGCACAGTTCTGCAAGCAGAGTCTTTATACACAGCTAGTTACACCAGGTTTTCTACGAATCACTGACTGTTCTGTATTTTATCTTGACCAAAGTTGTGGTTATGTCTCTCCTGTAACGACTACTGAACATGATTAAATTTGTGTACGATAATCTTATTGCGAACCTATGCAAAACGGCATCAAGAATAATTATTTTTGCTTAGTGAATTATCCAGTAACAACATAGCTTAAGAGCATTTACTAGCTTAAAAATGATACCAGAGCTTGATATTTGATAGTTTTGTAGCAGCAAAGAAGAGACGCTTTTTGTTGCTCTATGTAATTCCTGTGTCAAAATGGGTAATAATATGACAACTCCACGTTGTGGAAGAAAATTCTGAGCTGGGTTGTTGTGTTGTATTACCCTGGTGCCTTCCACATCCTAAAACTCCTTGGAAGAAGGGAACAACGGGAATCTTTGGAATAGACGCTTGCTCAGCGGTGAGATAATGAAACCCCTCTTAAGTCCTCTTAGTAACCTGTGTCATCCCTACTGCAGCGAGTCTCTTGTCAAACGAGACCGTGGCCTCTGAGCTCAGGGTGAGTGCTGGAGCAGTTCACGGCAGAGGCGGGGACGGTCACAATACATGACAGTGGTGCACACACAGCTTTCCACACAGAACGACTCTGACGACAAGGGGGCAATGACGCCGAGTAGGGGGCCTCGTCATGTTACAGAGATACAAGTCGTTTTTCCCTCTCAGGCATGAGGGGAAGAAGCCATGCCAAAGCCATGCAAAGATGGGGCCTGTGGGGACAGCATGCAGGTTTCTACCAAACCATCACAGAACAGTTAATAAGAGTGAGAAATGAAACAAACAAAACAAACGAAAACCCGAAACAAACAGAGATGAACAAAAAGACACCCCCCCTCTGGCATGGGTTTTCTTTGGGGGTCTTTCACTTTTCTGGTGTGGGAGTTCCTCCAGCAGCCAGGGGGCGCACTCATGAACAGTTTCAAAGGGATACCAAGGCCCCGCGGCAATCCAGGGTGGTGCTACCTACCCGTACTGGTCAGGCTGGTGCAGCAGGGGAGCCTGAGAGTTGCCATAGTTGGGGTGCTGGGAAGAAAACATGGGGCGTCCGCCAGCCCCAGACTGGCTGGGATAAGCAGGCGACCTAATGTATGGTGGCCTAAAGTAGAACAGAGAACAGCTTCTTTGGATTGGTTCTGCAGCACAAGTACGAACCCCCCGTTCATCTCATGTGCACACCCAGAGGTGTGGAGGGTGACAGAGGTGGGAGGTGGGTGTCCTACTCTGTGTCAAGCAGCTGCCTCAGGCAGAACTGGGCATGATTCCTTAGAAAGGAAAAGGGTGGTGGCCAGGGCACAAAGGGGAGAAGAGGAAGATGCTCAGGCTGAATCTCAGTTTACAGCTTTCCAAGTATAGCTTTGACTTTGGTAAAAGCCCAAAATAAAATCTACAGTCCTCATTTACAGTCGTGGAGAGCTACCACGGGCAGTTCATGAAGGCGAGGCTTTGGAATGGTCTACTGATTAGAAATAGGAAATGAAGAGGCACAAACGTGTATTTACACATTAATTTAAATAAATGGATTCAGAAAGGGACAAGGGGGTCAAGACTTTTTAATCAAGCAGAGTTATGCCTTAATGTCTGTGGCCGTCTTCCCAAATCACTGTCAAAGGCTTCCTGCCAACTGCAGTCAAACACTTTCTACTGAGAAGAGAGAAAACGACTCGTGCTTTACTAGCTGCACCAATGGACAATTCATTTAACCCTAAATTAGAGCTTCAGTTGGACCAGCCAAGCCAGCCTTCATAGACAGGTGTATGAAAACGTCCCCTCAAGTCTACGGAAGCTGGGTTTAGAGGTGTGCTGCGGGGGGTCCGGTAGATCTTAAGTAATCATAAAGTGGATGAGAGAGAGAGAGACTGATTTTTATTTTAATTCCTCAAGGGAAATCTATGATCAGTTTCAGCAAACAGTGAGACTGGGGTGGGGGAGGTCCCTACATTCCCAAAATAGCAGCTTCAGAGGACAAGTGACACAGGGACACACTGAAACACACACACATACACACATACATTCGCTTTCATTTCCCCTTGACAAAAGTCAGGGTCTTCTATCTTCTCTTCTGAAGACATTGTTAAGATACATATTTTTCAGGGCACTTTGTTTTAGAACATATTAAAAAAAACATATTTACGTGTACTTTTAAAAAGACATATCCACCTGTGCCTCATAAATGTTGACTTAACTATGCTATTTATACAGGTGGAGTATTTACCTCAGGATTAAACGTCAGCATTAAAAGAAGCAAGTAATTGAGGATAAAGCCTTGCTCTAATAACTTAAAACTTTCTAAAATATTATCTTTGTTGTATTTGCCACATTTTGGTTTGGATAGTAAGTATACCTGGAAAAAGAAAATATAAGAATATGAAGTATATAAATTTCACATGAACACACAGATGCAACACACATATGTACACACACACATACACACACAGTTTCTATTTTATAAGGATTTTTGTGGTGGGATTAAAAAAAAAGGATGGGCTTTCTTTTTTTAATTTTATGGAATTTAAATAGTGCTTGAAAGTCACTATTTTAAATGGAACATCAAAGATCTTTCCCTACATAATTGGACCTGGCTTCCTGGGTGCTGGTTGAGATAGCTCTTCATGGACATTTCAAACAGACTTGCCCACCACTCTGTTTCCTTCCTCCACTTATCCTACGGTACAGTCCGTCATTCAGTTCTCTGACCTTTACAGTATGGAGCAAATTTAGCACAAAAAGAACTGCCGAGAGGAACCATGTTCTACTCTCTCCTGCCGCCCAGGGGCATGGCGGCTCTGTGCTTGGCTGTGCGCTCGCTCACATGTGGATGCCCCGAGTGCCCGCCCTGGCGCTGGTCCTGGGAGCCGTACCTGCTTTGTGCTGAGTTTGCAGCGGCCTGCATCACTGCCGCGGCTGCCTCCTGTGCCTTACGGTTCACAGTGGGCATGGGCGGCCCCATTCCTGGCCCTCCCTGCTGTGGCATGCCGGGAGAGCTGGGGGTCATGCTGCTCATGTTTCCAGGAAACGGTCTGCTCTGCATCCCGGCCGATGGCATCCGTCCCAGCGGCATAGCACCACATGGCTGGCTGGGCCCTTGTCCATGCATCTGGCTGTTGGCATTGATGCCCATGCCGGGCCCTGGGCCGCTGTAGCTTGCACTGGGTACCCCACTATATGTGGGGGGTCTGGAGTAGTTACCTAAATGAAAAGCAGACACAGATTAAGGCCTTTCACTTCATCTTTAAACTTGTGAAAACATTAACTGGAATTACTTTGTGTCCAACAATGGGATTGAAGCACAGTATCAGTCATTATCTTGTGAACCCTTACTCTGTTGGCGCTGATGCAGCCGGCAGCCTCAAAATACGCTATCTGTGCACATTCCAAAGGCCATAAGATGTCAAATCCAAAGACAAAGAACCACACAGGATCGCTGCAGTATTAGGGGAAATTCACGGTAACCGTTAGAAAGATCTACCAACAGGTAAGGACTCTAGTACTCAGTGTTGCTTCAATACATCGAAAACTTCTCAACCAAAACAGTGATTTCCACTCCCAGTCCAGCCCACCATGCTGAGATGGCACGACTACATCACTACAGCGCTCCACAGTTATGACCCAGGTTTCCAAAAGATAACACGTAAGGCAAAATTCACACGTGGCAAAAGAAGCCTTCATGGAAGCCTGACAGAAGCCCAACAGGCCAGTTTTTCTCCAGTGTTTCTGGTGTTGGGATGACCTTTTTCTCGCTTGAGCAACAAAGTGGCCAGCTTGTGCTTGGTGCCATGTCTTACGAGTTTCAAGCACTAGTACGACACTTTCACCCAGCAAGTTGGACGAACCACGGGAGGTAGATGGGCCTGAAGCAGAATGAGGACCTGCCAGCTACCCCCGCCTCTGTGAACAGCAGGGTCCAGGCTCACGGAGGACCTGGCAGCTGGAATGGCCTGGCGGTCACAGAGTCTTGTGTTCTGTCTCCTCCATATCTGTCATTTTAATTGAGTGTATATAAGCTAAATTCAACAAAGCTGAAGTGCTTTCCGTATATGATTCTGTTCATTCCTCCCCATAACCACATGCAATACAGATACCACCATCACTCCATTTGCAGATGAGAAAAACTGACAGCTAGTAAACGAGGATTCAAGCTCAAGCAAACTGACTCTGGAACCCATGTATTTAACCAGCATAACGGGCTGCCTCCCAACAAAGTCCTGTTAGGTAACATAAATAGGTGTTTGTAGAATATGGAGTAGCGTTTCTCAGTCACAATCCTTACTACTTTCTGGAATAGTCCTCCCACCCGTCTAACATACCTGCACACTCATTATATGCCAGAACTGTTCTGGGTACAGGAGACATAAAGTTGAACACACTCAAATTCCTATGCTCAAGACATTCAGCATCTAAGCGCACGCGTGCGTGGTGTGTGATACGAAGTAATGAAGTAGCAGGGGTACCGACAAGAAAAAATACAAAAAACCCAATCAAGAAGATAATGCTCTGCGAAAAGTGCAAGCGAGAAAGAGTAAATCTGACTGTGGTGGAGGGCAAGACGGTCTTACGTAGTACAGGGAGTCTAAGAGGGATTTCTTTGAGTAAGTAATCGTTTAGCTGAAACCTCAGGAGACCATCTGGGACAGGCTCTGGGATCTGGGAGACCAGGAGCTGAAGGAAGGTTCTGCACTTCTTGTATGAACTGAGGTAAGTGGTTTTAATCTTTCTTTGTTTCACTGACTTATCTGTAAAACAAAGGTGTTGTTGTTGCGGGTTGTGGAGTCCATTCATAGAAACCTTATGGATGTTGTTGTTGTTAGGTGCCATCAGGTCCGTTCCAACTCATAGCAACTCTATGTACAAGAGAATGAAACACTGCCCGGTCCCGCACCATCCTCACAATCCTTGTTATGCTTGAGCCCATTGTTGCAGCCACTGTGTCAATCCAACTCCTTGATGGTCTTTCTCTTTTTCGCTGACCCTCTCTCCACTTTACCAAGCACGATGTCCTTCTCCAGGGCCTGATCCCTCCTGATAACATGTCCAAAGTACATGAGACAAAGTCTGTCCACTTGAGTTGTTTTTAGGGTTAAACGATACAATGCATGCAAACTATCTCAAGCTGGGCATAAGCATGGTTGGATGATGAGTGAAGGCCTCTTGTGGCTCATGGAAGAGAGCCCCCAGGCAATGGCGCTGATGGCAAGGGCAGGCGAATCCAGACCCCATCACTGCTGTGAGGTGAGAGCAGAGGGGAGATGCCAGACCTGGCAGGGCCCAGTACCAGGCTCACAAATTTGGGGTTTATACTGAAGACAAGGAGAAGTTGCAAAAAGATTCTCAGCAGACATTGGATTGGATTAATAATAACAACAAAAGCAAACCCTTAAATATTTACTGTGTGCTCAGCTCAGTTCCCATTTCCTTGTATTTATGGTACTCACTTCATCCTTACGTCAACCCTATGAGGGACACACTATTATAATGCTCACTTTAGAGGCAAGGAACAGGAAGCACAGGGAACTTGTCCCAAGGGTACACACAGCCAGTAAGTGGAAGGGTCACACCTTGAACACAGGCCATCTGCTAGGGTACAGGCCATGTCCAAGCACATAACCTCTCCACATGCTGCCTCTGCCTAGCCAATGTTTAAGAGAAAGCATACTTACGTAGCGGTGTTACAGTAAGAGTAAAAACTGTATACCAACAAATTTGCAAGGAACTCACTAGCCTTTTCAACATTTACTGAGTGCTTACTCTTTATTGTTGTTGTTGTTAGGTGCCATTGAGTCTGTTCCAAGTCATAGCGACCCCATGTACAACAGAACCAAACACTGCCTGGTCCTGTGCCATCCTCACGGTCATTGCTATGTTTGAGCCTGTTGTTGCAGCCATTGTGTCAATGCATCTCATCCAGGGTCTTCCTCTTTTTCGTTGACCCTCACTTTACCAAGCATGATGTCCTTCTCCAGGGACTGGTCCCTCCTTATAACGTGTCTAAAATACGTGAGATGAAGTCCCGCTATCTTCGCTTCTAAGGAGCATTCTGGCTATACTTCTTCCGAGACAGATTTGTTCGTTCCACTGGCAGTTCACGGTATATTCAATATTCTTTGTCAACACCATAATTCAATGGCCTCAATTCTTCTTTGGTCTTCCTTATTCATTATCCAGCTTTCACACGAGTATGAGGCAACTGGAAATACTATGGCTTGGGTTAGGAATACCTTAGTAGTCAAAGTAACATCTTTGCTTTTTAACACTTTAAAGAGGTCTTTTGCAGCAGATCTGCCCAATACAATAGGTTGTTTGATTTGATTTTTTGACTGCTGCTTTCATGGCTGTTGACTGTGTATCCAAGTAAAATGAAATACTTGACAACCTCAATCTTTTATATATGTTTTTTTTTCTTTGCTGAACTTTAGATGAAGGTTTACAGAACAAACTAGTTTCTCATCAAACAGTACACACATTGTTGTATGACTCTGGTTAACAACCCATGACATGTCAACACTCTTTCTTCTCAACCCTGGGTTCCCTGTTACCAGCTGTCCTGCTCCCTCCTACCTTCCAGTCCCTGCCCCACGGCTGGTACGCCCCTTTAGTCTTGTTTTGTTCCATGGGACTGTTCAATCTTTGGCTGAAGGGTGAACCTCAGGAGTGGCCTCATTACTGAGCTGTAAAGGTGTCCGGGGACCATACTCCCAGGGTTTCTCCAGTCTCTGTCAAGCTGGCAAGTCTGGTCTTTCTTTCTGAGTTGGAATTTTGTTCTATATTTTTCTCCAGCTCTGTCTGGGACCCTCTATTGTGATAACTGTCAGAGCAGTCAGTGGTGGTAGCTGGGCACCATCTAGTTGTACTGGACTCAGTCTGGTGGAGGCCATCGTAGATGTGGTCTGTTAGTCCTTTGGACTAATTTTTCCTTGATGTCTTTAGTTTTCTTTATTCTTCCTTGCTCCCAGAGGGGTGAGGCCAATGGAGTATCCTAGATGGCCACTCACAGGCTTTTAAGACCCCAGACACTACTCACCAAAGTAGAATGTAGAACATATTCTTTGTAAACCCTGTATGCCAACTGAGCTAGAGGTTTTCTGAGACCATGGTCCCCATAGCCCTCAACCCAGCAATTCGGTCCCTCAGGTCCATGTGTCTATAGAGCTACCATGGGCTTGCCTTGTACAGGTTGCGCTAGCTTCCCCAATATTGTGTACTGTATTACCCTTCACCAAAGTCACAAAAGTTAGCACTTATCTATTGTCTATTAGGTGATTTTCCATCCCCCCCACCTCCCTCGTAACCATCAAATATTGTTTCTTTTTGTATGTAAACCTTTTCACAAGCTTTTACAATAGTGGCCTCGTATAATATCTGTCCTTTTGTGACTGACTTATTTCACTCAGCATAATGCCCTCCAGATTCATCCATGTTAGAAGATGCTTCACAGATTATCATTGTTCTTTAGTGTTGCATAATACTCCATTGTGTGTATGTACCACGGTTTGTTTATCCATTCGTCTGCTGATGGGTCTCTAGGTTGTTTCCATCTTTTTGCTACTGTGAACAATGCTGCAATGAACATGGGTATACATACATCTATTTGCGTGACAACTCTTATTTCTCTAGGATATATTCCTAGGAGTGGGATTGGTGGATCAAATGGTATTTCTATTTCTAGCTTTCCAAGGAAGCGCCATCTCGTTTTTCAAAAAGGTTGTGTCATTTTGCATTCCCACCAGCAGTGCATAAGAGTTCTGATCTCCCTGCATCCTCTCCAACATTTGTTATTTCCTGTTTTATTGATTCGTGCCAGTTAATGCCAGGGTGAGATGGTATCTCATTGTGGTTTTGATTTGCATTTCTCTGATGGCTAGAGATCGTGAGCATTTCCTCATGTGTCTGTTGGCTGCTTGAATGTCTTCTTTGGACAACCTCAATCTTTTCTCCGTTTATCCTGAGGTTGCTTATTGGTCCAGTTCTGAGGTTTTTTGTTTCACGTTGAGGTGTAATCCATACTGAACGCTGTAGATTCTGATCTTCGTCAGTAAGTACTTTAGGTTGACTTTGCTTTTTAGCAAGCAAGGTTCTGTTATCCACATATCGCCGGTTGTTAATGAGTCTTTCTCCAATCCTGATGCTGCGTTCTTCTTCATATTATACTCTGTATTAGGTACATTATCTTAACTGTCCAGGAGGTATGTGTTGTTAATTACAGATGATGCAAAGGCCATTGTTCATATAGGCCATGGGTTGGCACATTTTTTCTGTAAAGGTCCAGAGAATAAATATTTTAGGCTTCATGGGCCAACTACTAAACACTGCTCTTGCATCTCCAAAGCAGCCACACATAGTATGCTAACAAATGACAGTGGCAATGTTCCAATAAAACTTTATTTACAAAAACAGGTGGCAGGCCAAAGTGGGCCATAGTTTGCTGACCCCTGCTACAGACCAAGCTTGAGTGAGGCTAATAAGTCATGGTAAGAGCAATGGAAAGCGCGACTTCTTTAACCCTGAATATCTGCTGGGAGGTTAAAGAAAGGTTTAAAGGGATTGGCAAGGTGAGGCGTCGGCCAATCTAAGGAACTGGAAAATCAGAATACCAAGGGAATAAAAGAATCGGGCAAGTCCCCCATAAATTGCCTGGCGTGCCCCCAAGCTGTGTGGGGCTAGCAGCTCTGGCTAGCCCTCCATTAAACTGGGTCTTCAAGAAGCCCAGGGCCTGTGCAGGACCAGTGTTCAAAATGATCATACAGGTATTGTGTGAAAGTAGCAACGGTCACTGTGTATCATCTCCAAAGCTCTTTACAAAAGCTCCTGAGTCATTTCTGAGCTTCCCCCTCTGTAGGACCACATAGAACCCCCTCTTGTCTGCCCTGGTGGGAGGGACACTGAGGAGTGGGAAGGGATGCCGTGTTCTCCCTCTTCCCACGCTCAGAGCACAGCTGTCATAACTCGTCCCCTCTTCCCTGACTCCACATCCCCTCACTGCTGGACCATCTGATAGGATCAGAGGAACAGGGCGCTCCTGCCCCACTCGTTTTATTAGAGATAAATATACTCATTCACAGTTCAAACGCAGATGTAATTCATTCACATACTGGTGCTGCTACTCTGTGGCTACTTTCCACCCGCCACCAACCCTTGATAAGTGACTCATTTGCTAAGAAGCCTTTTGCAGTGGAAACATATGTGCCCTTTGCTTTCGAAGGAAATGAAATAACACTTTAATCTTGTTTTAGAAAACAAGCATCCTGCCCAGAAACCAAACCAAACCCACTGCCATCAAGTCGATTCCGACTCACGGCGACCCTATAGGACAGAGTAGAACTGCCCCATAGGATTTCCAAGGAGTGGCTGCTGGATTCAAACTGTGACCTTTCTGTTAGCAGCCAAGCTCTTAACCATTGTGTCACCAGGGCCTGTATGGTTGCACTCTGCTTAGACTCTGAGTTGTTGCACCTGGGGCTGAGATGGCAGGCAGGGTTGGTACTCGAATGAACACAAAGGAAAGGATGGCTGAGAGATTTAGTTGCCCTGTACCCCATTGCAATCTTTCTCATCCACGGTATGTACTACAGAGAGAAGAGCTATGTTTCGTCAGCTTTGCAGCTGGCCTCGGTCTTGCGGCGGGGATGCACTCTGTAAATGCATGGAGCATCCATCTGAGCAGAACAACCGTGCCCACCACACATGCATGCAAGTACTTGTACTGAACACTGGGCTCCCAACCTAGCTTCTTCAGTCAGCTGGGCTGACGCCACGAACTGGCGCTCAAAAGCACATGTTAAGGGAATACGTCCTAATTATTATTCGGGAGAAGAAATACAAAGTCCCCTTTTCTTCTCCTTGAAACTTTGAAGACTCTCCTCATTAAACACATATGCTTGGATACAAATGGTTTCTAAAGGCTTACGATGGCTTAAGAGGCAGCCGTGGGTTTGAACACTGGATCTGGCATTTGCTGGTGGCACGACCTTGGACAAGTTATTTCATCTTTCTGAACATCAGCTTTGTCACTGGTAAAGGGATAACAAGGGGGACTATATTTAAAGTGACTAGTTCAGTGCCCGGCCTGATAAGTGGTAGCTGCTATCATCATCAAGGACAGCAACAATCAACAATAACTACCCGTAAACCAAAAACCCAATGCTGTCGAGTCAATTCTGACTTACAGCAATCCGGTAGGACAGAGCAGAGCTGCCCCAGAGGATTCCCAAGGCTGTGATCTTTACAGAAGCAGACTGCCACGTCTTCCTCCCACAGAGAAGCTGGTGGGTTTGAACTACTGACCTTTCAGTTAGCAGCTGATCACTCACCCATTATGCCACAAGGGCTCACAATAACTACAGCAACCTTAATATCCTCTTTTCCCCAATACCCTTCTTAAAAAATATGTGTCGATGGGGAGTGGAGAATGGCTCGTGCCACCCACCACCCTTTACCTAAGACAACTGAGTATCTTTCTCCCCAAAATAAATAAGAACCAAATACGTAAGCCAAGCAAATATGAGGGGAAAAGCCAGGAATGAGAAATGCAATCTTATTTCCATGTTTCTCTAATAGATTAGTAATTTGTTGGCACCAGCTTTGACAGAAAGCAGATGGAGCCAGCATTAAGCACAATGTAGACAGCAGATGCTGGGCCAGCCCACCTCAGCTGGACGGGTCTAGCAGCCAAGTCCAAGGGCCCACAGTCTTCAAGGGTGTTCAGCCTGGCACTCTAGCCCTGGGAAATCTGTGACCAAGTGGATTCAAATTTCAACCCACCAGGAGTTATATTCAAGGTCCAGGCAGAGGAGGCAGGAGCCAGCCTTTATCCCAGTCAGCATTTCCCATTTCAGGAGGATCACAGGTAACTGCGTACCTGATTCCAGAATATTTAAATTGTATTCTAAGCTTGCTGCTTTTATTGAGCGATTACATGTTTCCATTGACATATGCAATTTTGCTTCACCTTCTGAATCATTCAACAATTATTTAGGACCGACCACTACGGCTCCACAGTCCCTCAGGCTTAGGGAATAAAAAGGAGGTGCACAGCAGAGACCAGCTGTCACACCCTGGGTGGAAGAAAAGAAGTGCATAATTAGTTACGTACTACAAGTACATTGGTGAATTAGGGCCAAATACACATTTATCTTTTTTATCCAATGAAGTTTATCATTTTTTATAGCAGCATACTATGTAACATTATTTTTAAGTCATGGTTATTGAGATATAATTCACATATAACACTAAGCTGCTCTGCTGGTGCAACCAGTAAGCACTTGGCTGCTAACTGACAGGCTGGCGGTTCCAGCCCACCCAGTGGCTCCATGGGAGAAAGGCCCGGTGATCTGCTTTGCAAAGACTGTAGCCTAGAAAACCCCGTGAGGCAGCTACACGCCGTTACAGAGCTGCTGTGATGTGGAACTGACTCAATGACACCCAACAAAAACAACAGCCTTGTAACCCCCACCACAATCAAGAGAGAATATTTCTGTCACGACAAGAAGGTCCCTCTTGGCCTTTTTGGTCAATGCCATCCCCGCACCCCAATGCCTGGCAACCACTGACGTGGGTTGTCCCTGGAGTTCTGCCTTCTCCAGGATGTTGCAGAAATCTAGTCACACGGTGTGTAACCTTTTCTGTTCTGTCTGGCTCCTTTCACCCAGCATCAAGCTTGTGAAACCCATCCATTCTGCTCCATGGATCAAGAGTTCGTTCCCCATTCCCACAGCCAACTCTTCAGACAGGGATTGGACTGGACTATAAGATAGAAAACGATACTGGTGAGGAGTAAGCTTCTTGGATCAAGTAGACACATGAGACTACGTGGGCGGCTCCTGTCTGGATGGCAGATGAGAGGGCAGAGGGGGACAAAAGCTGGCCGAATGGACCCGAAAATAGAGAGAGCAAAGAAGGAGTGTGCTGTCTATTCGGGGAAGAGCAACTAGGAGTATATAGCAAGGTGTATGTAAGTTTTTATACGAAAGAATGATTTGTAAACTTTCACTTAAAGCACAATAAAAAAAAAAAAAAAAGAGTTGGTCCCCTTTCACTGCCCGGTCGGGTTCCACTCTGGACATTTGGGTTTTTTCCAGTTTTTGACAATTAGGAACAAAGCTGCTAAAAATATCTGCTACAGATCTTTTGTGTGGACAGACGCTTCCAGTCCTCCCAGTGAAAGCCTAGGAGTGGGGCTGCTGCGCTGTATGGTGAGTGTACGTTTACCTTTCAGAAAATACCAAACTGAGCTGTGCTGTTTTGCATTCCTGCCAACAAATGTGACCATCCTAATGGCCCCACATCCTCACCGAGCACTTGGTGTTGCCAACTTTTAAAAAACCCTGAGCCCTGCTAATAGGTATGCAATGGGTATCCCTGTGGCTTTAATTTTCATTCCCTAGTGACAAATGATTTTGAGCGTTTTTATGTACTTATTTGCTGGTTACCATACTTAAATGAGATGCTTTCTCAGTAAAAAAAAAAAAAAAAAAATAGTTGTATTTCAAAAAAACTTCTTCCAAATCGACCTGTTTACTCAGAGCTATCATACCTGCTTGTCCTTCAGGCAGCGCCTTCAGAGGGACAGTGAACAAGCCAGTACACAAGCCACTGACACCTCACTATTTGTTTTGTTTTTTGAACTGATATTTAAGGCACAATATATTTTCTAGGTCAACATACATCCAAAAAAAAAAAAAAAAAAAAACTTCAATATGTACAAGTAGTAACAATATTAACAAAGTGTGTGAAGGAGGGGGAAAGACTCATCTTCTTACCTGCTTGTATCATTCAGTGTTGCACTTTTGTGTAGTTTTTTCCACATTTTTATGACCAAAGTTAGTTCCTTTAAAAAATTAATTACAAAGTAATACAAGTTCAATGCAGAAATACAGTCAGACAGAGAGAAACAGGAACCATGCTAGCTTCCCGTCCTAAAGAGAACATACCATAGACGAGGTTACTCTTAAGCACTGAGGAGCCAACCCAACCCTCATCAAGACCAGGCTGAGAGGTGTATCCGTGTCTCTGGATTGCTCTCTGTTTTAGCAAAATTCATTCATTCCAGAAATGCTTATCAAGGGCCTCTCAGGGGCCAGGCTCTGCGATAAGTGCTGGGATCCCGCAGAGAACGAAGATACGGGGCTTACAGTCCTGGGAGCAGGAGACAGGCAAATACATCACTACAGACATCACCACGTAGTGATAAGGGCTCTGAATAAAGCAGTGCGTGAGAATTTGTACAGAGCAGGGAGGGAAGCAGTCAACAGAGGGGGGCATGCTGCACTGGGTGACACTACCAGAGGGGGTGACCAAAATGACCGTCTATAAAATTTTTGTGTTATATTTCAGCAGAAATTGATTATTTTTTATAAAAATATCCCTGTAGCTAGCTATAACAACAAAGCACTTTTCATAAGCCCAGCTTACATGTATCAATATACCTACAAGATTAAAACCCTATGCTAACTTACTTTTTGAACCTTCTAATGCCCTCTGATCAGACAACTCTGATTTATCACCCAATTACAATGATGCTTCAAATCACGTGGTTTTGTCTGTACGCGATACAAGCATGCTCTGTTTCATCTGTTGCTCCCAGTATTTTTATGGTTGCTGATTTTGTCAAATTTTCTGGCGTTTTAACTATAATATTATGGTAATCAGTATTTGCGGACCTGTATCAATAACTTGGCATTCGACTGTGGGGATCATAACAAGTTATGGATAACACTGCAAAGAATGGGAATTCCAGAACACTTAATTGTGCTCATGAGGAACCTTTACATAGATCAAGAGGGAGGTGTTCGGACAGAAAAGGGGATACTGACTGGTTTAAAGTCCGGAAAGGTGTGCTTCAGGTTTGTATTCTTTCACCATACCTATTCAATCTGTATGCTGAGCAAATAATAGGAGAAGCTGGACTATATGAAGAAGAACAGGGCATCAGGATTGGAGGAAGACTCATTAACAACCTGCGTTATGCAGATGACACAACCTTGCTTGCTGAAAGTGAAGAGGACTTGAAGCACTTACTGATGAAGATCAAAGACCACAGCCTTCAGTATGGATTGCACCTCAACATAAAGAAAACAAAAATCCTCACAACTGGACCAATGAGCAACATCATGATAAATGGAGAAAAGATTGAAGTTGTCAAGGACTTCATCTTACTTGGATCCACAATCAACAGCCATGAAAGCAGCAGTCAAGAAATCAAAAGACGCATTGCATTGGGCAAATCTGCTGCAAAGGACCTCTTCAAAGTGTTGGAGAGCAAAGATGTCACCTTGAAGACTAAGGTGCGCCTGACCCAAGTCACGGCATTTTCAACCACATCATATGCATGTGAACAGTGGACAATGAATAAGGGAGACCGAAGAAGAATTGACGCCTCTGAATTGTGGTGTTGGCGAAGAACATTGAATATACCATGGACTGCCAAAAGAATGAACAAATCTGTCTTGGAAGAAGTACAACCAGAATGCTCCTTAGAAGCAAGGATGGTGAGACTGCATCTTACATACTTTGGACATGTTGTCAGGCGGGATCAGTCTCTGGAGAAGGACATCATGCTTGGCAAGGTACAGGGTCAGCGGAAAAGAGGAAGACCCTCAATGAGGTGGAGTGACACAGTGGCTGCAACAATGAGCTCAAGCATAACAACGATTGTAAGGATGGCTCAGGACCGGGCAGTGTTTCATTCTGTTGTGCATAAGGTCGCTATGAGTTGGAACCAACTCGATGGCATCTAACAACAACATCAATAACTTCTTTGGGAATGAAGCAGTAATTAAAGGAAAACAAGGAGAATAATTAAAAAAGGCTTCTGCTCAGTTACCAATGTTGTAACTAACAACATTGTAATTCAATGTAAAAAGATTATACAACTTTGTGGTTAGTATTCATACAATCTAAGAAATATTACTTCTAAGCATTTACATAGTAAATTGCTTAAAAATACATTTAAGCAATTTAATATGTATTTATCACATACTAGTCTACGATTTTTTTTTTTTTATTCTACGATTAAAATAGACAATAAACATTACTAAGGATTCTGTATGGTGTGGTATGGCAGAAGGTCCACGGCAGTTGGGGGAGGGACACCATGAGTTACCAAACTGGGTGGCACCAACCCTAGTGACGCCACTGGAGAGAAGGTTTCTCTGAAGGGATGACGAGGAGCACCACCACAGGAGCAAGGGGGCTGTGTGGACTTGTGCAGGCCACCCTGGGAGAGGAGCAGCCGTCACCGAAGGGCTAAGGTCTCTGCCTCTCTCTCTCTCTCTCTCACACACACGCACACACTCTCTCTCTCAGGCACAGAGGATATGTGCCTCACCTGCTTGCAGGGCAGAGACTGATGAAGAAGAGCACACAGGACTTCCCCTAACCACTGACTGAGCATATGACCCATTGGAAGCTACGTGTCACTGTAACGTTCAGTGCCCTCATCTGTAAAATGGGCACAATTAAAGAGTACCTACTGCACGTGGTTGCCA
Source organism: Elephas maximus indicus (assembly GCF_024166365.1). Classification (NCBI taxonomy): domain Eukaryota; kingdom Metazoa; phylum Chordata; class Mammalia; order Proboscidea; family Elephantidae; genus Elephas; species Elephas maximus. The sequence continues at coordinate 229,318,578 of NC_064819.1, read as the reverse complement.
AGGGAGAGAAATTGTAACGACAGTAACTACTGTTGGACAAATGTGTCAAGGAGCAGACAGAAATCGCAGCAATGTTAATAATAAGATCACTTGTAAATCAGTGGAAAGAAGTTTATCCTTACATTATCATACTGCATTATGCGTCTCATCTTACTTGCATCATGCACAGATATTCAAATTTATTCCTCAAACAGAGGAAAGTATAAGAAAGAGTAAGCACTGACAAAAAAGTATAAAATGGTATTATCTCAACCTAAGAGCCAAATTTGTACAAAACACTAAGACCTTTACAGTAAGAAACAGGAATCTAAGAGTCTGAAGTCACATACCATGCAGCACGTGTGTCCCGTCCGGGCTCAGGGCGGCTGGACATCACACACCCCTCCACAGTCTCCCTGGTGATCCGTTCCATAAAGATCTCAGCCTCAGGAAACCCTAGGGGGCAGTTCTACTCTGTCACATAGTTGCTGTGAATCTGAATCCACTGGACAGCACCCTAACTACACAGATTGCAGGGGGGGATGCATCCCCTGGAGGTGGGCCAGGAAGAGCCCTGATCTGCTTCCCTGAGGGCCAGGAGGATACTTTAGTCAGAGGAGCCATTCCAAAATGCAATTTCCTTTTTTTACAAAGATTTGACTAAATGACAGATCTGTGAAGCCACGGAAAAGGCACCAGTGAAGCTGCATGTCCACAACTGTGTGACACTGAACAACGACAGGGTTACAGAAGTAGTAACTTCATTAAGTGTGTTACATCCTGTTTTACGGAAAAAAATGAATACAACATGGATGAATCTGGAGGACACTGTGCTGAATGAAATAAGTCAATCACAAAACGACACATTTTGTAGGAGGCCACTGTTATAAAAGCTCATAAAAAGGTTTACATATAAAGAGAAACCATCTTTAATGGGTACCAGGGAGGGGAGGGGTGAGGATGGAAAAACACTAAATAGACAATAGGTAGGTGGTAACTTTTAAAGTCAGGAAAGGTATGCGTCAGAGTTGTATTCTTTCACCATACCTATTCAATCTGTATGCTGAGCAAATAGGACGAGAAGCTGGACTAAATGAAGAAGAACGGGGCATCAGGATTGGAGGAAGCCTCATTAACAACCTGCATTATGCAGATGATACAACCTTGCTTGCTGAAAGTGAAGAGGACTTGAAGCACTTACTAATGAAGATCAAAGACCACAGCCTTCAGTATGGATTCCAACTCAACATAAAGAAAACAAAAATCCTCACAACTGGACCAATGAGCAACATCATGATAAATGGAGAAAAGATTGAAGTTGTCAAGGATTTCATTTTACTTGGATCCGCAATCAACAGCCATGGAAGCAGCAGTCAAGAAATCAAAAGACACATCGCATTGGGCAAATCTGCTGCAAAGGACCTCTTTAAAGTGTTGAAGAGCAAAGATGTCACCTTGAAGACTAAGGTGAGCCTGACCTAAGCCATGGTATTTTCAATCGCATCATATGCATGTGAAAGCTGGACAGTGAATAAGGAAGACTAAAGAAGGATTGACGCCTTTGAATTGTGGTGTTGGCGAAGAATATTGAATATACCATGGACTGTCAAAAGAAGAAACAAATCTGTCTTAGTAGAAGTGCAACCAGAATGCTCCTTAGAAGCAAGGATGGTGAGACTGCGTCTTACATACTTTGGACATGTTGTCAGGAGGGATGAGTCCCTGGAGAAGGACATCATGCTTGGCAGAGTACAGGGTCAGAGGAAAAGAGGAAGGCCCTCAACGAGGTGGATTGACACAGTGGCTGCAATAATGAGCTCAAGCATAACAAGGATTGTAAGGATGGCTCAGGACTGGGCAGTTTTTCATTCTGTTGTGCGTAGGGTTGCTATGAGTCGGAACCGACTCAACGGCACCTAACAACAACGACAACAACAACAAGGGATAACTTTGGTGAAGGGTAAGACAGTACACAATAATGGGGAAGGAAAAAAGTAAGAAAAGAAAAAACGTGAGCAAACTAAAGGGAGTAGGTGGTCTGCAGAGGCCTGCCTTGGGGAAGCCAAGGAACAAGTGCTGACCAGGGGAAAGTGTTCTGACCAGCTCAGTCCGGGCAGCTTACAGACCTCACTGTACAGAAGAGACGAGCCACTTAGCTTAATTGAATAACGAGAGTGTGGCTCTGGACTCGCAAGAGCCGAGACGAAAATTCTGGGTCATGGTGATCCCGAGGCTGTCACGAGCCTGTAGGGTACTTGCTTAAGAAGCCGGCGGGCTGACAATCTGTGATATTCATACCCTGCTCCTCTTAAGCAGAAACGGTTGTGTTGTAAAATGATTAGTGTGTAATTCAGCCTTTTGGAACTGCATCCAGTTCAACGGGGTATCATTTAGTTTGCCGCCAATTGTGACAAACAGATTTTAATGAATGAAAAGGAAGAATTCAGATGGCATCTAAATGTTAGAGAACAAACCTTCAAATCCTTGTGAAAAACACCTTTACCAAATAATTAGAAACAGAGTACTTGTCAGACTCGCCTACTTATGAGTCCCCTGCTCCGTAAGACACACGCTGTAAAAATGAGGGCATGAAACCAGGGCTGCATCAGTCAACAACCTGAGCAGCTGCATGTAGTCGCCCTGCAAGGGCCCCAGGTGCTACCACAACAGTGGGTGATAGCTGGGGGGAAATCGAGCCTCAGAATTCTTATGATCTTCCTGAGATTATGCTGCTTATTCAGAACAAAACTAAGGCTAGAGCCCTGTTTTTTGCAATTAGTGGCAAGCGTGCAAAAAATACTGTGGGTAGTCAGTGTCACAGACGCCATTCTGGAGAACGTAAAAACAGTAAGGCGGAGTCTGTGCCCTTAAGAAATGTAAAGATTATGAGGATGAAATTAATTTCAGTTCTTTTTTTCTCACACAAATTCATTTATTAATAATTAACACGTTAATTAGAGAATTCCTTTCTATTTATTAAAGCAAGTCCCTACGGCCCTCCTCCACATGCGGATGCATTGCAAGGGTAGTTATGATTTGCGCTTGTCTGAAGGTAGAAAAGTACCATTTCATAAAATACACTGTAGTTAAACATCTTCGCACATTTAGACGCAGCCTTGGTTTCATGCCCTTGTTTTTATAACGTATCTCAGGAAGCAGGGGACTTCCAAGCAGACGAGGAGTCTTTTACTTCTAAATTACTTGGTACGGGTGTTTTTCAGAAGGATTTAAAGGTATATTCCCTAAAATTAGATGCCATCCCATCGGTAGAGTTAATAATTTAGACTTTACAGCATTAATATGCATTTCTAAAACTTCCCCCTTCTCAACTCCATAGGGAATTTTTTCTCCCTCCTTTCTTTAGGATTTCTGATATATGTTCATGCCTGTGTTCCTAAAATGTTCCTTGCTCTTTGAAGGCAAGTAGTTTGTCTTTTGGCTTTGGGTTTGTCTAGTGGCTCACAGAACTAGAGAGAAGAGGAAGGGAAAGAAGAGAAGAAGAGAAAGAAGGAGCCAGCGCAGTCCTGTCTGAGGTCGGCCTCCCTTGGTTTGAACGCTGGCTCTACCACTGACTAGCTGTGTGATGGAAACCTCCATGGCATCGGGTTTCTCACTCACAAAGTGGGCATAACCTCACAGGCTTTACATTAAGAGAATGAGCTCGACTGCCAGACAGGACTCCTGGCCTGACCACTCCTGGGGACGTGGTTTACCTGTCCCGTGCCTCAGTGGAGTCATGAAGTACCTATCACATAGCATGCTGTGAGGGTGAAATGAATTCCTATGTGAAAAAACACTTAGAACAAGACCTACCTCTATGATAGTAACATGTTTAATAAACATTAGGTTATTATTACCAGTAACAACAATTTTGGAGATGCTGCTCCTGACAATAAAATGGTTAGCAATAAGAAGCTGTAAAATACTTTTCCCTGAGATCTCTAAGGAAACAGAAGAAATTCATCTGGTTTGGAACAAAAACGGAAGGACGAGACCAGTGACCTCTGGGGGTCATCATGCTTCTGATTCTCTCCAGAGACATTTAAACTTACGCCATGGAGAGGTGACGTGAATGTTTTACTAATAACTTCAGTAGTTAATTAAGAGGAGGAATAATAAAAGAAAAAAAAAACCCTTCATTTGGGCCCCTGTTTAAAAGATCAACAAAGAAGAGATGCAAACGGAGGAACATTTATTGGACTGAACAATACATGCTACAAGGGTAATTTTCTGTCACGCTGTGCTTGCTGAGGGAAGGAGAATGCAAGCAGGGAAGGGTGAACGGTTTTGACTTGGACACAGAGTGCCGGGACGTTGATTTTAAGCATGCAACTGTGAGAGCCGGCCCAGGAACCCAGGAGCGCACATACCACAGGGTGCGGTGTGGTGGGAGATGTCACTTGGGGAGGGAGAAAGCAGTAGAGAGAGTAGACACGCAGGTACGAGGACCGAAGGACATTTCTATTTGTCAAACATTAGAAAGCGCCAAGTATGAAAGACATCATCTTTCTTCGAATGGTTTCTAATATCAACCTTAACTTGGTTATTTATGCCCTCACATACATATACAACCCAAAACAAAGAACCTTCTTGAATATACCAAAATGTAGGCAGGGGTTCCAGTGGGCTGTGTTAACAAAAAAGGCCCTGGAGTTGAAGCAAAATTTAGACTCAGAACATTAGAACTGGAAGAACTTCAATTCTCACCCAAGGTAGCAGTTTGGATGAGAGCCATTCCAGGTTCACGGCTCTTAATTAAGAGTCAGAATGGTCAATGATTCTGGGGAACTGAGGGCTTTATCCAAAAGATATGTCCATTCTACAAAAATGCTCTTCCCTGCTGTTAACTCCTTCAGCATAAGTGCTCTTTCTTAGTTGTTCACAAAGCCTCTTCAGACACTCCAAGGCTTAGTCTTCACTCATTATGAGGAACAGTAGAAGAGTAGGTTGCAAATTTAATTATTTAAGACTTCTCTTGTGTGTGCTTTCGAGTCGATGCCAACTCAGAGAGACCCTATAGGACAGCGTAGAATTACCCCATAGGGCTTCCTAGGCTGTAATTTTCACAGGAGCAGATCACCAGGTCTTTTCTCCTTTGGAGTGGCTGGTGGGTTCAAAAGGCTGACCTCTGGGTAAGCAGCCGAGTGCTTAACCATTGATACAGGCCAATTTCTAAGATTATACAAAGTCCTTGCGATTTTTTTCAAGGGTCAAGTCCTAGACTTGTCTCTGACCACATTCTTAGCAAAAGTCTACGTTTTATGTGCAACTTGTTATTGTTGCTAGTTGCCATTGAGTGGGATGACTCATGGTGACCTTACATATAACAGAATGAAACTTTGCCCGGTCCTGCGCCATCTTCATGATCACTGCTATGTTTGAGCCCATTGTTGAGGCTATTGTGTCAATCTATCTCATGGAGGGTTTCCCTCATTTTTGCTGGCCCTCCACTTCACCAACCAGGATGTCCCTTTCTAGCAGTTAGTCTTTCCTGATGACATGCCCAAAGTATGCAAGACTTTCTCTCCATCCTTGCTTCCAAGGAACATTCTGATTGTATTTCTCCTAAGACAGATTTGTTCATTCTTCTGGCAGTCCATGGTATATTCAACATCCTTTGCCAACACCAAAATTCAAAGGCATCAATCTTCCTTAGACCTGTTTCATTGTCCAGCTTTCACATGCATATGAGGCAACTGAAAAGACCATGGGTTGGGTCAGGTACATCTTAGTCATGAAAGTGATATCTTTGTGTTTTAACTTATGACCTACTTTCCCAACTTTGACTAAAGTTTTCTTCTTTCTGTGACAGCCAAAGAAATGCCATTTGAAGATGCCTTCTCTGTGCAGTGAGGAGGTAGTTCTCAGGCCAGCTCCTCCCCAGCTGAGTAAGTCCCACCCTGCCTCAGCTCAGCTACCAGGTTACCCATCACAATTCCCTGGGGCTGACAGGGAACAGTGCAGACTGTTACAGTCGCCTGGGGCTGTTAAATTCCAGGGGCTTACTGGAATTAATAACACGCGAAATTGTTTATGACATGGTAAAGAGGGCATAAAGCAGGCTACAGAAGTCCACGTCCACTCTGACTCCCACTCTGGGTGTATGGACAAAGGCAGGAAGAGACTCAATAAAAAGTTTTATGTTTTGGGTGTTCTAATACAGTTTTCATAGCTGGAGAAATAATTAGAATGTAATATAACAAAGCCATGTAAGGCAAGAAAACGATGTTATGCTGGCACCATTGAAAGGGGTTAAAACCCTCCTGAAAGATCTTCAAAAAGCAAGACAATACATACATGGATAACGTAATTTTCAAAATGCAAGGTGCAATAGACAGAAAGGTAGAACTTTTGAGAAACACACTGGTGAAAGCCTAGAAGGTACCTGGGCTTCAATCCGTGATCAGGTTCCTTGGGGGCACTTAGGGACTAGGATGGGTCAACAAGGTCCAATAGGACATGGTTTGCTAAGCAGACTCCAGTGCCTCCAGAAAACAATATAGTTTTACTGCAGGAAGACCTGACTGTGTTGTGGAAGTAGAAAACACTTTGCCACAGTTTACTACTAGGCTCAGGTTGTCTTCACTGGAAATGTTCCTGATTTCTTTCAGAAGTGAGGAAGCTCTGGGATATGAGCCAGGTTATCTCATTCTCTCTAAATTGCCCATTAATGTCTAATTTAAATAAACAAAAAATAAAGAAGGTGCTAAATTCAAATACCTTATTGCCAAATGTGGTTTTTGTGGGTTTATTGCCAAATGTGACTTAGGAAAAAAAACATACGTTTTATACATATATCAGGTTAGGAACCTTGATGGAAGGATTCTACGTGTGTCTGACAAAACATACCAAACCCTCTGGAAGGCAGCATACAAGCAGTGCCTTTTTGGGCACAGTTCCACTAATTTTCCCACTCTCCCCGAGTGTCCTCTATGAAAGGCATGCCCATTTCCAGCTCAGCCCACTGTCTTCTAAGAGAAGGATGAGCGAGCAGGAAGAATGGAACTCGCGTTTACCCAACACAGCACTCGCAGATAGGCTGGGATGCTCCTGGTTCAACATCCTCTGAGTAGTGAGCAAGCTGAGTTTCTTGGCGCTGCTGTAACAGAGATACCACAAGTGGGTGGTTGTAACAAGCAGAAATTTATTTTCTCACAGCTTAGGAGGCTAGAAGTCTGAATTCAGGGAGCCGGCTCTAGAGGAAGGCTTTCTCTCTGTGGACCGTGGGGGAAGGTCCTTGTCTCAGCGTCTCTAGCCAGCCAGTTCTTGGAGTTCCTGGGCTTGTCGACTGGTTTGCCTCGGTCTTCTTCAGATAGGGTCGGTCTTCCCTTTGTCTGTTTTCTTCTGTGCCTAATCTCTTTTATATCTTAAAAGTGACTGGCTTAAAACATAACATACACTGACAGGGCCTCATTAACATAACAAGGAAACTCCTATTCTCAAACAGGATTACATCCATAGGTACAGGAGTTAGGAATTAGGACACATATTTTGGGGGGACGCAATTCAATCCATAACTCCGAGGGAGGGCCATGACCACAATTCAGCAGAATGAAAACCAACTTTTAAATTGGGAAGCTTTTTGAGAACAAGGCTTGTTGTCTTCTTCACCAGCAGGGTTTACTCCTTTATGAGTTACACATGTGAGAAAAGTACCTCCCACAGCATCCGAGCCTCAGAGCTCAGTGAACACTGCTGCTGTCATTACTCTTCCCAACATTAGGGGCCATTATGGATGTAGGTTTACGTCTGCCTCACAGATCTGTCAGGTAACAAATAAGGGAATCTTAAAGATGTTCATAAATTAAGATCTTGAAGAACTAGCACGCTAACAAAATTTCTACAATCTACCACGATGGATTTGCAGAATTTTTTTTTTTTTTTTTTACCTTGTGGTCCATACTGGCTCATCTGCGGACCGTAAGTCCCACTTGAGTTGCTCTGCTGAAAGCTACTGATTCCAGGGTGCATCTGGCCCCCAGGAGATGGGTGCGGTGACATGGATGGTCCTGTCTGCTGAGGTCCATACTGGGACATCTGAGGGTTTCTTTGTGAGCCTGCCATAAAACCTGTGTGAGAAAGCAATGGAAACATGTGAGTACAAGTGCTTCATGATCTCTGTATGCATAAACACGGACATGGTATTGCCTGGAAGGCAGCTGGGGAGGAGGCGGTTTGCACTGTGAGGGTCCCCTGAACTAAAGAAACCTCTAAGGACATCTCAAACCCAGTGTGGAGGATCTGGAAGGCCAGAGGACCCCATGGTCTACCTTGGTCCTAACCCTAAACTCTCATTAGAGTTCCCAGGACCCATGATCATGGACTTGAAAAAGGGAAACAGCATGACGAGGCAAAAGAGCAAGTAACCTTAACCTCTTTCACAGATGAGGCCCTACAAAAAGCAACAGGAAGAGCTAGGACCCTGTTACTGCAAACCCTCCATTCTTGCCAGGCTGGATATAGTGTGCACGTCACCTCAGAGCCGTTGCTCACTGGAATGCATGCTTCCGGATCCTAAAAGATCCATCCTAGAACTCTCTGGAGCCCAGGGCAACCCCTAGCTCGTCCTTCCACTCAGCTGTTTTTCACTCCTCTGGTGTCCTATAGCAGTAATTACTCAACTTGACCCCTAAATAGCAGTGCAGACCTATGAAGACCTGATCCACATTATTGCTCACAGGTACACTGTAAACCAAACTTGAGGGTCTGAGCTGTATTCTGGCTTTCTCCCTCAAACCTGGTCTGCCTGTGGTCTTCCCCACCTCTGTAAATGGCACCACTGCGCACCCAGGTGCTCATGTCAGAAACAGCTGGTACCCATGTCCTCCTTTTTCTTCTTTTCTCTGTGTGCACCCAGTCCATCAGCAAGTCCTGTTGTCTCTGCTTCTGAAAAAGACCTTGAGCCATTCCTCCTGTCTACTTCTGCGTGGACAACAAAAGTGTCCAAGCTACCACCTTTCCTGCCAACGTAGCTGCAGTGGTGTCCCGAATGATCTCTTATCTTCCCTCTCTCTTGTCTTGCTCCTTTTGGTTCATTTTCCCACAAAGCTGCCAGAATTCTCTTTCAGGAAGAAAACAGGACATCAGACCATATATCTCTCCTCTGCATAAAACCCGTCAAGGCTTCCCATTGAATCTGGGTCTACAATTTAAGCATTTTACCATGGCCGGTGAGATCTCATGTGGCCTGGCAGTTGCTTTTCTTACTTTCACCCTATTTCTTACAATCTTCCCTCCCTCTTAATACCCTGTACATCCACGGCCTTCTGAGAGTTCCTAGATGATAGCAGCAAGCTCTTTCCCTCAACAAGGCTTGGCCTGCTCCTGTTCCCTTTTACCTGCTTTTCATAGAGCCAGATCCTCTCATTCTCAGGTCAGACTTCTCTGACCACCCAACCTAAAGTAGCACCAATCCCATGAAACCCCTTCCGTTTCTCACTTACCTTCTATCAGAGAACTTTTCATAGCCTGTGTTCATTTTATTTTATTTTTTGAATCACTTACTGTCTTTCTTCTCCACTAAAATATTAAGATGCAAGAGGACAAGGACCATGTCTGTGTTCACCACTTCACCATGAGTGCCCAGCAGAGCATCTGGCTCTTGGTAGGTATCAACAACTATTTTTTGAATGAGCCAAATTCCTCACACACCCAACAGAGTGCTGAGTACACAGTAGGTGCTTGGTGGCTATTCTTCCAAACAGATAAAGAAAAACCTCTTTAAATTATCCAGAATTACAACGCCAAGTGCACCCACACGTCAGTAGTTCAGGCAAATATAAGTGAGAATGTAAAACAGGCTAAGAAATAATCATTTCAAAGAGTCTACCCCAAATCACCCCCATGTGTCTGTCAGTTTGTCGTACTGTAGGGGCTTCTGTGCTACTGTAATGCTGAAAGCTATGCCACCGGTATTCAGATACCAGCAGGGTCATCCACGGAGGACAGGTTTCAGCTGAGCTTCCAGACTAAGACAGACTAGGAAGGACCCAGCAGTCTACTTCTGAAAAGGATTAGCCAGTGAAAACCTTATGAATAGCAGCGGAACACTGTCTGATATAGTGCTGGAAGATGAGCCCCCCAGGTTAGAAGGCACTCAAAAGATGACTGGGGAAGAGCTGCCTCCTCAAAGTAGAGTTGACCTTAATGACGTGGATGGAGTAAAGCTTTAGGGACCTTCATTTGCTGATGTGGCATGACTCAAAATGAGAAGAAACAGCTGCAAACATCCACTAATAATCAGAACCTGGAATGTATGAAGTATGAATCTAGGAAAATTGGAAATCGTCGAAAATGAAGTAGAACGCATAAACATTGATATCCTAGGCATTAGTGAGCTGAAATGGACTGGTATTGGCCATTTTGAATTGGACAATCATATAGTCTACTACGCTGGGAATGATAACTTGAAGAGGAATGGCGTTGCATTCATCATCAAAAAGAATGTTTCAAGATCTATCCTGAAGTACAACGCTGTCAGTGATAGGATGATATCCATATGCCTACAAGGAAGACCAGTTAATACGATTATTATTGAAATTTAAGCACCAACCACTAGGGCCTAAGATGAAGAAATAGAAGATTTTTATCAGCTGCTACAGTCTGAAATTGATCAAACATGCAATCAAGATGCATTAATAATTACTGGCGATTGGAATGCGAAAGTTGGAAACAAAGAAGGATCACTAGTTGGTGATAGAAACAATGCCGGAGATCGACTGATAGAATTTTGCAAGACCAATGACTTCTTCATTGCATTCTTTCACCAGTATAAACGGCGACTATACACATGGACCTCGCCAGATGGAACACACAGAAATCAAATTGACTATATCTGTGGAAAGAGACGATGGAAAAGCTCAACATCATCAGTCAGCACAAGGCCAGGGGCCGACTGTGGAACAGACCATCAATTGCTCATATCCAAGTTCAAGCTGAAACTGAAGAAAATCAGACCAAGTCCACAAGACCCAAAATATGACCTTGAATATATCCCACCTAAATTTAGAGACCATCTGAAGAATAGATTTGACACACTGAACACTAGTAATCAAAGACCAGATGCGTTGTGCGAAGACCAGATGAGTTGTGGAACGACATCAAGGACATCATCCATGAAGAAAGCAAGAGGTCACTGAAAAGACAGGAAAGAAAGAAGAGAACAAGACGGACATCAGAAGAGACTCTGAAACTTGCTCTCGAACGTCGAGCAGTTAAAGCAAAAGGAAGAATTGATGAAGTAAAAGAACTGAACAGAAGATTTCAAAGGGCGGCTCAAGAAGACAAAGAAAAGCATTATAATGACATGTGCAAAGAGCAGGAGATGGAAAACCAAAAGGGAAGAAAATGCTCGGCGTTTCTCAAGCTGAAAGAACTGAAGAAAAAATTCGAGCCTCGAGTTGCAATAGTGAAGGATTCTATGGGGAAAATATTAAACGATGCAGGAAGTTATCAAAAGAAAATGGAAGGAATATACAGAGTCATTGTACCAAAAAAGAACTAGTCGATGTTCAGCCATTTTAAGGGGTGGCATATGATCAGGAAGCGATGATACTGAAGGAAGAAGTCCAAGCTGTTCTGAAGGCATTGGCGAAAAACAAGGCTCCAGGAATTGATGGAATATCAATTCAGATGTTTCAACAAACGGATGCAGCACTGGAGGTGCTCACTCGTCTATGCCAAGAAATATGGAAGACAGCTTCCTGGCCAACTGACTGGAAGAGATCCATATTTATGCCTATTCCCAAGAAAGGCGATCCAACTGAATGTGGAAATTATAGAACAATATCATTAATATCAGACACAAGCAAAATTTTGCTGAAGATCATTCAAAAATGGCTGCAGCAGTACATCGACAGGGAACTGCCAGAAATTCAGGCTGGTTTCAGAAGAGGACGTGGAACCAGGAATATCATTGCTGATGTCAGATGGATCCTGGCTGAAAGCAGAGAATACCAGAAGGATGTTTACCTGTGTTTTACTGACTATGCAAAGGCATTTGACTGTGTGGATCATAACAAATTATGGATAATGTTGTGAAGAATGGGAATTCCAGAACACTTAATTGTGCTCATGAGGAACCTTTACATAGATCAAGAGGCAGTTGTTTGGACAGAACAAGGGGATACTGGTTGGTTTAAAGTCAGGAAAGGTGTGCATCAGGGTTATATTCTTTCACCATACCTATTCAATCTGTATGCTGAGCAAATAATACGAGAAGCTGGACTATATGAAGAAGAAAGGGGCATCAAGATTGGAAGAAGCCTTACTAACAACCTGTGTTATGCCAATGACACAACCTTGCTTGCTAAAGTGAAGAGGACTTGAAGCACTTACTAATGAAAATCAAAGACCACAGCCTTCAGTATGGATTGCACCTCAACATAAAGAAAACAAAAACCCTCACAAATGGACCAATAAGCAACATCATGATAAATGGAGAAAAGATTGAAGTTGTCAAGGATTTCATTTTACTTGGATCCACAATCAACAGCCATGGAAGCAGCAGTCAAGAAATCAAAAGATGCGTTGCATTGGGTAAATCTGCTGCAAAGGACCTCTTCAAAGTGTTGAAGAGCAAAGATGTCACCTCGAAGACTAAGGGGCGCCTGACCCAAGCCATGGTATTTTCAACCACATCATATGCATGTGAAAGCTGGACAATGAGTAAGGAAGCCCAAAGAAGAGTTGACGCCTTTGAATTGTGGCTTTGGCGAAGAATATTGAATACACCATGGACTGTCAAAAGAACGAAAGATCTGTCTTGGAAGAAGTACAACCAGAATGCTCCTTAGAAGCAAGGATGGCGAGACTGCGTCTTACATACTTTGGACATGTTGTCAGGAGGGATGAGTCCCTGGAGAAGGACATCATGCTTGGCAGAGTACAGGGCCAGTGGAAAAGAGGAAGACCTTCAATGAGGTGGACTGACACGGTGGCTTCAACAATGAGCTCAAGCATAACAAGGATGGTAAGGATGGCTCAGGACCAGGCAGGGTTTTGTTCTGTTGTGCATCGGGTCGGTATGAGTCGGAATCGACTCTACAGCACCTAACAACAACAACAACCCCAAATCAAGACATATATCTAAGAAAAAGCTAACAATATGAAACTCAGCTAGGGCAGTTTAAAAAAGAGCTCTTCAAAACCCAACAGTTTAAGTTGGTCAGAGAGTTGACACATCATCAAGTGGAGGAAGCAGAGGGTTGACAGATTTCTAGAGAAAGCAGAAGGTTGACAGATTTCTAGAGAAAGCAGAAGGGTGACAGATTTCTGCCTGCCCAGGAGGAGAACCAAGAGTGGTGGCTTCCAAAGAAAGTCTACTGAGGCAGCCAGAGGGTAAGATAATGCCTAGAGGTTAAATGGTATATGGTATTTACAAAGACCACTGTTTACATTTCAGTAAGGGGGGAAAAAAAAATCTTTCAACATAGCCTCCATCTAAAAAACCCGAAAAAAACCAAACCCTTTGCTGTTGAGTCAATTCTGACTGATAATGACCCCACAGGACAGAGTAGAACTGCTCCACAGGGTTTCCAAGGAGTGCCTGGTGGATTCGAACCTGCTGACCAGCAGCCGTAGCTCTTAACCCCTATGCCACCGGGGTTTCCATATAAAAGGATCTACATAAAACAACAGTAAGTAAAGCTCTTATTATCCTACTTAATTTATTTATAAAGATCAGCCTTATAAGATTGGGCTGAATTGGCAGTTCCCAGATATAAACCATTATAGAAAATGTTTGCTTTTTCAAATCTGAAAACAAACAGAAATCAGAGCACTAAATTACTATAAATGATTGCATCTTAAGATGTTACATGAAATATTTATCTAAGCTTTATGTAAAATTCTCAAGAGTTTCAGAGAGAATCCTATTTAATAAAAAGCGTGTTTCAATTCTGTACAGATTCTTTTTGGGGGGAGGAGAATGGCTGCTTTCCACTTCAATAGTTCAGGAAAATAAGGCCGGTCCTTTAATTAGCATTACATTTCACTTCATCCATGGTGTCCAGACTGAAAGATTTAGAAACGCTGATAAATATAGTCTACCCTGAGGCCTCTGGGCCTCTTACTATAGGTTTAACATTTGTTCCAGTGAGTTCTTTCTAAGCAATGTTATGTGGGCAAGTTATTTCTTTATTTCTGACTATTTGCTCAGTTCTCAAAAAATACATGTCATGTTCCACTTAAACTATCTCGATCATCACTGGCATTTTGTAGATCAAGTTCATGGAAAGATTCCAGACGGAGGTGGAGTATTAACAAAGCTAATACAAACAGCGTGTCACAGCATCTCTCTCCACAACTTGGCGACAAGGTTCCATGGGGTGGGGAAAGCACCTCTTCCCAAAGAAATTAAAATGGAAAAGCTAATTTTTTCCTCTGTATACTTTTCCAATGGCATCATACACAAGAGCTTGTAATCTTGTTTTATATTTTCTGTGAGGCTCACCCCTTTTTGTGTACCTCCAAGACAATGACATGGGGAGGCGACAAAATTTCCCTGCCTCCCTTTTGAGCTCTTATCATCTAACAGCAGTAGCCTGGGGGCCAGAAGACCTAGATTTCAGTCTTGTTTGTGTCATCAGCTAGAATCTAATAGGGGAGACGGACACATAAATAAATATACTACAGTGTGTGCTGAATGGAACTAGCTGTGTTACCTTAGGCAAACCATAGAACTCATCCAAACCCGTTTCCTCATCTTAAAATGAGGACGCGGTTGTTGTAAGGATCAACTGGGGTAACGTGAAAACGTTCTAGAATCTATAATGTGATATAAAGAGATCATGATGATGATTATTGTATTTATAAACTAACGTGAATATCTTTTAACTCCTTAATGCCCTAAATATTCAGGATCGGTCCCAGCTAGAATAACTAGTTTTATTTCTATATGTTTTAGTCATCTAGTGCTGCTATAACAGAATCACCACAAGTGGATGGCTTCAACAAAGAGAAATTTGTTTTCTCATTGTCCAGTAGGCTGCAAGTCCAAATTCAGGTCCTCAGCTCCAGGGGAAGGCCTCCCCTCTCTGTCGGCCCTGGAGGAAGGTCCCTGTCATCAATCTTCCCCCGGTCTGGGACCATCTCAGTGTAGGAACCTAAGGTCCAAAGGACATGCTCCGCTCCTGGCGCTGGCCTTATGAGGTCCCCCCGTCTCTCTGCTCGCTTCTCTTTTTATATCTCAAAGAGCCTGGCTTAAGACACTATCTAATCTTGTAGATCTCATCAATATAACTGTCGCCAATCCATCTCACTTCATCATAGTGATAGGATCTACAACACATAGGAAAGTCACACAAAATGGTGGACAATCACACAATACCGGGACTCAGGACCCAGCCGAGTTGACAGATATTTCTGGGGGATGCAGTTCAATCCATGACACTATATTTGTTTTTTATTTAAATATGTGGATCCCAGGTGACTCCAGGATTTGTTAAATGTGGAAATTCCAAAAGGTTAAAAAGATTATACTATGGGAAGTCACCTTCCCTCTGCTAACTCCTCCCACCCAGTGCCCCTCCCTAAGGCAAATAGTTTTTTTTTTTTAATGTACCCTTGCAGAGATAGTTTACAATTTGTGAATATACAGATATATTTTTTTTCTCTTTTGTAATCTTAGCTAAATACCAATTGTGATATATTATTCACCTTGGGGAATTAAAAAAAAAATTCACTTGTTTTCCTGGAAAAATATATCTAGAAGATTATTATTATCTCGTGTCACTCTTTAATGCTGCAGAGTTTCCCACTGTCTGGATGAGCCATCACTTATTAGTCCCGTAGAGATGGACATTTAGACTGCGTCCTACCTAGTATGGAGAACATGCGTGTACAGAACATACTTGTGCGCCTAGGAAGTTAGATTTTCAG
The DNA here is from genome assembly GCF_024166365.1 of Elephas maximus indicus. Classification (NCBI taxonomy): domain Eukaryota; kingdom Metazoa; phylum Chordata; class Mammalia; order Proboscidea; family Elephantidae; genus Elephas; species Elephas maximus. The sequence goes on along the minus strand of NC_064819.1, from coordinate 229,302,720 downwards.
GATAAAATTTTAGAAGTAGAATTGCCTTAAACAAAGGTTATATGCATTAAATGTTGCCATTTCTACCAAGTAGGGGTTGTACCGATTTGGACTCCCTCCAGCAGTGTATGGGGAGGGTCTGCTTCGTGTGCTCGGGCCAACTCCAACTGTTAACAATTTTTAAAAGGGGAAAAATGGAACCTCATAAAGTTTTAGTCTGTATTTCTCTAATCATGAGTAAAGTTGGACATTGTTTATTTAATAGCTGGTTTTAGTTCCTTTTCTAGAGCTGTTTGTTTATGTCCTTTGACCGTTTTTCTGTTGGCCAGCCTGCCTCCTCACTATGAAGTGTTCCGTCATCTTGCAGACACGGCTCCCACTGCCCAACAGTTACATGGCTCGCAGAAGCTCCTGCATCTGCAAGTCTGTGGAATGTGGTCGAAGCTCTCTGGGTGGCACAAATGGTTTACACTCGATTACTATCCTAAAGGTTGATGGTCTGAACCCACCCAGTGACCCTATGGAAGAAAGACCTGGCAGTCTGCTTTCATAAAGAGTACAGCCAAGAAAACCCTACGGAGCAGTTCTACCTTTTAACACATGGGGATGCCAAGAACAGGAATCAACTTGTTGGCAACGAATTTGGTTTTCTTATGGCTTGACTTTCAGTTTGAGGAACACGAGCATAGGCCATGTCTTAGTAGCAAAGTGACGTGATCTGGCTTGAGTATTTGAAAGCTAATTCTACAATCCATAAAAAAATTTTATATCATGATCCAATGGTATATGAGCATATGTATCTATATTCACATACTGTCTACACACACATCCCCCCACTATGCTTCACAAAAAATTTTCACCCTCATTGAGTGCATGCATTCTGATACTTATCAATGACAAAAAAAATCTGGGCGACAACTTTCTAAACTGATCACAATCCAGTAATGGGAGGTACAGGTTGTACAACAAAGTGCTCAGCTGTGTGCTCCACTGAACACGCTGCTTTTGTAGTGTGCGGACAGTGCCATTTCCTTCTGGATACTGTGTCGCTATCCCTCAAGCCGCCTTCCAGGAAAGCAGACATTCTCCCCTGCCCGACAAGCCCTATCGTGCAAGCCGCACTGGGCAGTCATCACGCTGCTGCACCGTGTGTCTGGGGATTGTCCCACCCCAACTGTGAGCACCTGCGGTCCGACCACGCTCCCTCCACACCTGTGACTCCAGACCCAGCACGGTGGCTGCTGCGGCTGGAGCCAACTGCATGCAATTTCAAAGAATGGTAAAGAGTCTCCATGCAGAATCTACTTGCTTTTACTCCACAAAAAAAGTTTAATGAATTTGACTATCTGGGTCCTCATTTCATAGTAGAGTCAAAGAATCATTTTTGAGGAAAGGAAGCCAGCTATTCAAGGAAGGGCCTTCTGGGTGTGAACTGACAGCTGACAGGAGGGAAGGGGGAGAAGGGTGGTCTCACTGGCATCCAGCACCATTACTTCTACCACCAAAACACCTGTCTTTGGTTTTGCTTGGTCCCTCTCCTCAGCACGGCAAATTTGGGGAGAAGGCGGACTCGGCAGAAAACCGCCAGGTCACACTGTGGCTTCAGGCAAGGTCGCTGCTATTCAAGCCTCAGTTTCCTTTTCTGAAGAATGTGCGTGAGAACCTTGTAAAGAGTGTACGTGAGCACATGGCTCAGCGCTGGGCACACAGAGCAGGGCTCTGTAATGACAGCTGTTATCATTATTGCTGTTGTCAATACAGTCCACCATCTACGTCCTGTCTGAATGACCCCAAGTCTCCAAGCCAGCCTCCGCTGCCAGACTCCCCAACAGGCCACCACAGTGAAGTCAGAAGGCGCCTTTCTAAAATATGAATTGCATTAAGTGAACACATCAACACCTCCAAACCCAGCCCCAGTTAAAATTTTCTAATGGCTCAAGGTTTCAGTAACGGAAACTGCTAACATCTACTAAGTTGAAACCTCTCAGAAAACAGTGAGCCCTCCGAAGGCAGGAACTATGCCTTTCCTGTTTTTCACTGTTGCTCTATGTCTGGCAGGTACTATGCATCCAGCAAGTATTTATTAGTGAAGGACCGAGTGTGCCGGGAAGGGCTAGGCTCAACTCTGTGGGTCACAGACGAGCAAGAAACCACCCCAAGAAGTGAAGTCAGCCCCCACGTTCCGGAGATTGCCAAAGGGATGCCACCTCCAAAGACAGATCCGTATTTACCAAGCAGAGGAGGGGGTGGGCTGGCAGGGGGTGCAGCTCTCATGCTCTACGCACAGAGAGCCAGGCGGCTGTGCCGGCCTCCAGGCTGGAGTCCTCAGGCTCAGGTGGGAGGCTCTCACCCCGTGTCTCAATCTATCCCTCCGGCCTGCATCAGCCTCACCCAGGCCGAGGAGTCTGTAACAGGCAAAGCCAGGCTCCAGGAACGTACACTAGCTCCCCAGGTGACCCGCACACTCAGTAAACTGGAGAGTCGTTGTCAGCAGAATCCTGCCAGGAACGGGCGCTTCCACAATCTTTCCCTCTCAGAACTGGCTGCAATTTTATTTCTAACACTCAAGTCTCTTACGTTGCTTGGTATTTGTACATGTCTTAATACAGTTTCGTACTTTTTGAATCTCACTGCTTTTAAGTTATTTAAATGTTTGCTTTTCACTTTGTCTATTTTAACTGCTTTTATGCTTTTTATATTTTCAACTTTATTAGTGTTAATTCATGCATCTTAACAATAAAGTTATGCTAGCTCAATAAAGTACTAACACCTTCCGATTTCATCCTTTTAATTTTACTTCTCAGATTCTCATCTATCCTTTTGCATGCTTCCTTTTAGTCCCATTTTAACCCTACTGGAAACCTGGTGGGGTAGTAGTTAAGAGCTATGGCTGCTAACAAAAAGTCAGTAGTTTGAATCCACCAGGTGCTCCTTGGAAACTGTATGGGGCAGTTCTACTCTGCCCTATAGAGTCGCTTTGAGTTGGAATTGACTTGATGGCAACGGGTTTGGTTTTTCTGGTTTTCAACCTTATTAAACACACATGCACACACACACACACACACACACAAATTTAGAGAGGTGGTAAGGTTTCTCCTTTGAAGCTGGCCTGACGGCTAACACATTGAATCCTTTCAAAAGACTGCCTATGCTCTGGAAGTTGAAATCCCTAACAAACCTTAACCAGGGAACTCAAGGAAACCTTATTGACCCCTCAGTCTACTTTGGGTCCTCCTCTGCCCCCTCTTAAATGTTGCTGTCAGCAGAGTGCTATACCAATATCTTCTACCACCCACATGTAATCCCTAGGCAGTTTCCCCAGTCCCAAGGCCTCAAGGACAATTTATGCACTGATAACTTGCCCTCCATTTCACAGGACTTTCGTTTCCTGAAATACCACAGACCACATTATCTGAAGTCTGAAAACCTTCTCATTATAAAATGCCTAGAAAGGCCAGATAAGATATAACAAATGATATTTTAAACATATAGATGAGCTTGCAAAAAAAATTCAGAGTCTGAGTTATAACATAAATGCTGTTGTACATCTCTATGTTGAGACATAAACATATTCAAACAATCCTGGCTGGTAACAGGCCTGAGAGACAGATGGCAACCAATGTAAATGCTCTCTGGAGGAACATACCTCAATCCTGCCAGCAAAAACGTCCTGTTTTAACATGCCCTCATAACCCAAGTTAAGACCCATGTGGATGTAAGTCACCATGAATGAGAATCAGCAGGAACAAACGGCTGGGATCTTTGTTTTGTTTCTGACATTTCTCAAACACTTAAAACAGTGCCTTGCACACAGCAGGCAGAAATAAGTACCTATTAAAAGAAAAAAAAGTCAATACTTTTAAAAGTAAAAACATAGTTATTAGAATTTAAACTCAACAGTCAGGTTGAACCAGCGATTAGATACAGAAGAGATGATTAGGAAATTGGTAGATAAGTCTGAAAAAATTAGGCAGAACACAGGTAAAGAGAGAGAGGAGTCAGTCCAAGAAAGAACAGAGAGAATGGGAAAGAGAGAGGCAACAGTCAAAGAGATAATATTTGATAATTCTCCAGAATTAATGAAAGACATGAGTCCTCAGATTCAGAAAGTATAGAAGTCAGAAACAGCATACATAAAACCAAATTCATATTAAGGCACAAGATGATGAAACAAACCAAGGACAAAGATTTGAAAAACAGTAAAAGAATACAGATAACTTATAAAGAAATGATATGTAGACACAAACGGACATCTCCTCAACAACCACAGAGCTGACAGAAAACGATCACTAAAGAGGAAAAAACAAAGACATTTTTTACACAAACTAAACTCAGAGAGTGTACCACCACCAGGTCCTAACTAAAATAAAGTCTGAAGAATTACCTTAGGAAAAGGAAATTAAAGCAAGAAGGACTGAGAAGAAAAAAGGAACTGTGACCAAAGAATCTGAAATAAGTGGGTGTTCCTATCTAGTTCCGACCTCTCCTGAGTTTCAGACTCTTGTATTGACCGACTGACTAAGGGTCTCCAGCTGGATGTCACGCAGGCATCTCACACTCAACTGGTCCAAATATGAACTCTTCTTCCCTGCTGAATCTCACTTAACTCATTATTAGCCATCTCAGTGAATGGAACTGCCATCCAAACGAAAAGCTGGGAGAAATCCTCTCTCTGGTCTCTCCCGAATTCCATCAGTCACTTCTCCGGAATTCCATCTGTCCATTCACCCTGTGAGGCCGCCTGGCAGACGGGCTGCTGGCCCTCCCTAGGAGGACGGGCTGGGCCACCTATTCTACACCTCCTGGATGTGAACCAGTTATACTTGATGAGTATCTTTCCACACTTAGTTAAATAGCCAGAAAGCATTGCTCCTTTCCAGATCGCTACTTCCAGAAATAACTTGCCAGCCGTGTTATTTAGTTCAAAAAAGCCAAGTGTGTCAGCTTCAGGCCACTGGACCAATACCTACAGTACTGACTCGCTCTGAGGAGCACAGCACTCCCTGTACAGCCTTCCTGATCCGGCAGATTCCGCCCCCCCCCGACCCTGTGTGCCTATTTAAATTAAAAAAAAAAAAAAAAATCATGATTCCTATCAAGTGCCTGGATAGACTGTCATTGTAAAGAGCAGGGACTGTGACTTTTGTTCGTTACTAGGTCTCAAGCACCTACAGCAAAGACTAGTTTGATAAACATTTGTGCAATGGATAAGCAATCCATTCATTTTTCTGGAGGGGTTTAAAAGGCAGACCAGACTCTAAGACAGGAAGACTACCCTCATCCTAGCCCTAAGGAAAGCCACCCAGGACTGGGGCAGAGGATATGCGTGCGCTGCCCCCCTGCTGAGGCCTTGCCGCTGAGCTCTGAGGCTCATGCCATAAAAACCGGATCTTGTCTACATCTGCTTCCACCGCCTTAGAAGAGGCTCATGCTTTCTTTGCCCTGAGATTTATTATAAAGGCATATAATAAGTATTAATTTAAATATCTGATTCCGATTCGATAACTTCTTGAGTTCTACAGTCTATGTATCTAATAGCTACAGGCAGGATTGGGCTCCCAGGGTCTTACCTGGAGTCTTTCACTCTGCACTTGGACTGTTTTATTCAGGGTCATTCTCCAAAGGATGCCTATATTAATATCAACGGCAAATTTCTAGACAGATCTAATCTATTCTTGTCATATGGTAGTGTAAGTAAAAAGTATAGGTCTGGAAACACACTATTTCAACCACTATTAGAGAAACTTCGTATTAAAAACTAAGTCCAAGAGATATTTTTTCTTTTCTCAAGTTGTTGTTTTAATCCCTTCATTGCAATCTTGGGAAATTGGTCCAACAAAAAATGACCATTTCTAAAATGCCTATCCATATTAGTATCTAAAGTAAGTTTTCAAGACCTTTCAGATGTCTTCTTCAGCACTGTACTATTTATGGTTTGTTAAGTGGATTTTCAGGTTTTGAAAAAAAAAAAAAAAAACCCTGCTATACATGATTTTCTTAATTGTAAAAAAGAAAATTCGTATAGAAACGATTTAACTCGCTAAGCTTTAGCAGATAAAAGGAAAAGAAAAACCAGCTCATTTATGTAGTAATTATAAATAAATCACATTTTCCACATAAGACATGAAACTGAGTGCAGAATATTTTTATGCTATGGGAATGGGGAAAAATACTTTACGGGATAAGAGGGGGGATCCACTGATCTTTATTTAGAGGTACTACAAAGTTCTGAAACATAAAAAGAAGTTATATTTAATTATAAAGTAAGCCTATAGAAGCCCTGGTGGTGCAGTGGCTAAGTGCCCAGCTGCTAACAGAAATGCCAGCATTTCGAACCCACTGGCCACTCCACGGGAGAAAGATGTGGCAGCCTGCTTCCGTAAAGACCGCAGCCTTGGAAGCTCTGTGGGGGAAGTTCCACTCTGTCCTATAGGGTCACTATGAGTCGGAATCGACTTGATGGCAATAGGGTTTTTGTTTTGGTGGCACAATGGTTACATAGTCAGCTACTAACCTACCCACTTTGACTCAGTTGAACCTGCCCAGTGGCTCTGCAGGAGACCCAGCCATCTGCTCCTGTAATGATTACAGCCTGGGAAACCCTACGGGGCGGTTCTACTCTGCTGCACGGGATCCCTGTGAGCTAGAACCGACTCACAGGCACCTAATAACGACAACAAAAAGCAAATATAAACAATTCAAAGTAAAACAAACAAACTCGGGACAGCTGAACCTGCGCTTCCTAAGAAGTATGCTTATGCCCTAGAGTCTACCGGGGAAGGTGATGCACAGGCAATGGAACGGCAAGTTCCAGGAACCCCAGCAGTCAACGACAGGCTGTCACAACCCCAAACTGACTACAGTGGGTTCAAGTAAAGGCCCATCCAGTGGGCGTATCCCCAGGTTGAAGGGTGTTACAAAGGAACACCAAGAAACCACGTCAAACAGATATGAAGGCAAAACTAGGAAATTTCAGAACGCTAAACTGGAAGGAATTTTAACTTGAATCCTAGCCTCCAACTGTGTATCCTTTTCCTTTTCACGTAACACAATTTTTGCGACCTAAGTATTAGAGATTTAAATCCTGTTGGAAAAAACAGGGTTCAGCACAAAGCTCCAATCATGGCTCATCCTACCCACGAGAGAGAAAAAGGCAAAGAGAGAGCGAGCGCGCCCAGGTGTATGGGTGAAAGCAGGGGAACACAGGACCAGTCATACAAAGCCTGGAACTTCTTCATCAAAGGCGCCTCTTCAGATAGCAGAGAGCTATGGCAGTGTCAGGGTACCAATAACATCTCCAAGGTTCTAGGAGCCACCAAAAGGCAAAGCACGTTTTCCCACGGGCACACGGACAGTTTATTTTCATGTTGGCACTTGTTAAAAATTCACAGAAGAACTGCCTTGTTTCTTCAAGCCTGTTCAATAAAAGATGTTTGGCCACATGTGTGAATTACTGGTCACCTGCTGCACAACCTGAGCGGAAGGCAGAGCTATTTCTCTTCACAAAGAGGTGTCAGACTCCTACTTAGAGAGAAAAATAGTTTTTTAAAAACTATTCTTGTTACATTTTAATATCTTCAGTGTTTATTTGCCTGTCTGCTTCTCCTCACAACATGAATTGCTTCCAGGAAGACAGAAACTAATGACCCGTTCAAGGCTTCACCCAGGCCCCTCCACTTCCACCAGCTGTACTATTAGCTTAACTGGCAGACTCGCTCCCCTCCTTTCTCTGGTACTACAGCACCCTATCTACGGAGACACATACAACAGCATGGAAACGTTTTCCCCATCCATCCCCATAAAACCCTTTCAGCTACTGAGCAGTCTTGAAATTTACACTTGCTATCATTGGCTAAATGAGAATCGGGAGGGGTCTGACGGATTATCCAGATGGTAGATGCGGACAAAATTTCCAGCCTCTCTTTATACAAATCTTTTAAGTTTTAGTTGCAAATGTCAGCTTCAGTGCTAAGGGCAAAGACAGCTGCATTTACGTCATTCTGTATATAGAAGACACTATTTTTTAAGGCTTTAAACCCAGGTCTCACCTGAGTACATTGTATCTGATACTTAAATGTATTATTAATATTTGTACAGTGCTTTAAAATTTGTAACTTTCAGATACAGGATCTCATTTGATCTGCACAAGAAATCCATGGGACACTCTGATGCTCGCTTTATGTAAGAGGAAGCAGAGGCTTAATTAATTGTTCAAGGTCACAAAACTAGTCAGTGGTAAAGCCTGCAACTAAACCTAGACCCTCTGGTTGCAAAGTCCCCGCAGATTAAAATATAAACGTGAGCGTATAAAATACTAGGCACTGGAGCTGGTAGGAAACTGAACAAGGCTGCGTGGTCCTTGCTGTTACGGAGCTCTAGTGGGCCAGAGACTTAGTCTGTTAACACGGAGCTCTAGTGGGCCAGAGAGTTAGTCTGTTAACACGGAGCTCTAGTGGGCCAGAGAGTTAGTCTGTTAACACGGAGCTCTAGTGGGCCAGAGAGTTAGTCTGTTAACACGGAGCTCTAGTGGGCCAGAGAGTTAGTCTGTTAACACGGAGCTCTAGTGGGCCAGAGAGTTAGTCTGTTAACACGGAGCTCTAGTGGGCCAGAGAGTTAGTCTGTTAACACCAGCAACGGATGGGGTCGTGTGTACTGTATTACCAGACTGCACGCAGAGGATGCCTGGCCTATAGGGGGCAGCACCATGACGTGTAGGGTTTCATTTGTTTATTTACTAAGCAAACATTAACTTAAGTGCCTAATACTGCTGGGCTATCTGGGACTTGAAGGATTAGCACGACTCCGGTTGGGTTAGTTAGGCAAGAGGAGTCCCTGGGTGGTGCAAATGGTTAAGTGTTCCACTACTAGCTGAAAGATTGGTGGTTGGAACCCATCCAGAGGTGCCTAGGAAGAAAGGCCTGGCAATCTGCTTCCAAAAGACCACGGCTTTGAGAACCCAATGGAGCAGTTCTATTTTGCACACATGGGGTCACCACGAGTCAGAATCAACTCCATGGCAACCAAGAACAACAACAGCAACAGTCAGGCAAGGAAACCGCATATGTGGTGGGGTGGGAGTGGGGGTGGCAAAAGGTTTCCAGTTGGAGAAAAGAGCTTACATGAAGATCCCAAAAGAGGTTCAGTGTGGCAGGAGACCAGAAAGGGAGGTTGGGTTGCATAAGAAAGGGCCTCAAAACCAAGAAAATCAGTGCAGCCTTGATCCAAAGGCCATGAGGGAATGACATGGTCTATCTGGTATTCTGGAAAGGTCATTCTGAATGAAGCAGGGGAAATGGACTGGAAGGAACAAGGCTTGGGGTGGGAAGAACAGTCGGGAGGTTGCAGAAGTGACCTAGGTGGCCTGGATTAGGGTGGTGACAGTGGACACTGAGAAAGGAGGACAAGTGGGAGCTACTGCCGGGGCACAGCTAGCAGAACCTGGGGACTGGAGTTTGGGGGAAGGCAGGTAAGGGAGAAAAAGGCACCAACAAGGCCATCTAGTTTTCTGGCTTGGAAAAATCTGGAGATGATGCTCTTTCACTGAGCTTGTTGTTGTTAGTTGCCATCCAGTTGATTTTGACTCATGGCGTCCCCATGTGTTTCACAGTGTAACTGCTCCGTACGGTTTTCAAGGCTGACCTTTTGGAAGCAGATTGCCAAGCCTGGCTCTTGAGGCACCTCTGGGTGGGTTCTAACCGCCAACCTCTCGGCTAGTAGTTGAGCACTTAACCATCTCCACCACCCAGGGACCCCTTTCACTGAGGTGGTGCTGTTTGCTGCTGAGTCAATTTCGACTCATAGAGATTCTATAGGACAGAGTACAGCTGTCCCCTAGGGTTTCTTAGGCAGTGGTTAAGAGATTGGCTGCTATCCAAAAGGTCGGCAGTTCGAATCCACCAGCTGCTCCTTGGAAACCCTACGGGTCAGTTCTATTCTGTCCTACAGCGTCACTATGAGTTGGAATCAACTAGATGTCAATGGGTTTGGTTTTTTAGAATCTTTACTGGAGCAGATTGCCATGTCTTTTCTCCTGTGGTGCTGCTGGTGTGTTCAAACCGCCTACCTTTCAGTTAGCGCGAAGCGATTACCCACTGCTCACCAGGGCTCCTTGACTGAGGTAGGGAATACAAAAGGAACTGGAGAAAAATATGTTGCTATAAATGAGTGCATGCAACGTATAGTGTTTAATTTACCTACGATCCAGATGTCCTCAAATACTTTCACTTAACAATAATGAGCTCAGTACAAATGAGATTTTTTTATAAATGAGTGCATGCAACGTATAGTGTTTAATTTACCTACGATCCAGATGTCCTCAAATACTTTCACTTAACAATAATGAGCTCAGTACAAATTAGTCTTAACTATTAAAAGTAAGCTTTACTTGGCAATTAAAAAAAAAAATTCATATACAGTGAAACCCATGAGAGCTGGAACTCGACACGACTGCCTTGTTTTTCCTGGTCTCCCAAGTTTTCTGCCTTTGACAGGGTACAGTCTTACCGCTTTTCTATTGTTCTCTATTGGTGGAAAATATTTGAGTTTTCCTTCTCTGGCAAGTCTCCACCTGACAGAGGTACTGGCTTTCGCGGATATTACTTTAACAAGACTACACTTCTTCTAAAATAATTCCAAAATGTAGACTGTCCATCCCTCAGGGACTATAAATAGATCTTTATTATGTCAGATATTTGTCTTCCCAGTTTTTTGATGAACACATCTCTGGATAGTAGGCTTAGAGGAACTTAACACTAAACCTAATATAAGCCCACTATACCAGGATTCCCTTCATTAATGACCGGCTTTGCCATGGTCACAGCCCAGAGGCAAAATTCAGAGGCTGAAGAAATTAGTAACGGCTTTCTAGAGTGAAGCCTACATATTCTCTAATGTCTGCAATTTTCCATCCAAGTTTACGTTCATCTTTCACAGATCATAAAAAAGGACCCTCAATTAAGAGAAGCTAAATCAACTGTACCTGGGCTGGGGGCAGACTAGCATCGATGCCTTAACTTGCTGATCTCCTGTGCTTACTTGGCATCCATTAGCAAAGTGCTGCATCTTCTTGACAATGCCCTCTGGCCAAAAGGAACATCAATTTTTGTTGAGTATGCTTACAGCACAAGCCCTGAGAACACCTTTACATACAAAGGTAATCAGACAGGTAGACTACGAGAACATTTTCTGCAGCTCAGACTGCCCTTAGTCACATCTCAGATCTGAAGATTTACTGACAAAGTGAGATTGAGAATCCAACGAAGAGGAAAAAAACAGTTTCTGCAGTTTGCAAAAGCAGGGGGAAAAAAAATATATACCTATATATATATAACAACCCCACTTTTAACTCCTTAACAATGATCTTGGTGTTCCCTTTCATTTCTGGGTTAATTTGTTAATCTGTCCTTGACAATTAAGGAATTATGTCAATTAGATATTCAAAAATAATTTTTAAAATTTCAAAAACAGATTTTTGGTGCAAGCATCATTATGAAACCAACTGGTACCATTAAAAACTTTTCACAAAGTTTTTATTTACTTCCAGCTAATATCCCTCTTGTCTGTCAGTCTGTTGACGACATCTGTGGAAAGACACTATGGAGAAGCTCAATATCATCAGTCAGAACAAGGCCGGGGGTGACTGAGGAACAGACCATCAACTGCTTACATGAAAGTTCAAGATGAAGCTGAAGAAAATTAAAACAAGTCCATGAGAGCAAAAGTACAACCTTGAGTACATCCCACCTGAATTTTGAGACCATCTCAAGAACAGATTTGACACACTGAACACTAATGACTGAAGACTAGATGAGTTGTGGGATGGCATCAGGAACATCAAACACAAAGAAAGCAAAATGTCATAAAAAAACAGGAAAGACAGAAAGGCCAAAATGGATGTAAGAGATTCTAAAACTTGCTCTTGAACGTAGAGCAGTAAAAGGGAATGGAAGAAATAATGAAGTAAAAGAGCTCAACAGAAGATTTCAAAGGGCGGCTTAAGAAGACAACGTAACACATTATAATGAAATGTCCAAAGACTTGGAGTTAAAAAACCAAAAGGGAAGGATACATTCGGCATTTCTCAAGCTGGAAGAACCAAAGAAGAACTTCAAGCCTTGAGTTGCAATATTGAAGGATTCTAGGGGGAAAATATTAAACAACACAGAAAGCATCCAAAGAGAATGGAAAGAATACACAAGGTCAAGTCGCTGTACCAAAAAGAACTGGTCAACATTCGACCATTTCATGAGATAGCATATGATCAAGAACTGATGATAATGAAGGAAGAAGTCCAAGCTGCACTAAAGGCATTGGTGAAAAACAAGGCTCCAGGAATTGACGGAATACCAACTGAGATGTTTCAACAAATGGATGCAATGCTAGAAGCACTTACTCATCTAGTGCCAAGAAATCTGGAAGACAGCTACTTGGCCAACTGCCTGGAAGAGATCCATATTTGTACCCATTCTAAAGAAAGGTGATCCAACAGAATGCAAACACTGACATCACCTACCTTAAGACCAGAAGAACTACATGGTGCCCGGCTACCACTATGCACCGTTCCAACCAGGGACTCAATAGATGGTTCCAGATAAAATGGGAGAAGAATATAGAACAAAACTCAAATTCCTAAAAAAAGGCCAGATTTAGTGGACCAGTAGAGACTAGATGAATCCCTGAGACTACCGCACTGAGATACTCTTTGAACTTGGAACTCAAACCACTTCCAGAGGTCACCTTTCAGCCAAATGCCAGACTGGCCCATAAAATAAATAATATCACCCGTAAGTACTGTGCTCCTCAATGTAACGTCTAGATGAAACCAAATGGTTAACATTTACCCTAGACCAAACATGGGGCGGGGCGGGGGGGGGGGGGACGGGATGGGACAGGGAAGCTAGATTAATGGGAACAGAACAACCAAAACGGAAATAACAAGAATGCTGATATATTGTGAAAAATGTAACGAATGTCACTGAGCGATATGTATAGAAATTGTTAAATGAGAACTTAATCTCCCATGTAAACTTTTACTAAAAACACAATATTTTTAAAACCAGAGATTGTTTGAGGGGGGCAGAGAAGTCTTGTAAAAATTCAGTTAGCGCCTGGCTCTCAGACTTGCACCATGAAGGGGCAGTGGTAGAAATGTCTGGGAAGAATGAAGGGCAGAAGTGTAGCATTAATTCGGCACAGGATCAAAATGCTTACAGTGTTTTAAGAGAGAAACACTCTATGCTATCGAAAATGACCTAGATTGTTACTTATTACATGGTAAGCTTATGAAATTTAAGAACTGGAACTATTTTATTGTTTGAGTGTTCCATGGTTTGGAAAGGAAACCCTGGTGGCGTAGTGGCTAAGAGCTTGGCTGCTAACCAAAAGGCTGGCAGTTCAAATCCACCAGCCGCTCCTTGGAAACTGTATGGGGCAGTTCTACTCTGTCCTATGGTGTCGCTATGGGTCGGAATAGACTTAGTGGCAATGGGCATGGTTTGGAAGGATGTGACATCATTGAATGGGTGGGTGATGGGTGTTAAAGCTTATTTTCGGTCGTCAAGCTCAATCTCTGTCAAACTCTATTATTAGCTAAGTTGTGTTGTAGATGTAGGGATGCAGAGTTTAAGCAAGATTCAGTTCTGGCCTCAGGAAGCTCAGTCTAACCCATAGTAAGATTGTAGACTTATTTTAAGAGACCTTACCCCCCCCGCCACCCAGTATTGAAAAGAAGATTTGCCCTTGACAAATAGAATGTGATTAGAATTTGACAAGGAATTCTATTCAGACTTTGAAAACAAGCAAAAATACACCACGGCATTTAACATTTGGGGTTAATAATAGGAAAGAAAGAAAGAAAAAAAAAAAGAATGAAAACGTTTCTATTCGGTCACTCTAAATAAAATGTGTAAGTCTGAAATCTTAGACTTTTTAAGTACATAAATTCTGACTCACCTTTTGTGGTGGCACACAAAAAGAACATCTAAATGCCTGATCATGCCCCATCTGCTACATACTTTTTCTGGATAGCAGCTCTATTTATATTTATAAAAATGCAGCTACTGATAAATATCACTCTGTGGAGACTGGAGTCCAGAAATGAGATTTTCGAGAGACTGCTGACATACAGCTGTCAAGAACTCCAGGTTTGGCTGGGCAAACTATTGAAGACTTACAAAACTGCAAAATTTTCTTATCTCTTTTCTCCTTGCCCTGCCCCTGTAGAGTAAATTCAGGACTCGCCCAGCTTCTCACTTGGGTACCACTGAAACAGGTAGAGTGAGCCGGCTCGTGGTGACTATACTGCCCCTTTGTAAACAGCAGGGAGAAATAAAAGGTGGCGTGTAGGTCAGCAAGGTAGCCGAGAGTGAAGGTTAGTGTGGCTGCTATTCAATGATTCTGCAAGATTTCACCCAGGATGCCTTCCGTCCAGATCTGATGGCACAGAATGGTGCCAAAGAACTGCCTCCAGCAACAGAATATATTTCCCAGCACATCACAGGCCTGGAGCGGCATCAATTCTACGTGCCATCCACATTCAAAAGGCAAAGTTCTGAGTAGGGCTGTCTCAGCATATCTCAAGGACTAATTAAACCCTCATTATCACCTTCTAATTATTCAAACACTATGGGATTGCACCAAGGAAGTCCCTGCTGGCGTGCTAGATGAAAAGGGTTAAATAACCTCTGTTGATTTTGAGAATCCAGACCTAGTTAAGACCTTCAGAAAACCATCAGCATTAACATGAATATTTAACTAGACACCACTGTGAAAATTAAAAAGGAATTCAATTAAAAAGGTTTTCAAAAAATTAATTCTGACCTCTCTACATCTGTCCAAATAAATAAGCCTTCTTTAAATGTTTTCACCTAATTGCTAATCCAATAAACTAGAAGGGCATTTGCTAGTTTCATTAAGTTGAACATTTCATAGGGGTTAAAAATGCGATCATTTTAATGTTAATAATAATTATACTTATTTATCTACTCACATGACTATTCCGTCAACCCCCTCCCCTTCGCCCCCCCGACCAGCCCTCTTGGAAAAGAGGCCAATACATTAATTAAGCCATTTCCTATTGTTCTTTGCAAATTTTAAGACATAGATGTTAAAGATATTTTTAAAAAAGGATAAGACAAATCTAAACTTGTTGGCTACAATTTTCTTGTAAAATTTATTTCAGTATTTTAGAGCTATCTTAATGTTTCCTTCAATGTCCTAGGTAGCATAACTTATTCTCCCTGTTTTTGGGAGGGGGTAAGGCACTTAAATAGCAATTCTACATGTTGTTACATGAACACTGTAGGTAGCAGATCCGGTTTCAAGTGAAAACCAACGGTAAGTGTGCTGCAGAATACTGAGGTTTTAACCCTCCCCCTTTAACAAAACTTGTATCAGGTTCTGAAGGCGTTAAGACCAAAGAATCTGAACTTTCTTTATTCAGTTATTAAGAAGCTCCAGCAGCACACAATACACAAAGGAGAGACTGCTAAACCAAGTTTTACACTGGAAAATAGACGACAACGCAGAGCGACAAGACTACCCAAGAGAATAAACAGGCCAGCAGACACCTGAAGTGCTTCCCTTCCTCCCTGTACCCTGTGATGCCATAACCTATTTATTTGCACACCTTTTATAGAAAGAAATTATAAAACTGCAGAAGAAGCGCACGGCTTTTCTCATCTACGTACAATGCAGGGAAATGGGTTTGTGGCTGAGGTCCTCTGACCGGCGCCACCAGATAATAAGGGTACTGACCAGAGACAGGCTGCGTACACAGGGACAAGAAGCACCCCTGCTCAGTGACGTCTGGGCAGCGCACCTACTGCTGCCTACCATGGCACGAGGACAGGGCTCTGCACGGCCAGTTCGGCGCAGACCCCATTTTCTTAAACAGAGTGCACCGTTTATTTATCTCAGCAATTCCTCAGAGGGGATACAAGGACCAAGCCTGAAGGGCTGAAAGCAGAGCAAGAACTCAGCTTCCCGGGCTGGAGGGGAGGACGACCAGGGCAGTGAGGTCAGGCAGGACCTCTGAGAACCCGTGCGGACAAGCTGGGAAGTGCACTACAGGAAACGGCTGCATCGTCTCCTGCTTTGCGCAGATGTCGCTGTCGCAGTGAAGGTAAGGGTGTTTCTAGACTCTCTGACATGAAAGCAAACGGATCTCCTGTGGATACATTAGAGAAAACGTGTCTGCCCGTGGAGTCTTACTGTCACTGTCCTTCTGGTAACATCGGGCAAGTGCGGGTACCTGTAGTAAAGCACATGCGTATAGGAACAGGCCACCAAATAAACGAAGAATAAATTACAGAAGCCCCTCGAAGAACACAAGACAAGTGTAGAAAGAACCGTTCTGCTTGGTTATTTTAGCACTCAGCAGTACAGAAACAAAGATCTTCTTTATCAAGGTCCATGGTTTCCGAGAAGAACACGGTTTTTTTTAAAGATGCTGACTCATCATTTTCCCTTGTACCTGCTTCTTTTATCACTTCCTTAAATAAGGGGGAACTATATATCAATTGTAAAGACATAAATGAAGTTAAACTACTTTTCGGCTCATGAGAGTCAATGATGGGGAATTTTCCAGCAAGTGGTTTCTCAGACCTACTTAGTACTGAGTCCTGTGTACACTGTTGGTACACACCAAATGACAGTGAAACAAAAAAACAAGAAAAAACACTTCTATTATTGCACTGAAGCTCTAAAATGACTGCTTTATTTGCCATTAAAACAGTTGATCAAATGTCATTAAGAGCCAACGTTTCCTCGAAGATTTTAACAAACAATAAAGCCACTTTCTCTGGAACCATGCTACCTAATTTTAGAGGATTTAATTAATGCATGGGAACACATCATCCATTAGAAGAGCCACTTTAAAATACGAAGTTTTCCTTTTAAGGCGGCTGTCCAAACGATAAAAGGCACAAAAGGGAACACATATGTAAGTCTCTAGCACAGTCTCTCAGAGGCGGGCTGGGGACATATTCATAAAAATCAATTCCAATTTAGCAACTTATAAAACTTGTATCTGGTGGCACAGTGGTTGACAGCTCGGCTGGTAACCTAAAGGTCAACAGTTCGAATCTACCAGCCACTCCATGTAAACCCTATGGGGCAAGTTCTACTGTTCCACAGGCTTGCTATGAGTCAGAATCGAGTTGACTACAATGGGTTTGGATTTTTTTTTTTGGGGGGGGGCGTTATTTGAAGGAAATAGTCATTTATAACCACCCAAAGTATTATGGATCCACTGTCAATTACCAAAACCACAGTACATACAGCAAACAACAGCTCACATACCTACATAGTAGTATTATCCATCAGTGACACCCCAAGTGGAGAAGTCTAGACTCTGCCTTGAAATGGTATCAATTTAAGTTAAAAGTTTAAGTTAACTAGGCTTCTTCATTGTTGTTCCTTCCCTCCCATTTAGGTTTTCTGCATTTTCAAATTTCTTAAACACATACCAATTGGAAAGGGTTGGGGAGGCAATGCTGGAGGATCTGGGGGAATTTCTCTTTTCTTGTTCTTAGTAATAGAAGTTAAAATTGTAGGATTTCCAAATAAAAAAAATCCTTTAGCACTTGTGAAAATGAACAGAATTCTACCAGAGGGAGTGAGGTAGCAGGGTTCTGGTGAAACAGAAATGAAAGAAGGAATAAGAAGGCACTAACTCCAGGTCTGGCCTGCGTTGCAGTGTAATTTCTTGTCCCCACCTCCCCCACCCTGCCCCACTTTCCTGACCCAGCAATGCAATGTTGGTACAAGCCAAGGCCAAAGGAAAGGAGCTGGGTGAGACCTGCCTTTTGCTTGGTACTGGTGTGCCTGCCATTAACTTCTGTGATGTCTTCACGATGGCCAGAGCCACATGAGGAGTTAACAGAGAACAAGCCATTTACAGAGGGGCATGAGAGAGATAGGAGTGATTACAGGAGGCCACGGAGGGGAGTTCAGAGAAACAAATGACAACATTCATACAATTATTAACACATATTACAGTATCCTTACAGGGTCACGATGGCCCGGAATCAACAGGTTTGGTTTGGTTGGCTTTATCCCTTTCAAGGATAAATTAAAAAAAAAAAATTTTAATGATGTTATGTGTTTTCACTATGGAATGGATGCTGAATCACCATTTGCTGGCTTTTTATTGTATGAAAAAATGGGGTGCCAACTGAAAGCAGGCCACATCCGTCCCATGTTCCATGTAGCACATCACAAATGCATACATATTGGTCCCATGGCCCAGGAGGTACATAAAAGATGTCATCAGGGAAGTGACTAATACAAGTGGGCCACATCGGTCCCACGTTCCATGAAGTACACCACACAAAACGTATACATCAGTAACGTAGCTCCAGCCCAGGAAGTGCATCACCAACTGTTTTCACACCAAAAATAACTCATTTACTTGAATATTTCCAAATGCCGGTAACTGTGCCTTCCCAGTGACATGAAGGAAACAGTAAACACACTTGCTAGCCCTATCTCACTGTACAGAACCCAAAAGACACACGAGTTTCACACAACCACTTCTCCAGGAAGCATCCCCTCACATCAACTGCTCTCCGTGCTCAAAGGTGGCGCAGACCAACTTCCTTGTTTTTAGGCAGTTGCACCAGTATCCACCACAATGCCAGAACATACTAGACTGGCTCAAATTCCTGCCAAAAAACCTCCAAGAGCAGGAAATATAACATGGGTGTATATGTCCCAGAGTCCATGAAAGAGTTATAAGGCAGTGGTCCTTGATTGGCAGCATCACCTGGGAACTTGTCAGACATACAGGTTTTCAGCCTCACCCCAATCTGTTGCTGGCGAGTTGATTCTGACTCATAGCGACCCTATAGGACGGGGTAGAACTGTCCCGCAGGGTTTCCAAGGAGTGGCTTGTGGATTTGAACTACTGACCTCTTGGTTAGCAGCTGAACTCTTAACCACCACACCACTAGGGCTCCCCTCTGGCCCCACCCACCCCAGACCTACTGAATCGGAAACTTCTGGGTGGGGCCTAGCGATCTAGTTTCACAAGTCCTCCAGGTGATTCTGATATACCCTAAAACCTAAGAACCAGTAACTATTCCATTACTAAAACATAGTATCTCTATAAGGGAATCAGGTATTAACTGTACCTCGAATTACAAGAACAAAGTTAAATGTGCAAAGGTATAATTAGAAGACGAAAATTTCATTTTACCCCTCCTCATCATTCCCTTCACTGTAACTGATGTGTAAAAATGCGGCTAATTCATCTTTTCATCCGCATGACTTTCCAAATCAACTTGGGGCTGAATTTTTACCATGTAAAATAGCTTAAACCTTATAATTCTAACTAGATGCAAGTCATCATCTCTACAAGTCATGCAGAAATAATTACAAACATCAGGAGCCCTTTAAACATCAGCTACCAAGGTGGCAACTTTGGTCTCCTGGGCTGGGGTAGGAGAGAGAGGGAGTGAGGAAGAGTGGCCAGTCTCGTGGGGTGGGAGGTTGGGGGCCTCGACTCACAGGCATTGGGCAAGAGACTGGCACAGCACCAACTGGTACAGTAGGTCTGTAACCCCTGGTCTACACTAATCTGGATTAGAATCACCACCACTACCACCACCAACAAAAACAGCTTTACCAGGGAAGGGAAGAGGGCAGAGGTAAACAAATGAAGACCAGGGAATCCAGCAAGGCAATGGTAAGTGCGTTTTAAGGGGAGACATGCAGAGCTGAGCCAAAGGTCCGTGCAGACGTGGGACAGCCCTCCCTTTTTGCATAAGTAAACAGCACTGAATTGGGAGCTGGAAGGCCCAGGTTGTTTTTTCTGGCTCTTGCACTAACTAGTTTCTGAGAATGAGCAAATCATAGATAACCATTATGGTCCTCAGTTTCTCTATTTGAAAACTGAGGTGACTATACAATATGATCTTCTAGGTCTGCTCCAGGTCTACGATCCTACGATTTCATAATACGAGGTCTTACTATGTGTTTAAAATTTGACTATGAAATATCACGGGACAAGTAACTGATTGAAACATCTGAACACACACACAAACTAAAACATTTCACTTCATTAGGGCCAATACAGTCATCCCTCAACATCCGCAGGGGGTTGGTTCCAGGACCCCCGTGGATACCAAAATCTGAAGAACCAATACAGTCATCCCTCAACATCCGCAGGCGATTGGTTCCAGGACCCCCGTGGATACCGAAATCTGAAGACACTCAAGTCCCTTATAAAATGGTGCAGTACTTGCATATAACCTACACATGTTCTCCCGTATATTGTAAATCACCTCTTGATTACTTATAATACCTAACACATGTAAATGCTGTGTAAATGGTTGTTATACCGTATTGTTTAGGGAATAATGACAAGAAAAAAAAATCTTTTTTTCCCCTCAAATATTTTCGATCCATAGTTGGTTGAATCTGTGAATGCAGAACCCACAGATACGGAGGGCTGACTGTGTACAAATTAAATCATTCCGTTATCTTATACAGCTAAACCTATGTTAGAGTGTATGTTGTTGTGTGCTGTAGAGTCAAGTCCGACTCACAGTGACCTTATAGGACACAGTAAAACTACCCCACAGGGTTTCTTAGGTGGAAATCTTTATGGGAGCAGATTGCCAGGTCTTTTCTCCTGAGGACTGGCAGATGGGTTCGAACTGCCAACCTTTTTGGTTAGTGGGCGAGCATTTTAACCATCATGCCACCAGGGCTGGGGTATAAACTCTGCTTCAGGGTGTCATGTGGACTTTGAACCACGCCGTCATAAAATGTCACCAAATCTGCAAGAAAGAGTCCTTCTTTTCCATATTTGTTGTTACAGGTAGGGTCTTGTTTATTTCTTCCATGTGATAAGGAAATACATGCTTTAAAAAAAAAAAAACCTAAGAAGATGCACAGGTAAGCAAATCCATAGAAGCCTTATACACTCAAGACCCAAGCAGTCTGTAGCTAGGAACTGAAGACTGACCTCTTTCCTGCGGCATTGGAGACTGGCTCATGGCAGGGTGGACGCTGGATTCTGACTGGCTGCCGGGAGGCTGCGGCGGCATCTGACTGCCTGTAAAACACGGGGGTTTGCATTAATACTGCAACGGTGCACAGCCCAGACACAGCTACACTAAGTATACCTTTCTGATCACAAAAGGTACAGCCCCCACAGAAAAAGACATAATTCTCAAAATGTGATATCTCACTTTTTTTTTTAAACGAAGAGGAAACATGCATAAAAATATTTAGCAAAAGACCTCCTGAAAAGTTTATTTCTTACTGAATGAGTCCCCAAACACAGACATGAATCAATTTTGTAGCTGAAATCTCCTGACATGCTCCTTCCGTGAATTTAACAAAATGCAAAACTGCTGAACCAAACACACCCTCCTCCCCTCAGAGTTTTAAAGTAGCCTCCAAGCAGGCAGGCGTGCATAGCTGCCAATGATTTTTCACTAGCAATATTCAATCAATACAGTCAGATCAACAGATTTTTAAAAATTCTTTGTAATTAGTCAATTACAGAATTTAACATAAACAGGAGAAGGCCCTCATTAAAAACACAAAATACACTACTATAAAATGCAGTGCCTGTGGTCACCAAAGAAGGGAGCGCTACTCGGCATTTCTTTTCAATATTTATTGCTCATATCCCACACTTCCCATGTTTGATTTTCCCTTGTTTAATGTTTGCTCGGTTTGTCTTTCCAACTACAGGCAGTTCCCAGGCTTTGAACGACTGACTTACATGTAACTCGTAGTTACAAACCAACCCCTGTAAAGTCTATTACGTTAAAAATTCGAGGTGCATACAACAGTCGGTAATACAAATCGGCACTACTTTGCGAAGCACATTGGACTGTTATTATTATTACTGTATTATTATGCTAAAGATGTTTTAGTGTATCTGGAAGTGTTTGTGTTTTATGCACAGAATGGTATACTATATGCTGTATACGTAGACGAACATTTGTATACTGCCTGTATACTGTAAGCTCCTGAGGCAGGAACCATGTCTTTCACTTCCTTTTATCTTTCTATTAGCCTAACCGATGCTGAATAAGTCTTTGTCATTTAATGACCCTTAATCTGAGAATATGAATTAAAGGAACAGATACTTATCATTTAATTGATAAAGGAGAGACAATGAGTCATATAAAGCAGGAGACTGGATTTTGATATTTAAGTATCATCGGTGGTATTTCCATTTCAAGTCACTTCCTGGCTCAGAAGTTTAGATGTGTTTCTAAGTTGAAAAAATATTAGAGAATAAAAAAAGGCAGCTGAATTTAGCACAACCCCAGCTCTCAAGGCCCGAGAGCCACGCTATTTTATCTTCTACCCTTCCCATTCACTGCGATAAACGGAAACGACAGATCATAAAGAAACAGGTGTACATACGTGTGTTTGTGTTAGCTGCTGTCGAGTCACCTCTGACTCATGGTGACCTTATGTGTAACAGAACAAAACGTTTCCTGGTCCTGCCCCATCTTCGGGATCTGAGTAGGTCTGAGTCCATTGTTGCAGCTAATATGTCAGTCCATCTCACTGAGGGTTTCCCTCATTTTCACTGACCCTTTACTTTACCAAACATGCTGTTCTCTTCCAGGGACTGGTCTTTCCTGACGATGTTAATAAGTAAGTGAGTCAAAGTCTTGTCATCCTAGCTTCTAAGGAACATTCTGGTTGCATTTCTTCTAAGACTGATTTGTTCATTTTTCTAGCAGTCCATGGTGCACGCATGCGTGCCCATACACACACTTCCCTGGGTGACCTTCTCATATGGTAGCCTTGTGATCATGCTAGATCAAGCTAACCGCTTTGACCCCATAGGACCCACTCTGCCATAGTTAGGTTTATTAACAGGATTCAGAATTAAGCAGAGAAGGAAATTAATGCCCTCTCCAATCCACCGGTGAGGGTCATGACACCCCCGGCACAGAGCTGGCGTTTACGGATGAATGACATTCTCCCATGTTTCTACAAGATGGTGTTTCTGCCATGCCCGGCTGTCAGTCTGCCCGAGGGCAGATATGGAAGGGATCCTTGTCCAAAGGCCCTCGGGACTGTCACTCGTTACTGCTCTAACAAACAGGTGCCCCTGTAACAGCCAGAGAGGCAAGAAGACAGTTTTCAGTTCAGATAACAGGTATAAACAGTTCTTCAAAATAACTACTATGAAATAATACTCAAATTATTTTCTGGCATTGAGCTCCTCACTTTTAGAGAAGAATGTAAAACTTCTGAATGTGTTTCTGAGTGCTTCTGGGGTCAGCTCCTCTCTCCTCTCCAGAGAAAGTGAAAACCAAAGGCTGAGTTTATCAACATGGAAGAACGTTGTGCTGAGAGACCACTAGGAGCCGCCCTAACGTTAGAGCAGTAGGTAGACGTTTGAAAGACCCAGACAAACAGCACAGAACTCCTTCAGGCATTCATTCAGTCCTAGACACTTGTAGTAAATTAACATTTAACAAAAAAAACCTGTTGCCCTAGAGTGGATTCTGATTCATAGCAACCCCAAAGAACAGAGTAGAACTGCCCCATAGGGTTTCTAAGGAGCACCTGGTGGATTCGAACTGCCAAGCTTTTGGTTAGCAGCCATAGCTCTTAACCACTATACCACCAGGGTTTCCAAATTAACATTAGTGCCAAATAATTAAATGCAAAGTAAAAAACACTTAATGTTCTGGATCAAAATGATTTCAAGGGTAACTACCAGTCACAGATATAGCAACGTTGCTGTGTGTCCACTGTGGGGTCACGCGCTTCGTACGAAACACCCTAAGGCCCTCGACTGACAGTCCATTTAGAAACTTGAAGCACACTGCAGCCAAATGTCACTGGGGAATCAGCTGCAGTAAGGCAGTAACTGCGTACATTATAAGGATATCACTTCTGCATGACAGACTGAATTCATAGCCTCCTGATAGTAAAAACAAACAGTGACTCTGTGTTAACACAGGACACCGCTCCTTCCACCACATGCCTGAGGCACTGCTCCTAGATAAAACACTGCAAGGAAAAATAAAAAAGGCTGCATGAAAATCAGCCTGTGAATTTATAAAACACCGCCACAACCACACAGCACTACTGGTTGCCTGGTGTGATTCAATGAAGACAGAGATCCCGTTACAGCAATTAGGAAATTCATTTGGTAAAGCCATCCTGTTAAAACAAACGGGACATTTCATGGTAAAGACAGATTTGCCCAAACCATTTTAAATTCTTCATTTTCTTTTATCTCTTTTCCATGCGTAGTTCATAGTTTCACAGTTACTAACAAGGCGTTTTGTCCTCCACAGGCACAAGGGTAGGCATAGTCACGGCAGATGACGAATAGGAATGCATCTGAGAAACGTAACAGAGAAAACTCATGTGTGCCCATGGTCCATATAAAGGAGAAAATCCAGAGCCCTCTGAAGCAACCAAATTTAGTAAGCATCTACAAAGCCATGGAGTTGTATATGACAAATGTTAGTGCTAAGTAAAAACTTACAGGCAACATTTAGTAATTATTTTAAAGAGAATATTGCCAAGCATAGTGAGTGAAAAAATAAACTTCATGAAGAAACTTTAACAGTAAAGTGGAATTTTTTAAAGGAAAGTCTGTTTTTCCCTTGCCTATGTTTATAAATAAACCATAAAAATATTTTATATTTATATTATATTTTATATAATATAATATAATATATAATTATATATATATTTTTTATGTCTATAATGATGCAAGAACAATGGAAAAACTACAACAGGAAAAAAAACTATGCCATGAGTTAGGATAAATTCCACTATGTTGCACGGATATACTTATTTTCTGATGACCACGTACACAATGTTGTGCAAGATTTTGGTGCAACGAACTAAAATGAAGGGTCAGTAAACAAACAAACAAAAAAACCAAACCCATCACCATCGAGTTGATTCTGACTCACAGCAACCCTAGAATACAGCTGCTGACTTTTCAGTTATCAGCTGAGCGCTTAATCACTGTGCCACCAGAAATCCTGAAGGATCAGTAAGTCACCTGAATTTTCTCTTTTGTTGACTGAAAAATCTCAGGAAGTCTATATTATTACTTTAAAAAGAACTTTATTTTACATTAATTTTAGAGAAGAGTTGCAAAAGTAGTATAGCATTCTCTCAAGTCCCTTAGCCCACTTCCTCTAAGGTGATGTCTTACCTAACTATAATTACAGAGGGAAAAAAGTTAACACGCTACACTGTTACTAACTAAAGATGTTATTTGTGTTTCACCAGTTTTTCCACTTAGTATCTTTTCTCGATTCTAGAATTCCACACTGCATCCAGTTATTTCTCCTTGGTCTCCTCCATTCTATAAAAGTTCCTCAATCTTTTTTTATATTTTATGGCCTTGACACTTTAAAGATTACTGATCTGTTACTTTGTAGAATGTTCCTCAATTTGGCTTTTTCAGCTATTTTCTCATGATGGAAGTGAAGTTACATATTTGGGGAAGTGTACCCCCAAAATGCCACACCCTTCGTAGTCCATCAAGGACTTCATGTGCAGACATGCCTTATTTCTGGTGATATTTACCTTGATGACTTGGTAAAGGATAAAGTTACCATTTCCCCCTTTGTAGTGAAGTATCTTGGGGAGATACCTTGAGATTACATAAAATCCTGTGTCTCCTCAAACTTCCAGCCACTAATTATGGCATCCACTGGAGAATCTTGTCTGTAACATTTATTACTGTGGAGCCTGCCAAATGGTGATCCTCTATCTCCCTCTTTCCTTCCACATTTATTATTCGAAATCCTACTGTCAGGAAAACTAATTCTTCTTTCTCACTTGCTTTTTTATCTACCAGGCAATTTCTACCACCAGGAGCATACTGTGGCACACATGTGTACCCTACGATGACCTCGCCCCACGCCACGAGTGACACGCTGTGTAATCCCCCCCTCTTGAATGGGGACAGAACCTGCGATTTAGCTTCTAACAAATAGAAGATGACAGTGATGGGATATCACTCCCGTGATTATGTTTCCTGGCAATGGTGAGGTGATTTTGTAAATATAATTGGGTCCCTAATCAGCTACTTTTAACTAATCAAAGGAGAGATTATCCTGGATGGGCCTAACTTTAAAAGTGGGCTTAGACCTTCCTTGAGCTGAAAGATTCTCCTATTGGCCTAGAAGAAGTAAGTGTCTCTGATGTGAACAGGGACAGGCGGCCTCTAGAACCTGAGGGCTGCACTCCTACAACCACAAGGAACTGAAATCTGCCCACTGAATGAGCTTGGAAGCAGACTCTCCTCCACTTAAGCTTCCAGATGAGAATGCAGCCCAGCTGACGCCTTGACAGCAGCCTTATGAGACTCTATGCAGAAGACTGAGCTAAGCTGTGCACTCGGCCAATCTGCTGCAATAGACCTTTAAAGTGTTAAAAAGCAAAGATGTCACTTCAAGGACTAAAGTGCACCTGACCCAAGCCATGTTATTTTCAACTGTCTCATAAGCATGTGAAAGCTGGACAATGAATAAGGAAGACCAAAGAAGAATTGATGCTTCTGAATTATGCTGTTGGCGAAGAATATTGAGTATACCAGGACTGCCAGAAGAACGAACAAATCTGTCTTGGAAGAAGTGCAGTCAGAATGCTCCTCAGAAGCCAGGATGCAGTGACCAGTTCCTGGAGAAGGACATCATGCTTGGAAAAGTAGAGGGTCAGCAAAAAAAGAGGCAGACCCTCAATGAGATGGACTGACACAGTGGGTGCAACAAAAGGGCTCAAACATAGAAATGATTTTGAGGATGGTATGGGACCTGGCAGTGTCTCATTCTGTTGTACATATGGTCTCGAAGAGTTGGAATTGAGACAATGGAACCTAACAACATATTTTTTTCATTTATTTGCACATGCACAAAACCATGAATTTATACAAATACTTCTAATTCCAATGCAATATAAAATGGTTCATTTTAGCCTCCCCTCTTTCCTTATTTATAACTTCATTCGCCAACAGTGAGAGACTCGGCACTCATTATCTAAACGTATTTACTTATTTGTTCAATTCTACTATACATTTAAGGTAGTTTTGGAATTGATTTTTTTTTTTTTACTGCGAAAAACACAGGGCGATTTGGTAATGTTTACAATCCAATTTTGGGTCGTCCCCCCCCGCCCCACTCTAGGTGGATTTACTTATTTTGATATTTTGGGAGTATGTGAAATATTTCTATGGTTCTAATAGTCAAGAGTTATACAGAAAGATTTACGTACAAGTATTGCTTCCTCCTCATCCCTGCTATTTTACTCCCGTTTCTCCCTTTCCGAACTGCTCCCTGTAGATACCCAAATCCCTTTACTTTCTGGCTTATCTTTCCCAAATCTTTTGTATAAATGAGAACACACCTGCATATTTTCTTATATCCTCTTTTTTCTTACACAAAATACCCTAGATATCTTTTGAGTTTTGCTTTTTTCACTAATAGTATGTCTGGGAAATTACCCCCTATCAGTTTACAAGATTGTTCTCTCTTTTTTTTTTCTTAAACACAGTTACAGCATATTCCTTTGTGGGAGTACTCTACAGCATGTTCAACCACTCTCCTGTACGTGGGCATTTAGGCCATTTCCAATCTTTTTTATACGCATTTCTGTACTGTTTGAGGTCTACCTTCAGGGTAAATTCCTTGAAGTGGGATTGCTGCATCAAAAAGTTTACTCATTTCCAAATTTTCCTTTAGAAGCTCTGTAAGAATTTGCATTTTCATCAGCAATGCATGAAGGGTCTGTTTCTCCATAGCTTCACCCATAGCATGTGTGGTGCTTTAAAAACTTTTTACCAGTCTTATATGTACACAGTCAGCGAAGAAGAGGAAAATCCTCCAGGAGATGGATTGGCACAGTGGCTGCAAAAATGGGCTCATGCATAACGACTGTGAGCATGGCGCAGGACTGGGCAGTGTTTTGATCTGTTGTGCATAGGGTCGTTATGAGTCAGAACTCACTCAACAGCACCTAACAACAACAAATGTGAGAAATGGCATCTCAGATTTTTGAATTTGCATTTCTCTAATTCTGAGTGAGTTTAAGCATTTTTTTCGTAAGTTTATATTTTTTCTTGTGAATTATTTGTTAATGTCTTCTCTCCATTTTTTCTATTTGGGTTTTTGGTCTTCCTTTGTTTTGTAATTTTTAAGAGTTGTTTATTTATTAGCGGTATTTGCCCTTTTTCTGTGGTGTAAACTGTGAATACTGTCAGTGCATTCGTTGTCTTTAGATTTATGCTGTCTTTTGTAACGCAATTAAAAATGTCAATTTTATCAAACTGTATTTTCATTGTCCCTGAATTTGCATTATAATTAGAAAGTTTTTCTTACACCAGTGCTGAGTAGAAATTCATACTTGTTCAAGTACTTCCTTGGTTTCATTTTAATGTATCTGGAGTTTTTTTTTTTTTTTTTTGGAGTTTATCCTTATGTATGGTGTGAGGTAAGGATCTAATTTTATTGTTTTCCATATGGCTCCCTGGTTGTTCCAAGACTGCTTATAAAAAAAATCCATTCTTTGCCCAGTGATCTCAGATGCCACCTTTGTCACATGCTAAATTTTCGTAGGTATTTAAGGTACAATTATGGAGTGTCTGTTCTATTCCACTGGTCTGTTTGTCTGCTCATGTGCCAGTACATAAGGTTTTTAATTAGAGCGGCCTCATAGCATGCTTTAATGTCTACTATAAACGTCTAGTGGCGGAGCACTGGTGGCGCAGTGGTTAAGAGCTCGGCTGCTAACCCAAAGGTCAGCAGTTCAAATCCACCACCTACTTGAAAACCCTACTATGGGGCAGTTCTACTCTGTCCTATAGGGTTGCTGTGAGTTGGAATCGACTTGAAGGCAACAGGTTATAAATGTCTACTACTGCGCTAGACCTAATACGAGGTCTAGTGTAAGCTGTAAAAAAGCTTTCTTTTTCAGTGTGTTCCAGGTTTTCTCACATTTATTTTTCTATATGAACTTCAGTATCAACTTGTCTAACTACATAAAATAGCTTATCGATATTTTTAATGGGATTGCATTGAAAAATTATAAATTAACTTCAGGAGCATTGATGCCTGCTGACTTTAGGAATGGGAGATGTCTTCACATTTCTTTAAGTCTTCTTTAGTTTCATTCAGAAACATAGAGGTTTGGCCCATTTTATGCTAAATTTATTCCTAAGCATTTAATCTTGTTTGTTGCTATTGTAAACGAAATTTTCTCTACCCTCCTGTCTTTTACTTGTTCATTGTTTGTGTATAGTAAGGCTATTGCTTTTTGTTTGTTGATTTTACATTGTTACTGCTCTGAATTCTTTTGCTGTTTGAGTTAATTTATCACGGATTCTCTGGGGTTTTCCAGGTATACTATTATATCATCTACAAATAGAGACAGTTTCATTTCTTATAAACCCGTTCCTACACCTTTAATTGAGTTCTCCTGTCTAACTGCATTGGCTAATACATCCAGCACATTACTGAATAACAGTGGAGACAGTGGGCATTCTTGCCTTGTTTGTAAACTTAGTAGAAATGCATCTAGTCTTTCCTCATTACATAAGACACCAGCTTTAAAACTAAGGTGTGTGTATAAAACCATGTTTAGAAAGAATGCCTCAATTCCTATTTCCTTGAGAGTTTTTATCATGTTGAATTTTATGAGAGGATCTCTCAGCATCTACGGAGACAATTTTTTCCTTAGGTTTATTAACACAGTGTATAATATTAATGGAGTTGTTAAAACTGAACCAACCTTGCATTACTGGAGTAAATCCCACTTAATTATGGTGCATCACTTTCTTAATGTGCTGTTGAATTTTGTTTGTAAAAATGTTTGTTTTTTTTTTAATAATTTTTATACTAGCATGAGTTTTGAGGGAAATTTTTCTAATTAAAATTACCCATTAAGAGCTGGGTGAAGATAATCACCAACCTAAATTAAACATTTTTAGGGACAAAATACTGGGATTTTAATATGTATCAGAATGGGGAGAAGGCCGGCTACTATGTATATTTTTGGCAAATTGGCAGAATCCAGTAATGTATAACTTTCAGTTGGCGGACTTAGCCATGATGTATTATAGCTCAGTTTACCTCTGAGGGCAAGATGGTGGAACAGTCGGGATTAACCAGCAGTAATTTCTATGTTCCTTACAGGCAGACACAGTGCTAATACTCCCCATAGCTCTTATTTTACTTCTGCGTTTGTCGTTTGTCTTCTCTCACTAAAACGTAAGTTCGAGAGGGCAGAGAATTGTCTGTTTTGTCCCCCACTATAAAGGAAAACTTGGTGGCATGATACTTAAGAGTTCAGCTGCTAACCAAAAGATTGGCAGTTTGAATTTACCAGGCGCTCCTTGGAAACTCTATAGGGGCAGTTTTACTCTGTCCTCTAGGGTTGCTATAGGGTCACTATGAGTCGGAATCGACTCGAAGGCAATGGATTTGTTTCTGGGTGTATCACATAAAAGGAGCCCTGGTGGCACAGTGGTTAAGTGCTTGGGTGCTAACTGGAAGGTCGGTGGTTCAAACCCACCAGGAAGATGTGGCAGTCTGATTCTGCCCATAAAGATCACAGCCTTGGAAACCCTATGGGGCAGCTCTATTCTGTCCTACAGGGTCACTATGAGTTGGAATCGACTTGATGGCTGTGAGTTTATACACATGAACCAGACACACAGCAAGCATTCAGGAATACACGATGAATAAATAACAAGCTAAGACTAACAGTTATTTGGGTCTTTACAAGTTATCAGTAATCATGTAGTTTTATCTTATGATACTAGATCAAGAGTAGGCAAACCTTTTCTGTAAATTTTACCAAAACAGTAAATATTTTAGGTTTTGCAGACCATATGTTTTCTGTCGAAGCTACTCTACTCAGCTGGTGCAGTGCAAAAACAGACAAAGACAATACACAAACGGAACAGCGTAAATAAAACCTCGTTCACAAAAACAGGTGGTTGACTGAATTTGGCCCACAGGCCCTAGTTTGCTGACCCCTATTCTAAATGATAATATCAATAAAGAAACATTCAGGATCACCTGCTCGAATAGTCAGTGAACATCAAATGGTACCTAATAAAAACAAGCAATGACGCATAAACCCGACATACTCCCCCACACGTAATATGGAAGCTCGAAGAGATAAATGTCAATTAAAGAGTCTGGTTTATGTCCTGTCCAAACCAGATCTCGTGCAGGGGTGCATCGGGTCCTCGCACATCATACAAGCACAGTTCTAGGACTTCAATGGCAAGTGCTTTTGGCAGGTAGAGTCTTAGGTAAGTGACTACTTGCAGCTTTATTTTCCCAACTTTTTTTTTCTTAGGTCAGACCAAAACAAGAAAATAAAACAAATCAAAACTGTATATCAGATACAATTACACAAGTCATACTCTACCAGTGATGTGCTGGGTGGCAGAGGATAAGCAGGAGAGGAATAGGATTTCCACAGTAATCCTTTATTCAGGCTAAAACTTCCCTGGATTAATTCCTTTCTAAGTTACTATGGCATACAGCCACGGGGACTCCAAAAGAACAAAAACCGCCACTAAGCTACAACAGTCTCTGCAAACAGACCATTCATCCCCTTTTAAGTAACACTGTGATGTCTCTACACCACACTAACAGGCATAGAAATACCAAGCATTTTCATTTTTCAGAAGTTGTAGTTAGTTGCCAGAGAAGATGCCTTCCTTCCTTCCCTGCTGTTGCGGCTAGCCTAGCTAAAACAAAACAAAACAAAAAACCACCTGGAATGGATTTCGTTTCCCAGGTAGAATGTTGATCTAATTAAGTAACACGGCAAGCCTGGGGTATGAATGACAGGTACACCTGGATCACAATTTTAACGCCTGCGTCCATTTCGCCGTCCAGTTTTACTACATGAGCTAACTCTGGGCAAAAGCGAATAAAGAAGTGAGTAAAGAGAGGGCAACACCCAGAATACATATTTATTTATCTTGTAAATTCTCAGATAAACTGGGAATAGCTAGTTGGATGTGCAAAATGAAGTAAAAAACTACTGGGCACTTACTATGTGTAACACAATTTCCTAAATGATATTCTTCCATTAGTAATTCAAGAGAATTGGCTTCTCATAACCAACATTAAATGATATGTTAAATCACAAGAAATGTGAACAATTTGTTGGCCAGTGTCCCTTAGTAAGAATCCACACAGTACACGGGGATCACGAGGTATTAGTGACAAAACTGACTTGAATCCTACCCATAAGTTCCTTAAAATTAATAGGGGTAAGACAGGCCTATTGTAAAAAAAAGTAGGGTATGATAATTTACTTGAATTAAATTATTGGCTGCAGTTGTTGCAGAGCCCTGGCCGCACAGTGGTTAAGAGCTACGCCTGCTAACCAAAAGGTCAGCAGTTCAAATCCACCAGCTGCTCCTTAGAAACCCTATGGGGCAGTTCTACTCTGTCCTATAGGGTCGTTATGAGTTGGAATCAACTCGATGGCAGTTGGTAGTTGTTGCAGAAGTTTGAGAAGAAATGGGAATACTTCCACTCACTTTGCAACTAATTCTATGTGATCAAGTTCCTTCCCTGAAGTGGTGCCATAAAACCAGTATGTACTTCATAATTTCCAGCCATTTTTACCAACTGAATTTATTCCTCTAGTCTTCGAGAATTCTTGGTGGTGTCACAAACTTTAGCAAGGATTTAAAAAAAAACACATTATAGAAATCACTCTTACCCATTACTGATCCCATCGTGCTCAAGATCAGGTTTCACCTTGCGCTTCCCTCCATTATTTAATCCAAGACAGTGGCTTGCTTTATTCTAACACATCCTCGTTCTTGGTTTACATGATGGAACCAGAATGTATGATTCTCTCTTGAATCTTTGGACTCAAATATGGGTCTCTCCCACCACAGTCTGCCTTTACCGATTTTCCGGGTGTATTTCTTATATTCTGCCAACCGTACCAGCTTCTCACTATGGAGCAGTACTTAAAGCAGAAGTTACTCCTTTAATTTCCTTTCAGTTATTCCTTTGGTTTACTATTCATTTAATAAGGAAGCACTGGTTAGAATCTTTTCTTCTGCCACAGTAAATAACAAATGTGATTTTGTTAAGGGATGGCATTGGTGGGCTGCACCGTGGACCCCACATCTGTGGGAACCACTTAACATTGCTGAATTAAGAGTGCCCCCAAGCCAGAGTGTGGTGTGGTGTGGTTGGTGGTGGAGCTCCGCAGCGCTAACAAGGGTTCACTGGTCGTTTCTTCATACTAGTTCCCATGGAGTCAATTCCAACTCACAGTGACCCACGTGTGTCAGAGTAGAACTGTGCTCCACAGGGTTTTCAATGGCTGATTTTTTGGACATAGATCACCGGGTCTTTCTTCCAAGGTGCATGTGGGTGGACTAAAACGTTTTGGTTAGCAGCTGAGCATATTAACCATTTACACCAGCTAGGGACTCTTTAGTGAGCTTTAAATACCTGCATCATGGCTAATTGTGTGGGTGAAAAATGAGTTTTCGATAACCCACAACTTACCAAATGTCCTAAGCATTTATTCATATGAGTTAGAAAATCCACAAATTATTTTGAGCACAGTATCTTTCTGTTCAGTCTCTTCTATTTCATTTGCTTTAAGAAAGACAAAAAAAACTCTCTTACTCACAGAATCCATGAAGCAGGTTGACTGACACCAATTCAATGTGCTCCAACGCAGACATTTAAATACAGGATCTGCTCAGGTCCAGCTTAGTGGTCATATTAACATTTCACCTGAAGTGCCCAAACGTGGACTTGCAGAGAGGTGTATGTGCATGGGGCTCTTTGTGTGTTTTAAATAGGATCTCAACCTCTCACCCTTACTAGAAGACTATTTATTCAGGGATGGAGGGTGGGGAAGGGTTGTGAACTCAACACAATTCTTTATTGTGAACTACCAAACCAACCAAACCCACTGCTGTCAATTCTGACTCATAGTGACGCTATAGGACAGAGTAGAACTGCTCCATAGAGTTTCGAAGGAGCACCTGGTGGATTTGAACTGTCGACCTCTTGGTTAGCAGCTGTAGTACTCAACAACTACGCCACCAGTTCCATCGTGAACTAACCCAACCTCAAATTAGAGCTCTCCCCTGTATCTACCCTCCAAATGGGAACACTAAACCACAGCAACTTGAAAAAGTTTAGCCTGAGTCTTGGAAAACAAACCCTTTCATGTCTTATACTCGAAAGTTCATTCAAAATAGGGCTGAGATTTGCCTGAATCCGCTCCTAAGACACTGCAAGCTGCTGATGTGCCCTCAGGTCCAGAAACCCAGCTGCATCACAACTTGGGAGGCACACCTCACTGCTGTACTAGTGAGCCATGAAAGGGCTGAGGAAGGTCCCAGATTCCCTGAACCTGACAGATCAAGAGGTTTCCCTTGAGGTGTCCTTAACAGGAGCCACGGTTCTTTTTTCTAAACCAACAGTCAAAACCCTGCTGGATGTGGCTTTTCAACTATTCCCCCTCCAGTGGCTTGAGGGTTATGAGTCTCTTTATTAACCTATCCTGGCAACAGTCCAAGAGAGAGTAGCTACGCAGGCCTATCAGCTGACAAGTAAAAATAAAAAATGAGTATGTGCCCTGGTGGTGCAGCGGTTAAAGCGCTCAGCTGCTAACCAAAAGGTCAGCAGTTCAAACCCATCAGCCTCTCTGTGGGAGAAACATGTGGCAGTCTGCTTCCGTAAAGATTTACAGTTTTGGAAACCCTTTTGAGGCAGTTCTACTCTGTTCTATAGAGTTGTGGAATCGACTTAACGGCAGTGTTTTTTTTTTAAACAATCACAAAACATAGGTTTAATTACTACTTTTAAACTTAAAAAAAAAAAAAAGAAAACAAACAAGTACTCCAGTAAGACTTGCTATTCTGAATTAAGGTAACCTCTTTTCTAAGTAGAAATTTATAAAACACCTACAGATATACTTAGGAAAAGACAGGCTAGTTCCTTGGAAATGACACAATCATTTAGGATGATACGGATGCTGAACCCTTCTTACGGTTTGATATTAACAAGCGATTCTGTCACTATATTAGAAACGGGTGATATGTGAATGACTTAACTTTTGGCCGGTGAAAGAAGAAAATCTATTTCAGGTAAGCAATACTATAGAACTGAGGTTTACCTATTTTTTAGAACCAAAAGTTAAAAAGCAATTTACCATCTTGTAAAGTACAAAGCTTGATATGAAGTATGCAAACATAAGCATAACACTTGTAACTAACTGCACCCATGAAGACTGGATCATACCTTAAACATCATATTACTAGTAGACATACATGGCAGAAATTTATTTCTAAAATACTGTTAAATGGACGAATAATGTTAGTAAAAATTCTATATTTACACCAAGATCTGTCTCAGTTTGCTGGTGTGACCCTACCTTAGAATGGTAATACTAAAGGGTAAAGAGGGAACATAAGAGCAGATCTTAGGTATTAGGAATTTTTCAATTTGATGCAACCATAAACCTTCAGATATTTGTCTAACGTCACTGAAGCCATTTTAGGCGGTGTTCTGGTAGACTGCTAAAAGTGAACCATTAGTTGCTAGTACCTGTTATCCTTACCATATTCTCTACATTGAATGGAAAAACCATTAATATAGACGCATATTAAGTAGAAGCCTGACATTCTAAATTATGCTACTTGGTTTTATAAAAAATCATAATAGACCCTCAGCTTTAAAGGTTGTAGAGGGACTTTATAATAAATTCTTAAATATACGAATTTCTGTGACGTCTAGCCATTTAAAACTTGAAAGTAGAACTAAAATTTTGCTCATAATTGTTCTGCTTTATATTACACAAAGAAATATATATGTATGTACACAAACTGAAATTAATTCCCTTCTCTACAAACGAGAGTCCCAAACAGAAAAAAGCAGTTCACAAAGGACTAGAATGTGACCACTCAACTAGATGAGCTAGTTGAAATCAAATTCCAGTCATCTGTAATTCTGAAAATTTTTCTAGTAAAAAAAGTATCTTGCAGAAAATTAAAGCATCTGATTAAGTTTGTTTAGACTTCCTTATTGAGCACAAATTTTGTTTTAAATTCTATATTCACTTAAGTACACGAAAGTTAGGTTTTTCCATGTGACCTAACTTTTCTCCTCTACCACGAAATAACATTTTCTGTCAGAGGTAATACGTAACAGAAGTATCTTTTTGTATCTTGAACATAAAGTTTTCAAATTGCTTAAAACCCACTTACTGTTTTAAGAATAAACCAACCATGGACATGTGGACTGTTTAGTCCCCCAGTGGTCACACATGAATAGCTGATAGTTTTTGTAAACTCGGCGACCATATTTGTACTACACCAAGAATTGTCAGAGAGCTTAATCTTTAAAAAAAAAAAAAAATCCTTTAAAAGACTGTTTTTTAAAGAGAACAATGGGCAATCCAAGTAAAAAAGAAAAATGACTAAGGGTGTTTGAACATGTTTTCCAATCTATTCCAAAAAATTAAAAACGGAAAGATTAAGAATTTACTGAAGTGTAACAATCTTTAGTTACAACCTTAACTGTGGTATTAACAAAAGTGTCTCAAAATGTGTAAAACAGCAGGAACATTTGATAGACTTGGTAGTATTACTCGTATTCATCCTTTAAAAAAAAAAAATTTATCCTTATCTTCCGCTTAATTAGGATTTCTTGAGAAAACAAATGGCCAGAGTGCTTTAATTTCACTGAGAGCGAAATCATCTGGTTCACCTCTGACCAGTAACGAAACAACACAAGAGACACAAGTATTCAAAATCTTAGGTGAATAGGAGGGTTTGCTATTTTGACTACCTTAAACATTATTAACTGTTGCTGTTAGATGCCATTGAGTCGGTTCTGACTCATAGTGACCCTCTGTACAACAGAACAAAACACTGGGCAGTAGGTTTTTAATGATATATTCTATGCGCAAATTTTGCTCATACAGGGGTCATACTACCAATACTTTGTGCTTTTGATTTTTAATTACAAAGACCAACTCATTATAAACCTGTAGCTGTCAGATAGATTCTGACTCAGCACCCCTACAGGACAAAGTAGAACTGTCCCACAGGGTTTCCAAGTAGTGGCTGTTGGATCCGAACTGCCAACCTTTAGGTTAGCATCCAAGCTCTCAGCCACTGCTACCAACTCATAGGGAGACTATAGCTATAGTACACTACCATTCATCTAGTCACTAGATCCAAGCCAGAATCTTCCCAATCGCCCTCTTCGGTTTGGTAACGAAGCACGCCATGATTACAAGATGTCTTTCAACTAGGAGTCAGCCTAACAGTCTGACCACGTGACAAGCTTGAAAGCCTTTTTGGGTAGACACTTCTCTACAGAGATCTTGAGGCACAGAAACTAAAAGGGCTCTTACAAGGCACACTATAAGTTAAGTCAGGGGACGCAATTCTCATTACTCGCAGTTCAGTCTAAAAGTTACTGTGGATACTGAGTTAGCAAATACTGAGCTGTTGCTCCTAGGGAAGATGCAGGGTTGGGTTCTTGTGAGCCTCTGGTCGCAAGATCTTCATCAACCAAACTGTTTAAAGACACTATTTTTTAATAGATACTGTTGACTTGTTAACATTGAACTCAGGACCAACAGCACTGTAACACGTGCCTGAATGAAGCTTACCTAACATATTACAGCCTTATTGTGCTTAGGAGCCCTGGTGGCGCAGTAGTTAAGTGTTCAGAAAAGGTCAGCAGTTAGAATCATCAGCTGCTCCTTGGAAACCCTATGGGGCAGTTCTACTCTGTCCTGTTGGGTCTACTCTGTCACTTTAGGGTCAGAACTGACTTGATGGCAATGGG
Organism: Elephas maximus indicus; assembly: GCF_024166365.1. Taxonomy (NCBI): domain Eukaryota; kingdom Metazoa; phylum Chordata; class Mammalia; order Proboscidea; family Elephantidae; genus Elephas; species Elephas maximus. The sequence continues at coordinate 229,264,915 of NC_064819.1, read as the reverse complement.
TTTGACACTTAGGAACACTAGACAGCACTTTAGCACTACGCTTGGGGGCCATTTTTAAAAAGCGATACCACCAACAAAAAGCACAAAAAAATACACACACACAAAAAGCGGCACTACAAAGGACACTTGTTTACAGTAGAAGAGCTGAAACAAGAAGACAGAACACTGCCTTGCTCAACCTCTGTGGGAAACACGGGTGTCAGGCAAATGAAGTTTTTTGCCACTCTTTGAAGAAGGACTGTGAGTACTGATTTATAAGTCAATTTTAGCAAGCAGGCAAATTCTCAAACACAGAATCTGTGATAGTAAGGATGGGCTGTATGACATTCTTAGCTTCCACTATTCCTCTGTGACCAGGACGGTCCACCCATGAAAGGCGTAGTTTCTGATTTTACCGAGGCATAATTTTCAGTTCTGCCCAACAGCTGTTGATGGGTGTGAGTGACGTGCCTTAACCTGGCTGACCACTCTCATCCTGGCTCCACTCAGCTTCTATTTTCCTTACTCCCCCAAGAGCTCTGGCTAAGTGAATAAAAACTTTGTTTCTTTGTGGAAAAATGGGTATTAAATAAGACATAAAACTTTACGCAAAGCTTATAAACTTCAGTTAAACTTGGGTGTGATGACTTGAATAGGCAATAGGTAACAGGAACAAAAATGTGATTCAGCTGAAAGCAGGATGCAGTATAAGTTATGTCTATCTCTGGGAATCTTGAGGATGTTGGGAGGTATCCCTTTGTGAATGTCAAAGAGCGCAGACATTTATAAACTGGCCTTTTGAAAATCTGCTCACCGCCTGTACCCAGCATTCTCATAAAAACACACTCTTTTCAAGAAAACACCACGGAGCAGTTTCACTCTGTAACACATGGGGTTACCATGAGTTGGAATTGACTTGATGACAACTGGCTTTTTGTTTGTTTCAGTAGCTTTAAAGCTCAGGCATACAATTCAAAGGTCTTGGGTATGAAAAATCCACTGGGTGGAGGTGGGGTGTGTATGTGTATCTCGATATGACCACTCACCTGCCTTTTACCAAGAAGTCTAGATCCATAGTGCTCTGTTAAAGAAAAGTGGTAGGTTCTGCAGTTTACTCACACAGGAAGCGAGACACAGAATGCAGAAGGGCTTACCAGAGAAATCTGTTCTAATCCTTGCTTTGATGTATGGTGAGAGGTAGGGGAGGGGAACCAAACGGAGCAGGTAGTTTGTATTTCTCCCACCAGGACAAATTAATAAAAACAAAACCTAATTTTTCCCCTCTCTTACCCATTCTTATTCCTCCTCAATATTTTTCCTCTTTCTAAGATTCCTTTTTTGTTTGAGGAGCTTAATATTTGGCTGCCTTCTGAAGAAATGGGTATAGTGACAGATGAAAGACTTGTATTCATCGTATAATTCAGAATAAGGGGAAAAATCGACTGCTGTGCATTTAAGATTCTAACAACCTTGCAATTTTGTATAGTCGTTTTCCCCACCCATTCTTTTGAAGAAATCGGCTTTTATTCTGTTAATAACTAACCACAGTTGCAGCAGCATGGATCCGATTAGCAGTTCTTACGTACAAAGGGGAGACGGAAGAAAGCTGTGAACAGGGTTGCCAATTTGTCCACCTGGGCCCCCAGGAGGAAGATTAGATGAGGCGCCTGCCTGCTCTCTTTTTTCCACTTGATCGCTGCTCTGTGCTGCCTGATAGAGACAGGCCTTTTGAAAGCCAAGGCACTTCCTTTGCTTTAATAAAAGTTTCCCTTGCTCCGTCCTCCCTTGTCACAAATCTCTCACTCTGGGCTCCAACACTCGGTGGCAACTCTCTGCCTATAAAAACGGTCGCTATGAGAAGCACCACATGGACTTGGAGTTGTTTCTGTACCAAAAATAGCCAACGCAGATGTGGGCGCTGGGTGTGCCTATATGCACAAGTGACCGTGCTTTCCAGACCAAACTATGACACCCGTGGCCAGTCCTCGTGAATTTTTATGCCGCTTCTGGGTGTGAGGTGTGGTACGAAAAGATAAACCATTTGGAAATTAGATATTAGAATGTAATTGCACATGATACACAAAATTGGAACCAAAAGATAAAACACTGGCATTCAGGCAACAGGATGTCTATATACTTCCTATTTAAATACAGAATTAAGAGTCAATTTATGTACTAAAGTGATATACTATCATCTAATAGGCTTTAAAAATTTTATTGTATTTACAATTACACTAAATAATGAGAGCTTATTTCTGTGATAAAAATACTTCTAAACCCTTGATATAACACCGTTTTAAAAGTAAAGAGACAGAAAATTAAAGCACTGTAATCTGCTGAAAGACAAACAAAAAAATGCAAGGTATCTGACTGAAATCTCCATTATGAAGGTGTATTAACCAACGCTTGACTTTATTATTTATTTTTAAAGGTAATAAGTACCTGTTTAACCTGCTTTGATGTCACAGTACACACTATGACATACATTTGGGTATTCAGATAAATGCCTTTTCCAGAGAGAAGTTGCACAATGAAGCCTTGTTTAACCAACAGTCTAATTCCTTTTAAGCCTGCTGGTCTTGGGAGGTTGCTGAGGGTTAGGGTCAACCTCTTTAGCGTTTTCTATACCTTCGGTTTCCTCTAGACAAACTTTTTGTGTGGTGGATCCAACTATACTGGTTTTAAATGATCCCTTTCCAACCAACAATGGGTTTACGTGGGCAATTTCGTGTTTAGATTCCTGGTGAATGCAAGGGTAACACACTTTGACAATTTTAAGATTACCTTTAGATATTCATTGTAATGATACTAGTAAATATTGAAAAGGTAATGTTAAATTGTTATACACCAAAAATGAGAGTCAAAAAGAAATCCACTGGTCCAACACTCAGGGTATGGTTGGTAGCTTTAGTTCATAGTTATGGTATAGTTGTATTAGAAAAATCTTTAAGAAATTTATCAGTCATTATGCAGATAAATCATAGACCAAGTTGCTAATGAGATAAAGACACAACGATAATCTCTGACCTCATTATCCAAAGTGACATGAGATAACAAAACAGCCTTAAGATTTTTTTTTTAATCAGCCTGAGGAAGTGTAGTCTATGCTGTAGCAAATACCTCTTGTTGCATTTGGATAAATAACAAAGGAGAAATAGAAAAGGATATACATAGAATTAGATGGCAAGCTGCTTGGTTACATACTGTAACGCCCTTACAAACACCAGATTTATTTGGTTGGTTACCAATAAGAATAAGTACATGGGCTAGATCACTACTGAAAGGGACAGTGATATTCTCAGTCTGCATCCTGACAATATTAGGCATAATAAAATTTATCTTCCATTGTCTTCCACACCTAAAAGGACAAAAGAAGGCCTCGGGCTAAGACGTTGATGTACACTGAGCCTGCTCACGCTGGCAATGTGATTGAGAACATCGCTCTTACTTAATATCCTGGTGAAGAACCAAATGGTATCTGGTGGAAAACCAGCACCCTGAGTTTAAGGAGCCTGCAATGGCTGCCATTTAGGAGCTCGACTAAGTCCAGATACTGATCATTGATGTGTTATCTCCAATCTCCGATCAACGGGAGGGAATGAGTTGGAAAATAATATTGAAATCATTATTTCCTGTCCTTGAGCATAGAGAATGTGAGCTGGACTCACAAAGGCTCTTATAAAGACACATCAACTGGCCCCTCAGATATAAAGACAACCTGAAAAAAAGAAAAAGAGCCTTTTAGAGAGACATTCATATAAACAGGGCGTAACAGTCGCTCTTTTTCTTTCAATATTTAGTAAATAGTTATAAACCAACAAGAGGTCAGTAGCCATAATGAAAGCCCGAGGTCCAATATTTGCCCCTCTCCAAAAATATGCCACACAATTCCAAGCTGGGTTATAGTTCAAGATGGACACTGGTCTTGAATGACCAATGTCCAAAAAGATGGGAGGAGTGAGACGGAACCCCCACAGTGCTGTACTCTTTACCTGGCTTCCTCCCCTACAGTGTTTTATGGCAAAATCGTTTCCTTTGCTGGGCCCCCCTGCCATCAGCTTTGCATCTGAATCCGGCTTTTGCTTGGATGTTATATGTAAACCCCATTGTATCTGCATAGTATGATTAAGGCTGTTGCTGACGTAACTTGTATGAACTCTCTACTTGTAAACCCCTTTAAAAGTAACCTGTCTGCACGCCCTGAGTGAGCAGTCCTGGCAGTAAGCACCGACTGACTCCATTTCCTTGTACAACCGAGTAAAGGTGCCTTTTTTGTTCTTCCACTTCAGTCTCTCGTTTATCGGCCAACATGAACCACGCCTAGTAAGAACCTGGGGTTTCTATCTGGTAACAAAAATTTTAAAATCCTATAGTGGAAAGATGGCCTCAAGCATCTAGCGGGAAAGGTTATATGAGCAACGTGACTGACTTTCGAGCTTTCTTTTCTTGCACTATTCCAAGAGAGCTATCTGTTCTTTAATTTGGCCAACATTTTTGTCTTTTTCAAATAGAATTTTAAATTACACGATTATTGGATTTTGTAACTTTTAAAGTAACAATTGTGAAAATAAGGAATTTTATTATTAAAACTGAATTTGGCTCGAGGCTATAACTGTTTTATCACAAGAATCTTCCCTGTGACGTTACTCCCAATTGAGCTACAACCTATTTCTGGAAAGGTCAGAACAAAATGACAACATGCTTCCTTTAAAAAAAAAAGAAAAAGAACTATATAGCCCTAAGCTTTTCCATGACCATCACATACACGATCGTAACTGTGAATACTAGCTTCCTATTCCGTAAAACATGCCCATGGAACGCTTGCAGGGAGGTGTTAGGCTACACTGGGCACAGTCAGCCTCTTCTGCTTTCTTTGTGTGGCTTCTAGAACATCATGTTCTCCTGGCTTTTTCCCCAGGAGCACCTGGTGTCACTGGTGATTCCGTCTCTGTTCCCTTTACCTGTTCATGGTCTCTGCACCTTTGAGTAGCCCTAGGTTCAGGCCCCAGAATTCTTCTCTCCGGGTTTCTCAACCTGTGCACAATAATCACCCCAAACCCAAAAAACCCATTGCTTTTGAGTCGATTCTGGCTCACAGTGACGTTATAGAAGTGTAGAGCTGCCCCGTAGGGTTTCCAAGGAGCAGCTGGTGGATTTGAACTGCCAATTTTTTGGTTAGCGGCCCAGCTCTCAACCACCGCACCACCAGGGCAAAATACTGATGGAGTACCCCCCGCCTCAGACCAATTAAACCAGCATCTCTGGAGGTTGTTCGGGGAATCAGTCCTTTTCTGTAAGCTTCCCAGGATGTTCTATGTACAGCCAGCGGTGAGAACCACTGACTTTCACGCATCACTAGGCCAACAGTCAGTCCCCAGATCAGCAGCGTCAACATCGACTGGAACGGGTTGAAAACGCTCAGCTCCCCCGCTCCCAAGCCTACTAAATCTGAAGCTGGGTATGGGACCCAGCAATCCGTGATCCTGATGCAGGCTAGGTGCCCTGGTGAGCTCATCTAAAACCCTAATAACTCACAAATGTACTTCTCCAGCCTCTCTCCCCTAAACCCTTAGTAGGCATCTCAAATGTAACATGCTCAAAACCAAACTCTTGATTCCCCATCAAAAACTTGCTCCTTCCTGAATCTCCCCAACTCAGTAAACGGCATCACTATTTGTTGATCTCTTAGGCCACAACCCCCCCAGCACTAGCTCTGTGCACCCCCAGCCATCACCAATCTCTGCAAGAGGCTTCTCAGCCCCCTGCTGACTAATCTCCCTGCTTCCAGCCTGCCCGCCCCCACAGGACATGCCCCACACTGCAGCCTGCCCGCCCCCACAGGACACGCGCCCCTCTGCAGCTGGAATGCCCCATAGGACACGCCCCACGCTGTGGCAGGAATGATCCTCTGAAAACTTACACTGGATCACACCATTCCCTGCCTCTCAGCCTTCCCAGTGGTTTCCTGTCACACTTCAAATAAATTCCTGAGTCCTAATTATGACCTAGGAGTCCCTGGGTGGCACAGTGAAGCGCTCGACTACTAGCAAAAGGTTGGCAGCCTGAACCCACCCACAGGCACCTCAAAAGAAAGGCCTGGAGATCTGCTTCTGAAAGGTCAAGCCACTGAAACCTTCTGAAGCAGCTGTACTCTGCACACTTAGGGTCACCCTGAGTCAGAATCGATGGCAATTAACAACATAACATCATGACCTACAAGCTGGCCCTTGGCTTGCCTATGCTAGCTGCCTACCCATTCTGCTCCAACTCCCACCCCCCAGGATGCTCCAGCTACATGACTTCCTTGGGGTCCCTGGCCCACCAACACCATGCACACAACTGATTCAGGTCCTTTGTGCTGCTGTTTCCTCTGCCCGGATACCCCTTCCCCAGCCATTCACATGGCTTGCTCCTGTACTTCTTTCAGATGTCTTGTTGAAGTACCAGTGTCTAAGAAACACCTTCCCTAACAATTGCTCAGTAAAGATGCACTACTCCACCCCACCCCCATGCTCTTAGCCTGACAACACCTGATAATAAATTATGTACTTATGTACCCATCCTTTGTCTTTCTCACTAGGATTTCTGTTCCATGGGTACTGGGTCCTCAGTCTTCTATGCCGAAATGCATTTCCCCCAGTTCCTAGAAACGGATGGTAGGTAGTGGCACAGTAGGCACATAGTACTTGTTTGCTGAAGAAACGAATGAAAGAAGGGAACAGTAAATTAAGGAAGGAAGAGAAGTGAGTGATGGGCTAGTTGCCCTTCCTGGGGTGTCACCTAATTTACCCAGCAGCAAAAGTGCAACATGGGACTTTTAAAAGCCACTCACTGCATTAATACATTTGGCAACCCAGGCAAGGTCATACTCTTGGCATTCAGCTGCATACATCTAATGTAGTTTGCAAGTACAAACTCCTATGTCACTTTCTGTTTGGAAGGGAGAATATCAACATTAACAGTCCCTGGTTCTATCATTTATAAACATGCAGATGTGGATTATTAAAGATTAATGCCTTTTAGGATTGGTGTGGGCATTCCGTTTGTCTCATGCCCAAACCAATTCTGTTCTTCATTAGTCAATGACAACCCAGATCACCCTGTTATGGAAGAGAAATCAAAGGTGCAAGTGTGTGAATTGAGAATAAGTGATGAAACTGATTAGTAAGAGGCTTAACGGCTATAATCAATCAACACATCATCATAGTCTTGGCTCCAGGGTTAACAGAAGATAGGGAAACAAACACAAACACCCTCGGTAAAATGGTTTTCTTCCTTCCACAACAGTCACTTATTCCTTTAGAAAACACAGTAACACAGATCAGAAGTTTATGAAATCAACTTGAGGAACATCTTGACTGTAAGCACCATTCATTCACCACCATTTTCCAAAATACAACAAAATGACTTTTGAAACTTTTTTCTTTTTTGGCTAAAATTAGCTCACGGAAGCTTTTGTGACTTCCATTCTTATTCCTTATTTCCAGTGAAGATGTAAAACATAGCAGGTCAACGCCAACAGCATTTCAACAGGGGCTGCACACTGGTGATCCCAAAGAAGCGAAAACACTCAACTTAAGCACAAGTTCAGAGCAGTCTCCTCAGTTCCAAACACGAAAACAAGGTGCTTGAAGGATTTCTGCAGCAAACAGGACACAAACAGCCAAGAAGTGGGAGTGGCCTGACGGATCAACCACGGGGAAGTCTTAGCCACTGCTAACAGCACAGAGCACCAGAGGAAAAAAAGGGGATAGAAAATAAACGGAGATTTAAATCAACCGGTATTAATTAAACCAGCAGAAAATGTATAGTTGGAGAAAATCCTAGTAGTCTCTTATTTCTGAATGTGGGAGGAAGAGCAGGGAAAAGGCTAAATTTGGAATGGAAGAACTGAAGAAAATGGACAGTCAATGGTATTGAAGTGATGAAGAAATACTCATTCCCCAGTTAGCAGGACACCTCAGGTGGCCGGGGGACAGTAGTTCTGCACATGGGGTGCTGCACTGGCTTCAAATGCTAGGATCTGGCTGGGTCAGAAACGGGGACCCGCCCTCCAGCAACGAGGCTGGGAGTACCCCTAACCAAAGCACCTAGTTCCTAGAATGGGATCTGGGTCTGGATTTTAACTCAGCATCTGAAGGAGAGCAGGCTCTGTATCATACTACTAAGGACTAAGCCTTACAGAACTGCAGCCTCATCTCTCCAGAAGACAACATACATCGTTGCTTTCCTAACTGTGGCTAAGCATCGTTTGGAAAGGATCTGAAATCACTGTTTTCTGTAACATACAAATATTTTACTTTGTAAGGGAAAAAACACTGGCTTAAAGTTTGCCTTGGTTTGTAGAACTGCTGAATTGATGTTTTCTGTGTTGCCACAGATTAAAAACGTGGATCTATCAACGGCGTTTCGTGTTTAATTTTTCCCCCTGCTCAGCTTGCCAGTAAGCAGCATGCGTCTTCCTGGCAACAAGCTGTTGCAGGGGCTTCTACCTCTAGAGAAGACAACGAGGAACACTTGGTGGGTGCTTTAAACTAAGGCTCCCAGGTAGGGTAACTGTGCAGACTTTCCAAAAAACCAAAAACACAATAATGTCATTACATGCAGTGCCGTTTCAGAGATTCTACTAATGTTATAATGAAGGAAACTGGCTTAGAGCCATTTACCTATAGAAATAAACTTATAATATTAGCCTGAGTTTTATTAAGCAAGGATAAATTACGAAGTGGAAAATTTCTTTATTTAGGCTTGAGCCTCAAGAGATCTAAACCCCAGGGAGGGTAGATTAAGAGAGAGAGGCCCGGGCGTGAGTTCCCCTTGGTTCCTTTCTTAGGCACTAATCTTGACAAATTAGACCTGGAACTATCATTTCCTCTCACTGAAACCCTTCCTGCTCACCCTGGCCTATGACTACCTCTGAACTGAGATTCATTTTTCTCTTTCCCATTAAGGTGTCCTTCCAGAATCTGCTTGTCTCAGTGTCAAATTAGGCAAGAAAATGAATTTTTTTGACCAGAATATCTTCTCGTTTGCATCTGCGGCTAGATCGGCCCATAGGAAATCTACCATGCTCTGGCTTGCTAAGAGGAACCCGGTGAGCGCACGGAGGAGCTCTAAATAAACCACGGTGCTGCCGTATTTCATCTAATGTGTGCCTCCCTCTTTTGGACTCCATGCTCTTAGTGCTTGAGGCTCCCCCGAGGGATGCAAATCCCTCATGGTAGCTGGTATGCTGGGCCCATCTCTCCCCCTCACGGTGGCTGGTATGCTGGGCACATCTCTCCCCATCAAGGACTGACCTGAGCTAAAGCTCCAGAGCATCAGGTTCCTCTATAAAGTAGCTGGTGCTTTACAACAGAGGAAGAGCTGTCTCCGTTTCTGCAGGCCCTTAAACCCTGTGATCCTTTTCAAAGGAGGGCAACTGAAGTCACCTGCCAGTTATTAATCTGCACAGACATAATCTGCATAGACATAGATTAATAACTGTGTGTTTGTGTGTGTGGGCGGTGTGTGGGTATGTGTGTGGGTGTGTGTGTGGGTGTGTGTGTGGGTGTGTGTGGGAGGGTGTGTGGGGAGGTGTGGGGGGGTGTATGGGGGTGTGTGTGTGGGTGTGCATGTGTGTGTGGGGACGTGGGTGTGGGTGTGGGTGCGTGGGGGGTTGCTGTGGGGAGGCTTCCTGGAGGCAGCTCCCTCCAGGGGGTACATGCACGGAGGTACCCACGGCACGGGGGGTGGGGGGACAGGGGGCTGTGGAGTGAGGAAAGGAAGGCGGCTGGGTGAAGGAGGCAGAAATAGAGAAGGACTGAGCAATAGTGCAGCTTCTGAAAGACTCATGACAGAAAGCATGATTTTCTCCACCCGGTCCTCTTTGAGTCCACCTGCAGCTTCCTTCCTCCTTCTGCAATTTCTCGGCTCTTCAGCTACCCTGAGCCCCAGCCTCCCTCTTTCTCACCTCCTACAGCCAGCTTCAGTCTGGGGAGAGGGGGCAAGATTAGACGCCTTAAACAGCAAAGCGCGTACAACTTAAAAACTGAGCAGGTTCTACTTTGACAGTTGACGTTACATTTTGTTTTTGTCTGTGATGGCTGGGAAGATGCTACCTTTGATGAGTCCTCTTACAATAAATGCCTAGGACCAGGCAAGAAAAAGAATGGCTAAGAAGTAGATGCCGATTTGTCAGGGTGCTAATGTGAATGGCCAAGTCTGGTCCTGATCTACTATAATCAATGGCTGTTCTCCCGTCAGATGAAAGTGACTTAACTCTGTGTAAAACCGAATGTGGTACAAATGCCAAATGCTAAAAAAAGAATGAAGGAAAAAAAGATTCAAGAGTCTACGGTTGCTATTCTTAGCTCTTCTTTCACAGAATCAATGAGCTACCATCAGCAGTCTGGACCTTCAAAGTTTTTAGAAGCAGAAATGTTTATCGGGCTATGAACCGTTACTATCTGCCTTCCCCTTTCTGCCTCCCATGGCACGTTCGCCCTCCTTAATATTTAAACACTGTTGCTGCTCATAGCCCAAGGAGGAAAGAGCTGACAAAAGCCTTTGGCCAATAAAATAAAAAAGAAGCTCGGCTTATTTACATTTTTGCTTTGTTAGTAAACTGGAATGGCTGGCTCTGGAGGCAAGACAAGTGGAATTCGCATCCCCTAAATCTCCTGGCAACAGCGAGGCACTTTGACGTGGTGCTGTGTCAGCCTCCAGGACTGCGTGAGCCTGGACTCCGCACGGCGTAAGAGAGACCTATACAATACGTTCAAGACCGCGTAGCTCGTGCTCCTTAAACAGAAGTTAGAAACTCCAGGATGCAGCCCAAGAAGCTGCAAAAGCACCTGTGGTGGCATCAGGTAGTAGAAGGGAAACTGAACGTTTGATCTCATAAATCCAGAGTCAACTGCACCCGCCATTAGATTTGCTTAAGTTAAGCGTGTATATGCACGAGCGCCTAATATCTATGTCAGTGACCAATTGGAAAGATGGGGTACTTCATTTCTATCCCCAAGTACATAAATTTATCTTTATGAATAAGAGAGAGCAATGAAGACAGTAAGTACAAAACAAGAACATATGTAATGGCACTGGGGGAGCGCACACATCTCTGTTCTCAAAGGCCTGTTTGGGTTAACAGCCAGGGCTGAAGTCTGTGCCTTCCAAGTGCAGATGGCTGCGTGACCGGAGCCCAGTCCTGTGCGAACCAAGGCAGGAGTCCTTGTGGCTACTCACCACGGAAAACCCCTACTCTGATTCTCAGAAAGGCAGGGAGGCGAGCCCCGCTGCAAGAGGACTCTGCCAGGGCAACGCAGCGCCCGTGCCCCACAGGACTGGTTCCCATGACACGACGTTGGTCAGGCAGTGTGATGGGAGGGCAGATCCATGGTAGGTGGAGAACGGGTTTCATGGGCAAGACCCAGAGTCAGCCATTCTGGATGCTATAGTGTGCTTTGTTTTCCCATGTCTGTGACACTTCTCATCAGCTGTCCATTTCATTTACAAGGGCAGAGGTGGAGAAAAACGGCTGCTTTTCTTCCACAGACCCCAGGAAAGCAATACCGGGAAGAACCTCCCACAATGTCGTGGCTTTGCCTCACCCCAGCTATCAGTGACCCAACAGCTACTCATTTTACCGTGGCTTGCTGGGGAGACAATGGCAAGGCAGCGGCAAGCTAGAGCAGGCGCTAACAGGAGAGAAGTGAGGTCAGAAAGAGCAAGGTGTGCTGGGAGGGTAGGGGGGCGGGAGGCAGAAGGCTCCACGTAGGAAAATAAGAAGGAAATTCCAAGTGGATGTTTGTGAAGCAACAGCTTAAGTTTCCTGCCCTTGAGAAACACGCAATCTCTACACGACATATTTCATTGGTGCAGACTAAGAACCAAATAAAAGTGGAGTATAAATTACCTTAGGATCTAACATACAGATCTACAAAAAATGTGAACATAAGGGCTTTGTTGCTACTGTTAGCTGTAGTCGAGGTGATTTTGACTCATGGCCTCCCCACGTGTGCAGAGCAGGACTGCTCCATTGGGTTTTCAAGGCAGTAGCTTTTCAGAAGCTGATCACCAGGCCTATCTTCCCAGGCACCTCTGGGTGGGTTTAAACCACCAACCTCTTGGCTAGCAGTAGAGTGTTTCACTGTTTGCACCACCCAGGGACTCTCTAATAAGGACCAGAGATGAGAAAAGGAGGTAAGATTACTAAATGGGCCTAATTATTCTCTAAAGGCAGGGGTTCTGGAATTTAGTTAAAAGTAAATAATAAAAAAACAAATAACAGCTTCATGATGATGTCTACCATGTGGTTTTATTACCCGTGATCAAATTCACACAAGTGTATAACATAAACATGTTCAATACTTTCCAGAGTTTAAAGATATGGATCTTAGGGAATAGTGATTTGAAAAAAAAAAAGAAGGAAGGTCAGAGAGGCTAGGAAAGGGAAACAGAAGAGCATATACATATTTTTTTCAACAAAAATCTGACACACATTTTTTTTAACAAATCCCCTTAAAAAGTGCCATATAAAAATTCTGCTTTGAATTTTATAAAAAAATTCTGATTTGAACATATATCAAAGCCTTCTATTTGCATCTCTAGGTTTAGCTGTGGGAACAGAAAGTGGAGACATTCAAACCACAAACTACTCCATGAGGGCTAGGCCAGGTTGCTGACAGCTCCCTGGCTCTTCTGTGTGAATCAGGAAAGGGTGCCCCTCGCTGGGGAGAGCAGCTGGATGTCAGCTCTCAGCGGCCCCTCAGCACCCATGCCCTGCGTGATGAACAGCCTGCTCACTCCATGTGGCAGCCCCGTCCATGGCCATGGAGAGAGGAAAAGGGAAAACTGAGAGGGAATAGCACTGGTCACATTTAGTTGATGGGGTCTCAATACATATAAAAAGGGTAAGAAACAATCCAGGTCCTTGAACTTCACCTGTTGTTCCCTCTTATGCTAGACTCCTGCCAATCACATGGAAATCAGTTTCCCTATGACAGAGTGAAGCGGGGGTTCACTATCCAGCTAAAATGTTTATGTGTGGAGACAACAGCTGAGATTCTGTCAATCTCTGGGGTACAATCTTGTCTTCTGTCTCCTTAATTTAGGCCAAACCCTCAGGAATAGCAACGGCTGGCTTATCCTTTTTTTCAAGTTGGAAGAAAAACGGGTTCGACCTTATGAAAATGGAGTCCCGGGGTGGTGCAAATGGTTACATGCTCAATTACTAACCCAGAGGTGCCTCAGAAGAAAAGCCTGGCAATCTGCTTCAGGAAAATCACAACCCTAAAAATCCTTTGGAATGCAGTTTTACTCTGCAACACATGGGGTTGTCATGAGTCAGAGCTGACTGACGGCAACTAGTTCAGTCCGGTTATCTTCTGAAAATATGCTTTTCTGGCTAGCTCTAGTGGGCCTACTGAGTCTCTTTAGTAAACACTGCCAGTCATCACTGGAAACTTTACATACATGTATCCTGAACTATACAAGAAGCCCACTGGATGAAGAATCAGAAGCCTTGCTGCTGAAATGAACTGTACGACTATGGACAGTAATGACCATGGGCAAGTCTCTAGGCCTCCGTTTGAGTAACAACAACTATAATCGAGAATAACAACTATGGTATATATATTAGGATAAAAATAGAACCATTAAAAAAAAAAAGGTCAATACTAGTCAACAATCTCTTTGATAAGTTAATTTAGTGGTTTTTATCAACAGATGATCTTTTTTGGCAGAGTCATTACAAATAGACATGCTAGCAAAATAAATAATTTTGTGGTTCTGGCATAAATTAAGGTAAAAGTGCAAACTGAAAACATCCAAGGAGCTGGTGATTTGATTCATCGGCGGCGATGCCCACTGCTCGGGCATCTTTAGGAACTGGGACTCTCCCACGCTCTGGTGACAATCCACAAAGTTGTACTCCTAGCCAGGTTTCTGCTGGTCAAATAAAGAAATGGCGTGTATGCTGCTGATTAACCTTAGGTCTGGCTTCATTACAAAGGAAGATATAAAATTATTAAGAAATGGAATACCTGGAATACTCGCAGGAGAGATTGGGCCAGACCTTGACTGGTTGCTCCCGACAGGAGAGCCGACGGGAGAAGGTGATGGGCCCCCGGGGATGCTGGAGAGGTGCGGGGATGCGTGCGGGGAGAAGGGTGACTGCGCTGGGTTGCTCTGATCCCCCTGGCTGCTCGTGGACCCGGAGGCACTAACTGCCGAGCTCAAGGTTGCTTCGGTTCCTGTAGGGAGGTCATCAATGGAGCCAGACAGGTCCTGAGAAAGAAAGAAAGAAAAGGTGTGTGAGTAAAACGTACTTGGGGAAATAATGAGAATGCTGATGCGCTGTGAAAAACCAATGTCACTGAAGAAGATGTATAGAAATTGTTAAATGGGTAACTAATTTGCTGTGTAAACTTTCACCAAAACTACAATAAAAAATGAAAAAAAAAAAATATTTGGATCAATACCCGATCAAAAGACTATTTAAAAATCCTAACAATGGCCCTTCAGAGGATGAAGTGCTCCTGGATGACATCCAAAACACTCAGGGGATGCTGCCTGTCATGGGAGACTAAGTGGGTCTCTCACAGGCTGAAGCCACACGAACATGATACGGCTTGGTATGGTCAGCTGCGGGCCAGTGGGCCCCCGACTCGTGGATCAGACTGTCATGACTGTAGGGTTTTCACTGGCTGATCTTGAGAAGTCATTGCCAGGCCTTTCTTCCCAGTCTGTCTTAGTCTGACAGCTCTGTGAAGCCTGTTCAGCATCATAGCTACACACGAGCCTCACTGACAGACGGGTGGTGGCTGTGGATGAGGTGCACTGGCTAAGGTTTGAACCCAGGGTCTCCTGCATGAAGGTGCCCTCCTAACAACATGGCTACTTCCCAACAAATGAATAAAGCCCACTTTTTCTTCATAAAACCATCTCTGAGCAGCTTTCCTCCCGGGCTCAGCACCTAGTCTAACGAACCTGCTCCGAGTACCACACACAACGGACAACTTTCCGTGGTCATTCGCCATTTGCATGCCGTGACTGGTTCCTAAATAAGAACGTCTAGACACTAAATAGCTACAGGCGATGTGGGTCTTTTTATTTAGGAGCTGACACTGGGGACTGTTTGAATTTCAAACTAGGAGATTCTAATGTCAAAACTGGCAGTCACAATTTTAACCAGATGTGGTGGTGCAAATTTTTTTTTTTTTAAGCTATCTATAAGACTACCATTATAGTAAAGGAGTGATAGATTTTTTTTGATATTGCAGAAATCCCACTGTCGTAGAGTCGATTCTGACTCATAGCAACCCTACAGGACAAAGTAGAGCTGCTCCACGGGGCTTCAAAGGAGTGGCTGGTGGATCTGAACTGCCAACCTTTTGGTTAGCAGCCGAGCTCTTAATCACTGTGCCACCAGGGCTCTGCTGGAGATGGAAAACCAAAAGGGAAGAACATGCTCAGGGTTTCTCAAGCTGAAAGAACTGAAGAAAAAATTCAAGCCTTGAGTTGCAATAGTGAAGGATTCTATGGGGGAAAATATTAAACAATGCAGGAAGCATCAAAAGAAGATGGAAGGAATACACAGCATCATTATACCAAAAAGAATCAGTCGATGTTGTAACCATTTTAAGAGGTGGCATATGATCAGGAACCAATGGTAATGAAGGAAGAAGTCCAAGCTGCTCTGAAGGCATTGGCAAAAAACAAGGCTCCAGGAATTGATGGAATATCAGTTGAGATGTTTCAACAAACAGATACAGCGCTAGAGGTGCTCACTCGTCTATGCCAAGAAATATGGAAGACAGCTACCTGGCCAACTGACTGGAAGAGATCCATATTTATGCCTGTTCCCAAGAAAGGTGATCCAACCAAATGTGGAAATTATAGAACAGTATCGTTAATATCACACGCAAGCAAAATTCTGCTGAAGATCATTCAAAAATGGCTGCAGCAGTATAATGACAGGGAACTACCAGAAATTCAGGCCAGTTTCAGAAGAGGATGTAGAACCCGGGATACCATTGCTGATGTCAGATGGATCCTGGCTGAAAGCAGAGAATACCAGAAGGATGTTTACCTGTGTTTTATTGACTATGCAAAGGCATTTGACTGTGTGAATCGTAACAAATTATGGATAACATTGTGAAGAATGGGGATTCCAGAACACTCAATTGTGCTCATGAGGAACCTTTACATAGATCAAGAGGCAGTTGTTTGGACAGAACAAGGGGATACTGAGTGGTTTAAAGTCAGGAAAGGTGTGCGTCAGGGTTGTATTCTTTTACCATACCTATTCAATCTGTATGCTGAGCAAATAATCCGAGAAGCTGGACTATATGAAGAATGGAGAATCAGGATTGGAGGAAGACTCAGTAACAACCTGCGTTATGCAGATGATACAACCTTGCCTGCTGAAAGTGAAGAGGACTTGAAACACTTACTAATGAAGATCAAAGACCACAGCCTTCAGTATGGGTTGCACCTCAACATAAAGAAAACAAAAATCCTCACAACTGGACCGATGAGCAACATCATGATAAACGGAGAAAAGATTGAAGTTGTCAAGGATTTCATTTTATTTGGATCCACAATCAACAGCCATGGAAGCAGCAGTCAAGAAATCAAAAGACGCATTGCATTGGGTAAATCTGCTGCAAAGGACCTCTTTAAAGTGTTGAAGAGCAAAGATGTCACCTTGAAGACTAAGGTGCGCCTGACCCAAGCCATGGTATTTTCAATCGCATCATATGCATGTGAAAGCTGAACGATGAATAAGGAAGACCAAAGAAGAACTGACGCCTTTGAACTGTGGTGTTGGACAAGAATATTGAATATACCACGGACTGCCAAAAGAACGAACAAATCCGTCTTGGAAGAAGTACAACCAGAATACTCCTTAGAAGCAAGGATGGCAAGACTGCATCTTACATACTTTGGACATGCTGTCAGGAGGGATCAGTCCCTGGAGAAGGACACCATGCTTGGTAGAGTATAGGGTCAGTGGAAAAGAGGAAGACCCTCAATGAGGTGGATTGACACAGTGGCTGCAACAATGAGCTCAAGCATAACAATGATAGTAAGGATGGCTCAGGACCTGGCAGTGTTTCGTTCTGTTGTGCATAGGATCGCTATGAGTTGGAACCGACTCGATGGCACCTAACAACAGCAACAATAATTGCAGAAATAAATTCCTTTGCAGTTATGTTGGCAGAAATGAGTCCTAATGTTACACTTTACTTTGTGCTAAACAAAGAATTTCTTGATGCCATCTAATTTGATCAGGATACCTCTGAGGCAGTTCTTCCAATCCCCATTTGGCAGATACAGAAACTGAAGCTCAGAAAGTCAGGTTATCTCTGAGGGCAGAAAGCGGCTGCTAATGGTGACGCACAGGATGGAGGGACTGCCTGCCCCGCCTTCGCCAGGATGTGAGGCGAGCAGAGACTCCTGGCTTCTTCACTGCTGTGTCCCCAGGGCCTAGAAGGAGGCCGTCCACCTGCAGGGGCTGCATGTAAGTAAAACAGGACCCCGAGGTGACCAAGTCTGCAAACCCAATGGAAGCTGAGGGCTAGACATTGAACAAGTTCTAAAGGTGGAGCTGCAGTTGAGAAGTTTTTGTATTGGCGATCAAGGACTAAACATTGCAGAATGGGATCAAGTATGTTGTTCACTACTGGGACGTCTGAAATGAGGGCTCTGACAACTGGCAGAAGGAAGACACCTAAGAATCAGAGTATGAATCTAGACCAGACGTACAAAACAGGCAAGGCAGAGCTCTGGTTATAGTTCCCTGGGCACTGAAAAAGTCAGAAAGCAAACTCAGGGTTAGCACCCTAGCTCCGTCAACAGTTTATCTGTTGATGAGCTGTTGTATATCATAATTAACTTCTCTTTTTTAACAGCAAAATTATCAATGATTAAAAAATACATTCTAAAGTATCTTGTTGCTGTTAGCAGCTGTTGTCTGACCCCCGACTCATGGTGACCCCATACACAATGGAACCGGACTGTTGTGATCCACAGAATTTTCACTGGCTGATTTTTGGAAGTAGCTTCTTCCTAACACGTCTAATTCTGGAAGCTCTGCTGAAACTTGTTCAGAATCATAGCAACGCGCAAGCCTCCAGTGACAGGTATTGGCTGAGCATGCGGTGCACTGGCCAAGAATCGAACCCAGGTCTGCATGGAAGGAGAGTGAATTCTACCACTGAACCACCACTGCCCTCTTCCTAAACAAAGTATAGCTGGAAAACCTCACAGAAACAAGAGTATTACAGAAAAACAAGAATGTCTTATGCCAAAAAAAACAAAACAAAACAACTTTTTTTTCTAAGTAAAATATAACCTTCCACAATCAAATAATTGTGCTTATAAATAACAACTAACAGAAGCAGAGCAGACTGAAAATACCACCCCTAGAAACAGTATCATCAAATCTCCCAGATACAACTGGTCAAATCCAGAGATAAAATCGGAATTAAGAGATAAACATTCCTGCTCAGAGCACCCAAGATGCAGGCTTTTGCACACATACAGCTGGTAAAACCTTACATTTAACCCTGTTACTGAGGGTCCACAATAAATCTATTCAGACTTTCCAAATTGAACACAACTTCTGTGAAGCCAGGTAGAAACAGAAGCAGGTTATCAAGCAAAGAACATGCTACACACAATGCAGAGAGGAGTCACACTTCAACAATCAAGGCAATTATCTAGTTCCTCAAAATGAGACTTGAGCTGACAGATGTATGCAGGCACACAGACTGATGAGCAGCAGGAGAGGCAGGATGGGGCTGCGGTCCACTCCTCGCCCACCCCAGGCTGAAAGCTCACTTGTTGCTTCTCACTTTCTCAAGTGGGGTAGGGTGGGGTAGGGAGTGGTACTGGACAGATTGCAGATAATCCTTTAAGGATACGCCTCCATATACTCACTATATGCCAACCTGATGTCACCAATTAATAACAGTGCAAAGGGACATACCCGCAGGCATTCCTTAAAGCAAGGGATTGCAAACTTACCGCCAAAATCGGCCCGCTGTTTTTGTTCATCCCAGGAACTGTACATTTTTAAATGACTGGGAAAAACAATTAGCTCGTGACATGTAAAAAATATAAGAAATTCCCATTTTGGTGTTCATGCACACTGGAATGCAGACACCCATTCCTTCAGGAATTGTCTACGGTGCTTTGGGGCTACTAAAGTAGAGCAGCTGTGACAGAGGCCATACATTCACAAAGCTTGCAGTATTTACTATCTGGCCCTTAGAGAAAAAAAGTTTGCCAACTTCTGCTTTAACAAACCAAGGCGTACCAGTTCTAGGGCAGTCTCTATTGCCTTTGCCTCTTCCCTGGGGGAAAAACAAGAATCAGACAGGTCTCAGCTGAACTGCACAATGACTGCTATATACATCCTAATTTATATAAGCTTTAATGAGTGTTGGAATTCACTCCATGTCATGGATTGAATTGTGTCCCCCCGAAAATATCTGTCAACTTGGCTAGGCCGTGATTCCCAGTATTGTGTGGTTGTCTTCCATTTTACGATGGATTGTTATTTTCCTATGTGTTGTAAATCCTAATCTCTGCCTGTGGTTGATGAGGCAAGATTATGTTAAAGAGGATTATGGTGAGATGTAATACCCTTACTCAAGTCACATCCCTTATCCAAGGTAAAGAGAGTTTCCCTGGGGCGTGGCCTGCATTACCTTCTATCTTACAAGAGATAAAAGGGAAGGGAGCAGAGAGTGAGAAATCTCATACCACCAAGAAAGCAGCCTTGGGATCTGAGTGCATTCTTTGGACCCGAGGTTCCTGACTGGAGAAGCTTTTAGTCCAGGGAAAGATTAATGAGAAGTACCTTCCTCCAGAGCCAACACAGAGAAAAAGCTTTCCCCTGGAGCTGACACCCTGAATTTGGACTTCTAGCCTACTAAACTGTGAGAAAATAAATTTCTCTTTGTTAAAGCCATCTGCTTGTGGTATTTCTGTTATAGCAGCACTAGATAACCAGGACACTCCATTTCCACAGCCGCCTGAAAAATATGGATTTAGAACCAGGTATAATTTTACTCTTTTTGAAGGTATCATAATAACTTAGGAACTCTACTGTAAAGATAGGTGGTGGGCTCTTTGTGTTAGACGCACTAAATAAACCAAAAATAGTTGCCATCTAGTCGATTCAACTCATGGCAACCCTACAGGACAGCAGAACTGCCTCACGGGGTTCCCAAGGAGCAGCTGGAGGATTCGAACTGCTGAGCTTTCAGTTAGCAGCAGAGCTCTTAACCACTGTGCCACCAGGGCTATTAGAGAAGAATTAGTTGGGAGGAAATATGCTTTTCATGTCTCTTCAAAGAAAAAATAAATTGGTAGATAACTAGATATAAAACCATTTTCTTCTACTATAACCCATTACTACATAGGAATTAAACATAGAAAAGACACCGCAGAATCAGTTTTTTAAAAATCATTAACTGTAGTTAAATAATTTCATGTAAATCTTCACGGAAAACAAATTGTTACTTTGAAATTCTTATAATTCTCTGCATGACCTACAAATCCCTTCCCTTCCCTGTACTCCCTTAAAATTCCATGTTGTGGTTGAAAAAAGTGCCATGGAGGAGTGTTAAGAGAGCTTCCTTCAAGCTGCAAAGGCATCAAAAACATTTCTGTTATTCAACAAGCTGATCAAGGAAATATCAAGAGAAAAATATAGAAACGGTGGTCGTCTTACTGTTCACATGTCATCAGCATTTCAGTGCCGACAAGACCTCAGCGTAACAGAAGAGTGATAAAAAAGAATATAATTTCTATATTACTGTTATACACACACGTAATTTTTATATGTAAATTATATAGAAATATTCCCGCCCTGTAGATACTTAGGGTATCCATATGTAGAGCTATCTTAAAACACATTAATAAAAGAAGTTCAACAGTGGTTTAAGCATTCAGCCTAGTTAACAAAGAAGCTCTGTAACTAATACTCCTCTGGAGGACAATTTAGTCAGCAGGGCACCAACTCTATTCTTCTTTTATAAGTACTAGCAGATCTATGATGCCTGTAAAGAACTGAGAGGCCCTACTGCATCTCATTCTAACCAAGGCACCTTCAAGCTACAGTGCTTCCATTTATCTTGCTGCAAAGCTGGCAGGTGAGGGAATTGCAAGGAGGACTCTCGTAAGGGCCCCATACCCCAAGGCATTCCTTAAATCCGTCCTCTTTTCTGATGGAGTGATTGGGAAGGCAAAGAATGGCTTCATGGGCTCATGCACAGTAAACTCACCATTTTGTCATTATAGTTTGATTTGGTAAAATCTTGTTATACAGTTGAGTTTCCAAAATCTGACACCACTCAGAATACTGAATACTTTCCAGCACACCAAAAATAATATAATTCCTACTATCAATGGTTCATTTCTTTTTTTAAAATTCACTGCCTTAAAAAAAAAAAAAAAAAGCTTGTTTTACTTTAAAACTTAAATGGAAGTTCCTTGCAAAGAATTTCCCTCTGTAACCACCTTCCATTGCCCTCTGTGTATGTAAAATTTTCATTCTAGCCCAAGTGGTAAGTACAAGAGGTTTCACTGTGCTTGGAATGAAACGTCATCAGGGTGGAAGAGCAATCCCCACTTTGACAAGAGAAACACTTATGAATTAACACACAGCACAAATATGTTGCCGGTTCTACAAGCTGGGGCCGGGTGGGGGAGGGCAATGAGAGAAGGAATGTATATTACTACCAAGAAGGTACAGATGTAGAATTTTTAAAGATCTACATATACAGAAAATACACATACACCATAAAATATAAGCATTCTCTTACAGCTCTATATTATATATGATCTTCCCTGAATATATTAACATATTATGACTTGTTATATCAAAATGCGGTTTATGCTCGACTGCTAACCCACCCTGCGATACCGTAGAAGAAAAGGCCTGGCGATCTGTTTCTGTGAAGACAAGACAGCAGCCTAGAAAACCCTATGGAGCAGTTCTCCTCTGTAACACATGGGGTCACCGTGAGTGGAAATCAACTCACCGGCAACGAACAACAACATTATTAAAAGACCTCTTTGGTTTGGATGGTATTCAATTTATCCTAAGTTAGCTTACTAAAGTAGAAATTCAGTCAATACCAGTGGTGTTTTACTGTCTCAAAAGGCAGGGAATAAATGAGAAAAACTTTACTCCCTTGCTTAATTACACTTTTTTTTACGAAGCAGGTCAACTTGCAAGGACTCTAAGCTGTGGTTCTCGATACCATTAGTTGATGGTATAAGATCAGTCACTGACAGAGAACTGCACAGCACGGCAAACTTGTGGGCATTTCTTGCAGAGAAGTGTCCCCTGGGAGCAAGAGGATAAACACTGAACTAGAAACAGAAGATATTTCAATCAGTGAGACTAGTTCAGGTCTCTTGTTTAAGGATTTTAATAGGATACGGTTAATGATTTCTCCCTGTGACTTCCCAGGGGTTTAAGGCAGAGGTTAAAATGCCAGTTCAATGGTCTAAAACGAAACTTCATCTCTCAGGTGCCTTCCAAAGCAGAAAGTGTCTCGTCTCCTTTCCAGAATATTAAGTATGAAATTCAGGTGTGCAGTTTTTGTTTTTCTCTCTCCAACTGACCCCAATTTCTTCAGGGTAATGACTTCATGTGCCAGGTGCCATGCTATAGAGAGGATGGATTCGGCTGTTCACTAACCCGATGCTGTTGAGTAGATTCCAGCCGCAGCGACCCTACAGGACAGTAGAACTGCCCCATATGGGTTTCCAAGGAGTGGCTGATGGATTTGAACTGCCGACCTTTTGGTATAGCCATAGCTCTTAACCACTGCGCCACCAGGGCTCTGGCTGTTCACTAGGTGGTACAAATGGTTAAGTGCTAGACTACTAACTGAAGGTTGTTGGTTCAAACCCACCCACAGGTGCTTTGGAAGTAAGGTCTAGAGATATGCTTCCAAAAGGTCACAGCCTTGAAAACTATGGGGCAGTTCTACTCTGCACTCATGGGATTGCCAGGAGTCGGAACTGACTTGAGGGCGACTAACAATGTATATTAAAATACTGCTGCAAGCACTTATACAAAGTAACCCAGCACATATAAGTAGTTCTAAAAATTTATCAAAGATGCTCTACTGAAAACTACTGACTTGCTTATAAAATTTAGGAGTGCATTCTCAGCCCTCTGTTTCCAATTAACACCCCGAGGTCAAGTACCCAATCTCATTAATGTCTTAGTTCTTTAAAAACACACTGTAAAATTACTTCATGCCTTCCAACCTTATTTGGGAACTCTCTTTTTGGACATGTGATGATACAAATACACCTTGAAATTGATATCAGAATTGAGGCAATAATTTGAGTGACAAATATACAGACAAAAGAAAAAACCTCACAGTGACTCTGTTAAATTCCCATGATGCTTACAGGCTTCTTTTAAGCATAAACCTGTATGTAATAGTATACTTCAAGGCACCTACCGAAGTCCCTGTTGCTCTCATTTGTCTAGACAGCAAATGAGGTAAAAATGTAGACTTCCTGTCTAAATGAAAAAATGCAAAGGCACCAGAAAGACAGAATCCATGAAGAAAATCCTTCGAGGCACCAATTTTTAGTCTGTTTAACAGCATCTTCTTTCCAAGTTGTATACATCTTACTTCCTATTTAAACATGACCAAATCACAAATATTTGTCCCTTCATTGCATGTGACAATATATACAATGCATAGCCTTAAGATCCATGAGGTCAACTGGAAAAAAAAAAGTTTGACATTAATTGAAAACTAGTCACAAGTTCCACAAATGACAAACCCATGTCCAAAGCCAGGGATAACACAAAGATTTAATGAGGCAAATTCATTTTATGAGAGGTAGCCAAGAACCACTTTTTAAGGAAATGACCGCCACCTGATTCATTAGCATTCCTTCTCAAGAAAAGATTCCATTATGGATAACTCATTTTAAGGGAACACTTACAGAATAGGAAACCCTGGTGGCGTAGTGGTTAAGTGCTATGGCTGCTAACCAAAGGGTCGGCAGTTCGAATCTGTGAGGCGCTCCTTGGAAACTCTGTGGGGTGGTTTTACTCTGTCCTATAGGGTCGCTATGAGTCGGAATCAACTCGACGGCACTGAGTTTGGTTTTTACAGAATAATCAGCTCAACGGCTATTTTCCAAAATCAGGATTCAGAGTTAAGCAGACTTCTTTGGATAAACATCATTATAATGGTTGTGTTTTCTTTGATTTTTTAAAACCAGTACCTAAAAACAAAAGGTTCTTGGGCTAGAACTCCTGATGTGAAACATGCTGTCGTTCTAAATTTAGAAATGGTAAACAATATCTGTATGAAATATGTATCATGTAAGGGATTTTTTTCCCACTGCACAGGCCTCAGGGATTTCCTAAAATATTCTCCGTTTCTGAACTATGCCCAGGGAGATTCTCTGTTCTTGCCCATTAACAACAGCTGGGAGAAGTTACACAGACTAGGCAAACCAACAAATAGACTCTGAAACACAGTATGGGCAGCCTTGATTTTAAAAATTACTTGGTGAGAAAACGTTGCTGATAGTTATGTTTAGGTGGTATGGAATCTGGGATGAACTTCATCTGAAAATGATACTACCTTTCTCGGTCAGACTCCCAGAATGACAATGATGTTAATCATGATAATGACGATGTTAGCGATGACAACTACTACTACTGTCATCTACCCAGCACCTTCTAAGGGCCAGAGGTATTATGTACATTTTCTTAGATGAGGGAACTACAGCATCTGGCTACTTTCAGTCCATTGTTCCAACCAGGCAAGAGACTTTTTCATCTGATTTCATTGTCCAACTTAGTTATGACTCTTCCTGACCTCAAGTCAAGGCCCGTGTCGGTTACGAAAACATGAGAAAAGACACACAGGTAAATGACTACTACTCTCTATTACACCAAGAGCACCAGCATTTTAAAGAATATACTTACAACGACAAATGACAGCATACTCCTGCAATTAGAGTTGTATGATAAAGTGAACCCCCACGTGTCTGTCAGTTTGTCGTACTGTGGGGGCTTGCGTGTTGCTGTGATGCCAGAAGCTATGCCAGTGGTATTCAGATACCAGCTGGGTCACCCATGGAGGACAGGTTTCAGCTGAGCTTCCAGACGAAGACAGACTAGGAAGAAGGACCCAGCAGTCTACTTCTGAAAAGCATTAGCCAGTGAAAACCTTATGAATAGCAGCAGAACATTGTCTGATATAGCGCTGGAAGATGAGCCCCCCAGCTTGAAAGGCACTCAAAAGATGACTGGGGAAGAGCTGCCTCCTCAAAGTAGAGTCGACCTTAATGACGTGGATGGAGTAAAGCTTTCGGGACCTTCATTTGCTGATGTGGCATGACTCAAAATGAGAAGAAACAGCTGCAAACATCCATTAATAATCGGAACCTGGAATGTAAGAAGTATAAATCTAGGAAAATTGGAAATCATCAAAAATGAAATGGGACACACAAACATCGACATTCTAGGCAGTAGTGAGCTGAAATGGACTGGTATTGGCCATTTTGAATTGGACAATCCTACTATGCTGGGAATGACAACTTGAAGAGGAATGGTGTCGCACTCATCATCAAAAAGAATGTTTCAAGATCTATCCCGAAGTACAATGCTGTCAGTGATAGGATAATATCCATACGTTAAAAGGAAGACCAGTTAATACGACTATTATTCAAATTTAAGCACCAACCACTAGGGCCTAAGATGAAGAAATAGAAGATTTTTATCAGCTGCTGAAGTCTGAAATTGATGGAACATGCAATCAAGATGCATTGATAATTACTGGCAATTGGAATGCGAAAGTTGGAAACAAAGAAGAAGGATCAGTAGTTGGAAACTATGGCCTTGGTGATAGAAACGATGCCGGAGATCAAATGATAGAATTTTGCAAGACCAATGACTTCTTCATTGCAAATACCTTCTTTCACCAATATAAACGGCGACTATACACATGGACCTCACCAGATGGAACACACAGAAATCAAATTGACTACATCTATGGAAAGAGACGATGGAAAAGCTCAATCTCATCAGTCAGAACAAGACCAGGGGCTGACTGTGGAACAGACCATCAATTGCTTGTATGCACGTTCAAGCTGAAACTGAAGAAAATCAAAGCAAGTCCACGAGAGCCAAAATACGACCTTGAGTATATCCCACCTGAATTTAGAGACCATCTGAAGAATAGAGTTGACCCACTGAACGCTAGTGACCGAAGACCAGACGAGTTGTGGAATGATATCGAGGACATAATCCATGAAGAAATCAAGAGGTCACTGAAAAGACAGGAAAGAAAAAGACCAAGATGGATGTCAGAGGAGACTCATAAACTTGCTCTTGAACGTTGAGCAGCTAAATCAAAAGAAAGAATTGATGAAGTGAAAGAACTGAACAGAAGATTTCAAAGGGCCTCTTGAGAAGACAAAGTATTATAATGACATGTGCAAAGCACTAGAGATGGAAAACCAAAAGGGAAGAGCACGCTCGGAGTTTCTCAAGCTGAAAGAACTGAAGAAAAAATTCAAGCCTCAAGTCGCAATAGTGAAGGATTCTATGGGGAAAATATTAAACGATGCAGGAAGCATCAAAAGAAGATGGAAGGAATACACAGCGTCATTATACCAAAAAAGAATTAGTCGATGTTCAAGCATTTCAAGAGGTGGCATATGATCAGGAACCAATGGTAATGAAGGAAGAAGTCCAAGCTGCTCTGAATGCAAAAAACAAGGCTCCAGGAATTGATGGAATATCAATTCAGATGTTTCAACAAAGAGATGCAGCGCTGGAGGTGCTCACTCGTCTATGCCAAGAAACATGGAAGACAGCTTCTTGGCCAACTGAGTGGAAGGGATCCATATTTATGCCTATTCCCAAGAAAGGTGATCCAACCAAATGTGGAAATTATAGAACAGTATCATTAATATTTTGCTGAAGATCATTCAAAAACGGCTGCAGCAGTATATCGACAGGAACTGCCAGAAATTAAAGCCGGTTTCAGAAGAGCACGTGGAACCAGGGATATCATTGCTGACATCAGATGGATCCTGGTTGGAAGCAGAGAATACCAGAAGGATGTTTACCTGTGTTTTATTGACTATGCAAAGGCATTCGACTGTGTGGATCATAAGAAATTATGGATAACATTGTGAAGAATGGGAATTGCAGAACACTTAATCATGCTCATGAGGAACCTTTACATAGATCAAGAGGGAGGTGTTCGGACAGAACAAGGAGATACTGATTGGTTTAAAGTCAGGAAAGGTGTGCGTCAGGGTTGTATTCTTTTACCATACCTATTCAATGTGTACGCTGAGC
The DNA here is from genome assembly GCF_024166365.1 of Elephas maximus indicus. Lineage (NCBI taxonomy): Eukaryota > Metazoa > Chordata > Mammalia > Proboscidea > Elephantidae > Elephas > Elephas maximus. The sequence continues at coordinate 229,237,575 of NC_064819.1, read as the reverse complement.
AAATAATCCGAGAAGCTGGACTATGTGAAGAAGAACAGGGCATCAGGATTGGAGAAAGACTCATTAACAATCTCTATTATGCAGATAACACAACCTTGTCTGCTGAACGTGAAGAGGACTTGAAGCACTTACTAAGGAAGATCTAAGACCACAGCCTTCAGTATGGATTGCACCTCAACATAAAGGAAACAGAAATCCTCATAACTGGACCAAAGAGCAACATCATGATAAACAGAGAAAAGACTGAAGTTGTCAAGGATTTCATTTTACTTGGATCCACAATCAACAGCCATGGAAGCAGCAGTCAAGAAATCAAAAGACGCATTGCTTTGGGTAAATCTGCTGCAAAGGACCTCTTTAAAGTGTTGTAAAGCAAAGATGTCACCTTGAAGACTAAGGTGCGCCTGACCCAAGCCATGGTATTTTCAATGGCGTCATATGCATGTGAAAGCTGGACAATGAATAAGGAAGACAGAAGAAGAGCTGATGCCTTTGAATTATGGTGTTGATGAGGAATATTGACTATACCACGGACTGCCAAAAGAATGAACAAATCTGTCTAAGAAGTACAGCGAGAATGCTCCTTAGAGGCAAGGACGGCGAGACTGCGTCTTACTTACTTTGAGATGTTTTATATTTAAGTCAGCCTGGAATATACAGGCATGTACACTTAAATTTCCCTCTATCGTGGGGTATCAATGAAGAGGGACAGACAACAGATAACATAATCAAAAGCAGAGAAATCTATGCTGGAGGAGCGAGTTAGTCAGTGCTGTAGGACACACAATGGCATGCCTTGGGCCAGGGAACACTTTGTCCAAGAGCTGTTGTCAGAGACAGGTGCAGACTAGGAGGGAAGGTGTGCCCTTCGGACAAGTGGTGGAAAGGTGGGGCACCTGAGTGTGGGTTTGAGAACCTGAAGCAGTGTAAAAGCAATATATCAAGGGCACCAAGGGCAAGACGAACCCCAGGAGGCATGTTCAATCAGGAACAGTGAGGTGTTTTGGGCAGCTGCAAAAGGGCTGAGTGTGTGGAGAACCCGGCTGACCAGCCCACCAGAGGGCAGGTGTGAATGGCCTCATAAGCCTCTGCCAAGGAACATGGACTTAAATTTTTTGGGGCTAGGGAGTCAACAAGAGGCTGCACAAAGTGAGTTCCAGTATCATCAGAAAAGAGGGGAAAAATGCAATGGGGTACTAAAACAACTTCTAAACTATTCAGGAAAAAAAGTATATTTTCAAGTGTTTATCAACAAAGAATACTGCAGCATGATTAAAACTGTGGGTTCCACTGAAGAGTAAATTTGTAAATTAAAAAAATGATATATTTTTAGCATTGTATAAAGCTAAATGAACAACAAAAAGTGTCTCAACACAGTTCAAGTTAAATAATAGCGTTCAGAAATTGCCTTAATGTTTTCTAGATTGCACTAATGTTGAGTCCACATAGTCGTTCTACTACTTTCAGTTACATGTCTAAGAATGAATGCATAAAATGAATTGAAAGCTATATACCTTAAACTAGGAATAAGTAACATGTGTCTTTAAGTGATTCTATTCTCTTAACTATATTTTCTACTCTAAAACTACTGGTGATGACTCCCAAGGCATTTAGTTATAAAGGGGGAAATCACCTAATGACTCAGAGGAGGAGGGATATGGGTTTATGGGTTGGTGCTTTGCAAATATCAATGCCAGGTATGAACTTATAAATATTAATGACCCGTGTGCTTTGAAAATAAATTGACAAACTAACAAGATCTGTAAGTATGTAAGATTTAGAGTTTGCCTACAGATCCCAGTTTTTATCACAGAAAGCTATCATAAATCTTTAGAACAGAAAAGCAATCAATGCCACCCCTTGTATCTCTCATGATAAAAAACTTTACTGTTTATCTTAGGACTACAATGCCTAGCACGTACAAATTCTGAAAATAAAACTTAAAAACAAAAAGGCATGAACCCTCAGGAGACATTTATTTCTTCAGTGGTGTAGCAATGAAATATTTTAAAACAGCAAGACCTCTAGGAACTGCAAATAAACTAGCAACTTAAAAAGTACAACAACAACAACAAAACCCACACAACTCACAAACTGCACTGAATCTACATGGAATAAAGGGAAGTTTTATTTGTAGAACAATACTAAAACTTAGTTATTTTTGACACTTTCCCCTTTCACAGTTCAACCATATGAATATTCCCTCATGCAATTTAAAAAATTTTTTTACTCTGAAATGATTTTAGACTTACAGAAAAGCTGCAAAGACAGCATGGAGAGCTCCTGCATACCCTTGACTCTGTTCCACTAATGTTAACACTGTATGTAACCACAAGTATCAGAACTAGGAATTACCGCTGGCACTATGCTATTAACTAAACTAGAGCCCTAATTCATATTTTACCAGCTTCTCCACTCATGTCCCTTATCTGTTCCAGGATCCAGTCCATGTCGAATTAGTCAATCTGTGATTGTCTCTCAACCATTTCTTGTTTTTCTAGATTGTGACACTTTTGAAGAGCACTTGCAAGGTATTTTGTAAAACGTCCTCCAAATTGAGTTTGTTTGGTATTTTCTCATGATTAGACTGGAGTTATAGATTTTTGGGAAGAACACCACAGAAGTGAAGTTTCTTCTCCCTGCATCATATCAGCGGGGATATGATATCAGATTGATGCTCGCCTTGATCACTTGGTTAAAGTGGTGTCTACCAGGTGTCTCCACTGGAAGGTTACTCTTTTTCCCTTTCTATATTCTACTCATTGGAAGTGTCGGGGAAGAATACTGAATATACCATGGGCTACCAAAAGAACAAATAAGTCTGTTTTGGAAGAAGTACAACCAGAATCCTCCTTAGAAGGAAGAATGGTGAGGCTATGTCTCACATACTCTGGACGTGTCATTGGGAGGGATCAGTCCCTGGCGAAGGATGTCATGCTTGGTAAAGTAGAGGGCCCGCGAAAAATAGGAAGACCCTCACTCAACAAGACGGGTTGACGCAGGGGCTGCAACAACAGCCTCAAGCACAACGATTGTGAGGATGACACAGGACCGGGCAGTGTTTCCTTCTGCTGTGCACACAGTCGCCGTGCGTTGGGACCAGCTTGACAGCACCTAACGACAACAACATTGATTGGAAGAGAGTCCCAAGTTCAGCCCACACTCAGAGAGGGGAATTAAGTTCTATCTTCCTGAGCAGAGTATCGAAGGATTTGAGGGCCTATGTTAAAGCCATACAGTAATTAAAAAATATTTGGGGGGCAGATACTTTGAAGCTGCGCAAGTATCCCATTTCTCCTGAAAGTCTGGCCCGTTAATTTTAGCATTCATCAGTGCATCTTGCCTGCAATAATTATTACTCTGTTGTCCTAATTCCCTCATTCCTTCTACATTTATTATTTGGGATTTTTCTGTAAGGAAGAGCTGTCCTTTTTCTGATGAAGTTAAAAGAAGACAAATATTTCCTTTATGTATAATTTTTTGTGTGTGTGTATGCAACCTGAGTTCCTTTATCAGATGATTAGGAGATACGCTTATTACTAAAAGATAGTAATACTTCCAACTGATATTCAGGATTATAAAACAATGGAGAAAAACATGTACAGTATGCCTTTCCATACACAGTTGACAGGCATTTAAATCCGTATAGCCACTTCAGACAACAACACGTCAACATGTGTAAAGCTGAAAATGCATGTACCCTGTGGCGCGCCCAGTCCAGTCCAGGTTTGCCCTCTGTCACATGTATGTAAGAAGACACACAAGCACAGAAGCATTGTTTCGGCACTGTAATAGCACAAAATGGAGACAATCTAATTTTCTAACACTCTAAGACAAACAAATTGAGGTGTATTCAGAAGATGGAGTATTATACAGTAGTGAAATGTAACAAACTAGAGCTGAGAACATTAACACGAATCTCACAAACAATGTTGACAGGAAAATAAAAACCTAGTAATATGCAACTAATACAGGAAAAAAGATAGAGGCAAGCAGTGGGCCAAAAACAAGTAGTGGAGATTCAAAACAGCTAGCCACGAGCAGAGTAGGAATGAACAAACATCTGTCACAGTGCATACAGGGGTAAGACTAAATTCCAGTCCCAGCTTTCCACGTATTAACTGCTTGACCACAGACAAGGAACTTATCCTTTCTGTGCTTCACTTCCATAATCTATAAAACGGGGAGTGGGGGTGGGAACACTAAACCAAAAAAACCGAACCCACTGCCGCTGGGTCAATTCCAACTCATAGTGATCCTACAGGACAGAGGAGAACTGCCCCATAGGGTTTCCAAGGAGCAGATGGTGGATTCAAACTGCTGACCTTTTCGTCAGCACCTGAGCTCTTAACCACTGTGCCACCAGGGTCCCCTTAACATCATAGAGATTAGAATTTACAACACATTAGATAATTCCATCAGATCACAAAACGGAGGCCAACCACACAATACTGGGAATCATGGCCTAGCTAAGTTGACACGCATTTTTGGGGACACAATTCAATCCATAACACTGGGAGTGTAGTCCAAGATAGCACTGATACCAACAGGGAGTGCTGAGAGAGTGGAGAAGAAAAAGGAAAGCATATCCCCTCCCCCTTTTCCAGGCTCAGTGGGTACAGACAGAGACTCTATGAACCCTATCAGAGCCAAGATGAGCAAGAGGTGGGAACTGGGCTTAAAAAGACGGCACTCCAGACAGCAGCAACCAAAAAGAGGAGGGAAATTCCACTAGAAAGAGACGGTTCTTTTACTTTGTAAGGTGGCCTAGCTGGGTTAGGTATTCATCAACTCTCTAATGAGTAAGGAAAAAAACTGTCTGCGCTCTGCTAATAAATGCAGATTTTCAACAATATTTCTATCAAAAAGGTTACGGCAAATATTCTAGTCCTAAAAACTGGCTAACAGTAGAATGATAAGAAAAATACATCCAGAGGACTCGTTATTTAAGGTTAACAAATAATGTTACCAAGTTAGAGTATCATGCTGTAACAGAAAGACTATGGGACTAAGAGGAGTCTGAAGCTGGGCACCACCATTGATCAGCCCTGGGCAAGACAATCTAATATTTTACTCAGCTGTAAAATGAGGATTGTAATGCTTATTCTGTCAATGGGTCAATATAGTGAACAAAGCAAATGATATGGTAATTGTGAAGAGCGTCACTTTTAAAGTAAGTATATGATTTCCTGATGCTAAATTATGTATTAGACGTAGGATTCAAATTGCTTCTGTTTCAAAAATTGAGAACAGAAAAACAATGAGATAAATAACATCACATCAATTTGAATCCAAACTCCTTTCCACAAATGTGTATCTCTTTATAATTACAATGCCAAAAAATCTAGAGTAAGATTCACTTGAGTTCTTCAGTATTTAATGATTCAGAGTTGATTAAAATAAGCTAGAAAATCAATGCAAAAGTCTAGTGGCTGCAATGCAACAGAAAGTTTAAGTTTTCCATTTTGATGGAAATCATCTTTAATACCTTTTCAGTTCTTTAGAAAAACACAGAGAATCCAGAGTTTTTAAAATATTACTAGATTACAGATGGAAATGTTTTGTAAAGACCCTTTTTTTAAGAAAAAAAAAGAGATTCAACCCATGTAGTACTCTCCAAAAGTCAAGCTCAAAACTATGCATTTTTCTTGTTTTCAGTCCTGATTCACAGATTCACTAAGATCAGAGGGTTCTAAAATGAGTTGTTCTCAGTCTTCGTGCAGGGCAGGTGGTCACTTAACACCTCGGGTGCTAGCAATCAAGTGGAATTTTACATAATTTTTCCTACTAGCATCTAACCGTTTTATATTACTTCACAACGGCTTCTCAAACGAAGGTGGTCATAAACATATTCAGGGTTTCAGATAGAGAGAACTTCCAATACCAATAATAACCATGATGACAATGGTAATACTAAATCACTAAGGGCCTGAATTAGGACTTTGAGCTCAGCATGCTTCACATTCAACCACACAGCGTCTCCACCAAGCCATTCCCATAGCACGCAATGGTATTTGGGCCCCTCCGACTTAACAATGAGCATCCTGTCCCTGGAGTATACACCCAGGCCCTAGAGTAGTCTTCTCTGATGACCACTTTACTCTGCATTGGCATAGTCTCAAAGACAGTATAAGCAAATTAACACAAAGGACTCCCAAAGATGGAAGGGAAAAATTCAGTTTCCTTTGCCATCTAAGATCTTTGAACGGGGTGATACCTAAGTGTCTTTGCTCATAAGCCTATCATATTGACTACTTTGTCTGTCTCCTGGGAGATCATGAGTTCTGAAGTAAAACTGGATTTGAACTCTGTTCATCAATCTGTACATCCCTGAAAAGTGCTGTGACGCCCCCTTCCAAATACACATTATCTTACTCTCTTCTTCAGGAGCTGGTGGCACAAGGATGAGTGCTCAGTTACTAACGGGGGCAGTTCAAACCCACCAGCAGCTCCATGGGAGAAAAGACCTGGCAATTTGCTCCCGTAAAGGTTACAGCCTAGGAAAACTCTATGGGGCAGTGCTACTCTGTCCTATAGGGTCCCTAGGAGTCGGAATCAACTCAGCACACCCATCAACATTCTCCTCCTCTAATTAAACCCGCTTTTCAACCAAACAAAACTAAACCCATTGCCGTCACGTCTATTCAGATTCATAGCAACCCTGTAAGGCAGAGTAGAACTGCCCTATAGGGTTTTCAAGAAGCAGCTGGTAGATCTGCACTACTGATCTTCCGCTTAGCAGCCAAGTTCTTAACCACTGTACCACCACGGCTCTGCTTTTCAAAAAACATTCTCCAAATTCTGGCTTTTTTTAGAACATTCGTTTCGTATCATAAGTGTTCTTCCTATATATTTTTTAGGAGGAGGAGGGTTTAGAAAAGAACCTGGGCTCTGGAACAAAACAGCTGTTTTCCAAACCCAGCTCCTACTCACTAACTCAGGACTCAGGCAAATTATTCAACCCCAGAAGCTGCCATTTCCTCCTCTGTATGTAGAATGGGGAGAATAAAAGCAATTCTCTCTCGGTGGTGCAGGGAGAGTTACCAGAGCTGCTGTACATGAAGCACTATGCATGATGCCTGGCACCACGGTAAAGTGTTTGTTAAATATTTATTGTAATATGAGTTTTACAGTAATGACACAGCAGTTAAGAGCATGAATTCTGGAGTAAGATCAGTCTGACATCAAGTCCTGGACCCATCACATTTCTTCACGTAATCGGGGGGCAAGTTAACTTCACTGGGCTTCAATATCTCCAAACATGTAATGGGGAAAATAAACCACCATGGTGAGGATAATAATATGAATAAGGAGTATTAAGTACACAGAAAGAGCTCAATGAACGGGAGCTAGGTATACAAACGTATACATACTCATATGAACATATAGTTCAGACACAAGTTTGTTGTTTTAACACCACTTATGGTATAAAATACATTTTGAGTACAGGATAAAGGAAACGGCAAATGAACTTTGGGGAAAATATCTCACTTAAAAGGTTATATAGTAGTGGCACAAATGCATTCATTGTATTTATCAAATAATTATGTGTTAGACAAATATTTCTTTAGTATGTCAACAATATTATACCAACCAAATGGCTTTGGGTGCTTCTTTAAAATGCAGGCATAAAATTTGATTACATAGAATAAAACCCACAAATAAATACTGCACGCCAGAGATGCCACAGGTGGACAAGGGAATCAGCTCAGGGTGTCAAGCCACTGCCCTGGGCTCAATCCTTCTCCATCCCTTCCTAACGATGTGAAATTAGGCAAGTAATTTAACATCCCTAAGCTCAGTTTTCCCACCTATAAAACGGACCTATGCCTCAAAGTGGCTGACAGAACTAAATGAGCTAACAGAGAACCCATTAAATAACAGCCATAATGATTCTGATTTTTATTATATACAAGAGAGATCATTTATCTACATATATACACACATCTACACATTTTATACATACATTGTTGTTAGGAGCCAGTGAGATGGTTCTGACTCATACAGGCCCTATGAACAATAGAAAAAAAAAAAATGGCCCGTCCTGTGCAATCCTCACAATTGTTGCTACGTTTGGGCCCATTGTCTCACAGCCACTGTGTCAATCCGTCTCATTGAGGGTTGTCCTCTTTTTCACAGACCCTCTATCTTACTAAACATGATGTCCTCCAGGGACTGGTCCCTCCTGGTAACATGTCCAAGTACATGAGATGAAGTCTTGCCATCCTTGCTTCTAAGGAGCATTCTGGCTAGACTTCCAAGACAGATTTGTTCATTCCCTGGCAGTCCATGGTATATTCAATATTTTTCGCCAACATCATAATTCAAAAGCATCAATTCTTCTTCGATCTTTCTTATTCACTGTCCAGCTTTCACATGCATATATGAGATTGAAAACACCATGGCTTGGGTCAGGCACACCTTAGTCCTCAAAGTGATATCTTTGCTTTTGAACACTTTAAAGAGGTCTTTTGGAGCAGGTTTGTCCAATGCAATATGTCATGTGAATTCCTGACTGCTGCTTCCATGGGTGTCAATTGTGGATCCAAGGAAAATAAAATCCTTGACAACTTCAATCTTTTCTCCGCTTATCATGATGTTGCTTATTGCTCCAGTTTTGAAGATTTTTGTTTTGTTCATGTTAAAGTGTAATCCATACTGAAGACTGTAGTCTTTGATCTTCATCAGTAAGTGCTTCAAGTCCTCTTCACTTTCAGCAGGCAAGGTTGTACCATCTGCATATCCCAACCATTTTTGAATTATCTTCAGCAAAGTATTATTTGTGTGTGTGATATTAATAGTATTGTTTGATAATTTTGCATTCTCTTGGATCACCTATTTTTGGAATGGGCACAAACATGGATCTCTTCCAGCCAGTTGTCCAGGTAGCTGTCTTCCAAATTTCCTGGCACAGACATACATATTTATATATGTCCATGTATATATACAACGTGTATGTGTATGTGTGTGTGTGTGTGTGTGTGTATATATATATATATATATATGTATGGAGCCCTGGTGTCCCAGTGGTTAAGCATTCCTGTTTACCAAAATGTCAGCAGTTCGAATCTACCAGTTGCTCCTTGGAAACCCTATGGGGCAGCTCTACTCTGTCCTATAGGGTTGCTATGAGACAGAATCGACTCAACGGCAATGGGTTTTGGTATATATGTATACATAAATACACATAGATACATACATACATGTATATACATATATTCACATACACATATATTTTATGCCTAAGAGGTATCAACTGAGCACATTTAAAAGATGGAAAATAGGTGAATAACAGTGAGCATCAAATCATATTAGTATTTCTAGAATATGTTAAAACTAATGAAGCCATAAAGTTGGACAAAGAAAAAATTATGCTCATATGCACCGTTTGCATATTTTATCATGCGGCGATTTTTTAATAAAAATTTTCTCATGGTTTCCAGTAGCAAGTTTGTGCATACTTGTACAAGACGGCTTAGAAGAACTTTTAAAAAATCCGATTTTAGAATGTGGTATGATGTTAGGTGGATTTGCCCTTGTATAGAATACAACTGCCTTTTCCCACCTTTCTGTATCTGGTCCTCTTCTGGATTTTCTGCTAAGTAGGTAAGACATTATGACACAGAAAAAAAAGGATTTTGGCTCTCAGAATAAAAGCAATATGTTTTTTAAAGCACTTAAAGAGAGACTGGTGAAACCTAGTTATGAATTAAATAAAAGAGTAAAGAAAAATGTAAAAATACAACAAGCCCACCAATCTGTTGTGAGCTGAATGCGGGCTAGTTTGTGGGCCTTGGAGCTCGGCGGGATTTCTCTGTACGGTGCCAAACTCCAACAATATTGTTATGGTTAGAAAGGAATTTCTCACAAGAGCTAACGAAGGCAGAAGGTCATAAATAAACCCAGCAGGACTGCCTTGTCAGTTCTCATTATTAGTGCTGCAGGCACTTGCTTTGCTGTGGGCCTCTCACAGGTTCATTTAAGTGTAACAGCTCCTCATCAGAAATCCACATACTCATGAATAAAGTGGCTCTTCATCTGGCAAAGAAAAATACTTGAAAAGTAAGTAAGAAAATAAGTAAGTACATAAATAGATAAAGGGGAGAAGGCCGGCCAGTGGCAGAGCCGGGTTTTGCATTTCCTGGGATTGGAGACCTTGAGCCCCTGGCCTTATCACACTTGGCAGTGACCAGGGAGAGGCTCTACTTCTCACCACAGTAACAGGCTGCAGAACTGTATCTGGGCAGGAAATGAAGCTGAGATCCTAAACCGATCCTGACATGTGTTATAAAACGGGGAAAGCACAGCTGTGTGATCATTACTGCAATTATGAAATGACATTTAGTGTTAACTTTATTTTGTTGAAGATTTTTAACTAGTAACAACAAAAAAAAAAAGAAATAAAAAGTACATTAGTGATAGGAAGGATGTTGGTTTTTGGCAATTAAAGGAAAGGAATGTGTTACTATCTTTAAAGATGGACACCACCTTTGCATAAGGCAAGAATAAACATCTTTGAGTTCTGACCAACGCCTTTCAATGGAACAGAAGATTTAGATTTGTAATAATTAAAAAATAAGTCATAAATCTCAATTATTTCTCAATTTTATGTCCTTGTATTCTAAGAAGAGTGGAGAATATTAAAAATAATCCCAATACAGATATTAACTCAAAGGAGAAAAGATCTGATGCTTTATTTCATTTACTATTAACACAAAGCAAAACTGTATTTTTCTTGTACAAGATGGTGTCATCTATTTTCTTTCAAAAAGGAAAAAATTTAAATTTAAACGTTATATAGCTCATTATTCTTAAAAATATGCAAAACACACACACCAAAAAACAAAATAGAAAATAAAAATCATTGCTACTGCCACTGTGTGGAGTGTCAACCACATTCTAACATTCTGTCATACTTCCTTCCAGTCTTTTTTCTTAAGGCTAGATAGCAAAGAGCGTATCTGTAAACACAATACGTATGCAACAATAAATGAGCCCCTAGCTTGCCTACTTGCCATCCTCTATCAAAAAAATGAACATTTTGAGTTTCATAATTTGTGCCATTTTTTAATGTCACTGTAAATTTTCCAAGTTATAATAAGTTGTTCACACCATCCGCCTTTAAGAGGGTGATGAAGATCCTCAGGGGAATGTTCTCGTGGGCGAGGAGGCCGCAGTACCGTTCTGTGTAGTTAAGTCAGCCACAGACGCTGAGCTGTAAAGCGCTGATGTGTTACCAGGAAAGGTATGTTTGCAGAATTACTCTGCACTGGCCTGCAGCCTCTCATTACCTACCACTCATGATCATTAGTGTCAAGCTGATGTTGAATTCTTCACAGAGAAAGCTCTCCATGTTTGCTTCAGACACTGGCAATTGGTCTATGTTCTCGGCATTCAAACAGGATTGCCCTTAAACAACACTGCATCACTGGTACAAGAATCCTGAATAAATGGTGAAGGGGCAAACTTAAATGCTCAAGAGCAGTCTGAAACCGAGACAGGCCTCACTTCACCTCGGTGGGAGAAGAGGGTTTTGTACAGAACATTTCTGAAGCAGCTAAGGAACTGCAGTAACTGTAGCCTACACAGGAAATAAGTGGTGCCCAATTCGCAATATTCCAAAAATATCATATTAACTTTTATTTGATTTGTAGCTTGACAACCAGGTAGCCCACGGTGGTCAACATTAGGCCATAAGCAGCCCTCAGGAACTGGCTATTGAACACTGATTGTGTCGACTGTAAGAAGTCAGAAAAACAAGGTTCCCATATCTGACACGTCAGGAATATGTACAGTTTACAAAAAATAAAACGAGCTGACCAAACCCTGGTAGTGTAGTTAAGTGCTGCAGCTGCTAACCAAAGGCTCAGCAGTTAGAATCCACCAGGTGCTCCTTGGAAACTCTATGAGGCAGATCTATTCTGTCCTACAGGGTTACTGTAAGTCGAAATCGACTCAATGGCCACGGGTTTGGTTTCGGTTTTTTAATCCACCCTAGTAAACTAAAATAGACTTCATTAATTCTTAGAGCTGTTTAGCAGATGTTAAAGGGGCTCACGTTCAAGTACAGAAGAAAAACACGTGTTAGAAGGCAAACATTAAAACGAGGGTAGAGGCTAAATTCAACGCCATTGGAAGAGCAACCTGTAATGACCAAAGTCAACGGTAGACATGTACTCCGATCCCATGTTTTTTAAACGTTAAAGTGAGGTCCAGATAAAGGCTAAATAATTTATATCAGAACCATGCACAGGTTCTATGGACACAAGATACATTAGAAAGCAGTTTCTAGGTACATGTATTAACACCATTAGTAATGACATTGGTAGCTTCATCCAAGACTTCAAAGGACAAAGGGTGTGTAAGAGACAGCACGTGCACATGCGTGAGTGTTAAACATATTTTCTATTTCTACTTTCTAGCTATTATTTCACAGTATGTATCTAAAAAAAAAAAAAATTTTTTTTTTTAATCTAGGTACATGCCTCTATCTTGAAACCTCTTGTTTTAGATAATAAATAAGGACATGGCTTTGTAAGTGGGGGAACAAAATATAAAACTTTGAAGGAGAGACGTTAAACTATGTAGGGGAGCACGACACAGTGTAATAGAGCCTTCGGTGACTAAAAATGGATCTTTCACTTTCAACATCCCTACCCTTTGGTAGTTTGCACACAATGTTTTATCTCCAGTTCTTCAATTTCTTAGACTTGCAAACATAATCACTCCATCTCCTTGTGGGTGAGTCACAACAGCTGTCATGCGCAGGTCCATCAACCAAGAGACCATAAACAGACGCACTGGAGGACAACCAGCTCACACAGCCACAGACACACACATCCTCTAAACAAAGCCACCTGATTGGGTGGGGAAGCCGCCTCCAATGCAGCCAAGGGATTCACAATCAAATTCAGATGGAACCCAAACAGCAATAAGTTAAATATATCGTATAAAGAGTGCTAATAATTTTGTTTAAGCCGATAAAGCATCGGATTTGTTCACTCTGTCTGCTGACTACCCCCCAGGATCCACAAGAATGAAATAGTAGAGAAGCAAATTGTGAAGGCAGGCTGCTTTGTGAAATCATAATCCATGAAGTATACCATCTGTGATCTAGCACAGTTCTCAGCCGACAATGAATCCCTGGTGCAATTAGATATGATAAATAGTTTATTTTATAGAGATCTGAGTTTCTGAAGTAGCTGTAATTGTTTTAGGTCTTAAACATATGGGGTACAGCACAAACTGAATTTAAAATTCCTGGAACAGTTGAAGATAGAATTAACTGTACCTATGGAACATTTGTGACCCCCAATTACATAGAGTAGGACACAAAGTCAGAAACAAAAAGGGGAAAAGGAAGGGTCAGAAAGAAAACGTAGGAAGGGAACAAAAGAGTAGCATATATGAAAAAAAAAAGCATTGTATAATATGCATTATATAAGCATTTAAATACCTTCTGGATGAATGAATGAATGATTCAGTGGCTACAGTTGGGAAATGAAGCAAGAAAAGTAGACAAGAGCAGGTTCAGTGTACGATGAATATTACCTAAGATTTTAGCCTAACACTGGTAAGCAGAACAGCATGGAAAACTCTTGAGCACATTTTGGGCAGGAAGCACCTTTGTGAGGGGTAGAAAAGGTGCCCCCAGGCCCGGGCAGATGTGATCTCACAGAGCCATAGTGCCTATGTGGGAAGACATCTGTACCCCCTTTCTCAGGACTGGGATGGGGCAGGGAGACTCCACCTTACCAGGCTGGGTTTGGAGCCCCAGGTGTTCTCTCAGCAGAGACCTACACCTCAGAGCCTGCACTAACACCAGACCCTGCCTTGCCCTTTGGACGCGGCTTCTCATCTGGTGAGTGAGGAGCTAATAGCAGCTTAGTGGTGAAGTCCATGGGCTTTGTGGTTTGAACTTAGTTCACCTCATATTTCACCAATTACTAGTCACTGCGTCTTATCCAAGTTGCTGAAACTCTTTGAGGCCTCAATTTCTCCATTGACTAACTGGTAAAAAGTGTTTTTAAATTTTCGCTTATTATAAGAGAAAGCACTTAGAATAGTGCTTGGCACTTAGTGAGAATACAATAAATGATAGCTGTTGTTATTACCTATTTATCCAAGCCATTTTTTATGTCAACCCGGTTTAACACAGAAGGAAGCAGGTTCAGAGTGGGAGGAGGCTGGACTGCAATTCCAGGCCAGCTCTCAGATTTCAAAGCCACATCATTTCCACTGCTTAACACAGGCTTTTCTCCTAATTGCCACTATTCCTACTGCCATGCCAAAGAAAGGATAAGAAACAAAAAAACTGTACTATGCTAATGTTTTCTTACTGAAAGGTTCAGTGTCTTTCTAGAAGAAAAATCAGTTAACAATCCAAGTGCATCTCTTTTTCCTCCCAGCAAAAAAAAAAAAAAAAATTCTTAGTTTTACTTTGATCCCAGTAAACCCAGTGCCGTCGAGTTGATTCCAACTCATGGTGACCCTATAGGACAGAGTAGAACTGCCCCACAGAGTTTCCAAGGAGCGCCTGGTGGATTTAAACTGCCGACCCTTTGGTTAGCAGCCGTAGCACTTAACCACTACGCCACCAGGGTTTCCTTTACTTTGATAGAAAATGAAAATCTTTCTACTGAATTGGCTTCCACATTCTCGGCTGGAACACGAAGAGGCAAACCACCACCAGCAGTGTGCTAACAAATGGACTGGATGTGATTCAATCCCTGGATAAAAGACCACCACAAACCCAGATACAAGAAACGTATAAAGGCCACGATGCTGTCACACAAACAGGACGGTGTTGTAGCCTAAAAATGTCATTAAGGCTTCTTCATTTAGATATTTAATGATATTTTAAAACTAATGTGCTTTGTATTTATATTTAATTGTCAGCACTTTAAAATTCTGAGATTATATATAGACATCAGAAAATAGAAATTACAGAAGAACAATAAAAACAAAATTGAAAGGAGCTGAACTATAACTTCCCTTCCTGTCTGAAATTCCTAGAGAGCAACTCCTGAGTAATTGATTTTCAAAGCAAAGGAAAAACAAAACAAAAACAAAAGCAATTTCTTCTGCGGCATCTATTATTTCTAGCATCTCTTTTAATACCTATGTGAAAGAATAAAAACTGCCGTTGTGTATAAGTCCCTTAAATAAGTTTTCTGTTTTCTTTGTGCAAAACTCTTGAACATTCTGAAGTGGAGAAAGAAGACAGTTTCTTTCCTGCAGCATGGCTAAATACAGAATGGCTTACCAGTCGTGACTCTCGCCTATATCAAATACTGCTGGCTTTTACTTAGGACAGTGGTTCCCCTGGCGGAGGTCAAGACATGGGGGGTGGATGGGTAACTATTCAAAAGGGTCCAAGAGAGCTTTCAGGGTTCTGGTAATGTTTTCTGAACTGGGTACTGATTACACAAGTAACTCTGAGAACATGTATCTAGCTATATGCTTATAATTTGCACATTTATACTTAAAAATTTGACTTCTAGACAATGATGGCATAGTCATTTGGCATGACATAGGAGAAACAAGCAAGTAAAAGAAAACCATCCTTCAAGTCCTTACAGCCCTTAAAATCTGAGAGATTTCATCCCATCTGGTTAGCACTAACCTGTGCTAAACTCGTCAGTATTCCCCCTGAATATATGACCTGTTTTCAGGACAGCAAGTTCAGTCTACACAGAAGTTCCCGTGGGTAGGTAACGGTTTGACCCCTAACCCCACTACCGCAACTGTTCCGATTCTCTCATGATTTCCCTGCAGGGTTCATTTACCAATTCTGGGTCAAAGACCAACATGCCCATGAAGTCCAGGGTCGACACAAGCAGTGCTTGATGTATTTGAACTAACTGTACCATAAAGGCAGCTTTCATCAATTAGAGATGCTCTCTGAATTTAAAATAAAAGGAACTTCAAACCACAATATCATCACCACTTACATTAACAAATTCTTAGGTGTACACATATGGAATGATACAGCCGGACTGTGGTATAGAACCAAATAACATCCAGAGCTAAAATAGTTGTTTTTTTAAAAAGACAGAGACAGAAAGACTTTATTACCTTCAAAAGTATTGTATTTCGGAGCATTTTGCAGTGGTTTCTTAGTATTTCATTTAAGTTTCTATTAATTTGTAGTTCTTTTAACTTACATTCCTTATGAGTTTCACCAACATGGTTATGGGGTACATAGGGATTGAGAGAGTAAACTTTCCGAAATATGATCAAATGCTGCTAAAATAATCTTTTTACCTAAATATAACTTTATTCTTTTTACATACATAAAAGAACTACTTGCAAATAAGGATTTTATGGGGGGAGGGGGTTTGGTAGTTTAAACAAACTACCCCAACAGAAAACAAAAATCCTTACAACTGGACCAGTAAACCACATCAAGATAAATGGCGAAGGAATTGAAGTTGTCAAGGATTTCATTCTTCTTGCATCAACAATCAATGCCCAAGGAAGCAGCAGTCAAGAAATCAAATGAGGTATTGCACTGGATAAATCTGCCATAAAAGGCCTCTTCAAAGTGCTAAAAAACAAAGTGACCTTCGATGACTAAGATGCGCTTGACCCAAGCCATGGTTTTCAGTTACCTCATACGCATGCGAAAGCTGGACAATGAAAACGGAACACTGCAGAACTGATGCATTTGAATTGCGGTGTTGGTGAAGAATACGGAATATATCATGGACTGCCAGAACAACGAACAAACTGTCCTGAAAGAAGTACAGCCAGAGTGCTCCTTAAGAGCGAGGATGTCAAGACTTTCATATACTTTGGAAATGTTATCAGGAGGGATCAATCCCTGGAAGAGGGCATATGTTTGGAAAAGTAGAGGGTCAGAGAAAAGAAGGACAACTCTCAAAGAGACAGACTGACACGGCAGCTACAACAATGGGGTCAAACACAGCGATGGTTAGGAGGATGGCACAGGGCCAGGCAGTGCTTTGTTCTGCTGTAAACAGGTTGCTATAAGCCAGGGCCAACTTGACGACACCTAACAAGCCCGAGTGTGAGCTGAAGTTGGTGCAAAAGCTTTATTTTGGACTGGGAGAGCATTTTTCAGAATTGTACACAGCTCCTAATAAGAGAAGATAAGACATTAATTTCCTCTCCTGTTTATTTGTATAGAAGAGGAAAGGAAGGAGGAGGCTACCAAGACAAAAAGAGGAGAAGGAAGGAGTGAGAACTCATGATGGAAGAGAAACAAGGGCGGGGGGCGGGGGGGAGACAAGGTCTGGTGAAAGCACTGTCCTTACACTCAGAAGGTGCTGAGTGACCATGACAAGCCAGGAACAGAACGGGAGAAATGAGCTGACGCCTAAATCATAACATGCAAAGTGCATTTCATTCAGACTTGTTTAGAAGAAGATGTGGGAGCAGTGGAGACTGACACACTTCAGGCCACTGGCAGCAAAGTGAGCACTTGGATGTCTTTTCTACGAGTTCGGCCAGCATTATGCCTTTTCCATTTGACTGACTTTGGATTGGGTTACAAGTATTCATGAATGAGAAGAATTGGAAGAATAAAGACGAAAACAAATACAAATCTTCACTGTTTACTGTGAACAACAATTTACTCAAAACAGAAGAATGCTAAGAAGAACATTTCTGTATCATTAGAAAAACAGTACAGCCTCTAAATGTTTTATGTGGGCACAGCTAAACCAGCTTTCTACAGACAGGGGCTTTAGATTCTCAATGTTTATGTTGTCGTTAGGTGACATCAGGTCAGTTCCAACTCATAGCGACCCCATGTACAACAGAATGAAACACTGCCCAGGTCCTACGCCATCCTTGTTGCTATGTTTGAGCCCATTTTTGAAGCCACTGTGTCAATCCATCCTGTTGAGGGTCTTCCTCTTTTTCACTGACCCTCTACTTTACCACGCAATGTTTATAAATGCGTGAAAAACAAAAAGGTTCCTCTTTTATGAAAAATATAAAAATTACATAAAAATAAATGACATATTTATGTATACAGAAATTTGTGAAACACAGTTAGGACTACTATTTGTTACAGTTGGGCAGATATATGTAAAGTTACCTTAAAGAGCAAGACCTACCTATAACCAAACCAGAAGTACTGATCTCTCTCAAGAAAGACTATACTAATCAAACAAGGGCCTGATCAGCCACAGAAGCATGGAAAAAGAATCACAGAGGTTCCACATGACAAAGCCCAAACAGGAGAAGGAACCCAGGCTGAAGGACATCAAAGATTATCACACACTAGCAAGGCACCCCTACTATGGAGAAAGAGGTATCACAACCTTCAAATTTTTCAATTAACCATCCCGTATTCTGATGCCAAACTTACGAAGCAACTTCCTCCTCTGTAGGTCTGCCTCCAAGCAGAGAACTGCCTTGCCAAGCAGGCTGGATAGTGAGTCCTCTCAAGGGAGACAGTTCCTCCATCTCTCGGTCTTCTCCTGGTAAAACCGCTTTCTGAGCCTTACAGAACAGAGAACCAGACCCTGCATGTAAGCTCATTTGCTAAAGTAATGTCACCCTGTGGTGAATCATGAAGAACTAAAATTCTCCCTGGCAACGCCCTGGCCATTTGGAAGTTCTAGAAGGAACAGATTGTTAGGTCTACCTATTGACTGTAATTCCATACATAACCAACTATTGAATAAAATTATGGACAGCATCTTGGTAAAGAGGAAAAAGCACTGGTGTGTTTTATTATTAACCATCTATGCTATTTTTTTTTTTTTATAGTCAGCTTTCTACCCTCTGAGCCTATTCCCACATTTGTACTCGATAAAGTACATTTGGATGATCATGACTGTTTTGTCAAACACCGTGGTATCTCCAAACGTGACAGACACTTGGGTTATCGTTAGCTCCTTTCATATTTGCTGTCTCACTTTCCTGTTCCTGTTGTGTGCCATCCAGCAGATTCTGACTTACAGCAATCCCATGTGAAAGAGCAGAAGTGCCCCATACGATTTTCTAGGCTATAATCTTTACAGAATTCAATTGCCAGATCCTTCTCCTGCAGAGCTCTGGTGGGTTCAAACTACCAACCTATCAGTTAGTAGCCGAGTGCTTAATCACTGCACCACTAGGGCTCCCTTCCCCCTTGCAAACGAGTGTTTATTAGCTGCTGGAAAAATTCTACTGTGGTGCCATATTTCTCCTCTACAACAGTGGGCGTGTTTGGAAAGACTTTTAGCGTGGACACTTCAGTTTAATTGGGTCATTTGAAAAACAATAATAGGCTTTAGATGTTGTAAAAAAAGTACAGAAATAGTTTACTCAGTTACCTTCTCTTTTATTTTTAGTCTATCACTTAAGGACTGGCACCCAGCTTGACACACAGTAGGTGCCCCATAGGACAGATTATAGAGTTGCCTGATAAAATACAAGGCACCCAATTAAATACGTGGTTCAGAGAAACAATGAATCATTTTTTAGTATAAGTATGGGCCACCAGAGACATTTAAAGACGCTAAGGAAATTTAAGGAAGTTGGTTTTACATTGCTTCGTACTACAAACTTCAGTTTTAAGATACAACGTTTCCAAGAGGAAGAACTTAATCTCACACAAATGGTGACATCACACAGTTATGGCCACCCAATAGTGTAAACGAACAATTTCATGGTATCATAAATCAAATTTACAGCGAGACATATTACAGCATTTAAGCAATGAAAAGCCAACAGACACCAATTTTTTTCTGACTATATTAAACAAAAAGAAACCTTCCAAACTAAGGACTTTTAGAAGAGAATCATTTTCTCATTCAAATGATAATAATTGCAGCTAAGGCTCAGTCACAGAGTCAGGGTCAGGATAGAATAACTGCCTAACAGGATGAAAAAATTATAAACTGCTAATACACAAATAAAAAATAATGATGTATGACAGTAAATAGGTTTACATAGAGCTCTTTTTATACTATTGATAAGAAAAAAAGAGTCAGGCTATCACATAGCCAAGGTTCTACCCACCATCTTTCATTATGGAGCTAGCACTTCCATTCTGAAACAGGACACTTCAGATTTGTGTAATAAAGCCTGTAAAAACTGCTCTCAGGCTCTGTCGTCTGCTTACAGGTTGCTATGTTGGTCCTATCTTTGTCCATTTAGTTCTTGGAAGCTAACTGCATCTTTTTCTCTATAACTTCTACTTTACTTTACAAGATGCTCTATATAAGCAGCCCTTTTTTTTTCATATTAAATCTGTCTCAGGAAGTTATGTAACTACGAGAGTCTACCTGGGAGTTCCAAGAAAGACACTGATGAAAAATATCCATAAGAAAACTTCACTTTATTTCAAAAGGAATGAGTAAAGAAGTGCCAATTATACATGGGGGGTGGAGGGGTTTGGAATCAGTTCTAACAGAACCTATTTGAGTAGCAGAGCGCCTCATCTGTCTACACCTGACATCCATTCCGATAGGTATGCTTCGTTCCAGACAGATCCATTACCATTCAATAACCTGGCTGATAGCTATTCCCCGGTAAATTCTGCTACCTGGGATGAGTCGCACAGGCTCTGAGAAGCTTCACTGTCTGGAGATAATTCAACAATATATAAGGGTGATTTTCTTCATTTTACAAAAAATACAACCACCGCTATCCAACCTGCCTTCCCATGGCCTCAT
This sequence comes from Elephas maximus indicus, assembly GCF_024166365.1. Lineage (NCBI taxonomy): Eukaryota > Metazoa > Chordata > Mammalia > Proboscidea > Elephantidae > Elephas > Elephas maximus. The sequence continues at coordinate 229,216,939 of NC_064819.1, read as the reverse complement.
CTGCACGACAGAACAGTAGAGCCAGGAGAGCCTGCTTCTACATCTTTATGTGCCTGGAAGCCGAGGATGCAGGCAAGGTCTCAACCTTCAGGTCTTACAGCCCGTTTCTGCAAACTGCTGTTCTGACTGCATTCTCAAAATCATTACCTACTGACTGCACAAAAAAACTGAACTACAAAAAAACCCTAACGTTAAATCACACAGGCAACCATGCAGATTACAGCGAAGATTTTAAAATACTTTTGTGAAATATGGAGCCAAGATTACATAGGGGTAGGGAAAAAAGAAACAATATGAAAAGGAAAAGAACGCTCTTTCCACAATATTTTCCCATAAAAATACCAGCACCTAAGTGTGTGGTGTCTGAGGACTGTACCGCGGAACAGCTTTGATCCTGTCACTCAAGAATTTTCTGTAACCCTCTCTCACTAATTATATTATTAGATTCTCAGAGTATTATAAATATTCATTTTTTCTTCCCCTCCTCTGCCTGCATTTATTGAAAGACACACAGGCATAAGAAATCAAGATCCCTCTCAGCTAACACTCAGAAGGCACACAGCGGGAAATCCAGACTCACTGCCCATTTCAACGCAGCCTAAGATACAGCTCGAATTTAAGAGACTACAAATCACAAATATTGTCATCTCAAATGAAAACAACTCCTTAAATTTTTTTTTTTTTTTTGCTAATACGAGAATCTATTGTATATTCTCCTTGCTATTATTATTGTTTACTGAAGACTAAACTGCGTTCTTCGTTGATATTGAAATGGATACGGCCTGCTGCCTGGAGGATCTAGCTTTGTTGTGTTCATTTCTATCTGCTGCTTCAGTTTAAGGCACATTTTCCTTTATTTCGCTTTTCCACAAGCCATAAAAAAACTCATTTCTAATTCATCCATTCGTTCAGCTTAACCTCTCCTCTCAGCAATTAAAGCACTCTCCCCATCCCTCATCTATCACACAGCCAGCTAAATAATGCATTGCGGCCCCCGCTCATCTTTTATCATCCCAAATGACAGGTATTAGCATATCTCCCCAGTCAATTACAGTGCAGCAGAATAATCACAGCATAATTGGGCCAAAGCCACTCTAATCACCAACCCTGCAAACTCACAGAATAAAAACTGAGTGGCAGTTCAGACAGGCCTTGCTCTTGCCCGTGCCTCCAGCCGACAAACCTGGCAGACCTCTACTGGCTTCCTTTTAAAACTCACCTTTGGGGAGGTCAGCTTCTCCATACATCCTATGTAAGAGAAAACAACGGATGCAGGTACGGGTGGAAACCATTCGCTGCACAGCACACACACTTGTGTTTGTAATGTTTGGGCTGCTGGATGTTGCACATACTGTTAAAAAGCACACGACAAAAAACCCCGCTGACCATCAGAAAGCATGCAAAGTCATTTCATGAATATGCAGTCGACACAAGTTCCATCTCATGGCCCACAGGAAGGTGAAATAAAACGCTACCTTGTCTACATTAGCCATATTTACTTGGAGGGAAATAAAAGGTACTTATTCACTATCAAACCTGATTCCCCTGGAAAATCCACATGGTGAAGAAGCTTCTTCTGAATCTTAAAAATCAGGGGCTTCCCAGCTGTTTCCCAAATTGCCCACTTACTGCAGATGATGTTGTCAAACTGAACACCCATTGTCGTTCTTATGCCAAAAATGCACATTATCAAAGTTTTAAAATACTGTATGTGAAGTCAAGGTTCATAAATTAAGATGACTGAAGAGAATCAGCTTATACTTTTATCAGGGGACAAAAAATTAAACTAGACAAAAACAGGAATATAATGTGAGAAACTTGGAAGAAGGGAGTTAACTTAAGACACAAAAATTCTTTTAAAAATCGGAGAAATGTTCAGGAAACTGGCTTGGGATTATTTTTAGACTACTTTGTATATAAACTTATTGAGTTTGTCATGATATTTCATGTGTAATATCCAATCTAGGCCTATAGCCAATTCCTGTTTAAAATCATATGTATTCATGTGGTACTCCATTCTTTAGCTCCACCTGCTCCCCCGTGAGATACACAAATAGTCATTCTGAAATGAAATGAAAATTTAATTTGGGGAAGAGTAGGGGAGGTTAAGAGTAATTTCTTATAAAAATGTAGGTGGCTTCTCAGGAAGGAGCCCGTTAACTGTTTTAAACTAACGTAAGTAGCTAGGAAAAAGTCGAATTTTCTGTAGGCTGTAACTTGCTTTATCTCTATCACATAGGGCACAGTGCTATAAATCCCGGTACTTGGTCATATTCATCACTCCTTGTCACATACCTATCCGTGATGACACCTGCTGCAAGCAGAAAGGTGCTCAGCAACCCAAGGAAACCAGCACCTGGGGTGTGCTTGGGCCCAGGGAAGAGGGCCACACCCGTCAGCCCAGCTCCGCCACCACACAGGCTGAATGTCCTCCTCAAAGAAAGTGGCCAGTGAGTCACAGCACCAAGTCCCAGTCCTGGCACATGAGGACTTATGCTATTTCAAGCTGCGTGGACAATGTGAAAAGTAGCTGGGCACAAATGAATCAATTACACACAGCAAAATTCAACATTAGTTAAGATACCAAATGAATTCAAGAAACGGTGAGAATAGGCTATTACTGCAACAAAGCAAGCAAGAAATGATATATATTACTTCTATTATTTAGAATTTATGAGATTTTCAACCATGACTCTGTCAGATAGTTCGGTCCTCTTCAATACACACGAAGAAATGAAGGCCATAAAAAAGCCAACTGCTAAGAGACCAAAGTAAAATCAGAATTTAGATACAACAAATAGCCTCCCAGACATTTTCTTGCTTCCAAATATGGTTATACTTAAGCTAGAATATGAAATGTTTTATTTGCATTATTACTCCAAGAACGCCGCATGTAATTTTTGTTGGCATATCTTTGCAAACGTACCCACAGGATACATTACCTCTGTTGTAAAATGGTAATTTTATTGCTTATTGGGGAATATCTTTTACAAGTATTTATCGGCGATACATCTGCTATGTGAGGTTCAACAGGTTTTTTTTTCCTTTCCCTAATCTGATTTTTAGTAATAATCTCCTAATATATATTTTTTAATTTATATAAATGTTCTACTTGGCTTTAAGCTTCTTCCAACATACTGGCTCTTTCAACACCAGCCATTTGACATTCTCAACTGACTTGCAAAAATTGACGTGTCTTGGGAAGATGCCAGATTTAAGGCAGGAGGAGGGGAGAAGGAAGGCTTTCACCATCTGAAGAAACAAAACTGGCTTTAGAACTTGGCACTGTAGAGAATCTAAAACACACACAATCAAAATTCCCATTCCCTGCTCCAGGAATATTTTCTGTGCTTCTTCTCAACAAATTCTTCACCAGCTTGATGATTGGTAATATGGCCACAGTAACTCTACGCTAAGGAATTTTACAGCCCAGACCTAAAACTTGCCTCTAATTATATGTGCACATCCCAAATGAGCAGGTGTTTGAAGGTGCGGATAAGGAGAATATATGCATTCTTATTATTACTAGGAAATAAACTCCTCAAAAAATAGTGCCAAAATCATGTCCCAAGAGAAAAATGGAGTCAATCAAACTCTAGAATATGTAAGTAAATAAGCTTTCTTTCAGCATACCCCTCCCTCACTTCAAAAGCCCACTTTTGATATCCACAGCACCGGAGGCCATGTTTAATCCCTAATGCTTTTTAAAAAGGAACAGAAGTCTGACAAAAACAATCAAGAATCCTATTGCATTATGCTCCCCTCTACTCACCATACCTATTCAATCTGTATACTGAGCACATAATCCACAGAAGCTGGCCTATACGAAGAACACAACATCAAGACTGCAAGAAGACTCATTAACAACCTGCAATACGCGGATGACACAACCTTGCTTGCTGAAAGGAAAGAGAACTTGAAGCACTTACTGATGAAGATGAACGACTACAGCCTTCGGTATGAATTACGTCTCAATATCAAGAAAACAAAAATCCTCACAACTAGACTGATAAGCAACATCATGATAAACAGAGAAAAGACTGAAGTTGTCAAAGATTTCATTTTACTTGGATCCACAATCAACGTCCATTGAAGCAGCAGTCAAGAGATCAGACAACATATTGCGTTGGTCAAATCTGCCGCAAAAGACCTCTTTAAAGTGTTAAAAAGTAAAGACGTCACTCTGAGGACTAAGGTGAGCCTGACCCAAGCCATGGTGTTTTTAATGGCCTCATATGCATGCAAAAGCTAGACAGTGAATATGGAAGACCAAAGAAAAATCAATGCATTTGAATTACGGTGTTGGTGAACAATATTGAAGACACCACGGACTGTCAAAAGAACAAACAAATCTGTCTTGGAGGAAGTACAGCCAGAGTGCTCCCTGGAAGCTAAGATGGCGAGGCTGCATCTCACATACTTTGGACATATTATTAGGGGGACCAGTCCCTGTAGATGGATATCATGTTCGGTAAAGCAGAGGGTCAATGGAAAAGCGGAAGACCCTCAACAAGATGGAGTGACACAGTGGCTGCAACACTGGGCTCAAACACAGCGATGATTGTGAGGATGGCCCAAGACCAGGCAGTGTTTTGTTCTGTTGTACATGGGGTCGCTGCGAGTCAGAACCTACTGCATGACACTTAACAACAACAACTCACTTTTTGCTATCTTCCCCACCATCACGGCAAACACTTTCATGCAGATGCACTCACTAGATGTAGGGACAGACAGCAGGCAGTCAGCACATTCATCTAAAGGGCCAGCCATCCATATCAACTGGCAGAATCTTTTGTCCAGAACCGGAGATCCTATCCCACTAAGAACCCACTTGGTCATGAGAAAATATTTGTGATTTTCATATAACATCTAAGCACGTTCTGAAAACATAACACATTCTTTATTGGGTTATGTTGCCTAGTAGGTACCTTCATGCCAATTAAACCACACAAAAGCACCTTGAGATCCCCTAATACTTCAAACAGTATGCACACACATATTCCAACCAGAACAAACAACTTTCAAGGGGAAAAACAGTTTTCACTATGGATATAAAGTGATATAAATAAAATTCTCATAAATTGAGTTGAACCATATGAAAATGTCAAACACTGGACCATTTTTCAGCTGTAAAAATGACAATTCTGTAAGGCTCAAACTAATATATAGTTCCCGAACTGGGGAGAATCAATAACAGGCATTGCGCGCAAGTCTGCATAAAGAATACTGGCCTAGGAGGCAGGAACTTGGATGGTTGTTCTATTTTGCCACTAAACTGTGCCTGAAACAAGTTGCTTTAGTTCCCTCGGCCTTCTTCACTGTGAAAAAATTGAGATTAATATTTTAGGGTTCCTGAGTAGGAATCGACTCGACGGTAACTGGTTGTTTTTTTCCTCTTTGAAAAAATGATGGAAGAATCTCTGGCCCATACATCCATGGCCTTAAAATTAGTCAACGTAGCTCTGAAGACAACTGCGAAAGGAGAGGGCAGGTGGCAGAAAATAAAATCCCTGTATTTTGTCTCTTTTAAAGTTTTTTGCCGGGCTTTATTTAGTGGGAGGATTTACTTACGGACAAAAAAAAAAAATTGTCTTTGTCCTAAGAAGATGAGAATGGCTTACAGTAATGAACAGGAGCAGGAAGAGTGAGAAGAGTGACAGATGGGGACACACGGAAGGCCTGACCTAATGAATACAGGAAACCCGACAGAATTACAGGCCTGTCCAGTTTTAGGACTGAAAAGAACCTTAGCGATATCCAGAAATCAATTTTCCAACTTTACAGAAGGAAAATTATGACTCAGCACATCTAAGAGACTTCACACCCTGGGGCTTACTGTAGAGTAAGCCTTACTTACTTCCTGTGGGTCTGTTCACTCCCAGTCAAGTCATCTTAGTTACAAAACAGCAGGACCGAAGTCTGTTCCACGTTTAATAAAGTCAGAAATTAGGCAAGACCCCAGCAGCTCTCAAATAACTCCTCATCACAGCATTCAAGACCCTTCACTAATAAGTCTTGCTCTTTATCTCTTACTTGCATGTCCTTTGGCCTTCACATTCTCCTGTCTTTCCTAGGTTTTATATTCATGTATTCCTCCAAACGCAGAGTTGGAAGAGAAACTAACATACCCTTTAAAAAGATCATTAAACATAACAAGCCAAACACTATCCAAATATTATGAAAAAAATAGGTGACTATAAATAGGACATTTTCACAAAATGTTTCCTAAATAGAATAAAACAAATTTCTTCTAAAATCAAGAATGTAAGCGTTTGAATCACCAGCAGATGGCAGAAGCAGAGGCTGGGAAATTCTCTAACAAAAGAACTCTGTGGATTCCCAAATCACTGCTTCAGAACTCCTGTAGGGTTTTTTTTTTCCTCCTCAGGTCTTTCTTTTAAGGAGAAAAAGCAATTATTTTTGCTGTACCAATACCTATTCTATAATTTTTAGAGTTAGTCACTAAAACAATAAACTTAGTCCTCTGTCTCTTTAAGAATGCCTAACAGATTTTAATTAGATTAAAAAAATTTTAATGCAAAAATAAACCCTACATACTACGAAAAGTAACGAGTTCATGAGATTATGAACTCCAAAAAGAAAATGTTTGCTATTTTCATTTCAATGAGACCCAGAACCAAACCAAACCCATTGTTGTTGTGACCGTATAGGACAGGGCAGAACTACCCGCAGGGTTTTCAAGGAGTAACTGGGAGGTCCAAACTGCCAACCTTTTGGTTTGCAGTTGAGCTCTTAACCACTGAGCCACCAGGACCCAACGAAATAGTACCTTAAATATACTTTCACCCAAGTTATGTTCATAGCCACTTAGAGAGTTAGCCAAGCAAATTCACTAAATGACACCTGGGTAAGAAGATGGAAAGAGAACCAGAGTTAAGGTAACTTTATAGGAAAAAAACAACATAAGAAGTGTTTTGAAAAAGAAGATTAATGTATGCTCTTACATGGTTATGTTAATAATGGGACAAACGTTTTAATAGGTAGCATCTCACTATGCCAAACTAAACATTCTAAAACTGAAATATTACCTGGTAGCCCCCAGGCATCATCCCAGGCAAATCAATGAATCAATGGTCCTTTATAAGAGTCACTACTAGAAGGATGCTTAATTTCATGCCTCTGTTCAAAGTACTCTACTCTCAAAATCTAATGAGAAATGTCATCATTACTCTATGTTTTTACTGAAGAGAACATTCCCTCTGATTTACCGCATTCTGCAAATTTCTTCTGTTCTCTACTTGCCTGCTCTAATCCTGTTTCCTCATCCATTAAAACTGTGGCTGTTCCAACGGTGAAATGCATTATGTTAAAACGTCTGTGTCATGCTTGGCGCCTTTGTTTTCTAGACCAGTGCCGTCCCAACAGAACTTTCTGCAATGATGGCACTGCTGTATATGTGCACTGATGCAATCCAGTAGCCAGTAGCCACACGTAGCTACCGAAATGTGGCTAGTTCCACAGAAGAAATGTTTCTAATTTAATTAATTTACATTTAAACAGCCACATGCAGCTGGTAACTATTACAGTAAACAGCACAGTTCCTGATGACCAAAACGTGCAGTGAGGACCGCTTTTAAAAGCAGAAAAATCTTCCAGACAACACCTCAGATACAAAACTGAATAAAGAAACGGACTTTTAACACAATTCAAGTTGGAACCCTCTAAGGTAGACCCGTCAGAAAAAAACAATTAGCAAATGAACCTCCGCCATTTTTCTCAAGGTCCAGTTTTTTTTTTTGTAATTTAGCTAAGTGGCCTATTCAGAGATACGCTGCCACTGTTTTGCTCTAGTCTTTCCTCAGCCACACAAGTGCTCATCCGTGACGTTACAACAAATAGTTAGAAATCATATCATAACGTTTTGTTTTTATATGAAGGTGGGAAAGACGGAAATGTAGGTAATTTCCACGAGGGTCAGATTTCAGAAGGCAGTAATAAGCCCAAATGTGACTTATGTTGCTGCCAACTATGATCGCCAAGGACTATACATTTTTTCCAAAATTACAAGTATCTTATAAAAAGAAAAAACAAAAAGATAAATTTTCCTTTGATTTTACTTGAAATTATATTTATAGGTGACTAACTCTTTGTTGGCGCCTTGGTAGTGCAGTGGTTAAGAGCTCAGGCTGCTAACCAGAAGGCCAGTAGTTCGAATCCACCAGCCATTCCTTGTAAATTCTATAGGGCAGTTCTATTCCATCCTATAGGATCGCTATGAGTTGGAATCGACTCGATGGCAATGGATTAATGGGTCAACCCTTTCTTATTTATACATTTTATAAGTCAAATTGGAATCTTACTCCATTTTGTAGAATACAAGTAGATGCAATTAAGGCAGCTACCACAGGAAAAACAAGCAAAAAACAGTTGCTTCGAAGTCACTTCTGACTTAGGGCGATTCCATGTGTTTCAGAATAAAAGCATGCTCTGTAGGGTTTTCATGGTTGTGACCTTTCAGAAGCAGATTGCCGGACCTTTCTTCCAAGGCAGCTCTGGATGGTTTCAAACTGCCAACCTTTTGGTTAGTAGCCCAGCTTAAACGTTTGCACCACTCAGGGGCTCTAATTTTACCACAGAGGAGCATACAATTATACCCAAGAGGAAAGTACAAATTTGCATCTCTTCTTAGACTTCTGCCTGGCATATAATCATTCCAAAAGCTACATCTAGAATGCAAGGTCCAGGGAAGCAATGGTCTCTTGTTCTCACCTGTGCATTCCCAGTGCCTGGCACCTAACAAGTACCCTACAGGTGTGTTTGCATGGATTGCTGTGGATGAATCTGAATGGAATCAATGACCGTAACAGCAGAGCTTCATTAACAAACATATGTAAGTGAACAGTGAGAAAACTGGCACCAACTGGTTTTCAATGTCCACCGTACCCATTCAACAGCTTCAACAAGCTACAGCAGTAACAATGAAGATGTCTTCCCTCAGGTAGGCTCTACAGAGAATCAAAATAAGATGCCAAGCTAACTTATTAACCCAGATAATGGGAGAATCAGTGAGAACATCTCAGATTAGAAAAAGAAAGCAGTGTGTTGATATCACTTGTTGTTTTGCTCTTAGCAATCACAACTGTTACACCATCAGGAGAATTCTAAATTGTCAGCAATACTTATTTATTGCTACCGTGTGCAAAGCAATAAGGACATACAAAGATGAACAACGTGGAGTCTATAAGCTTACACTTCTGCTGGGAAAAATGCCACATAACGGAGCTGGGCTGGGCCATACCATGCTGTCTCCCATATAAAAAGGAAAAAGACACAAGTTGGGAGGAGAGACATTCCCAGGGAGTTGTCTAGGCAGTGAGTGCTGGGTAAGCTAAGGACTGTGAGAGCCACAAAGCTGCCACAGTGGGAGAGGACGTCACACAAGAGGGTGGTGTGAACTGCCTCTGGAGGTAGGTCCTCTTTTGAAACGCAGACAGGGGGAAACGCCAGGAATCAAATTAGGCCCTGAGGGAGGTTAAGGGCTCAGTGAATTTTGTGTTAGGGGTAAGAGGACCAGTTTGATGTTATTTTTCTTTAAGATTTCTACTCAAACAAGACTTGACAAAAAACAATACATATGAGTAAACAAATTTAGGATTTACATTAAACTCTTATTTTTTGATACTTTAAAGCTTAGCTAAGCTTTTCTCAAAAATAGCAATAAATTTTAGGTGACAAATACTAAAAATTATTGCCAAAAGAGGAAAAAAGAATAAATAGAGAAAAAGAAATAGAATGTATAAATTTAAAAGCAGAAATAGAAACTGTATCCAGAACTTGAAATATTAAGAGGAAACACAACAAGCTACTAAAATTCTTTACTCTAATCCCACACTGCCCGTGATGAGCTACGTGACCTTGGAAGCATGTAAACCTTTGGTCCTTGGCTTCCTCTTCTCTAACATGGAGGAAGGGTAGATTGTACAGGGATAAAATGTTAAGAAAAGAGAGAAAGAAGAAAAACGCAGAATGGAAAGGGACAAAATGAACAGAGGGCCCTGAGGTAGAGTTTTAGAGAAAATGCCTTACCTGAGTTTGATATTCCCCTCCTAGAAACCCAGTGCCATTGCCATGGAGTCGGTTCTGACTCACAGCAACCCTGTGGGACACAGTAAAACTGCCCCATAGCGTTTCCCAGGCTATAATCTTTTCGGAGGCAGACTGCCACATCTTTCTTCCGAGGAGCAGCTAGTGGATTTGAACCGCCGACCTTCTTGGTTAGCAGCCAAGTGCCTAACCACTATACCACCAGGGCTCCTCAGGGTTTAAAAAGTGTGGGATGGGAGTAGTTTGGAGCTTTCCCTTTCCACCAGGGGCTGGTGATCTAGGAATAGCGGGAGCTCGAGGGGGCCCAGGAGTGAACAGCTCCTGTCAGCTGTGGGCACCTAAAAAAAAAAAAACACCAAACCCATGGCTGTTGAGTCGATTCTGCCTCATAGCGACCATATAGGGCACTTATGATGACCTAAATCATACCATTTTCCTTTTTTCTCTTCTGCTTTTGAACAACACAGTATGCATATCCCTTAATTTTCCTCACAATTCATTTTAAATTGACATCCCCACATACTTTTTTAAATTGTTTCTTTCAAAAATTACAAAAAGGGACATAAAATTCAGAGTACTCTTCTTCCAAAGAACACACCAGTCAAAAGAGTGCACCAAAATACTTTTGGATTTATGGAATTTTAATGCCCATTTAGAATCAGAAGACAGACATGAAAAATAAATGAACAGGTGATATATAACATACATATTTCTGTCCACTACTTTCCAAAAGGAAAAATCTTAAAAAAAAAAAAAAAATTGTAACCAAATTATATTATCATCAAAACAAGTAAGAACTAAGAATTTACCTCAGGAATACGTTGTATCAAAAGAGGTGTATTTTTTTAAACTTAGTTGTGGCTTTATGCATATGCATTCATTTAGTAAAATATTTAAGACTAAACCCTGGGGTAGGAGAGAGACATGCGACTTCGGGTGGTCCTGACACAGCGAGAAGACAAAGACTTGAAGACAGGGCCCTGATGGAGTGTACTGAACGGCAGTGGAGAGAAGTCTGAGAAACCAAAGGCTGCCTAATAGGAGAAAACTAGCAAAGCAACGCTGGAGAAGTCAAAAGAAGAGTGCTCCAAGGAAGAATACTGTCAGATGCTGCAAAGAAGCAGGTACAATGCAGGGACCGAAGAGTTCCCCTAGATTTAGGGCCAGGGATGTCGTTAGGGGCCTCAGCAAGAGGGTAGAGTGGGGACGGAGGGGGAGGGTGGTTAAGATGAAGGTGGGATGTGAGGAAGGAGAGGCAGAAGCTGTGCACACCTCATCACTTCTTAGGATATTCAGAAAAGAGAATAGGCTGTGGGGTTGCCCTCCTTGTCCACAAGCCAGTTCTGCCAATGATTCATGTGTGAACTTTAACAAGCTACTGAAACTCTGAGCTGCAATTTCCTCATCTAATAATGGGCATAACAACTGGGTGGTGAAACGACGAAGTGCTCAACCACTAACCGAAAAGTTGGCAGTTTGAATCCACTCTGAGGTGCCTCAGAAGAGAGGCCTGTGATATACATCTGAAAGGTCACAGCTTTTGAAAACCCTGTGGAGCAATTCTACTCTGCAACACATGGGGTCGCTACGAGTCAAAATCAATTCAACAGTAACCGGTTTTGTTTTGTTGGTTTTCTACCTCATAGGGGAGTGGATTAAATAAAACTTTTCTTTCTTTATAATTCTTGACTTAGTTATCTACAACAAATGAGAAGGCAAAGGACATTCACCGTCATAAAACTTTGAAGTGATTTATTTAGATTTTGACAAAACCTCTTTAGAAACTTACGACAAAGTTACGTTTACATAGTCTTTTGATTTAATAACCCAGGAATATTTTATTCACTCCTCTTGCTTTCAGTTCCCAACTATAAATTTCATAAGCAACAGAGACAAATTTTTAATCTTTTGTTTTACAATATAAACTTACATGTATTTGCCAGCTGATTTATCACCTTATTACCACAAGCAGCTCCATCTCATGCATTATGATACTGAAGGTACACTGTCTTGTGGTAAGAACCAACCCAAGTTGGCTTCCTCTGGACCTCCTGATTTATTTTTCTATAGAACTGTATAACCTTTTTAATATTTTCAAGGCTTGATCAAAACTGAAACCAAGAACAGTTGTCTGTGGTTTGTAGAACTTTGCTTCCCTTTTTTAAAGAAAGATATGTATTTGCCCACTTTTTACTTTGAACCCTCTTCTATTCAGAAGTCTTGTTTTGTAAGGACACGTAACTAAGTATCTCAGTAAGGACCACCCAACCCATTAACTTAAAGTTACGTGTCACTAAGGACACGTAACTTGACGTATCTTAGTAAGGACTCATAAAACTCTAAGTACCTTAGTAGACCCACACAGACACAAACTCAAGAAAATCAAATTTACTTATTAAGTCAGAGAAAAAAAAGTTTAGAAACACTGGAAAACAGCTGAAGTGTTCAATTCACTGTGACACAGTGATTGGCATTTCAAATTGTAAATTCTGTTTGACTTGAGATAAGCCTTAGAAAAACAATGAATCTGTATTGGTGTGAAATTCAGACTGGAGAATCACAAAAAGACCAAAAATATTTCCCATTGGATTAGCGTTAGAAGAATTAATCTCACGACACCCCTCAACTAGTTTTAATGACTGCAAAATTATTTCCCTGGCTTAGAGTTTCACCACGCCGATATCCAAAATAAGCTGTTTGTATCTATGAGTCCCAACATGCTAAAGTCATTTTCCAACAAGACTGACAAGTTCATGCTTCAATACTAAGTAAATACGAAGGTCGTAGTCTTTAGTTTGGTTTAGAAAGGGAAGCAAACAAGTGGCCAAGAATCTGATAGTGGCCAAGAAGTTAAGGAAAGCTCAAAGGCTCATTAAAGATCATTAAAGGATCAGAGGCCTAATGGGGCTCATACACTCCACTGGGCTTGAAAAAGGGCCAACTGTGTGTGATTAAGTGTTCCGAAACCTGACCAATGGTGAACATCCAGCCAGAACTTTCAAGAAACAAGATAATGTTCGGAATTCATAACTATATTTGTCTTACATATATATTTATGATTTTTTTTAAATATGGGAGCAATATTTGTGGTCTTCATGATAACGAAGCAGAAAGAAGACTCTAAAATCTCATTTTTAATTACATATTATGTAAAAACACTTAGGTATAGGCCTGCCAAAGTGAAAAGCATCTAACATTTTGAAAGTCACAAAATTATTGGGAAAAAGTTTCAAATTGTTCTTCCAACAAACTGAATTTAAGGCAAGGAAAACAATCTGCTAATTTAAGCATAAAACAAACACAAAGCCCTTCCACAGTGGGGCAGGCCATGAGAGCTGCTGGCTGCGCTAACCTCCTGTAATACTACTGGACACTCAGAAAGTGTGAAGGATTATGGAGGTGAGTCCACAAAAGCTGACCCTCCAGGTTTATTAAATATTCAGTATGCATGCTGGGCATGAAAGAAAAAACGCAAAATTCAGAAGATGATCATATGTTAAATACTGCAAATAATACTGAATTAGCTCTATTTACGTTTAATAATTTTAGTAATTTTTGACAAATACAGAAATATTAAAAAACAGTATAAATTTGAGTTAGTATATCAAATATTCATTTATCTTGTTTCTTTTAATTTATATTTTACTTAGGATGTAAAACCTTGGAAAGTTTCTAACCTCAGAATAGTTTTGATTTTGATAGTATTGCAATGCCATCTCACATGTAATTATAGCACAAATACTAGACTGTGTTTCCAAAATGTCTAACACCTAGAATAGAAAAGTAGAATATAATCTGGAAACATTATAAATAATCGATTTTTAGTTTTAAGTTTAAGATTAGCACACATTAGGAGACAGGTGTTGAATTTAAAGTTTCCATCAACCTCCCTGTTCTCCTTAACTTGTGACTTTCAATGTGACTGATGACACCTTGATACGATAATGAAATTGGACTTCCCTAGTAAGTGTCTTCTTCTAATTTACTTATGTTGTTTAAAAATAACCACCATATAGTGCAAAAGGCAAACAGTGTAATAAAGAATACAGGGCTAGATGGCTATCATTCTGTAAACACCTGCAACCCCTCCCTCCGTGTTCCCAGCAGCACGCCGCATACTCCTTGGTCTCATCTTCACCCTGCCTCCTCCCCTGCAGACCCTAGCAATCACCACGTCTGGCCGACTTCTCTTCCAAAGCCTTCCTTTCCTCCTAATCTCTGTCACTACTAGTTCGCCCGGCCCTTGCCATCTTTTACTTGGTCCACTCAAGTGCCCTGAGTTACTCCCAAATCCACCCTCCACAAATGGCCAGAAGCACCTGTCTCAGTTGCAAACCTGATCACTATTGGACTTAAACTCCTTTAATAGCTTCCCATTTTCTACAGAACAAAACTTAAATCCTTAGCCTCTCCAACCTCAGATCTTGCCACATAGGCAAAACTGAACTACAGGTAGTCTCCGACTTACGACAGGGTTCCGTTCCAATGACTCCATCGTTTGATGTAAATCGAATACCTCTTTTTATTTATTTATTTTTTAAGTTTCCATTATTATTGTCTTTTATTACCAGCATTTTTATAAATCCGATCTTTGGCTTTGGAAGTTGGAAACATTACAAATAAACTTTCTGATGTGATTAACACAAGCAAATTACGTGCTGCAACACTGTACGTAGTACATATCACCAATGATAAAAAACAAAAACAAACCCGTTGCCATCGAGTCAATTCAGACTCATAGTGACCCTACGGGACAGGGCAGAACTGACCCACAGAGTTTCTAAGGAGCGCCTGGTGGATTCCAACTGCCGACCTTTTGGTTAGCAGCCATAGCACTTAACCACTATGCCACACTAATGATAAAACGTACAAAAAGAAGCATGGTCGTAAATTTGGTTCCACGTAAGTTTGGTTGGTCATAACTCAAGGACGACTTGTACTTCTACTTCCCTCTGACTGTTTTCATGGTGACTTCCTACCAGAAATAGCTCTTATTTCTCCTGCTCTCCTCTCTTGCCTAAATATAATACAAACCCTCAAAACTCAGCCCAGGGACCAACCTCCTGGAATGCCTTCCTACTCTCACTCTTCTCAGCTCCCTGTCCTCAGTGTTCCTAGCATGGACACTATCGTACTGCAGGATGATTTATGAGCTTATCGCTTGCCAACTGACTGTGTGCTCCTTAAGGGCAGGAGCTGGTTTTAATCCATTTCTGTTGAGTCAACACAATTCTGACTCAAGGCACCCCGTGAGTATCAGGGTAGAACTGTGTTCCACAGGGTTTACAAAGGCTGGTTTTTCAGATGTAGATCACCAGGCCTTTCTTCCAAGGCACCTCTGGATGGACTTGAACTCCCAACCTTTTGGTTAGCAGCCGAGCAAATTAACTGTTGGTACCACCCAGGGCCTCCTGACTAAAACATAAAGATTCAATACATATTTAAAGAAGGAATGATGAATAAACCAACTAATAAAGCTAGAGTTATGAATTAAATGCAGCACTCTGGTAACATTTCAGCACCCCTAAACTGGGGGAAATTTCATCCAGTCCTGCTCCATGGCTAATTCAAATTTAAAAGCCAACGAAACTTGGTTTCCTGCCCCATTTCTCATATCCTCCGCAGCAAAGAAAGCAGGTAAAGAAAATACTACAACAGTCTACTCTCAATCACGACACAAAGAAATTTTAAATTTTTGAAGATTTTAGAACCTCAGTGTTTGATTTAAAAAACAAGTCCTCTCTGTTGATCCTTCAAGCCCAGCATGGCGAACTGAAAGCCTACATGAGAAGCTGCATCAGACCACACACCTTGAGTCCAAAGGCTGCATCCTCCGAGGCCAAGACTTCAACCTGAAATCATAAGGAAAAGATAATTCAGCAACTACCAAAAGCCTCTTCTGAGTCTAGCCACAGAAAACCAGAGTTCAGTCCTGGCCTGGAACTAGAATTTCCGAGAAAACTGGCAAAAGGAATACAGTCTACCAAAGTTCAGACGTTCAATGTAGGGCAGCTATCAAGAAAGGTATCCACGAGGCTCGTCAAGAGTTGGGTATGAATGCAGGCCACTGCCCTGGCTTCAGTGTTATCACAGGGTGAACTCCTGTCCTGTGTCTGAATCTATCCACCATCATGTGAAGTGGTGGTCTCCGTCCCTCAGAACAATCTAGGAAGCCGGTCGAATCATCCTTCCCGCTTAAATTACAAGCTGCTGCATATACTCTTTGATCTTTTCCTGACAGACAGTGAAGGGAAAAGTTATGCTTCATAAAGCAATCTCATCGAGCTTGTAAGCTACTAGTAGTTTCTTGTCCTGCTCAGATCAGAGTGGATAGTCCTGGCTCTCTGGAATGCCGCAGAGCAGGAGCTCCTGAGAGCAACACTCAGGAAAAGGCAGGCAGAGAGTCTGAGCAACAGGTTGTGCAACGGTGGCAAAACTTCACAACTGCCTGTCAGTCTTACGCTTTAGAAGACGCAGCTCATTTATGTGATTTTAAAAAGCTGTGTGGAACAAGACACATACTGTATTGATAATTACTGTTTTTTAAAACATAATTATTCAGTCTGGTATATAAAGCTTTTAACTTTGACTACCAACACATGGTGGAAAAGAGCAAGGAAAGAAAGCAACAATATGAATGTCTTAAAAGTTCCTGGGGAAGACAATGGGGCGGGGCAATAACACTTGGACTCTAGCTGGCTTCACTGTGAGTTTTCAGCCTTCTACAGTGTTTGTGGTCAGTGTGTAAGCGGAAGACACACAGATCTATCCAATGTTTATTGCTATCAAACGAAGCTGGATGCTTCCCTTGGGGAAAGGAAACATAGGAAGGAAGATTACTCCAGTAAGACTGTCATCCAGTATGAAAGTAAAGGGATCAAAAAAGAAATGAGGAAACAAACTGTGTTCTCCAACTGCTTTTCTGAATGAGGCGCACCACCACCGCCTGGCACCCCAGAGAGACTGGACCAAAGCAGGAGCGTGAGATGAGGGACGGAGAAGAGGGGCAGAGTCGTTTTGATGACATACCAAATGTGGTTTCAGGTTAATGACTGAAATGTTGGCTCAACTATAATAGCAGAAAATCATTATTAAAATTCTCTGGCAGCATTTCTGTGTACACTTCATTTTCCAAAGTTAACCGTCAGATTTAGAAACACGGTCTTATTATAGACTTTTAGTTTAAGAAAAGAAGGGGGAAAAAAAGCTATTTTATATATGTTTGAATTTCACAACATGAGGTTACCAGCCTCAAATATTTTTACATTAAAACCTCTAATCAAGATTGCTTGTTAAAAGGAAAGCACAAACATTTACTGAATCTAAACTACTGTGACCATGACATGACATCTGGTCTTTAACTAGACACATAAAGCGTATCTGCGCATCTCAGTCTTAGCCGCACCCTGATGTAGGATTTTAATATACATAAGGTTATTTTCAATATATATGAAAGTATATATACTTTCAATCTGCAGAAATCATTGCCAGAGTTAGTTCTGCATTCATTAACATTGTAAAAAGTCAAAGTAGCAAGAATACTAAAAATCTATTTAAAGATATGGTTTTAATATATTTGACAACATGACATGACAGCAAGCCAAAGCGCTCCAGGGGAATTTGGGAACTCACTCACAACTGGACCAACAAGCAGCTGCATGATAAACAGAGAAAAGACTGAAGTTGTCAAAGATTTCATTCTACTTGGATCCACAATCAACGCCCATGGAAGCAGCAGTCAAGAAATCAAAGGATGCATTGCATCGGGCAAATCTGCTGCAAAAGACCTCTTTGAAGTGTTAAAAAGTAAAGATGTCACTCCCAGAACTAAGCTATGGTGTTTTCAATCACCTCATATACATGCAAAAGCTGAAAAATGAATAAGGAGGACCGAAGAAGAATTGACACCTTTGAATTACGGTGTTGGTTAAGAATACGGAAAATACCATGGACTGCAGGAGGAAAGAACAAATCTGTTTTGGGAGAAGTGCAGCCAGAGTGTTCCTCGGAAGCAAGGATGACAAGACTTCATCTCAGGTACTTTGGACAAGTTACCCGGAGGGACCAGTCCCTGGGGAAGGACATCATGCTTAGAAAAGTAGAGGGTCAACAAAAAAGACGAAGACCCTCAACAAGATGGATTGATACAATGGCTGCAACAATGGGCTCAAGCATAACAATAATCGTGAGGACGGTGCAGAACTAGAAAGTGTTTTGCTCTGTTGTATATCAGGTCACTATAAGTTGGAACTGACTTGATGGCACCTAAGAAGGACAGTGTAGCTATCATATATGCAAAATGGGAGGAGGGAGGTGGCTCTCAACATGTCATCATCTTCACCCTCACTCTGCACCTCAAATTCTATTTCAAGCCGAGTTCAGAGAGGTATTTTGAAATTCCTAGTATTATATTTTGAACAAAATTAAAGCAACTTTAAAAAATATTTGTTTTGTTCGAAGCACTATTTTTTAAATACCTATGCACGCTATCAGTACCCTTTATATTCTCTTTCTGTAAGATTTTATTTTCATTATCTGCAGAAAAACAGCAGACATTGAAAACATGAAATTGGCTTCAATTTAATATTCGGGAAAGATCAATGTCATAAAACAGTTTTCATGTTGGTCTAAGAGTATTCTGACCTAAATTGGAAGGAATCCCCCCTCTAGTGGGAGTAAGAGAGTATTTCAACCATCGCACATAATTTTCAGGTTGTCATGTGCTGTCAAGTTGATTTTCAGGTTTTTTTTTCAGTCATTAAACTTAACCAGCCATAGAAACCAGCTCAGCTTCTTTTGCCATAAATTTGAATGCTTTTTTTTCTTTAAAGAAGACATTATTTTATATTTCACAAGTGAAAATAATAACATTTAGTTGAGAAATTTCTACATATAAACTAGAAATAGATTTATATTAATAGGATGAGATTATAGTTATTAGCCAAACATCATCATCAAATTTAGCTTGGTAATTTTTTATAAAGTAATCAATCACAATTGGAAGTCAAAATGAGAACACACAACCGGAAAGAATTAGTACATTTTCAGTGGAATGATTCATTATTTGCCGACAATATACTCAGCATTAACCTGATCTAAAAGAAGCTCCCCACTCATTCATCAATAAATACTTTCTGGATATTACTGCATGCAAGGAATTATGCTTAATGTTGGAGGAGATAAAAAGTGAAGAGTTTCACTAAGATACTAGTATCTGAGTTAAACGTACTTAAGCATTTATTATATGTTCATTTAAAAAAATAAACTCAAACTCTGAAAGGAACAGGTGAGATTATTCATGGTGCCCCTCCCCTTTTAACTTTAGTTTGAGGAGACTTAAAAAAAAACCAAAAACACAGATTTTATCAAACGTAAATTAGGACATAATACCTAATCTTTTCCTTTTCCACACAGATGCTGCAACAAATGCAAAGATAAATTTGAATACCCAGATGAGAAACAATACTTGACATCAATGGGGGAGAGAACATCAAACTTTCCAGGCAGCTACTGAGGCACTGAGGTGTGATGGGGCACATTTAGGATAGCAAGGCAGAGATATCCTAATTCCAAACACAAGGTATATTCCCATTAAATCACCCTTACCTCAAACGATGCTACAATCAACACCTTGGAACACAAGGGCCTAAGTGGATTCCATTTGCAGAGAACCCTTCAGTTATTAAACCGTTCACAGTTCTTTTGCTCTGTTCAAGCAGCAGTAGCCTTTAACTGGCTTCTCTCTCTCAATTACCCCAAACGTCACCTCTGCCAAAAATGAAAACAAATCACCGTAATTTCCAATCATTCTATATTAAGAAAACTAGGAAAATATGAATTCACGAATTTCGAAGTAAAACTGGCTGTACTTCCCCAATCACTTTTCAAGTTCCTTTTCACACATTGAAAGCACTCATAACCCATCGTCCTCGAGTCAATTCCTACAGGACAGAGTAGAACTGCCCCACAGGGTTTCCAAGGAGCGCCTGATAGATTAGAACTGCCAGCCTTCTGGTTAGCAGCCAAATCGTTAACCACTACGCCACCAGGGTTTCCACTGAAAGTACAGAGAATACTAATATTCAGCAACATTTTCATTTAACTAAAACAACGCCAAAACTATGCCTCATTTTAATAAAAAAAATTCTAAAATCAAGGTCATACTATCACAAAAGAGGGTCTGAGGTGACAAAAGACGCCCGTTCATAATCACATGTAAGGATTTTAACCTTACTCTTCATTAAAGAAACACCAATTAAAACTACAGCTTTATTCCATTTTCTCACGACAGAGTACCAGAGATGAAGAGCTTTGATTGGTTACAGTATTGACGAAGGTGTGGAGAACGAGGCACTTCCTGCATTACTGAAGACAACACACACAGGCCCATCGGAGTTAGGAACGTCCCTACAACCTAAACCAACCCCTGTAAAGTGTACTGTATTAAACATTCAAGGTACATACAATACAATGGTTTGCAATAGAGGCAGTCCCGAAGTTACGAATGTTAGACTTGATTTACGACAACCTGTACCTGTCCTTTTATGTTACGTAAGTTTGCCCTCACTTTGAAACGACTGAACCAACCCCCACTCAGAAACAAATTCATCACAGTCACCTTCACTTGCTGCCTGTGAGGCTTTTAAATCTTTGAAAAGGCTACAAGCCTTTTCTTGCACTAAAACCCACTGCCGTCGAGTTGATTCCGACTCATAGCGACCCTGTAGGACAGAGTAGAACTGCACCATAGAAGTAAGGCTAAATAAGACCATAGGCACCTGTTCGGACTTACCTACAAATTCTACTTAAGGACTTAAAAGACGCAGGAATGGATCTTGCTCAGAACCTAGGGACTGCCTTAACAGACGGGTACTACTTTATGCCGTGTACCAGAACGTTGTTACTGTATTATTATGGTAAAGGAAACCCTGGCAGTGTGGTTAAGAACCACGGCTACTAACCAAAAAATGCTTGAAACGCTTGAGGTTCAGATTCACCAGGTGCTCCTTGGAAACCCTATGGGGCAGTTCTACTCTGTCCTATAGGGTCACTGTGAGTCAAAATCTACTCGACGGCAATGAGTCTTTTGGTATTATGTTAAAGAGGTTTTAGTGTATCTGCAAGTGTTTAATGTTTTTTTTATACATAGAAAGGTATGCTATAAACTAAGACAAACATCTAACTGACGTTAGACACAAACTGTACCTAACTGTTTTGACTAACGTACAAATTTGACTTAAAGACAGGCCGAACAATGGAACTCATTCGTGATCCAGGGACTGCCTGTACTAGAATTAAGTGCATTTTGGAGCTATCCAAATGTCATGATTAAAGAAGTATTAACCCCACAATTCCACTGATACTCAAATGCAAAAATAAAGACTTATGAACATATTTATTGGAATTGTTTGTAGTAAACTTCCTCACTTTCGTTACCCAACATTTCGCTTTTTGACAATGGTAAAAAATCGACCATATGACTGTTGTACACATTAATGATGTACACCTGGCAATAATGAAGCCGAGATGTGTGAGGTGAGAGTAACGCTGACTGTGATGGTTAAGGTTATGTATCGACTTGGCTGGGCCATGATTCTCAGTGGTTTGGCAGTTATATAATGATGTAGTCACTCTCCATTTTGTCATCTGAGGTGGTCATCCTTTATTTCTGCATAACACCGATTTTCACATAATGACCTGGTCTTTGGAACCTAACTATGTCAATAAGTGAGGAGTGGGTATAGTAAAAAGCTAAAAACAACCCAAATATCCATCAACAAGACAGTGTTCAATAAATCGATTTACACCCATACACTGAAACGTTGGTCTTGTTAGTTGCCATTGAGATGATTCAGGCTCGGCGACCCCATGTGTTAGAGAGTACAACTGCTCCATAGGATTTCCCTGGCTGTAATCTTAACAGAAGCAGACTGCCAGGCCTTTCTTCCATGGCACCTCTGGATGAGTTCGTACTGTCAATGCTGTTATTAAAAAGAACAAGGTGGTTTTATATGTGCAGAGAGGAAAGGTTTCTATGATGTCATATTAAGTAAAAAGAACGAGAACAGCTGCAGAGTGAGCTAAGATTTACGTTAAAAAAAAAAGCAGGGGGTGGGTCATATGTTTGACACACTTAGAACATCTCTGGAAAGATACACAAGAAACACATCAGTGATTGCCACAAGGGAGAGAAACTTATTTTTCACTTATTTTTTCTCACAATGTTAAGATCTTTTCTCGTCAAGTACATTTATCTTGTGTTCAATTAAAAGTAAACAGTTACCAAAGTAAACCAATAATTACATAAAAAATGCTAAACGTCAATATCATAGAAATGTAAATAAATGTTCTATCTTTCAAGCTGGCAAAAAAGCATGGTATTCAACACTCCCGTGCACACCCCCACTCTCCCACGTTTGCAATGGGGTATATAAATGAGGGAATGGCCTCCCCAGAAAACAAGCTGTCATCAGTAGCCTCACACATGTTCATGCCCATTTTCATAGCAACCTGCCTCTTAGGGAAATGTGAAGAAAATAATTTGTAGTCTACCACTTGTATGTTAAGCAAGTGTACTACCTCCAATCAAATCGTACCCACTGCCATAGAATCATTTCCAACTCATAGGGACCCAGTAGGACAGAGTAGAACTGCTCCTAGGGTTTCCAAGGCTGTAATTCTTTGTGGAAGCAGACAACTAAACCTTTCTCCCGCAGAGCGGCTGGTGGGTTCAAACCACTTACGGCCTTTTTGGTTAGCAGCTGAGCACTTTAAACACTGTGCCACCAGGGCTCCTTGTACTACATCGTATTTGAAATAATGACAAATTAGCAAAAAACTCGTTGTTGTTGTTGTTAGGTGCCGTCGAGTCGGTACCGACTCATAGCGACCCTACACACAACAGAACGAAACACAGATCAACCCTGAGCCATCCTTAAAATCATTGTTATGCTTGAGCTCATCGTTGCAGCCACTGTGTCAATCCACCTCGTTGAGGGTTTTCCTCTTTTCCGCTGACCCTGTACTCTGCCAAGCATATGTCCTTCTCCAGGGACTGATCCCTCCTGACAACATGTCCAAAGTATGTAAGATGCAGTCTCGCCATCCTTGCTTCTAAGGAGCTTTCTGGCTGTACTTTTTCTAAGACAGATTTGTTAGTTCTTTTGGCAGTCCATGGCATATTCAATATTCTTCGCCAGCACCACAATTCAAAGGCGTCAGCTCTTCTTCCGTCTTCCTTACTCATGGTCCAGCTTTCACATGCATATGGATGCGATTGGAAATACCATGGCTTGGGTCAGGCGCGCCTCAGTCCTCAAGGTGACATCTTTGCTCTTCAACACTTTAAAGAGGTCCTTTGCAGCAGCTTTACCCAATGCAACGGGTCTTTTGATTTCTTGACTGCTGCTTCCATGGCTATTGATTGTGGATCCAAGTAAAATGAAATCCTTGACAACTTCAATCTTTTCTCTGTTTATCATGATGTTGCTCATTGGTCCAGTTGTGAGGATTCTTGTTTTCTTTATGTTGAGGTGCAATCCATACTGAAGGCTGTGGTCTTTGATCTTCATTAGTAAGTGTTTCAAGTCCTCTTCACTTTCAGCAAGCACAGTTGTGCCATCTGCATAACGCAGGTTGTTAATGAGTCTTCCTCCAATCCTGATGCCCTGTTCTTCTTCATATAGTCCAGCTTCTCGGATTATTTGCTCAGCATACAGATTGAATAGGTATGATGAAGAACGCAACTCTGATGCACACCTCTCCTGACTTTAAACCAATCAGCATCCCCTTGTTCTGTCTGAACAACTGCCTCTTGATCTATATAAAGGTTCCTCATGAGCACAATTAAGTGTTCTGGAATTCCCATTCTTTGCAATATTATCCATAATTTGTTATGATCCACACAGTCGAATGCCTTTGCATAGTCAATAAAACACAGGTAAACATCCTTCTGGTATTCTCTGCTTTCAGCCAGAGTCCATCTGACATCAGCAATGATATCCCTGGTTCCATATCCTCTTCTGAAACCGGCCTGAATTTCTGGCAGTTCCCTGTGGATATACTGCTGCAGCCGTTTTTGAATGATCTTGAGCAGAATTTTTCTTGTGTGTGATATTAATGATATTGTTCTATAATTTCCACATTCGGTTGGATTGCCTTTTTTGGGAATAGGCATAAATATGGCTCTCTTCTAGTCAGTTGGCCAGGAAGCTGTCTTTCATATTTCTTGGCATAGATGAGTGAGCAACTCCAGTGCTGCATCCGTTTGTTAAAACATCTGAATTGATATTCCATCAATTCCTGGAGCCTTGTTTTCTGCCTTCAGAGCAGCTTGGACTTCTTCCTTCAGTACCATCAGTTCCTGATCATATGCCACCTCTTGAAATGGTTGAACATCGACTAATTCTTTTTGGTATAATGACTCTGTGTATTCCTTCCATCTTCTTTTGATGTTTCCTGCATCGTTTAATATTTTCCCCATGGAATCCTTCACTATTGCAACTCGGGGCTTGAATTTTTTCTTCAGTTCTTTCAGCTTGAGAAACGCTGAGCATGTTCTTCCCTTTTGTTTTTCCATCTCCAGCTCTTTGTACATGTCATTATAATACTTCACTTTGTCTTCTCGAGACACCCTTTGAAATCTTCTGTTCAGTTCTTTTACTTCCTCAATTCTTTCTTTTGCTTTAGCTGCTCGACGTTCGAGAGCAAGTTTCAGAGTCTCCTCTGACACCCATCTTGTTCTTTTCTTTCTTGTCTTTTCAATGACCTCTTTGCTTTCTTCATGTATGATGTCCTCGATGTCATTCCACAACTCGTCTGGTCTTCAGTCACTAGTGTTCAATGTGTCTAATCTATTCTTGAGATGGTCTCTAAATTCAGGTGGGATATACTCAAGGCCATATTCTGGCTCTCGTGGACTTGCTCTGATTTTCTTCAGTTTCAGCTTGAACCTACATATGAGCAATTGATGGTCTGTTCCACAGTCAGTCCCTGGCCTTGTTCTGACTGATGATATTGAGCTTTTCCATCATCTCTTTTCATAGATGTAGTCAATTTGATTTCTGTGTTTTCCATCTGGCGAGGTCCATGCATATAGTCACCATTTATGCTGGTGAAAGAAGGTGTTTGCAATGAAGAAGTCGTTGGTCTTGCAAAATAGAGGATGGATAAATAAGTATGGTATATTCATATGGAGGACCCCTCATTGTTCAGTGGTTAGCGCTCAGGTAGTACCTGAGAGGTCTGCAGTTCGAACTCACCAGCTGCTCCGTGGGAGAAAGATGTGCTTACATAAAGATCACAGCCTTGGAAACCCTATGGGACAGTTCTACTCTGTGCTACAGGGTCATTATGAGTCAGAATTGACTTGAATGTAGTGGGTTTGGTTTGGGTTTTTTTGGTTTGTTCATATGGGAGACCATTACACTATCATAGGTAACTCCTTTTTTAAAAAATACCATGTAACATGGGAAAATGCCTCTAACATGTTAAAAACCAAACCCAGTGCCATCGAGTCAATTCCGACTCACAGCAACCCTACAGGACAGAGTAGAACTGCCCCATAGAGTTTCCATCCAAGGGGTACCTGGCAGATTCGAGCTGCCGACCCTTTGGTTAGCAGCTGTAGCACTTAACCACTATGCCACCAGGGTAAAAAACAGAAATGGCATTTTAAAAATTTAGATTTATCCATTTTTTTCTTTATGCCTTCTAGAATCTGTGCCATGCTGCGAAACGTCTTCACCACTACTCCAAGATTTTAAAATATTCATTCATGTTTTCTGTGTAATACATCTGACTTTATTTACGCTTAAATATTTGATCCATCTGTAATTTACTTTGAAATAACAAGAAAAGGAGATGATTCAGTTTTCATTTTCCATTTGAATAACGATGATGAAAAACTATTATTTTCTCCAGTGATTAGAGATTCCAAACCTTTACCATAATTAAAATGGTATCAGTTTTGCCTCCAATTCCAGGCAGGGATGGGAAAGGCAAAATTACCCCAAGTGACGTATTTACCCCAAAGGAGGGTAAGATGAAGGGAGGTTAGTAATTATCAACAAGAACCTGACTGAATTTGCAGTCACAATAAAAATTCTCCACAAGTAAACTCCTAAAAATTTAGATGCTACTGGAGGAAGAAAAAAAAAAAATTTCTTATACTGATATCCAAGGAATGGAATTATTATCGTACCTACAACATTTGCTGTGCCTGCGTTGGTTGGGTCAAAAAGGCCAACATACTAACTAGAACCTATTCCATTAAGCATACTTTTACCTCTAGTAAGTAGGAAAAGCAGACGTTAATAAACAAACCGCTCTGAAAACCATGCGCCAGAATTTATAATAATTTAAACTGCAAGACAAGCACCTTCCTCCCTCATGTACACACATGCATGCACTCATGCACACACATGCACACAGCTCAAAGTGGGTTGCAAAGTTATAATTCTAGCAAGCAAGAAAGTTGGTTTGTCTTTTTTAAAAATTATTATTGTACTTACCTTTTAATTTTTGTAATCTATAAAAACCTGAAAGCTTAAAAAACATATATAAAACCTTGCCAGCATTCCTCTCTTATTAATTCTCCTCATTAGCATGTGCAAACAACATGACAGCTCAAGGACACAGCTTGCTGAAGCTGCTCCGTGTTTGGCGAGCTGGTAACAGAGAGCACACATGATGATGCCACACGCTGTTAAGGCTGCTGAGTACAACAGCCATTCTCCGAATGCATTTAAAATTAACTGAAAACTTGTCTCTCTAGAGGGCCTCAATAAATATTGACACCAATGGCAAAATGTATCTATGCAACCAAAAATATTTGTTACACTTAATACCGTTTAACACGGTTTCAAGACAAATCATCTGTATGTTGCTTTAATTATGCTTTTCATCACAAGCACCGTGTTCATGTTATCTCCTGTACCAAAATGTTCATTGTGTCTCACGTCCCAGTCCGTTCATTCTGAAGCACAGACTGTAAGCACTGTGGTCACATTCCTTCTTTCTAATTATGCTCTCTACCTGACTGAGGGTACCTGGACTTGGCAGTCGATTCATGATGTGATGAGAGGATACCTGTCATGGACTCCTGGTCTGGTTCGAAGAAAGAGAGACCCCAAGTGGTGTACGAGCAAAAACAGCCACCCCTATGTGACTATGCAAACAGCCACCCCTACGTTTCCATCAAAAGTTGGGGTCTATTTCTCTACCCCTTCAATCTGTGTTGGATTTGTGATTTGCAGGGATCAAGAGAATACAGCAGAAGAAATCAGGATGGGGCACTTCCAAGTATAGAGACTCACAAGGCAATGCATACTTATAACCATTCCCCTCAAACTCACCCAGCTGCCCTGTGAACAATCCCAGACTAGTCTGTTAGATGACAAGAGATACATGGCAGCCACCACATTGTCCAGGCCAAGAACCAGGCAACCCCCAGAAGCAGAGCCACTTAACTGATCAGCAGCTGACTGAAGAAGGGAAAATGAGCCCAGCAGAAACAAAAAGAACTACCCAGCCAAGCCCAGGCCAAAGGGTCAAACCGTAGACTCATGAGCTATACACATGGTTGTTGTTCTCAGCCCTAAGCTATGGGGTTGGTATGTTACACAGCAAGACAAGTGATGCACTGTACAACTCTAAATGAAGGAGCTCTAGGTACTTTACCAACAAGGTTCCAGACGAGGACACCATGATACTAAAGGCAGTTCAGAAAGCACCTGTACCTTCAAAACAGTCCAACCCTCCTCCAACTCCATTCCCTACTCTAAACTCTCCAAAGGCTTCCCAGACCATAAAATCAAATCTCAATCCTACAAGACAAATCTCAATTTTTGCAGACAAGGGTCTACAAGAAGCTAAACGACACGGTCCCGGCTTACCTCACTGATCCCAAGTCTTGCCCCTCTTCGCCCATTCACAGACTTCAGCTGTAGTAGATTACTTTCTGTTCCTCAGAATAGCCCCTCTCACCTCGGGCTTTTTTACCTACTGTTCCCTCCAATGGAACACTCTGCCACCAAATCCTCCTGTGAATTCCTTTAAAAGGGTTAGGTTTTTCAAATTGATGACAATAAAGACTTGTTGTTGTTCAAAAGTAGAACTTTTCTACCCATTCCAAATTACAGTGTGATATTCTTTAACAACTGCACCAAGTGACCCATTAGACTACAGTAAATATTTTATTTAAAAAAAACCACATACAGTCCTTCCAAACTTAATTTTTAAAAGTAAATTTCACTAAAATTTGAGCTCTGCGTTTAGGCTGGGTGACCACACGCAGCAAATGTAAGAATACCCTGCCCGTTCCACTGGGAAGGAGATGAAGGCCTACGCTGCACAGAACACTGCCACATGGCATCATACCTGCTGTACAGGTGACCTCCTAGAGACAAAGTGGAATAGGACCCACCAACTATATCCCCATCAGTCACATCAGCACCTGATTTGTAGACCTGGTGGCATGTACAAAGTTTACCATTTCTATAGTGTCACTGCCTAACAAGAAATATGGCTACAGAACCATGAAAAATATAGGCAAAATATATGTATTTATTCATGATTTCATTTGACTTTTACAATGCTACAAGTGTATATAAATAATGCAAATTTATAAACAAAACTTGAAAGAATCATAGTTTAAATAAAAGCAATACTTACTATAAATATTTTTGTATTTACCTTTTGAAAATCATATTTTATTAAAGTAAAAAATATGTGTACAGTAAAACACTAATATTTATTTATTATATTATTTGTCTATGTTTGCCTTCTCTGGATAACTCAAGTTAACATTTATTTCTTAGCAAGATTTTCTATAATTATTCATAAGTTCTAGGAGGCTTCATGAAAGAAAATAAAAGCTACAGGTGTCCAGGTGGTGAGGGACTGTTAAAAGTTTTTTGAACACTAAGTAGGTGGCAGTTTATCAGAACATTATAAAAATTAAGATAATATTTAATCATTTTCTAAATACTGATCTTCGCTTGTGTTGTCACAATTTAATGCTATTTTAAGCAATACCTCCCCTTTTACTCAGTACTTACTCATTCTGATATCACTAAACCAAGTCTATTAATCAATCTTACTATATTAAAAAAAAATTACAGTATGATAAATTCAAATGTTCTATATTTCATTAAAAAATTGCAATTTTTAAACCAAGATTTAAAGAAAAAAGTTTAAATAAAAAAAAAATTTTTTTATTTTAACAGCACACAGATAAATCAACAGTCATGGATTGAATTATGTCCCCCCAAAAATGTGTGTATTAACTTGGTTAGGCCATGATTCCTAGTATTCTGTGGTTGTCCTCTATTCTGCGATCGTAATTTCAACGCTAAAAAGGATTAGAGTGGGATTGTAACACTCTTACCAGGCCACATTCCTGATCCAATATAAAGGAAGTTTCCCTGAGATGTGACCTTTTTCGCCTTTTATCTCTCAAGAGATAAAAAGGAAAGGGAAGCAGGCAGTTGGGGACCTCATACTACCAAGAAAGCAGTGCCAGGAGCAGAGCGAGTGTGTCCTTTGGACCTGGGGTCTCCGTGCAGAGTAGCTCCTAATCCAGGGAAGGACTGATGAGAATGTCGACATGAGAGAAAGCCTTCCCCTGGAGCCGACACCCTGAATTTGGACTTGTAGCCTACTAGACTGTGAGAGAATATAAATTTCTCTTTGTTAAAGCCATCCACTTGTGGTATTTCTATTGTAACAGCACTAGATGACTAAGACACTAAAAATTGAGAAATCAGCTAAGTACTCTTGACCATATTCACCTCCCTCTCCTGGCCCCATCCCAGCATTAAGGATGCCGCAGAAGAGTAAGTTAGCAGTTGTGATAAAATGATTATGTCAGAGACAGCGCAGACACTAACCCTTTCGTGACCAAACAGGTAAAGGCTACGAAAACGTGAATCGCTCTATCTCTAGGGTATGAGGTGCAAAGATGAAAATGAAAAGGTGTTTTAAAAACAAATACATTTTTAGATCAACAAATTAAACTTCTATTATTGTCAGAAAATGTTTTTTTTGTACATTATTTTGATCAGGGGTCAATGGTTTTCCTTTCTGTTGCCCTTTCCCCAATTCAAATGTCCCAGGCCCCCCCCACTCTGTCACCATCTGGGTCTGGATGTTAAAAAAAAAAAAAAAAGAGAGAGAGAAAAGCTTCTTATCCTAAAGTACTTCTACCAAAACAGATTGGTTTTAAAAACACTGGAATAATGGTTACAATCAAAGACTTCTATTACAGGTATGTTTAAGGCATATATCTTTCTACCCTTAAACTATATTGTTTAGGACCATCTTGATTATCAAATTAGGAAAGAAAAGCAACTCAATGAGAGAACGTAAGCTTGGGCATGCTAAAATTTAACCGCAAAACTTTAGCTTTTACATTAAAATGGATTCTTCTATTGGTTGGGACTTATTCTGAAGAACCTACCTATTTAATTAAGCTAAGAAAGATGTCTCCAGGGAAGACAACCATGTTTTAATTTCTTTCCTGATTTTCTAATGTGCTATCATTCAAAGAACCTTAACTAACCATGTCACCTCAGTTATTCTCTCATGATAAACTGCTTAATACAGCTTTACCTGCTAATGGCAATATCAAAAAAAAAAAAAAAGTGTTTTAAGTATGTGAAGGAAACTGAGAACAGTAGAGAAGTTCTAGAAGAGGCAAATTTAGAAACAGGAGCAAAGTTTTCAAGGCAACTGTCAGCACATCAAAGGATGAATGACCTCTGCCCTTTCACCTCTCCCAAATCAGCACATCTTAATAAAACATACACACAGGAAAAACGTGGGCATCTTCAAAACTGGGGGTTAGTTGTGGAAAAGTGCTTCGCTACCCACTTTACTTTAACATTACTTTCAGTTCAAAAGTTGATCAATATTAATCTTCTAGAATAAAATCAGTTGCCGTCCAGTTGACTGACTCATGGTGACTTCATGTGTGTTGGAGTAGAACTGTGCTCCATCGCGTTTTTAACGGCTGATTTTTCTGAAGTAGACTGTCACACCTTTCTTCTGAGGTGCCTCTGGGTGGTCTTGAGCCTCCAACCTTTTAGTTAGCAGCTAACAACATTAACTGTTTCCACTCAACCAAACCAAACCCGTTGCCGTCGAGTCAATTCTGACTCACAGCAACCCTATCGGACAGAGCAGAACTGCCCCATAGAGCTTCCAAGGAGCACCTGGTGGATTCAAACTGCTGACCTTTTGGTTAGCACCCATAGCACTTAACCACTATGCCACCAGGGTTTCCCTGTTTGCACTACACAACCAAAAAAACCAAACCCGTTGCCACTGAGTCAATTTTGGCTTATAGCAATCCTGTATGGCAGAGCAGAATTGCCCAATACAGTTTCCAAGGAATGGCTGGTAGATTTGAACTGTGGACCTTTTGGTTAAGCAGCCAAGCTCTTAACCACTCTGTCACCCAGGGACTCCTAAAGGGTCTTAAATGTCCTGTCTCTAAAGAATCTCTAGTCTTGACCATTGTAGAAATACTGATAAATCAAGAAATGGACATTTCAGCACAGAGAAAGGTCTGGGAGATAATTATAAACATTTATCCGTTCACCTAAGAACTGGATGTCTGAGTACACCTGAGGCTAAGGTTGGACAGGAAGCAGTGGACAGAGGCCTGAAAGCCACACAGCCATGGGACCAAGGCTGGCACTGGGAGAAGGCAGCCACACTTGTTAGTGATGCTCATTAAACCAGCAAGTGCTCTTCATCTAGAACTGCCTTATTAAGAAAAATGATTCCATATCAAGAGATACGCCTTAACATTAAACGATAAAGTCCCTTTGTAAAGTACCAGTGACCTGATTACAGTGCTTCCTTGAAGAACACCTGAACATGCAAAAGATGAGTGATTCTTCTTGGGCAAAGAAAATATGAATAATTTGTCTATTTCCATGATAAAAACACGGGAGTCAAAGAAGAGAACTGGTTTAAAATTTTTTTTAAAAAAACCTACTCCAGCAAAATAGGGTAACCACTTTGGAGAACACTCTGGCAGTTTCTTAATAGCAGTAAATATATTCCTACCATACAATCCAGCAATCCCATTTCTAGGTATTTACCCAAACATATGTTCACAGGAAAACCTGTACAACACGAAACCCTGGTGGCGTAGTGGTTAAGTGCTACAAATCCACCAGGTGCTCTACGGGGCAGCTCTATTCTGTCCTATAGGGTCACTAGGAGTCGGAATCGACTCAAAGCCAATGGGTTTTGTTTTGTTTTGTTTATAATTGCCAAAAACTGGGAAAAATCCAAATGTCCTTCAATTAATGGCTAGATAAACAAACTATGGAACATCCATAACCGATCCCTACTCACCAATAAAAGGAATTAACTACTGATATGGAAAGATCTCGAACGTATCATGCTAAGTAAAAGCAGCCAGAGTCAAAAGGCTACCTACTGTATGATTCCATTTACATGGCATTCTGGTAAAGTCAAACTACAAAGAAAGTACACAGATGAGGGCTTGCCAAGGAGCTGCAAGTAGAAACAAGGGTTGACTACAAAGGGTGAGGGAATATTTTTTGGGGTGACTGAAATGTTCTACATGTTAATCACGGTAGTGATTAGTACACAACTGGATGTGTTTATCAAAACCTATAGAACTCTCTGTATTAAACCTGTGTGGGGGAAGAAAAGGACCTGACCCAGATTCCACACAACACTATTCTACGTATATCATCGCATTTCATGACAATTCAGAAACACAGCCTACGACCTGCAAGACCATCCCCAGTGCTCAGAAAATGTTACCTTTTTTCAACATGGAAACAAGCATGAAAACAATATCCCACAGATTCTCTTCAAAGTGTTTTTGACTTTCACCGTATGGTACACCTTGACGTACTTTCTTTCTTTGTTTTTGGCAGGGGGAGGGGGTGAAGTGCTTCAGAAAATAGAGGTGAAATTTTCAGTTGATAATGTCTAGAGATTTCTGCATGACGTGGGGATAGCTAGATTCTTCTTCTGGAAGGGGGGAAGTTCCTGGGTTCTGAATTTCTTTGTTCAGGTAGAAACAACTGAAGGCTAGTGAGGGATAATTTGTTATTTAATGCAAACGCATATAAACTTCAACTTTAACCTGAAAATCAGGAAATCAACTTAAAATTAAAACTACAAACACAACACTACAGTGGCATATACAAGTTCGGACATGAAAATATTATACAACCTTCAGACATGAAACATGCTCATAAATTGTAAAATTTTATTTTTAAAATTCAAAGCTAAAAACAAAAAAAAGTTCTTAAAAGGGCCGTAGATACCCATTTGTTTGTTAAGTCAGGTCCTATAGTTCACGGAGTTGGGCCAGAAAATTCTGAGCACTGAGCTTGTACCTTAAAGATCGCTTAGAAACTAGCAAGAGGCTTGAACAAAGTCTCACAGTTGAAAAGCCAGATTTTAAAAATCTGAAATATCTACTCCCAGTAGACCCTTTCAACATGTTTATATTACGTCGACTCAGTTTTGTTCACGCAAATGCTTTACAGCTTTTTAAACAAAAAGGAGGCTTCTGAAATAAACAGTACACGTCCAAACTTAAAAAAGAAACCAGTTGCTAGCCACTCGGGCAGTAACATTCATTTACATCGTGTTTTACCAAGAATTTATAAACAACTGTTCCAAGCATCTCCAGTGGATTTAATTTTTGTCTAGACCAGTGGTTCCCAACCAGGGGTGATTTTGTCCCACATCCCCACTCCTAAGAGCATTTGGCAATGTCTGGAGACATTATTGGGCGGCTACTAACAGAAGGGTTTTACTAACAGAAAAGGAAACCCTGGTGGCGTAGTGGTTAAGTGCTACAAGGTCAGCAGTTTGAACCCACCAGGCGCTCCTTGGAAATTCTATGGGGCGGTTCTACTCTGTCCTGTAGGGTGGCTATGAGTCAGAATCAACTCAATGGCAGTGGGTTTGGTTTTACTAACAGAAAGGCTGGTGGTCTGAACCACCCAGCAGTACTGTGGAAGAAAGGCCTGGCAAGCTGTTTACAAAAAGATTACAGCCAAGAAAACCCTATGGAGCAAATTCTACTCTGTAACATATGGGAGGTCACCGTGAGTCAGAACTGACCCAAAAGCAAGTAGTTTGTGGGGTTCTTTGAAAACATTTTTGATTGTCACACTGGGGGTGGGGGCTGCTACTGGCATCTAGTGGGTATATTCTACAATGCACAAGAAAGCTCCTTTACAACTACAGATTATCGGCCTCAAATGCCAACAGTGCCGAGGTCAGAAAAACTGGTCTAGACATGGGAAATCCCAGCAACTGCTATTCAAAAGCATATGCATGGAAAGATCTTGATCCAATTAATTCATAACGCGTAATAAAGTAATAATGTACCAGGTCAGTTCCTGAAACAGTTAAACTGCATATTGTGTTGCTGGTAAGGAGGGCCAAGGCGTGCATGTTCCACAAAGCGGGTTTCAGTACTGCTGACGTAAGCGCTGTGAAACACATCTCTCCTCCACAGAGAAGCCCTTGAGTTCACTGACAGCTCTGCACAAGCAGTGTCCTCACTTGTATGAAATGTGAACTCAGTTTTTATAGTTCATTAAATTATGAATATTTTACAGTTCATTTAAAAAACACAGAAGGGTTATCACCAATTATAATTAATACACATATTAAAAATGAGACAAATCAATAAAGGTAAAAATAATGGTTGAGATAATGCCTGTCAATATTTTTTCCAATATGATTACGTGTGTGTGTATGCATGCTGGAGTCCGCGTACTGTAGTCCTATCTACATTATAAACGCAAAACTGGTCAAATCACACATGTGCTTGCAATTGCACTTAAATATATCATTTACTCCAAGGTTCTCCGATAATCCTGGGAGGGGGCATCTTACATTCACTATATAAATTTCTTGTTTGTATACACATCACAAATACAGAAACAGCTAATGGACAATACTATGCATATTCACATTCACAGTAAAAACTGTAAGGTATAAAAAAGCAAAGAGAATTTGAGTAGTCAGGCCATTTCTTACATGCTTCACAGCACTCATTTCTTACATTCTTCCTCTGCATCAATACTGATTAGCTGAAAATTATATCCCTATAATCGATTATCAATGAAATTCCCAGAATTCCTAAATTAAACTGAAATTGTGATAGGAAAAAGAAGACACGTGTAGCAAATCGTAAGCTAACTGCACAAGCAATATTTACAACAGGGTAAAAGACGTTACAAAACATTAGAGTGGGACCCGAGAAGCTTTAAAAACCCAAGTGGCCATCGTCGGTTACCACAGGACTGGTCAGATTAAAGGCAAATCTTGATTAACCTAGAGTTTTTGATGTATTGTTTACTTGAAATTGTAGTCAAACGTCTCTGGATCGCAACATTCCACTTAAAACGACCTCAAGTGACCAACGACAGCACTCAATGACCCCTAGGTCATCGACAGAGAAAGGCTGAAAAGAAAAACCAAAAGGGAGAATTCCGAAAAGGCTCTTCAGAATTTAAATAAGGGCAGAAGGCACAGTCAGGCAGGGGAGAAAGCAGCCAGCTGTAGGCTTTAAAAAAAGTCCTGAACCGGTATTCCCGCCAGTCACGGACGGTAAGCGAACACTTGGCTCCGAGAAGCAGCTACCGAGAAACGGACACTAGCGCCGTCCTGAGCGCGCAGGACGCAGGGCGTCCGGGTCTCCGGGCATCCGGCCCCGCCCGCTTCCGAGCCCGGAAGCAGCCAATGACAGGCGGCCTCCCCGACCCCACCCCTGCCGGCCGACCCCGCCCCGCAGGCCGCGCCCGCCAGCCCCACCCCGCCGGCCCCGCCCATAGGCCCCACCCCGCCCCGCCCGCCGGCCCGCCAGCTTCTGCTCGGCCGCGAGTCCGCTTCCTCCCGGCTGCTTTCCTCTTTTCTAGCGTCGGGCGCCCGTTGTAATTACGCAAAACGAGTTGCAACTGGAAGTTGGATGGTTTGGGGGGGAATCCTAGAGGAGGGCGACAGGAAGACAGACGCTCCCGAAGAAGTAGGGACAAAATAAAGCCTTAAAAACAAGAGTTTGGGACGCCAAACGGGTAATACAGGTCAGGGGCCACATCAAGTTCGGGTGGAGCTGTGGCGTGATGGCACAGGGAAAGAGCTCTGCCGTTGAGACTCCAGCTCTGGCGTCTCTGTGACACGCTAAGCTGTGTCCGCAGAAACTTTACAGAAGGAGGTGGTGTTCGCGCGCAGCAAGCGCCCGGTATCTCGGGGCCACGTTTTCCAGCTTTTCCTCACGCTCCACACGCTCGCCTCACAGGCTCGCGGGCCTGACCCTTCACCCCAAGATGGCACCGGCGTGGGGAGAGCTGGGCGGGCAGCTGGGAAGAGCGCTCCTGAGTTTCCCCCGGGGCGGCAGCACTTTATCGGCGCGACCCGGTCGGCCGCGAACAACGTGTGAGGGGCGAAGGAAACAGGCAGGAGAGCCGGGACGGCCCCGGGCAGGGGAGAAGCCCGGCGCGCCGCCCCCGGGCCTCGCGGGCCACAAAGGCGCGTCTGTGCGCCGGGCGGCCCTCGCGAGCGGCTGCTGCGGTTTCTGAGGAAACAAGCCGGATTCCTAGTCAGGCTGGAAGCCCCCGACCGCCTCCGTGCGGGGGCGGGGCGGTGAAGGGAGGGGGCGGGGCGGAGAGGGGCGGCGCGGGGCGGAGCCGACCGCCTCCGTGCGGGGGCGGGGCGGTGAAGGGAGGGGGCGGGGCGGGGCGGAGCCCGGCCCCGAAAACCGCGGGGGCGGAAGCGCTGCCTGCCGGGAGCTCTCCGGCTTGCTTTCTCCACAGCTTTGTGTGTTGCACAATCTCCTCACCACGCACAACCCTCTCCTGCTCGCGCACCTCAGAGCACGAGTTGGCTCCTAATCCCTAGATCTGGGGTTCAAGACGCGAGGGGAATTTCTGAATTTGCTTCATCAGTCACTTCTCTCTTCTGCTTTCTTTTTTTTTTTTTTTAAATACTTTCTTCAGAAACATTTTTCTGTTTCTTCCTCCTCAAGTGCCAAATCAAATCACTGGATGGGCAAATTGTTAAACATGTCTTGGTCATTAAAAAAAAAAAAAAAGGAACAAAAACCAAGAGATGTTTTAAACGTGCAGAAAAACAAAAACCAGCAATATTCAGGCTGGTGGCGAGAAAGGGGTCTTCTCTTTAAAACCAGTCTCTGGCAACCAGTAAAAACAGGTAAATTGTCAGCATGAGGAATGATTAACTCAGAAGCTGACGTGCAGGCAAGCAAGGGGAGAGGAGGAGGAGGAGAGCAAGCGAAAAGACACATCAAGACGCTCCAGCCTCAAGAAAGGGGCCCTTCAGGGAGGCTCCAGCTCAGCAACTCGCCAGCAATGGGCTCTGTCTCAGCAGCCGCTCTTAGCATTGCTTTTAGGGCAAATGTTTAAAGTTTGGGTTTCCCAAAATATGTAACTAGTTTATCAGTTTTTACAAATAAGCAACATTCTGTCACCCTTTAAGGTGAGGTGTATGATGTATAGCCAGAAATCCCACATCATTCCTTTTTGGAAGAAAAATAAGAAATCCGGTAAACCAGCAAAAGAAAATAAAGCATAAACTCACCGCTCATTAAAACAAGGTCTTCAGTTAGTGATAACCAAGAGGTATACAGGGGAAATGACAATGTTATGAGGAAAAAAAAGAGAAGCAAAAATAATTTTGAGGAAAATGTTAAATAAGTTTTAAACCACGGTTTAATATTTTCAATCTCAATTTTAGTAGGAGAAATGGACAAGATTAAGCTTACTTGTTTACATGATACCTCTCCTCATCCAGTTAACAATATTAGTAACAGGAGAACATGCACGTTGGCCCACACGCTAAGAATCCAGCCATTTACAAACCCTCATAAAAAACGTTTGAGTTAAAAAATATATACTTATTAAATTTATTCTAGATTATCTTTTTTTGGGGGGGTCCCAGTTTACAATTACCTGGTTATATAACATTTTTCCAATAAGCAGATTTGCTCATTTTCTGTTTAACTCCTATCCCTTATAAAATGCTGAGCTTGTACTGTATCAAGGTGTAAAAAAGACCAACATTCATCTCATTTATTTTTTAAACATTACTAAATTATTCCCTAAACCATATTTTACTAAATGTTTTTCACTTTTATTTCACAGAAAATAATTTTTTTAAAACCACAGACAGCTGACATTTCCCTAAGAGCAAATTTCTCTTGCTAATTATGTACTCTTCCTTCCCTCTTGAAATTATCTACTCTTCCCTGTTACCCCTCAGGCAGCTACTTTTCAGTCTTTTGCTGCTAGGATCCTAGTCGTCCAAACTGTGCCAAAGTATTGGGGTTGGTGAAAGGCTTTCAGTTTTTTGTTTTGTTTTTGCCAGAAGACAAAGGCTGCAAAACAAAACAAAACCAGAACAAAGGGACTTACTGAGATTTCAGATTTCAGGTCTAGTGAGATAATGGTTTCATAGGAGGGGTAAGTAGTCAAGATGACACCCAAGTTGGCAACTTGGTGGGCTGAACAGTAGCATGGTCATGTCACTAACAACTAATGAGTTTGGTTTGGGGCTGTGTAATTTGACATGCTTGGTGTGGTACACTCAAGGTGGAGATGGCCAACAGAAGACTAAAGAACTAGAGTCATAGGCATTAGATGACAACTGAGTTCATGGGAGTGGGTGAAAGCTTATCATAGAAAAGCATACAGAATGAGATGAGACTAAAACAAAACCTTCATGAGCACTAGCATTTGAAGGACAGGTTACTCCCTCTGCTTATTGTACACAACAGCCACTATGCAAACAAATTTTAACCTCCCCTTGAGGTTGTTTCTGCATATCTAGGAAGAAATAGGATTTAAGAGGCAAGACTACCCTGGACTAAATTTAGCTTCATCAAGCGCTGGCTTGTGACTTTAGGCAAGTTTCTTAGCATTGCTGTGCCTCAGCTTCCTCATATATAAAATGGGTGTCATAATGACAACTACTGCTGTCTTATCAGGGGGAGAGCAACTAGGAGTACATAGCAAAGTGTATATAAATTTTTGTATGAGAGACTGACTCGCTTTGTAAACTTTCACCTAAAGTACAATAAAAAGAAAAAATAATGACACCTCAGATGGCTGTTACAATAATTAAATGAGCATTTACTAAATGCTAGCTGTGATCATCAACCAACCACTCCTTATTTCCTATTTGTCAAATCCACCCTAGCATCTATTTCCGTTACCGCTGCCTTAGCTGAGGCCTTTATCTCAATCTAGAATGCCATGAAACTGGTTCTCCTAACACCAGCTCTTCTATTCCCCACCCATTACCTTTCAAGCTGCTCCAACTGTTTTCAGCCAACACAGACTTGGGTATGTCACTCTGCTTACAATCCTTCCCAATACCAAGAGAATTTAGTCTAGACTCTTGATCTTGAGACAAAGGGCCATGGACAATCTAGGCAGTCCTAATCTGTCTGTCTGGTTTCATCCCTGCACTCATTTCATTCCATTAATCACCCTCTCTCGGAAGCTTGTGTGCCGAACCTACCAGATACTATTTTTCCTGCCCTTTACTCACGCAGATTCTACACTTCCCCGTAATTCTGCCCTTTTGAAATCTCCATGTTTCCGTCCAAGAAAACTTCTCTCATCATACTGCACTCTGTACACTTCTGGACTGGATTGGTATCATTCTATTATTTTGTATGTGACCATATATCATATGCCTATTTCCTTCACTAGATCTTTTAAGGCAAGGCCCATCCGCTGTCTAGTATTTATGTATATGCTCCCACCCACAAAACCCCTAGAAACTGTTCTGCACATAGTAGGCACTGAGTAAACTGAATTGAAATTTTTAAAGAAATGTGAGAAGCCTGAAATATTCCTATTTCAGCAATAAAAACTCTCAGCATTAGTAAACAGAGTACAGCTGAGGCCTGAAGGTGACTTGCTCACATGTGGAGAGGCAATCACTTAATAGCTGCATTTTGATAAGTACCTGTAGGAAGTAGAGAATTTTCTTCATCATCATAAAAAGCAGGCAGTTATTTAAAAATTTACAACTTATTTTTGAAGGTCAGTTTCCATTTTAGAATATGTTTAGGCTCTAGGCATTCACACCACAGCAGAAGGAGCTGAGGGTATGCTGACTTTTCACGTTGAGGAATAATTTAAGAAGGGATGGCATTCTAAATGTGAGGTCCTCTTTACTCATGGACTGTCCTTCAAACAGACTGAGGAGCTTTGTTTCAGAACGGATAAGGTCTGCTCTCAAGAGAGAGACCAAAAAAAGGATAGAAGCCGTTATCTAAAGAACATGAATTTTTATTTTACTGGAATTTTGACTAGTCCCACTCATGCCCTAAAATAAGATACTGCCTTACTATTGAAGAATTCCTAAAAAGATACTAACTGGTTACTTACATTATAAAGTTAGCTACTTTAAATTCCTTTTGGAATGAGGTAGAAGGTAAACAAAAAATAAAAAACGACTGTCACTGAGTCAACTCTGACTCATAGCACCCTACAGGACAGGGCAGAACTGGCCCATTGTGTTTCCAAGACTATAATCTTTATAGAAGCAGATTGCTACATCTTTCTCCCACAGAGCGGAGCAGCTGGTGGGTTGAACTGCCCACCTTTTGGTTGGCAACTGAGTGCTCAACCACTATACCACTAGGGCACCATATATTTTATAAAACCTAATAGTTATTTGTATTCAAAGTACAGCTAAAAGACAGAACATCTTCCAGTGGTCCTCAGTAAATGTTTTACTGGTTGAAAGTACTACTTTTGAGCAGCTCAATCAATTTGAATTATTCCTCCAATCTGCCCTTTGCAAAAATCTCTATAATCAACAAAGGTAGCTTTTAAAAAACACCTGACTTGCTGATGCATTATAATAAGCTTAGACACTGTGCAGTGATGTTAGAAATAAGATAGATCACTTACAAATCCACAAGCAGGGGCAACCCATTTGCAGGGGCATGTGGGGAGGGGTTGTATTTGGGTGTGAATTTATCTACCCAACAGAAATATAATGTAACCACATATGTAATGTAAAGCTTTTTAATAGCCACATTAAGTAAAAGGAAACAGGTGAAATTAATTTTAACATTTCATTTGATCCAGTATACCCAAGATATTATTACTTTCAGTACATTTCAATATGGGTGATCCACAGTTCAAGTGCTCAATAGCCCATGTTGGAAAGGTCTAGATAGCTAAAGAAAAAAACAAAAGAAATTGGGGGTTGGGTAAGGAAGTTTAAATTTGTACTAAGGGGGACTTCTTTTTTTTTCATTGAGAATAAGGGTCTGTCAGTGATACAGTATTGATGTAATAATCACGGCATTAAGGAGGATCTAAAAGGATGAACACTGAAATGTTTCTAGTTATGCAAAAATAGCAGCCAACTGTAATTTGATGGACATTGTCTGCAATTTACTTAAGTTAGTCAGATGTGTTCTGACAAAAGTGAAAGAATTATTTCTACCAGGCCTTTTCTGGATTGGTTGGAAGTATTTCCATTGGAGAGAAGATGTCTCCAGTGGCAATCTTTTACAGCGGTATCAAGAGGCTCTGAATCAGTCTGAAATAATTTTTTGCTCTCTTAAAGGCAATGAAGATGCAACATTCACATGGTGGTTTTGTCGTTCTTTCTGAGAGGCTGCTGTGTGTGGTAGTGGGATGAGAATAATGCTGTGATTGGCACGATAAGGACAGGCGAACGCTTCCAACAATTTTATAACCAGGCCAGGGATGAGCACAGCAAAGGGGAGACAGAATGACAGCAAACAGTGTTACACAGTCAGAACTTGCTAAACTGTAAGTCAGGAGAACCAATTGCTTCCAACAGGAACAGGCTGTCTAAGTGCTTGGTTCTAACTAGGGTGGGCCCCTTTAGAATGAATCTATCAGCTCTGGGAATTTCAATTTAAAAAATGATTTTTCCATGGATCTGCCTTAGACATTCTTACCACTTTTCTTGAACAATCTCAATCTCCTTCGTTCCTACAGCTGCAAATACCAGGTGTTTTCATGACTCTTAAATCTGTATCTCCATTTCCTCCATCTGAACTCTAGGAATGACCAGACTTCTCCAACTTCATAGGGAGCATATGTCCAAAAGGATGTTCCTCAAAAACCTTGCATTTAACAAGGTCCCACAGATCTGAAACAGACTTCTGTGCTCTCTTTGTCAGTTAATCACAAACTACCTACCAATCTGCCTGAGCAGGCTGGAATGTATTCACGTCTAATTTTATTGTTCGCATTCACCAATCTGAAATACCACTTTCCCAGCATCTCCGTTCCTTCTGCTTTAGTTCAGGCCCTCATCAACTCTGCAGTCTTCAAGAACAGTTGAAGCTTACTCTGCAAACATTTTTTAAGTGTCTATCATGTGCCAGGCATTGTGTAAAATATGCTGGATACAAAAGATGAATATGGTATCAAATGTCACCTCTTTCACAACCCAATACCTCAGTCAGGTTAGCCAGCTCCTCCTCACAATACTTAATTATAATGATCTGATAGTTTTCTACTTTAGCCTTCAAGTTCCCAGAAGATAGAGAATGAGGCCTTGCTATTCATCTTTTTATCCCTGGCATAATACAGAGACTAAAACAGTATTTGGTGCACAGAAGGTAATCAATAAATTCTATTGAATAAATGAAATGAAATGTACATTTGGCTTACTACCCTTGAAAAGTTTACAAAAGGGACTAACTGTTCCAGTTGTGATATTCAGACTACCTGAAGGTTCATATTTAACTGAAGACTAAGCTGGAATTCAGGTGATCACTTTTATCAAAATGCTAATTGACTGAATGCAGTTGATAATATTATCCCATATTATACTACAAATGGTAACTATATCAGAAACCCAGAAACTCATATGAAAGTTTATAATCTATAAAGCCTAGCAGTTGTAAGACTGGATGATATTGAAAAATGAGTCTATTGAAAAATATTCTATAGCAACGTAATTACAAATAAGTTTTAAGCCATGTAAGTCGAGAAAGATACCCATCTCTTATCTCTTACATAGCAGGACCCAAGTTACATACCTCCCTTTACTTTGCAACTCATGTTGCTGTTGTTAGGTGCTGTCAAGTTGGTTCCAACTAATAGTGACCCTATATAGGGCAGAGCAGAACTGCCCCATAGGGTTTCCATGGAGCAGATGGTGG
Source organism: Elephas maximus indicus (assembly GCF_024166365.1). Lineage (NCBI taxonomy): Eukaryota > Metazoa > Chordata > Mammalia > Proboscidea > Elephantidae > Elephas > Elephas maximus. The sequence goes on along the minus strand of NC_064819.1, from coordinate 229,173,672 downwards.
ATCTGAACTGCCGACCTTTTGGTTAGCAGCTGAGCTCTTAACCACTAAGCTACCAGGGCTCTTTACAGCTCATACTGTATATAATTCACTACTGTCCTACTCAGAGTTCTTAGAATAGAAACTTGAGTTTAGCTAAATTACCTAGGAAGGAAATTTCATGAAAGAATACTGGGTTACTTCATAGAACAAGTACTGGAGATCCAGAATTGGAAAAGAGGTAAGATGTGTCAACACAAAAAAATTGGCAAGAATGTCTACCACAAGCATTTCCAATAATGGACACACAATGCTGCCAATATTGCTAAACTCCCAATGTCCGTGTGGTTTAATCAAGCAAGAGGTTAAGACTGGCCAAGCACAAGTTACATGCGCTCTAAATTCTAAGATCTGATATCTATGGATTCAGCAATGGAAACTACAACACTGTCTTTGACCAGGTCCCATAATTTGGTGGAATGCCCCCACAAAAAAAACCACGCTTATATGCTCAGCCACCAAAAACAAAAACCAAATAAAAGCAGAAGGCCAGCAAATATTCAAATATTCAAAACTGTCATCAAAAACAGTAATGATGCCCAAAGGTTGTACGTGTGGACGTTAGCAATGCACAAAGTCAAGGCACTGCTTTCAAGCAAGGCAGTCAATATAAGATTCTTACAGCACTAGCCTGCGCTACAAATACACCCACGTGGCTGAGACCTTTAACCGATTTTTGCTTGTCACTTCTTTTTGTTCACATCCGCCACTGAGTTCCCTCTTTGCTGACATCTCATTTGGCTGTGGTGCAATCAGTTGCTAGTCAGTACAGAAAATAAATAAGTTCATGAGACTATGTGTAAGCACTCTCAATACACACTCCACCCAAACCTGCCTATGGTATTTAATATAAATATTTGACACCAGGCTGCAACTCTGAGAAAAAACCATGCTGAAATTCTTGGCTCATGACAGATCTGGCCTTCTCTGGTAGTTACATAATCTGGTAAATACCTTTTGACCAACCAGATGAAGGAGATGTGAAGCGGTAACAGTGGTCCTAGTATTTATCATTAGGGTCCACGGAGACCTCAACTTCACAGTGCAACAGTTCTGATACTGAATTCTTTTCCTGCCACCATTCTGTATCAAATGAATAATACTGGGTCAATATACACCACAAAGTACTGGGTCTAAATATTAGGGAATGGAGCTGCTGGCTCCTGTGATCATCTCAGAAGACAAGTAACTTAAGCTGAGCTCACACTTTGGAGACACTGACTACCTCTACAGTGTTACAGTATGCCATGTGCAGTATTAGAACACAAGGGGACCAGCTCAAAAGTCACACCCCAGTTAAAAATACTCACAATCCTTGAAGGTTTTATACCGTATATGTTACCTGAGTACGTTTATTGGTTTCACTGTAATTTTGCAGTGATATTCACAGGTCCAAAAGGAATACTTGATGTTACAAGAGTATGACCTCTTATTCCATTGTTGAGGAAAATGAAAGCCAAATAGGTTAAATAACTTGTCTAAGGTCACGCAGATAGTTATTCAAGAGAATGACACTAAAATGCAGGTCTCTGCTCTGCACTGTATTATGCCATCCCAATATCCTCTACCTTTGCCTGGCGAGGCCCGGCTACAAACTGAAGATTCGTTAGGTTACAGTCAACCAGTGACAATCCAGGCCAGTTGTTTATCAGCAGTCTGTCCATCCAGGATGTCCTTGGTTAGCCTCCAGTACAGCTACAAATCCACCAAACGGTAGTGCTACCAAGTATTCATAATCCCTATCATGTGTTCTCACTCTAAGCGACTCTGTTGCTGGTTTCTCCTCCACTTGTCTGCTTAGAACAGAGCCCTGGTCATCTTGCCTTGTGTGCCACTCCAGTATTTCCAGTTTTCAACCGGAACCAACTCACCCTGGGAATCAAAACATTGTCCCAGCTGGTGACAAGGAAAACCACTGCCTAGACAGTGCTGGTAGCACACCCCACCCAACAACATGGAATCACCCACATTCTTGGAAACTCAAATTTTACTTCTGGATTATCATTTTGGGGGACCAAATCTAAGCTAAATTAACTACCCTGGCCTCCTCTCTGATGTAGCTCAGCTTGCGACCCTTTCCCTGCAAACTATGTGACGCTGAATAATTTGAAATCCTGGCTCTCCCCTCAGCTTTCACATCTGAAAATTAAATACTTCATTTCTTTTGAATACATTAATTATTACTCTATAGAATGTGTCACTAAAAAGGAATGAGGTTACACTGCAACAAAGGGAAGCTAGGGTAAGTATGAGAACAGCAAGGGTTGTTTAATTAACGAATTTAACTAAGTAAGGGAGCTAAAAATCTGTGGGAGGGAACATGGCTTTATAGGAGCCTTAAAAGTCACACGGTCTGTTTCCCGATGTCTGGGTCCCCTCTTCAGAGATTCCAATGTAATTAATCTGGGGTGTGACTTGGGTATCAGGGGTTTTCAAAGTTCCCCAGGTACTTATAATTTTCAACTAAGGTAGGGAAATACTGCCAAAAGTAAAGATTTTTGGGTGGCAAAGTTTCTAGACCTGCACTATCCAATAGAAACATTAAGCCATAAATACAATCCACCATAGGTAATTTTATATTTTCTAGTTGCCACATTAAGAAGGGTAAAAAGAAAACAGGTGACATTAATTTTAATAATATATTTTATTTGAATCAACATACACAAAATATCATTTCAACATGTAATCAGCATAAACAATATGTTTAAGGTGATATTTTATATTCTTTTTTTCCTACCTATATGCTATCCCCAGACCTATAATTACTGAGAGCTCTTAAAAAAGAAATTAAACCTCCCAGGAAAGGTGGATGTGTGTGAGCATCAGTAAAGAAAAATATTTGGGGAGGGAAAGCAGTCCATTCTGAGTGGAGGACTGGCTCCAGGGGCAACCAGGAGCACTCTGAGGCCACAGACTTTACACTGCCATGTCCTCAGACTTAGCAGATTGGATTACAGGTCTTCCACATTCCAGATGCAAACCCCACAAGAATCCCAGCTCTTTGTGAACCAGTACCCTGGTGAGTAATGTCCCCCTTCAAATATAGCGATGCAGTGGATACAGACGCCCAAGGTTTTCATCTCCTAGATGAAGAACCAATCCTGCATGGGTATTTCTGAGGCAGAGTAAAAGCTCCTTCTTGTATTTACAGGGGTGTATCTGCATCTCACAAATGCTTCAGATCTGAACACAAGTGGCGTTGATGGAAAGATACCTGGGCCACCATTTCTGGTGGCTCTCAGACTATTTGGCTGTTCTGCCATAAAATAAACACCTCTCCTTAGGGCATTCAACTATTTCTCTTTTCAACAAAGAAACTGCCTCTCAGAAACATGGACAGCCCATAGGTTAACAACAACAATAAAAATTCCTACTATTCATTTTTAAAAAGAATACCCGGAAGAGCTGAAGAGCTCTTCACTACCACCTGCTGTGGCAGAAAAAGTCCGTGACTTTAAAGTGAAGCAAACATGGATTTGAATTCTGCCTCTGCCATTTGCCAGCTGCGGAACCTTGGTCAGGCTAACCTCTAGCAACATCTTTTGCTAATATATGAAATAGGCAAAGCAACACTTATCTTTGCAGAGTTGTTGTGAGAACTATCAACGATTTAAGTAAAACAACTAGCAAAATGCCCAGACCAAAGTAGTGCATAAGAAATGATGGCCACGATTAAATGTTCAAAGCAGGGGACAGAATGAGATGGGGGCGAAAGGGAAGAAGCCGCACCTGCAGTGACCATCATCCCTGACAGTGCCGTAACACAGATGCTGCCTACACGCCTATTTTCATCTAAAATAGCCAGTTCAGAAGATGAGCACCAAACACTCCCATGGATGTCAGGTATTCCTTTAACCCATAAAAACCCACTGCGATCGAGTCGATTCCGACTCATAGAACCATAAATCCCATATAGAATAGTAAAGGCTCAGCAACTTGGATAGATGCTTACTTTTGTACTACCCACAAAAGATTGGTTTCCTAAGCCAATCCAATATTGTATTTAAATTTAGAGAGTTTGTTAGCCTACTTAACATTAAAAACTTGACTGCATTATTTATATTTGTAGGTTTTCATAATTAAGAATAGGTCTAATGCCATAAATAAAGCCCTGAGATACTCCAGTTGAGATATTTGTAAGATTACTATCAGACTAGCAGGACCCACCCTATTGTCTTCTTACTCCCTTCTTTACTGTTAGGAATTTTTTTGCTTTTTAATGGTTCCATTGATTCCCCTTGAAATTTTAATTATACATATTTAACTAAACAAAATCTCCCTTTCTGGACCGTACAGGGACTTTAGTTGCAATCTCCCCTCTTCCAGCTTACATTCTCTTCTTGAATAATATTTCAGTTCTTTTTCTTTGAATCCCACTGATTAGGTACAATTATTACTTTCTGCCATGTTTGCTTGGCTTTACTGATCTGTGCCATTCTGTTCCCAGTTCCATCCTACATCTCAGGCATTCCTGCTGGGTCATTTGTCTTTCTCTTGTACTGCAACCTATAGAAGTTCCTTTGGAGGAACTTTAGAGGTCTTTCAGTGATAAACTCTCTTAGATTTTGTTCCTCTCTAAATGTTTTTATCTTAATACTAGGATAGTATATGAAAATAGTTTTGCTAAATCCACACTTTGAAGGTATTTTTCTGCTGTTTTCTGGATTCCATAGTACTACAGAAGTTTCCTGTTATACTATTTCTTTAGAAGTCACATGTTCTTTTTCTCTGGCTGCTTTCAAGGCTGTCTCTTTATCTTTGATGTTCTACAGTTAAGTCTAGGCATAGATTTCTTATTTAAACTTGGAACACATTATGCTTCCTGGGTCTGTGGATTCCTCACTTTCATGTATTCTGGGAAATAACCATACCGTTTGAAAAATGCAACACGTGTATCAACCAAGGCAGGGTAGTAGAGAAAGACAACGGTAACAGATTTTGTGGTCCTTACACATTTAAATTCATTTGTAATAAAAGACAAATCTTCTGATAGCATCCATATTAACGTCACACAAAAATAAATAGAACAGATACACAATTAAACTACATACAATTAAACTATGGCCACTGTGTGTCTACTGTGATATGGTTGTTCATGGACCACAGTTCATAAAAGCAACAGGACTTTCTGAAGACAGAGAATTCTTTCCTCAAAGACCTCAAAATGAATTTCATGTAAAAGTTCTCATATCATAAAATAATGCAATCCTTCACACCTATTAAGCTTTCTCTTCAATTTTTTCTACTTAGTTCATCTCGACTAGTCAAATCACAACCACGACATAATTTTTCTTGGCTCTAGCTACTAACTAAAAAAAAAAAAAAATTTAGAAGTGTAAAATTCATATGAAGGGAAATTTATGATAGAACTACAGTATTTTTGCACAGTTAATCAGAGTTTAAGGAATTGCAAAATAGTCAAATACCAATGTAATCACTCTACACTTATGTTCATTTCAATTCTTTAAATATCAATAATATATACATGCTTCAATGATACAAAAAAAAACACACACACACACGCACAAACCTGTTGCCGTCAAGTGGATTCCAACTCATAGCGACATGAGTCACTATGAGCTTCAACGGTAAGAATACCAAAATCTCCCACTCTGCTAAGTCGCCAAGAGTTTACTGTATCTGCACTAAAAACAAAAGGTGTAAGGGAAGGGGGAACGAGTGAAAAAAAGTGGGGAATGGTTTCTTGATTCACTTTTGCCCAATGTACCCCTCCCCCAAAGCAAAACCAAAAAATAAATGAACACACAATGCAGAAAAAGAATTTCTGGTACTCTCAGAGAAAGCGTTCTGGCATTAGGGCTTGCTGCAGGCTGTCACGCAACAAGGTACAACTAACCACACCGGCTCTTCCCTCTTCTTTTTTTTTTTTAATAAACCAATAAATCCCCTAGGGCATCAATATTACTGATCATAATCTATGGATTTCCTGCAGAACCAAAAATAAATAGCAATTCCATTGCTAAAAACAAAAGTCCCACCTACTTCTTTATAATGAAGGATTAAACATCCTGAGGAAAGATTTTTCACTTCCACACTTGCACTATCTCAGTTTAGATAAATTTACACAGGTTCCTTTGCCTAAATCGACAGGAAGCCCTGCTGTACTACAAATACAGTTATGTTTACAGCCAAGGAGGCTGACGCACATAAGTATTTATGAAATTATAAGCCTAGAATCCACACTTGTCAATGCTAACAGATAGCTCTGCCCTATTCAAAAGCACCTAGAGATGGAGTCTCTGGACGGTGCAAAGGGTTAATGCCCTCGGCTGCTAACAGAAAGGCTGGAGGTTCGAGTCTACCCAGAAGTGCCTCAGAAGAAAAACCTGGCAATTTTGAAAAAAAAAAAAAAAAAACAGCCATTGAAAACCCTGTGGAGCACAGTTCTCTGACACACATGGGGTCGCCACGAGTTGAGTCATCTGGACAACAGCTGGTTTTAAGCAGATTTAATAGAACAAGTATCTACATCACACAGCTGTTATGAGGATTAAACAAATACATGCAAAAAGAAAAAAAAATCTTTTTTTAAAGTACGTTAACATCAATGCTATCATTAACGATTAAAATTAACATCTGAAGTGATGAGCATTTCAGTTTGTTATTAACAGCCAAAAGTTTGAGATTTTGCAGGGCCAACTCCAAGCTCCTATACCCAAAGTAGTAGTACACAATAAATTATTGGATGAGACTATATACAAAATCCACTCTAGAAACGACATTGTCTCTGATTAGTTATTTCCCCTAAGGGAAACCTACTTCCCATACCCACTGCCATCACCTACTTTAGGACCGATTTTTTTAGCTACTGCATCTGTTTCCTAACTGGCCTCCCTGCCTCTAACCATCTAATTCCAGTTTATGTTATTAGGTATTATAAGATTTCCCAATACCTAAAAGGAGCACCTGGGTGGTGCCAACAGTTATACGCTCAGCTACTAATTGGTTCAAATCCACCCAGGCACACTTCGGAAGAAAGGCCTGGTGATTACTTCTGAAAAGTCACAGACACTGAAAACTCTATGGAGTGCAGCTCTACTCTGACATACATGGACCTGACGGCAACTGCTAACACCTCACAATCCCGTACATGCCACCTCTCTGCTCAAAGACACTCAATGGCACTCCATCTACTTGACCCATCCTCCTTTACTCCCCATGAGGCTCCCTTTATTTCTGCCAAAACAGAACTCCTGTGTCGCCGACCAAATCTTGCCTAGTTTATAACCACCGTAGCTTCCTAAGAGTCTCTGCATGTAGCGGCTACTTCAGTTCAGTAGCAGGTGTATGTTTCCCTCATAAGCCCTGTGTGAAGAACAACTACCAGCCCACGTAAAGAGGAGTGACCAGTAGTAAGTTGATCATATGTGAGGTCAGCCTAAAAGCTAAATAAACCTGAATTCATCATTACCCTGTTCAGTGAATTCCTGACCTTCTTCTAGACGGTCTGTAACTAAACTGTTTTCACAACACAACAGAGGATGCCCAAACATCTTAACCCTAGAAGCAGTAAAGAGCAGTTTAGCAGGAAGGTGAGGCCAGAGTGGAACTGAAGCCAGTGGGCTCCAGCACTCCATGCGCCTTCGTGAGTCACTTAAGGCATAACAGCGAGGGGCCCACATGCTCACCTCCGTGTGGCTGTGGTACCCTCCACGGGGAGAGAGGCACCCTCACTGCTGAGCAAGGTAAGCGTGAGGCCTTGAACAGTCCACCACCCAATTCCAAAGTCACGAGCCTTAAAATCCTGCCAGCTACTAGGAATTGCAGTGATGAAAAACCCCACCCACAATGACTGGGCAACCTAGTCAGCAAAATCCATCTGAGCTCAACAGATCAGGGTGCAAACCCAGGTTCTGAAGCCTCCTAAATGGACCAGGGACAAGACTGTTCTCCTTGGCTCATGGAAGTGACTGGAGTGTCCACCCATTCACCTGTACCATAAACCAGGGTTTCGTTTTTTAAAGGAAGGAAAGTATTGAATCTCTTATTACTAAAACGTATTTCCCAAATTTCAATCTTATGAGCTCTCTGCTTAATTAAAACTTTAACAAAATTCTCTCTCTCCACATAGGGCCTCTTTAACTATTGTTGCAACAATTCTTTTGGAACTTCTAAAATACTGATGTTCCGGAAATTCTTCTTGGCACTTCTCTACTTAAAATAACTCCATTACTCATTCCTTATAATTCTCTTCTTTTTAAAATTTTTATACTTCATTCTAGGGATCCTGTCTAGCTCTAAAAAAAAAAAAAAGTGTGTATACACACACACACACAACGTGCCAAATCTCTAACAGAATTTAATAGTTCATTTCAAATTAACAAACTATTTTCCAGGATGTATTGAAACCACTGATGTGTTTAAAGAAAATAAAAGCATGAGGGTGCCTAAAGTCATTCACCCTAATTAGTCTAGCAGTAATCTTCGATATTTACATAAATATTTTTAAAGCAGAAAAAAACACTTTGGAATTCTCTTTTCTTTGTTATGAAAGTTATAAGAGCAATTACAGAAAATTTAGAAAGCTGAGTGAAATTACTACAACCTTAAATTTAACATTAAATATTGGTAAACATTTTTCCATGTTCCTGAAATTTTAATAACCATTATCTTTAGTCATACAAAATTTCCACCTGTGGGAATGTGTGAAAAATTCTTTAACTCAGCCCCTCCTATAGTTCTCTAGTCTAAATCAGATACCAAAACAAACAAAAAAACCAAACCCACTGCCGTTGAGTTGATTCCAACTCACAGTGACCCTACAGGACAGAAGAGAACTGCCCCAGAGGGTTTCCAAGGAGTGGCTGGTGAATCTGAACTGCCAGCCTTTTGGTTAGCAGTTGAGCTCTTAACCACTGTGCCACCAGGGCTCCAAATTAGATGCCAAGTAAGCTTTTTATGCACGTAGCTCTCCCCAACCATCCTCCCATTTGGCTTATCCCTAAAGCAGTGGAACTGCAAGGCTAAAGGACATGGCCATTGCTATGAGGCCTGGTGAATGCTGTGTTTGTGTGTGAGTTGTGTACACACACATGCAGCTAAAATGCACAGCATATTTTTTAAATAACTAATGACATTTTCTTGTAAGCAATAATAATTTAGGATTATTTCAACATAAGGAGCCCTGGTTGCAAAATGGTTAAGCACTTGCCTGCTAACTGAAAGGTCTGCAGCTTGAACCCACCCAGCAGCTCTGAGGAAGGAAAGACCTAGCGATTTGTTCCATAAAGATTACAGCCTAGGAAACCCTATGGGGTAGTTCTGCTCTGTCACATGGAGTCGCTGTAAGTCGGAATCAACTCAATGGCACACACCAAGACAATTCAACATAAACAAACAAAAATTCTGGTCAGTAGACTTTCTTGTGAATTGTCTTCTTTTTCCATTTTGAAATAAAAATATTCAATCTAGAAACTGCAGATGTGTGCTGAAAGCCTCTGCCTGAAAGCAGTTAACAGCACAGGCTCCTTGCTGGTCTATATACTCTACACAGCTCTGAGTCACCTGAACACAGTCAAACATCTCGCCTTCTGACTGCACATCTCTTGTTGACGTCTTGCAATGCTGAAGAAACCTAAAGAAGTTTCCTGACCATCAACAACTGAAATAAAATCTGCGTATTTACTGGGTAATAATTAGCTTGGCAGAGGAGCCCAGGTGGTACAGTGGTTAAGCACTCAACTGCTAACCGAAAGGTCTGCTGTTTGAACTCACCAGCCACTCCAGAGAATAAAGACGTGACAGTCTGCTTCCATAAAAATTTGGTATTGTTAGGTGCTGCCGAGTGGGTTCCAACTCATATTGACCCTCCGTACGACAGAACGAAACCTTGCCCTGTCATGAAGATTACAGCCTTGGAAAACATATAGGCAGTTCTCCTCTGATCTACAGGATCGCTATGAGTTGGGATCGACTTGAAGACAACAGGTTTGGGCTTCTGTTCGTTTTGTTTAGTTAGTTTAGCTACTAGTTAGTTTTCCCCAGGCATATCCAAAGCGTGACTGCTTGATTAGACCTGAAACTGGTATTTTCCAATGACATGGTATCTCTGTACTATGGTGGTATTTTTACAAAATAATATAATGTTGGCCTCCGGTTACAGCTCTTTAAATATATTTTTATCTTCAGAATGGCAATTTTAATGCCCGTGGTGGTGGGGATATTATACAATATTCCACAGTAGCCACAAGACATCTGAGTTACTGTCCCCACCAGCGTTTTAATCAAGTAGCTTACAATGCCCTGAGGTTCTTATATGACATCCTGAATGAGCTGCTCCTTGAGACATCAATGGTAGAGCCCAGAGACAGTGTCATACGTCCTTAAAATCAGTCCTCTACGCCGAGGGTCTTTTTTGAGTTACGATGTGCTGTGCGTTTCTTCAGCAGTAAGGCGAGAGACCCCTGAAACTGCCCATTGAATACCAGGGGCACGGAATTCTGTTTTCTCTGGATCTTTCCATGGTGGGGCCGGGATGGAGGTGGCAGAGGAAATAAGAGGAAGGAGGAGGGAGACAGAGAGAATGGGGGAAAACACTGCTCCCTTTTGGAGTTTATGAATAAGTTGGTAATGAAAGGTCAGCTGGAGAAATAATTTTTACCAATTCTGTTCCCTTAAGTTACCTAATTATCGATTATTCTTTGCAACTGAGTATCAAAGAGGATAAAAAACTTGTCCTTGTAATATTTGGTGAAAACAAATCTTTTGTGTCAGAAGCACTGCTAGATTTTTAAAACACACACAAAAATGGTTAAGAATAATTTCATTGTTTCATAGATACCGTTCTTTCATTCTGAGAGCCAATTAGATTCTTCCTAATGCCCATCACTGAAACGAACAGAATCACTAACAGGATAGTACAGAAGCGCGTGCTTTCTCAAGACTCAGGTATTCAGGAGCTTTTATCTCAACCACCTAGAAGTCCTGTCTCATCAATACAAAGGTGCCTGGTACACAAAGCCAGACTCAACTTCACAACTCTTTTAAAATACATTTCTAAAATTAAGGTAACCATCATTTTTCTAAGGTTTATAAAAGGGAATATTTTTATCTTCTACATTGTAATTTATGTTTGAAAATCTCAAAATCTGTGAAATGAAGTGAAAATTTAACCTCCTTCATCTCCTTCTGGCTCAGTGATTAAGAGCTACAGCTAGTTAGAGCTGCTAACCAAAAAGGTGGCAGTTCCAATCCACCAACTGCTCCTTTGAAACCCTACAGGGCAATTCTACTCTGTCTTATAGGGTCGCTATAAGTTAGAATCGACTTGTCAGCTATGGGTTTGGCTTTAGTTCATCTCCTTCTCACTTGGTCTGAGTGTTCATTCGAGCCTTTCTGTCAGGAAATCGCACTTCATAAAATCAAGCAGAAATATGGTATCTGACCTTATCACTAAGACCTGTTTCTAATATGTGTTCACAGGAGTAACAGAAGGGCTCGTTTAACATGTTAGGAGCTGCAATATAACCACAGTTGCTAAGCATTTAGCAAACACGTAATTTAAAGGCAGTATTTTTTATTAGAGGTCAAGCTTTTTTGCAGTACGTATCTAGTTTCTAACATTTGAGACATTTCAATGGAAAACATCACGGATGCAACCGAATGTTGATCAACAGCTCTTAGATTTGGATGGACGAAAGGTAGAGTCAAAGGAGAAGTCATAATATGTTGCCTAATTTCACAGCCATTAATTATCACTTCACCATAGGACGGCCAAATCCTTAGTGAACAGAGGCAGAAACAAAAAATGGACTTGCTCCTTCCCTGGATACCATATCCACTCAGATAGCCCAAGGTGGAAAACTGGATATCTTCCTGATTTTTCCTTTCCCTCATTCTCTACACCCAATCCATCCAAAGTCCTATGGTTTTTCTTCCTAAAGAAGAAGCCTGGCTATTTTTCTCAAACCTCACTGTCACTGCCTAAATCCAGACTGCTGAATTTATACAACTTCTGGCAGAGCTGTCATGTAACACTGCCAGGCTGCGCACTACACACATTAACACGACACTAATGTGATGCTCACCAAGTCCTACCACGTACAACCTGCATGGCCAATGGCCAGACCAGCTGTCCTACCAAGAGCAGCTCTGGCTCCTGTCTTGTTTCCTCCTTTCCATTCTCGACACTGCAGTCTAAAGGATCCTTCTAAATTCAGGCGCACTCCAGTCACTTTCCAGATTAAAATAAAATCTGTCTTCAGTGGCTCGCCACTGCTCTCAGGCTCAAGATCAAACTCCTCACTATACCTTAGAAGACCCTTTGGGATCTGGCCCTCTCATTTCCCCAGCCTTCTCACCACCATCCTCCCAGCCCTTAAATTCCTAGGCGTCTTTCCCCAGTAGACATGGCTGTATTTGCAGTTCCTGGAATATACCATGCTCCCTCTTGTTTCTGTTCTCAGCTGTGCCCTCCACCTACAGGCCCCTTACCCTGTCGTGCCTGGGGACTTGGTCCTTCAGGTCTCAGACCTCACTTACATGCTTTCTCCAATTTAAGATCAAAGCCTTCTTCCATATAAACCTATACCGTATCCCAAGTATAACACTGTATCAATCTGTATTTTACTTGCAAGATGCTCTCCTCCACTAGATTACAAAGTAACATCAGGGCAGATCCTTTTTGTTCATTATTCTGGCTTCTCCACCTTACACGCAGCCGGTGTGCAATAAAAATTAGCTGAATGAATGATTAATTCCATGCAGACCAAATTAAAATACTCTAGCCAGTATTTAACAATTTTAAGAAACTATTTTAATATTTTTCAAGCATTTCCAAAAGAGGAATTTAACACAATCATAAATTGTATCATCAAGGGTGAGGCTTCAGGAGCTAGCAGAAAGTGTGTTTTTGAAAAGCAATACAGGGGACATACACAGTTAAGTCTATACTCTTCCTGTAAAAGTAAAGTGAGTTGTTTTTGTATTGGAAGGATCAACATTTATAACAACAAAATTAACACAGGGAATTTTTTAACCCTCTTAGAAATTAGAAGGTTTTCAGAATCAACAAGATAAAGGAAAAGCCTAAAAACATTAATTAAAAAAAAAAACTACAATAAAGAATATATAAAACCAAACCAAACCCAGTGCTGTTGAGTCGATTCCGACTCATAGCGACCCTATAGGACAGAGTAGAACTGCCCCATAGAGTTTCCAAGGAGCACCCGGCAGATTTGAACTGCTGACCCTTTGTGGTTAGCAGCCATAGCACTTAACCACTACGCCACCAGGGTTTCCGATTAAAGAATACATAGATACCTGTTACTGATTCAGTTGTGCCCCCCCCCCGCCCGCCCTGCCCCCAAAAAGGTGCATTAAATCCTAAACCCTCTACCTGTGGCTACAATCTCATTGGGGAATGGGCTTTCTTTATCATGTAAATGAGGCAGTGTGAGTATAGGGCATACCTCAAATCACAGATCATTCTCTTTTGAGATATAAAAAGAGCAGATTGAGCAAATAACTAAGTAAGCAAGCAGAGATGGTGGAAGACAGATGCCAAGTCACATGAGATCTCCAAGGAACCAAGACACAGAAGCTGAAAAGGGACAAGGACCTTCCCCCAGAGTCAACACAGAGAAAGCCTTCCCCTAGAGCCGATGCCCTAAATTCAGACTTGTAGCCTCCTCAACTGTGAGAAAATTAATTTTCTGTTTTTTAGAGCTATACACTTGTGGCATTTCTGTTATAGCAGCACTAGATTACTATGACAATGTTTTGCCTGAAATTGTTTTTAAAAATTATATAGAGATATACAAAATAAATATTAAAAACGAAAAATTTTAAAAAGTCACATGTTAACATTTTTTGAACTTTCAAAGTAAAACATTCACTTCAAGGTATGAAGTTACAAAATCTAATTCTCCTCCTCACTTGGCAGTCAGGAAGCTAAAATGAAATGTTTCTAAGATCCAGTTACTAAATAAAAGTGAGTATTTCTACAATACTTTGAAATCTACCATCACCTTAATACACAGCAACCCCGTGGGACAGACAGGGTAGGAGCAATGTGGACACATTCTCACTCATATGAACACCCCAAAGACGCTATGGGGAATGCCTCCCTCCTTCCCAAACACCCCCAAACGGTTCAGCAGCCTGCAACATCATGGGAGACAGCTGGCAAGGTTCCCGGGGTACGTGGGCTATCATTGAAACAGCATTCCGGGGGGACAATAGGAGCCAACAGTCATCTCACCTGTCTGAGAATATAAGAGCCAAAGTAATAATGAGTCAACCAGTCAGGGACAGAGGAAACCCCCCTTTTCACAGCTGGCTTCTTAAGGGCTGAGGAAAAGCCTGGGATTACAATACTCCTACTTTCCCTGGTTGGTTTGTTTTGGTCAATGTAAACGAAGTCCCAGGAATAATTTAGATGTAATACTGCATAAAATCTCAAAAAAGGTTCTGTAGCATTTTAAATACTCTGGAGTTCAAATTTCAACAGCCTTCTTCGTGGGCCTTCTGGAACTTAGAACAAAGTGATCACGAAGTAGCCAGTTCTCAATCAGTGTCTCAGGCTGTTCACCCCAGAAAGGAGGCCCGTTCTTTCTAGAGAAGCACAGTAACCTGAGATAAAAAGTCACCTGCAACCGGTTAAGGTCAACTGCAACCTGGCGAAGCCCTGCTCTTCTACAGATGTACAGTTTGGGAGACTGGGAGGGGCCTACAGAGAGACCCTGGAGTCTGAATTCAGACAGCGAGCGTTAGCCCTGACTCGGCTACTAAGGAACTGTGTGCCCAGGCCACTCGGCCTGTGTGAGCAAGCTTCTCCATTTGTAAAGTGAGACAGCTTCAGTCTGCTTTGCTGGGTTGTTGCAAAGATACCCTATAAAAAAGAACCTGGAACACAGGAGGTGCTAAGCCATATTGTTTTAAACTCTGTCCTCTGTTTTCTTGTTTCATGGCATTAAGAAAACAGTTTCAGAGGGTAAACATGTACTAAGTTGTGAGGGCCCATAAAGACAGCTATGAAGATGTGTTTTTGAGCATCTAAAATGCAATGGGACCTTGTCGTGAGGCTTCTTCCCCTGCTGCCTTGTTAGAGTGGATGCAGGAAAAGGGCACAACTCCATGGTCATTACTCACAGAAACCACTCACAGATAACGCTCTAAAGGTGGGGAAACTTAAGACCCATTATTCAACATCTACACAGTGTGCTAAATACCAAGCAAATAATCACAGGTAAAAGGAATATCAGGACCAAAAAAAAAAAAAAACCCCTAAAATTATTTTATGACTATTAACCTTATACAAAAAAAAAAAAAAAAAAGCAAACCCGTTGCCACTGAGTCAATTCCGACTCACAGCAACCCTTTAGAACAGAGTAGAACACCCCACAAGGTTTCCAAGGAGCGGCTGGTTGATTTGAACTGCTGACCTTTTGGTTAGCAGCTGAGCTCTTAACCACTGTATCCTCAAGGCTCCATTAACCTTATAAAAGTTATAAAGTACTTGTTTTCAGTGTGTCTTTTGTTCACACGTCCAGGACTTTCATACCCACATTTTACTGTTCTCATAGCACCATCACAAATAAAGAGATAAAAAAAAAATCTCCGTTTGATAACTAGGAAAAGAAAGGTCCCCAGAGGCGGCAAAGCAGTCCAACGTTGGCATCTGGTTCACGGTGATTTTTCTGGAGTACTGTTAAGAAACATAAGGAGCACTGGTGGTGCAGACAGTTAAGTGCTCAGCTGCTAACTGAAATGTTGGTGGTTTGGACCCACCTAGAGGCTCCGAGGGATAAAGACCTTGCAATGTGCTTTCATAAAGACTACAGCCAAGAAAACCCTATGGGGCAGTTCTACTCTGTCACATGGGGTCGCTGTAAGTTCTACTCTGTCACATTGGGTCGCTATGAGCTGGAATCGAACGGATGGCACTCGACAACAACGTTCAGAAACTCTCAAACTGCTGAAGAAGTAGCTGCCTCTCTTTGCAGCCTCTGAGCACCTGGCTCCGGGTATATTCACTCCTGCCAGTGTCAGGCCCTTTCCTTAGCTCTAACCTCTGCCCAGAATGCTCTCACCTCTGACCTCTGCATAGGCACTCCTTGTCTTTCAGATTTTGGCTTAAAGGTTACTTCCTAAGAGGTCTTCCCTGGTCTCCCAACATAACTTACCGGTAACTCACTGTCCCACTGGCATATCTAATTCTATGCATGGTAATGATTACTTTCTGACATTTTATTGTTTGTTCTTCCACAGGTTTCCTCCCTAGAACATAAGCTTCCTGAGAGCAGGAGCTGTGACTGTCTTTTCATCGTGCTCCCTGAGCCTCAAGTGTGCCTGGCACTTAGGAGGCAATTTCAAAATATTTGCTGAGAGGAGTTGACACTGGTATACCCCAGTGGCATTTGGATGCTCACATACACAGACAATGAGAGAGAAATACAAACATATAAATACACCCGTTCCCGTTGCCATCTGGCTCATAGTGACCCTATAGGACACAGCAGAACCGCCCCACAGAGTTTCCAAGGAGCACCTGGTAGATATGAACTTTTTGGTCAGCAGCCGTAGCACTTAACCACTACACCACCAGGGCTTCCCACAAATACACAGACATCATCATAACCAAAATCCTACCGTCTACGGTCCTTGAACTTTTCTAGCATCAGAGGGTGAAACCAGAGGCAGCAGTAAAAAAGAGTAACAAGGTCTTGAAGCCTCCACACAAGGACAACTCTCTTTAGTATTTGCCAATTGAGACAACAGTGACGATGACAATAACAATCACAACATAACAAAAAACACTTGAGCACCTGGGAGCCAGGCTCCTCTGCCCCTCACAAGAACACTAGCAGAGAGCTATGGTTATCTTTATTTTATCGATGAGGAAACTATGACTCAGAGAAGTTAAGAATCTTTCTCCAATGTCACATAATTAGTTGGTTGCATGGTTGGGATTTACCTGACTACAAATTATATGCTCTTTATTAACATTATCCCAAGGCTATGTGGTTAATATGACACTTTTAAATTAAATCCTAATGTACTGATCATTACAGTAGCTACCTACACTTGAACAGTGGTAACACACAGGACATTTAAGGACACAGTTCATTTTCATTATGTTTTTATCTCCAGACACGTATGTGCTCTGAGACTCCCTGGGTTGAAAGTTACTGGCCTGAGAACTTCAGGACATGTCACAAGGGGCTAAAAGCATCATGGAAGAGAGGAACATATAAAAATTCTCCCTTCTTCTACCCCGAATCCCTCCCGACTGCTCCATCCAATGGCTTGGAACGCACCCTCACGCCGCTCAGGCCTTCATAGAGTACCACAGCAATCCTTCCTCAGGAGCAATAGTCCACCACAGTTGGCTTCAGGCCAGTAAATACAGTGAGTTACTATTTTATCAGAGAACAGAAGACCAGAGAAAATGCAGCAGATGGTTCTTGTCCTACTAGTGTTAAACAGACCAGTTCAGACAGGAATAAAGAATGCAAATGGAGCAAGCGAGGGTTGCTTCTGTCATGGTTCCTGATTCAAAAACTGAGAACCCTGAGCTAAGGATGCGGTAAAGCCGGGTGTGAGGGTTGACCGTGGTCGGAGACGGCTGGCCACCCACACTCCTCACACAGCTACCATCCCTCTCCCTTCCAACTCCTCCAGCTTTTCTCAACTTCCTTCAAAAGAGAAAGTTGGGAGAGTGATAAATCGGACACACTAGATCGGGGAAATGACACTTTGACAGTACAAGCATATTCAGCGCTGTTTTCTGCCCGTGACCCAGAAGCAGGGTGGTAAAAATCACCACACTGCACTGGGGTCCACAGTCCACACTCGCTAATATGCTGTGACCAACAGGACCACCAAAGTGACCATCTCCAAGGTGGCATGGCCAATCTTAGGCACGAAACTGAAAGGGGCAGGACTGTACGCAAAAATATTTTCCGATAAGAACTTATTCCCGCACATTATACTAAAACTTATGAAGACTTTCCCAGTATTCACATTTTCAGATAAATGGTTTCCTGCCATAATAATGTCTTTATATTTATGGTTTATTTTGTATAATTGCAGTTTTCTACTAAATCTCCCAGAAACAGTATATTTAGAGGAAAGTAACTTCAAACCAATTTTCAGTAAGAGAATTCTTAGACATTCAAATGTGTTCCTTTATGTTAATGTAAACTGAAATATAAAGTTCTAGAAGTGATGGGGTTTAGAAGTGATGGGGGGGAGCTGTGGGAAGCAGTGCGGTACACTGAAAACACCAGTGAAAAAGGAGTTAAAATACACATTTAAATCTCAACTCTATTACTTGCCACCTCAACTTTGTAAATAAGAATTTCTCTACATCTGTAACGTTTTCTATAGAATAATGATAAAAAACGCCTGCCACGTTCATCTCATGGTAATTGTTAAATATTTAATAAGACAATGAGGCAAACGTTCTCAAAGCTCTAAAGTGCTATTTGACAGTAAGACTTAGACGATGGTGATGATAAGGAATTGGATCTCGACACTAAAGTCAAAGACATGCCAAAGGAATGCATGGCAGCCCCTAGAGATGTGCAGAAGAGGAAAGAGACAGAGAGCTGTGACACAGGCTGCAGGGCTCCCGTGCAGAACAGACATATGTAAGAGGAATGTGTAACACCAACATACACCTCCGTGGTTTTTAGTTGCACCTAGGATTCAATCCCTCAGTTTTCTCAAAGAGGAAAAGTGTAGTAAGCATGGTAAATCATAACTTTTAAGAACATCAGTTTTACTTTACAGTCGTCCCTCTGTACCCAAGAGGGACTGGTTTCAGGACCCACGTGGACACCAAAATCCCCAGAAGCTCAAGTCCCTTACACTAAATGGTGTAGTATTTGCATACAACCTAGGAACATCCTCCCGTGTACTTTAAATCATCTCTAGATTATTTATAATGTATGTAAATGCTATGTAAATAGTTGCTCATCCTTACACTTAACACTCAGTCTTTGCAAGCACTTATCAGGAACCAGAGAGACCATTTTTGCCATTGTAGGGGCAAGACTAACACTTCCATGCATTTCAGCTTCTTTCTGCTTTGTCGTGTGAATGCTTGACTTGATTCGTTCTTACCGAGCTTATGGCCCACTTTGGCAAGTGACACGCCACTTTTCAAAAGATCTAAGATTTTTATTTTCTCCGAGAGATGGCCCTTTACACTTCACCCTCTTAGCCTTTGAGGGATTGCTTTGACCACTTCATTGCTGTTCAGGAGCCACTTTTTCACAGAAACAAAGAGTGTACACAACACAAGTAGCGAACAAACAAGATGCAAGGCGAACAAGGCTCCAACACTGAGTAGTGGAGAGAGACCTGTGCACTGGCGGGGGCTACAGCTGGGGATGACACATGTCACTGCATTCCCAGGGACTCAGTGCGGTGCTCCTTGCGGGGCGAATTCAAGTTTTGCTTTTTGGAACTTTCTTATTTCCCCCCCAAATATTTATGATTTGAGGTTGAGTTCTGTGCAACCCGTGGATATGGAGGGCCAAATGTAGATGCCAGTGCTGGTGTTTCTCACAGACTACATAATTCACGTGCACTTGTGAAAACAACAGATTGCAAATAATTCCACAGGGACAGAGATTACTGAGACGTCATCTGTCTGAAGGAATGTTAAAATCAAGTCTACCAGGACAACTTTACCACATGCAATAGATAGTCTTTATTAGTAACACATGCTTCTCCTTTTCTTTCTCCCACATCATATATCACCATATTTTCAAGTCATTGTAATAGATTACCAGTGTTATCTATTAATGTGGCCACTCCAAGCAAAAGTGTGATTAAAAAAAAAAAAAACTACACTCAATCAGGAGGCTGATTTGATTTGGACATTAATGCAATTGTGAAACTGCAATTCCAAGTCCCAAAATTTATTAACGGCCAAGAGGCAAAAATCTAATTTAATATGAGGCACTGGTGAGCCTTAAAATTCACAGTTGCTAAAAACAAACAAAAAAACAACCTTGATTAAACTTTCAATAAGCAAGGTGCAACATAAGGGCAGTGATACTGCTAACCCTATAAGGTATCTTCTATCTCTAAAATACATCATAATTTACAAAATACTGTACATATTTTATCTACTTATTTTGATTTCCAAAACAACCCTTTGAGGGTAAATATTATCTCCATTTTACAGAGAGACATGTTAAGGTCCAGAGAAATGAAAAGTGAAGTCTTGGATCTCACAGTGAATGAGTGAATTCGGCTCTTTCCCTCAATTTTATCATCCTGCTTCTACAAGAACCACGAAGGCAGTGGGTTGTGGTGATGGGGTTTGCAGGATTCCCCCTCAGGCACTTTGGGGAAATCTTAGAACACACAGTCCCTTCTGGCTGCCCCTGGTCTCATGAAGATACCCTCTTACTGGGAGAAAACAAATCCTCCGACGGCCTAGAGCTCAGCTCTGTAGGTATCCCTGCTGGTTTGTGCACCGCCTGCGGCGGTGGCAGTAAAAGCTCCAGATTGCAGCTTAGATTACACCTCGTCATCTCGACACAGTCAACGGAACTTAAGATTCTGTGGATGGGAGCTACTCCTATTAATTACACAGCGCCTTGACTTTGCTGCAGGGTGAAGGGGTTTAGCCCTGACTTTTAAAGAGGAGTGAAAGAGGTAGAGGAGTGAAAAAATGAGAATTTCAATAGGATGTGGAATCCCGCAGCTTATCTCATAGGGAGAGAAGCCTCTTCTCACTGCCAAAGTGAACTTCTCTTCAATACAGGATTGCCAGATTTAGTCATAAGTTCTATGCAGTATGTCTCACACAATATTTGGGTCATACTTATACTAAAAAAACTATTTATTTGAAATTCAAATATAACCAGGCATTGCGTATTTCACCTAGCAACTCTATTCCACACGAATGACACCGCAACACATTAGTAGGCTGCAAGCAGATTCTCCGAATAATTGGCGCAAACTCTGCTCAATTGCTAACATCAAGGACGACAGTCAGACTACACACCCAGTGGTACCACTGAATGAAACCCATTGCTGTCCAGTTGATTCCGACTCATAGCAACCCTATAGGACAGTGTAGAACTGCCCCCATAGGATTTCCAAGGAACGGCTGGTGGATTTGAACTGCCAACCTTTTGCTTAGCAATCAAGCTCTTAACCACTGTGCCACCAGGCCTCCACCATGGAATTAAAGGCCTGGCAATCTACTTTTTTAAGATCACAGCCAATAAAACCGCACAGAGCAGTTCTACTCTGTAACACATGGGGTCGCCATGCTTCAGAATCGACTGACGCCAAGTAACAACCGCTTCATTGGAGCTAGCACAGCATTAAGGGTGATTCAATTCTCTGGCACTCTCTCACTGAGCACATCTTCACACATGTTGCACTATCCACATCTGTGGGAACCGCGGCTCAGGAACCGTGAAATGGCAGGTTCGAGGACTTCAACTCAGGTCTTTCACTTCCTAGTACATGGCCACCTGCTTGGCTTCAAGCTGGTACACAACACCGCAGTGCCACGGAGTTCTCACACACGACTCCTTGTCCTTGTCACACAGCCTGCTCTGAACACTCACCTCCACTCTGCAACTCTCTGAGGCAGCTCCGCTCACAAAAAGCAAAACAGCTAGTTCCTAAGGTAGGCACAGCACAGGTCACGTTGTAAACAAGGTACAGGTCAGCCATGTCAAATCTCTTCTTTTTCCTTGGCTCCTTTTGTACCTTACAAGCAACCAGGGTTGTTCTTGATAAGAAAGTAATGGAGAAAGGAAAATGAAATTCCTTTTTCAGGCACTTGTTTGTAAATCGCCTCAGCCCATCCTGCAAGCCACGGAGGTTTCCTATACGTCATTCATCAATGGGGTGTGGGGCCCCTGAGGCCCACCCTGTACTTCCTGACCTTAATTCTCCGGCTCCCAAAAATGATTCTCTTTAGACAAGGAGTCGATTGAGAAAGGCCAGGGTCCCCCTCTGCCCACAATCTTCCAGAGCTGAGGGCCACACAGGGAGGGTCACAGCTGACTGCATCCAGGACACTTAAGTTGTGGGTTGAACCCCGACTTCCCTCCTCTCTGGTCACCAGGTGTGTTCCCACAAAGGGTCTGGGCAGTTAGAACAACTCCAGACCTCACTGCTGGGAGGCACCTTACACTACCAGGAAAGGCAGGGCCTCCGGGCTACTGGGAGAGGGACCTCCCCACAAGCACGCCAACAGAGAGAAAAACCAGGACCTCAGAGATGGAGGGCAGGGAGAAGTAGGTGGAGGACAAAGCATATGCAGCCCTGGCCTGGAATCTTCTGCCTTTTCAAAGCTGTGGGGTCTCAGGCAAGTTACTAGCCTTCACTGAGCCTGAGGGT